>NC_092339.1:301335000-302535000 GCF_046630445.1 Rutidosis leptorrhynchoides
GACTTAGTTAGCCCATACTACATGTAAGTATTACTTTAGAGTGTAACTAGTTAGTTTAAGGTAATTGGAATCTTGTTACATATTACTTGCACACCTTCCCCATGTAAGCACCCCTAGTATCCAACTTTGTAAGACTTTACATGAAATGAACTAGTGGATATTTGCCTTCCCCTTTCCTCCTTGCAAACCGTCAACTTGGTGTGGTATATGGGAGGGTTCTTTTCATTTTTACTTGTTATTTCTTTCACTAGCTCACTTCACATTTCAAACACACACTACTTGCTTCCAAATTCTCTCAACTTTTCTCTCATTTTACTCTCTATATTGTAAGTAACTTGAAGCTTTTTCTCTTCCTTTCTTTCCTTCAAAACCGTGACCAAACACCCTTTATATCATCATCAATTGTTTGGTTGTTTACTTATATGTTGTTGTAGATTATTACTTACAAGTTACAAGAATCAAACTACCTAGTTTCATTCTTCTTTTTATCTTGTACTAACAAGAAAAACAAGAACTAACTTACTAGTTTATGTTCTACATATGTTGCATCAAAAGATTTAAGTTCATGGTTGTATAAAATCATATTTGTAAGTCATGGAAGTAAACTTAAAGTTTACTTTACTTAAAGATCAACTTTGGTTGAATCTTTAAAAGCATGAACAACCATGAATCTTTTTCTTGTTTATTTAAGTTTACTTCTTCAATTTATGCACTTTAATTTCATGTAGTTAGTTTATATGGTCAAGTACTACAAGTTAGTCTTGATCTCATATCTCTTGAACAAATTAAGTTAACCTTGGAAGTTCAAGAACACACAAATAAGTTTTCTTTAAATATAACTTTGGATCTAGACTTTTGAGTCTTGGATCTTCAAGATCAAACTAAGAACTATGTTCTACTACTTATGATCTTGATTAGTTAGTTAACTTTCAAGTTTATAGTTCAATATTTCTTTTAAAGTTCATGTATGTGTTAGATCCAAGACTTTGAAGTAACTTTGGTTCATCAAACTTCATACAACTCTTAAGTGAGTTGTGCTTCATGTCTTAGACTTGCACTAGGGTTATGATGGTCAAGACTTGGTTAAGATGATGTAGATACATCAATGAGTTGTACACTTGAAACTATATGCATCAAGGATGAGAATCATGATGAACATCAAGCACCAAGACCACCGGAACCCTTTTAAACTCACTGCTTCTGTCCAAAACCTACTGACCTGATGCTTCTGGTACAGACCAGTAGACCTGGCTGTTCTAACCTTGATTTTTAGATAGAACTTTTCGAGTAGATAACTTTTCATATAGGACTCGTCTTAATCCGAGTTACGGTTTAGGATTTATGGCCCTCCGATCGTTACTATGTCCTTTAACGTTGTGCAGAAATTTCTGACCTACTCGCACTTAGACCGTCGCCACGGTCAAACCAAGACGAGTTTGCTTCTGTAAATTTTACCACACTTAAGGGACTCATAGACGGAGCCATGGCCACTGGTCTCACCTTAATTCAGTAAGGGTAGAGGCCGTGGTGACTGACTGAAGTCAGACTTTGTTGAAAACTACTTTCATAAACGAAACTTACTTTACGCCTTTTGTTTGATGATGAATGATGATGACCCTTAAAACCTTAATTACATACTTTTAAACCTATTAAGACGATTTACTGACTTAGTACTATTTGACTTAGGTTAAGGACTTCGGACCGTTTACTTGCACACCTTTTCCGAACCGACTTTACGACTACATTATCATTGTGAGTTATAGCATTCCCTTTTTACTTTAACTTATTTTGGGAACTGAGAATACATGCGGATTTTATGTTTTACATACTAGGCACAAGTACTTGAACTTATATATGTGTGGGTTATACAATGGCAGAAACATTCCCTTTAGCTCGGTAACGTTTAGTCATTGGTTTTTGAACCGGTGAACACGAATCTTAGATATGGATCCATAGGGTTTGACATCCCCACTCGGGCTAGTAGCGCTAGCATTTAACGAGTGTTTAATACTTCGTAAACATACGCACTTGCCAAGTGTACTTTCAGGGGGTATAAACGTTAAGTTAGTTACCAAGTGCCCACGGTTAACATATACTTTATCATACTGTTTTGAAACGCTCTTTGTAGCACTGAAAATCTCGTGGCCTACCTTACATACTGTTATACTTAAACTATAGCTCACCAACCTTTGTGTTGACGTTTTTAAGCATGTTTTTCTCAGGTGCTTGAGGTTAGCTTCCGCTGTCTTACTAGTCGTGCTGTCGACACCCGCTGCTTAGAGTTGTCATCGCATGAACTACTTTATTTTGCATTCAAACATTAGTACTTTTGAATTATGACTTGTAACGACCATTTGGGGTCACGTACACTTAATTATTTGCTTCTACTTAGTGAAGCATGCTTTTGAAATGTAAAACATTTGATGTCGGTTATGACATCACCTTTTTATCGTGAATGCAACTTCTTTAATTACAGCATATAGTACTTAATCTTGTAATGATCCTGTTGTTGATGATTCGTACACGATGGTTTTGTACGGGGCATCACATTTGGTATCAGAGCATTGGTTGTAGGGAATTAGGTTGCATTAGTGAGTCTAAGACCGACCCGAGTAGGATTCACTGATAGGACTAATCTACAACTTGCTAGTTTACTTGTTTCCGCTGAACTTACTGCATGCTGCTGCTTACTTTTTCCGCTATATGCCGTATGCTACTACATGATTTCACTACTGCATGATGCTACTTGCTTTCGCTTGCATGCTACTTTCATACAAATTACTGTTATTGCCATGCTAGTTACTGTTATACATGATTTAAACTGTTGGCCTATTATTTGCTTGCTTTATGACATACTGACATGGAAAATTTATTTTTCCTTGTTCAGATGTCGGATGTTCCACCTGCTGGCATTTCGGGTAGTACAGACTCAGACCCCGTCGCCCTACCTACTGCTACACCTGCTGCTGCTACTGCCGATACACCGGCCCCGACACCCACTAGTGATCCCGGCGCTTCCACTTCCGGAGATGGTACTAGTGCACCTGCCCCAGTGTCCGCTCCCGGACCCTCGAGGTCACAGCCCCGCATTGGTGGCATTGAGATCCCCGCGGAGTTCGGGGAAGGGCCGTTTCGTAACCACATGCGCACGCCTTGCCGACGCACTCCCGACGGACATTTAATCGTGATTCCGCCAGGCAGACACAGACAGATGTTGGCCGCCTTCGGACGCTTCGGATTACCAGCTCAGCCACCAGTGTCACCACCACACGATTTGGATGACTCATCATCCGCCGATTCTTCATCATCAGACGACTCCAGCGATGATGAGGATCCTGCTGATAGACCTATTCAGGCACCCTCCACCCCGCCGAAGAAGTGGTACCGTTTCGACGGCACTGTCATTCCAGGGGTGAATGGAGGTCGTGCTTTTACTGATGCTTTTGGCCATTGTCGTAGGGTTACCGCCCGTAAACGGGTTGTGCCGTACCCTGCCGACCCTCAGATACGTAAGGTTCCCCGTTACATATTGACTATTCCTAGAACCGTACCACCTAGATTTAGATACGGACCACTTACATCTAGGGACGTACCGTCTACATCCGGAGCCGGACCATCTACATCAGCACCACCGGCACCACCGGCACCACCCGCCCCACCTGCACCGCCTGCCCCACCAGCTCCCTCTAACGAGGAACTGATGAGGGAGATTGAGACTCTCCGAGCTCGAATCACTGAGCTCGAGGAGCAGTTCACCCGCCTTTACCGTAGAACTTTGTATTTAGATTTCATGATGTAAGGTAGATATAGTTTCATGTATTGTACGAACTTATTCAGATGTATGAAAATTATTATTATTAATGAATGGAACTTTGCGTTATTTAATTCTTGCACGATGTTCTATTTACATTGCTGTACGATGATTCTGTGGTATTTGTACCTAGATGCATTATTTAATAACATGTGATGTTTTGATTCCATGTTGGTCACTATATACTGTATTATTACTACTTGCATGCTGGATTTTGACTTGGGTCAAAATTTTTGTTTAGAATATCATGGCTAACGGAAGATCCACACCTACCGCCGCCCAGATTCAGGACATGATCAACGAACGGGTCGCTGCAGCCCTAGCAGAAAGAAATCTCGAAGCTCGACCGCCACCACCACCGGTTATTCCACCCGTTCGAAATGGGTGTACATACAAGGAATTCCAGAGCTGCAAACCGCATAAATTCAGCTGCACCGAGGGACCAGTTGGTCTCACCAGATGGTTCGAGAAACTTGAATCAGTATTTCGAGTTAGCAACTGTTCGGAGGATAATAAGACCAAGTTTGCATCTTGCACACTATCTGACGGTGCGCTAACGTGGTGGAACACGTTAGCTCAAGCGAAAGGTATCGATGAGGCGTATGCTACGCCATGGGAGGAATTCAAGGCGGCTATGATTGATGAGTATTGTCCGAGAATCGAAATTCAGAAGATGGAAATTGAATTCATGCAGTTGAAGGCCGTAGGGAACGACCTTAACAGTTACAATCGTAGGTTTTTGGAGTTAGCATTAATGTGTCCGACCATGGTCACCCCCGAATTCAAGCGCATGGAGAAATACTTCTCGGGACTCCCTAAGTCCATCAAAGGAAATGTCACCTCATCCAAACCACCGAATGTTCCCGAAGCAATGCGCATGGCGCATACTCTCATGAATCAGATTCTTAATGATGAGCCGGAGAAGGCTAAGTTTGAGGTTGGTAGTAGCGAAAAGAGGAAATGGGACAACAACCACAACAACCACAACCACCACAACAACCACAACAACAACAACAACAACAGGGGGAGAAACTACGATCAAACCCCCGCCAAGAGGCACAACAATGGTGGAAACCCTAATCCCAACAACAACACCAACACCAACCCGAACTATAAAGGAACCTTACCACAATGCAAACGTTGCTACAAACACCACACTGGGTATTGCAATGTTGTTTGTGAGAAATGCCAACGGGCTGGGCATATCGGAAAAGACTGAAGGTCACTACTTTGAATGGGAAGCCAAACACCAATGGGCCGAAGAAGTGCTACGAATGCGGGCAGACGGTCCATTTCAGAAACGCATGCCCCAACAAGCGAAAAGATGGCGGGCCACCCCGTGGTAGAGCTTTTAATGTTAATGCAAGGGATGCACGCGATAACCCCGACTTGGTGACAGGTATATTCACAATCAACAATCTTTTAGCTTCTGTCATGTTTGATACTGGTGCGGATAGAAGTTATGTATGTAGACATTTTTGCGATAAGATTAATTGGTCATTAGTCCCGTTAAAAGAAAGTATGCTTGTCGAGGTCGCCAATGGAAAACTTGAAAAGGTTGACCATATTAGTCGTGGAGCTATTATCAACATAGCTGGTGCAGATTTTGAAATTGATTTGATACCTATCAAACTGGGAAGTTTTGACGTGATCGTCGGTATGGATTGGTTGAGCAAGATAAAGGCCGATATTATCTGTGGAGATAAAGCACTTCGCATACCACAAGGAGATGGCGAACCACTGGTTATCTATGGAGAGAAATGTACCTCGAAGTTGAACCTCATTAGTTGCGTGAAAGCGCAAAAGATTATGAAGAAGGGACGTTTTGCTGTCCTAGCACATGTGAAAGCGGTAGAAACTGAGGTGAAGAGCGTGAACGACGTTCGAATTGTGAACGAATTTTCTGATGTCTTCCCAGAGGAATTTCCTGGATTGCTGCCGCCGAGAACCGTAGAGTTTCAGATTGACTTAGTGCCAAGAGCTGCACCTGTAGCTCGCGTACCTTATAGACTCGCACCTTCCGAGATGCAAGAATTACAGAGTCAACTACAAGAGCTGTTAGACCGTAGATTTATCCAACCAAGTTTCTCGCCTTGGGGCGCACCTGTGTTGTTTGTGAAGAAGAAGGATGAATCCTTCCGTATGTGTATCGACTGCCGTGAACTCAACAAATTGACTATCAAGAATCGGTATCCTCTTCCACGAATTGATGATCTTTTTGATCAACTACAAGGATCGAGCGTTTATTCAAAGATCGATTTGCGATCCGGATATCACCAACTGAGGGTAAAGGAAAGTGACGTGATGAAAACTGCATTCAGGACCCGTTATGGTCATTATGAGTTTCTCGTGATGCCATTCGGTTTGACAAATGCACCTGTCGTGTTCATGGACCTCATGAATCGTGTCTGCAAGCCTTACTTGGACAAGTTTGTTATCGTCTTCATAGATGATATCCTCATCTACTCTAGGAGCGAAGAAGAGCATGAGCAACACCTCCGACTAGTACTTGAACTCTTGAGACAAGAGCAACTTTACGCCAAATTCTCCAAGTGTGAATTTTGGTTGAAGGAAGTTCAATTTCTGGGCCATGTTGTGAGCGACCAGGGTATCAAAGTTGATCCCGCCAAGATTGAAGCCATCAGCAAGTGGGAGACCCCCACTACTCCGACACATATTCGCCAATTTCTAGGTCTCGCCGGTTATTATCGAAGGTTCATGGAAGGATTTTCTCTGATTGCGCGTCCTTTGACCGCGCTAACTCACAAGGGTAAGAAGTTCATTTGGGAACCCGCACACGAATGAGCATTTCAAACTTTGAAGAAGAAGTTAACCACCGCACCTATCCTATCACTTCCTGAAGGCAGTGACGACTTTGTTGTTTATTGTGATGCATCGAAGAGTGGTTTTGGTTGTGTACTGATGCAACGATCAAAAGTTATTGCCTATGCCTCCCGCCAATTGAAGATTCACGAGCGGAACTACACTACGCATGATCTTGAACTCGGAGCCATTGTCTTTGCGCTCAAATTATGGAGACATTATTTGTATGGAACTAAGAGCACTATATTCACCGATCACAAGAGTCTCCAGCACATCTTCGATCAGAAGCAACTAAATATGAGATAGCGTCGATGGATCGAGACGCTCAACGACTACGATTGTGAACTCCGTTATCACCCTGGCAAGGCCAATGTTGTAGCTGACGCTTTAAGCCGAAAGGAGAGGACGGCACCTCTTCGTGTTAGGGCTCTGAACATCACCATCTATTCGAACCTCAACAGCCAGATCAGAGTAACCCAAGTTGAGGCTCTCAAGGAGGAGAATATATCTCACGAACATTTGAACATACTTGTCTCTCGATTCGAGGTTAGGGAGTCTGGACTCCGATGTTATGCCGGAAGAATTTGGGTACCTCTCTATGGAGATCTACGGAACCTGATACTTGATGAAGCACACAAATCGAGATATTCGATTCATCCTGGAGCGGGTAAGATGTACCACGACCTCAAAGAACAATATTGGTGGCCGAATCTTAAGAAGGACGTTGCGACTTATGTTGGTAAGTGTTTGACTTGCTCGAAGGTTAAAGCTGAGCATCAGAGACCTTCTGGGTTACTTCAACAGCCGGAAATCCCACAATGGAAGTGGGAAAGGATCACAATGGATTTCATTACTAAGCTGCCGAAGACGGTGGGCGGATACGATACTATTTGCGTTATTGTTGACCGCCTCACCAAATCTGCACACTTCCTAGCGATGAAGGAAACTGATACAATGGAAAGACTTGCTCAATTATACATCAAGGAGGTTGTATCTCGTCATGGTGTACCTTTATCGATCATCTCCGATCGCGATCCCCGTTTTGCCTATAGATTTTGGCGTTCTTTGCAAGAAGCCATGGGAACTCGTCTCGACATGAGCACTGCTTATCATCCTCAGACTGACGGGCAAAGTGAGCGAATGATTCAGACCTTGGAAGACATGTTGCGTGCATGTGTCATTGATTTTGGAAAGGCTTAGGAAAGACATTTGCCACTCGCCGAATTCTCGTACAACAACAGTTATCACTCTAGCATTAATGCTGCACCTTTTGAAGCATTGTATGGCCGTAAGTGCCGATCTCCTATTTTTTGGGCCGAAGTAGGCGAAAAGCAAATCACCGGACCCGAGGTAGTCCACGAAACCACGGAGAAGATTTCTCAGATTCAAGCTAGACTTAAGACTGCCCGCGATCGTCAGAAGAGTTATGCCGATCTTAAACGTAAAGACTTTGAATTCAACGTTGGTGATCGTGTAATGTTAAAGGTTGCACCTTGGAAAGGTGTGATTCGTTTTGGAAAACGTGGAAAGTTAAATGCACGATACATTCGTCCTTTTGAAATCTTGGAACGGGTTGGACCCGTTGCTTACCGTTTGGATCTACCAGCGCAATTGAGCTCAGTTCATCCTACCTTCCACGTGTCGAACTTGAAGAAGTGTCTTGCTGCACCTGAACTTATCATACCACTTGAGGAACTTACAATTGATGACAAACTCCACTTTGTGGAGGAACCTGTTGAAATTATGGATCGTGAGATCAAAACTTTGAAACGCAACAAGATTCCGATTGTACGAGTACGATGGAATGCCAAACGAGGACCTGAGTTTACTTGGGAACGAGAGGATCAAATGATGCAGAAGTATCCTCACCTTTTCCCGACTCCTCCATCTACCTCAGCTTAAATTTCGGGACGAAATTTTCTTTAACAGGTGGGTAATGTAACGACCCTGGAATTTCCAACGTTATTTTATTAATAATTATTATTATTAATACATGTGATTAAACGAATGTATGTTATTACATTTACATGTTACCATGATTGCCCGTACTTGACTTTTAAGTGCCCGAAACGTCTTTGTGACACCCGGAACTTTCACGAATAATATTTTTAGATATTATTTACATTCATGATTAAATTTATTAATCATTTTAATTAACTAATGTTGTTAGTTAGTTACTTGGGCTTTAATTGGATTAACTTGTGAATTATTGGACTTGGGCTTGTTTAAAGCTAATGGACTCTTGAACTTGGGCTTATAAGCCCACCCTACACTACTAGTGGACTTAGTTAGCCCATACTACATGTAAGTATTACTTTAGAGTGTAACTAGTTAGTTTAAGGTAATTGGAATCTTGTTACATATTACTTGCACACCTTCCACATGTAAGCACCCCTAGTATCCAACTTTGTAAGACTTTACATGAATTGAACTAGTGGATATTTGCCTTCCCCTTTCCTCCTTGCAAACCGTCAACTTGGTGTGGTATATGGGAGGGTTCTTTTCATTTTTACTTGTTATTTCTTTCACTAGCTCACTTCACATTTCAAACACACACTACTTGCTTCCAAATTCTCTCAACTTTTCTCTCATTTTACTCTCTATATTGTAAGTAACTTGAAGCTTTTTCTCTTCCTTTCTTTCCTTCAAAACCGTGACCAAACACCCTTTATATCATCATCAATTGTTTGGTTGTTTACTTACATGTTGTTGTAGATTATTACTTACAAGTTACAAGAATTAAACTACCTAGTTTCATTCTTCTTTTTATCTTGTACTAACAAGAACAACAAGAACTAACTTACTAGTTTATGTTCTACATATGTTGCATCAAAAGATTTAAGTTCATGGTTGTATAAAATCATACTTGTAAGTCATGGAAGTAAACTTAAAGTTTACTTTACTTAAAGATCAACTTTGGTTGAATCTTTAAAAGTATGAACAACCATGAATCTTTTTCTTGTTTATTTAAGTTTACTTCTTCAATTTATGCACTTTAATTTCATGTAGTTAGTTTATATGGTCAAGTACTACAAGTTAGTCTTGATCTCATATCTCTTGAACAAATTAAGTTAACATTGGAAGTTCAAGAACACACAAATAAGTTTTCTTTAAATATAACTTTGGATCTAGACTTTTGAGTCTTGGATCTTCAAGATCAAACTAAGAACTATGTTCTACTACTTATGATCTTGATTAGTTAGTTAACTTTCAAGTTTATAGTTCAATATTTCTTTTACAGTTCATGTATGTGTTAGATCTAAGACTTTGATGTAACTTTGGTTCATCAAACTTCATACAACTCTTAAGTGAGTTGTGCTTCATGTCTTAGACTTGCACTAGGGTTATGATGGTCAAGACTTGGTTAAGATGATGTAGATACATCAATGAGTTGTACACTTGAAACTATATGCATCAAGGATGAGAACCATGATGAACATCAAGCACCAAGACCACCGGAACCCTTTTAAACTCACTGCTTCTGTCCAAAACCTACTGACCTGATGCTTTTGGGACAGACCAGTAGACCTGGATGTTCTAACCTTGATTTTTAGATAGAACTTTTCGAGTAGATAACTTTTCATATAGGACTCGTCTTAATCCGAGTTACGGTTTAGGATTTATGGCCCTCCGATCGTTACTATGTCCTTTAACGTTGTGCAGAAATTTCTGACCTACTCGCACTTAGACCGTCGCCACGGTCAAACCAAGACGAGTTTGCTTCTGTAAATTTTACCACACTTAAGGGACTCATATACGGAGCCATGGCCACTGGTCTCACCTTAATTCAGTAAGGGTAGAGGCCGTGGTGACTGACTGAAGTCATACTTTGTTGAAAACTACTTTCATAAACGAAACTTACTTTACGCCTTTTGTTTGATGATGAATGATGATGACCCTTAAAACCTTAATTACATACTTTTAAACCTATTAAGACGATTTACTGACTTAGTACTATTTGACTTAGGTTGAGGACTTCGGACCGTTTACTTGCACACCTTTTCCGAACCGACTTTACGACTACATTATCATTGTGAGTTATAGCATTCCCTTTTTACTTTAACTTATTTTGGGAACTGAGAATACATGCGGATTTTATGTTTTACATACTAGGCACGAGTACTTAAACTTATATATGTGTGGGTTATACAACGGCAGAAACATTCCCTTTAGCTCGGTAACGTTTAGTCATTGGTTTTTGAACCGGTGAACGCGAATCTTAGATATGGATCCATAGGGTTTGACATCCCCACTCGGGCTAGTAGCGCTAGCATTTAACGAGTGTTTAATACTTCGTAAACATACGCACTTGCCAAGTGTACTTTCAGGGGGTATAAACGTTAAGTTAGTTACAAAGTGCCCACGGTTAACATATACTTTATCATACTGTTTTGAAACGCACTTTGTAGCACTGAAAATCTCGTGGCCTACCTTACATACTGTTATACTTAAAATATAGCTCACCAACCTTTGTGTTGACGTTTTTAAGCATGTTTTTCTCAGGTGCTTGAGGTTAGCTTCCGCTGTCTTACTAGTCGTGCTGTAGACACCCGCTGCTTAGAGTTGTCATCGCATGAACTACTTTATTTTGCATTCAAACATTAGTACTTTTGAATTATGACTTGTAACGACCATTTGGGGTCACGTACACTTAATTATTTGCTTCTACTTAGTGAAGCATGCTTTTGAAATGTAAAACATTTGATGTCGGTTATGACATCACCTTTTTATCGTGAATGCAACTTCTTTAATTACAGCATATAGTACTTAACCTTGTAATGATCCCGTTGTTGATGATTCGTACACGATGGTTTTGTACGGGGCATCACAATATATATATAGGGTGAAGATCCCCCGAGAACTCAAGTTGTCTTGAGAACTGTGAGAACTCAAGTGGCGGACGAGAAAAAAATTTTTTGTTCGAACTCTGAGACTAAACATCAATTGATTTCCAATTCGAACTCGATTCTTCAAACAAGTATCTATAAATTTGTAGAGAGCATAAAGAGATGATTTCGATCCACTCTTTACTTTTACATGTCATCAATTCGTTACCGATCTATCTAGAATGATTAATTTGTGCTCGTATTTCTTTTAATGAAGAACATGAATCAAATCGCCTCCAATTTGTTGTAGCTGTGTTATATTGATGCACGAGACTTACAATATGATATAGGATCATGAATTCATGCTCAGATTTTGTTCAGAATCATCAATTGGTGAAGTTGAAATTTTTAGTCAGTAGCTAGTGTCTGTGCAAGATGATGCATCTTGTAGAAGATGATGCATCTTGTAGAAGATGATGCATCTTTTTTTTTTTTTTTTGTCACTACTACAAAAATAGAGCAAAGGAACCTTTTTTAAAGGCTTTAGGAACCGGTTTTACAAGAGGTTCCTAAAGGGTGGGGTTCCAAAAGTGTGGAACCGTCCTTTGGTACATGTATAGAGACCGGTTTCTTCAAAAACAGGTTTCTATTGTGAACAAAAGGAACCTCTTTTTAACTTTAACAGGTTTCTATTCTTATCTTTTGGAACCTCTTCCATATTAAAAACCGGTTTCTAATAAGAATTTAATTTAAAAAAAATTAATTCTGTAAATTGCAGTAGCTCAGTTCATGGCTTAGTTATTTTTGATAGATAATCTTCATCTCCTTGATTTTGTTTTTTAAAACTTAAATCTAACTATGCTAGTAGATTCGAATCGTCAATTCAGATTATATATATTTGTCCCTTGATTTTGATTTATCTTCCATTTTCCTTCTTCGTTATCACCTACAACAATTTTTTTTATTAGCATTAAATTAAATTTATACATGATATCTGGTACTTAATGGAAAAATGAAAAATGTTAAAAGAATGAATTTTTGTGTTGGTTTCCAGTACTTAAACGAAACACAAATGAATTGATTAAATGCCTTACCTTAACAAAGAAACACAAATGAATTGAATA
Source organism: Rutidosis leptorrhynchoides (assembly GCF_046630445.1). Classification (NCBI taxonomy): domain Eukaryota; kingdom Viridiplantae; phylum Streptophyta; class Magnoliopsida; order Asterales; family Asteraceae; genus Rutidosis; species Rutidosis leptorrhynchoides. The sequence continues at coordinate 301,347,585 of NC_092339.1, forward strand.
AATATTTAAATGCCTTACCTTAACAAAGAAGTTGATAATAGGTGTGAGCATTTTTAGAGAGAATAGAGGTAACTAGGTGGTACAAGTAAATGGTATGTAAAGTGTGGGTTTGATTTTAGACTAAAGCAGTAAACTCTATGCTCTCTACTTACACTAAGTTAAAATTTTCATTTCCCGCTCAAAGAAAAAATTGCATCGAAACCGGTTTTAACAAAAAAGAGGTTTCTTAAGATATGGTAAAGAAACCAGTTTTAATAAAAAAAGAGGTTTCTAAAGATTGAAACCGGTTTTTGTTAAAAAGAGGTTTCTATTGTTTGTTTTAGATACCGGTTTTGTCCCAAAAATCTTAAAACCGGTTTCTATTTACTTTAGGAACCTATTTTTTCACCCTCATCAAAAAAACGGTTTCTTTAAGGGGTTTCTATACCATTTTTTGTAGTAGTGTGTAGAACTTAAATTGTAGAACAACGGAAATGTAGAACCCAAATCAAAATGTAGAATAAGTTCAAATTTAATCAAAATGGTTCGACCTTCTATTTTTTTGTTCGAATTATGAAATTTAGAACGAAGAATTGTTCGAACAGGCCCAAAACTGTACGAATTACCCTTTTTTTGTTCGAATTCCAAAGGTAGAACCAAAAATGTAGAACAAAAGCCATTTTTGCATCTAAACAAAATTGGTTCGAATATGTTAAAAATTGTTCGAACTTTGTAAAAATTGTTCGAATTTCTTCAAAATTGTTCGAATTTCTTCAAAATTGTTCGAATTTCTCCAAATATGTTCAAATTTCATATTTTTTGTTCGAAATTGTTCGAATTTCATCATTGTTCGAAATCATATTTTTTGTTCAGACACACTTCAAATTGTAGAATCAAGATGAAGGTGCAAAAATGAAGGTGAAAAAATAAGATGCAAGCCTACCTGGATAAAAAGTGATGCAAGTATAACTTGAACATTATCATCATCTTTACCTACTGTATAAATATAAAAAGTGATGCAAGTATAACTTGAACACATGTTGCACTACGTTGGTGTCAGCAAATGGATCACAACGTACTTCCCTAAAGTACTAATTAGCACTAAAAGAGAACTTTTCTTTTATTCGATTGTCCATGACTCCATTCTTGATGAATTGTTTGCTGAGTTGTCCAAAACTGAAAAGGCAAGCTTTCTTTTGGTTCTTTTATACAATGAACCAATACGCACGCCTTTCTTGAAAGTGCAATTGAAAAGTGGGTCTGTGGTCTAATTTTGACGGTGCTCTTTGAGAAGAAGAGTTAGGAATGAGAACTGCCCTAATTTCTTTTAGTTGCCCAAATTGTTCGACCTTTTTTTTTTTTCTTCGACCTACTCGTTTTTTGCTCGCACTTCTAAGTTCTCAGGTTCTCGCTCTAAAAATTTGATCCCTCTAATATATATATATATATATATATATATATAGTGGACCAATCCATGGATAAGCACGAAATGGGGCACAAACTGGATAAGTAAAATTTCAAAAAAAAAAATTTAAAAAAAACGATCCTTTAATATGCAAATAGAAGAAAACGAAAAAATTTTAAAAAGTTTTTTAACAAAATCGTTCGAAAATCGATGATGAATGGTAAACATCGATGATGAATGGTAAAAATTGATGATGAATGGTAAAATTAACCATTCATCTGGTTAATTATCATTCATTTTTGTTCGCGATGAATGGTAAAATTAATCAATGCTAAAAAAAAGCAGATGAATGGTTAATTTAACCATTCATCTGTTTATGATGAATGATAAAAAAAACAGATGAATAGTTAATTTAACCATTCATCTGATTTTTTTAGCATTGATTAATTTTATCATTCATCATAAACAAGATGAATGATAAAATAACCTGATGAATGGTTAATTTTACCATTCATCATCGATTTTTGAAAGATTTTGAACTTTTTTTTTTAATGAAAAAAATTGATTAGAGGTGCATTTTAATGCAGATTTATGAATGTAAAAAAAAATTAAAAAAAAAAAATTTTTATTTTGCTTATCCCGTTTGTACTCCTTTTAAGCTTATCCATGGATAGTGCCCCTATATATATATATATATATATATATATATATATATAGTGGTAGGATTAAGAGGGAAGTAACCAATCGGGGGGAAGCGGGGGAAGCAAATTTTTTTTTTTTTTCGTTTTTTGAAAAAACTTTGTTCACGAACATTATAGATGGGATGAAAATATGAACATTTAGTAGAGACACTTTGTGATAAATGTTTTTATTTTGACGGGAAAACACTCGAAGAAGTAATATATAACAATTATCGTGTTTTTCGAGCGTATGTTGAGGTTTTAGCTATTGGGGTTTAGATATTAGGGTTTATAGGGTTTAGATATTAGGGTTTAGAAATTTAGGATTTAGGGTTTAGATTTAGGGTTTAGATTTAGGATTTAGATTGAGTTTTTAACACGAACGAGGGGAAGCGGGAGGAATCAAAAACTTTTTTTTTCATTTTTTGAAAAAACTTTGTTCACGAACATTATAGATGGGATGAAAATATGAACATTTAGTACATACACTTTGTGATAAATGTTTTTATTTTGGCGAGAAAACGCTCGAAGAAGTAATATGTAACAATTATCGTGTTTTTCGAGCGTATGTTGAGGTTTTAGCTATTGGAGTTTAGATATTAGGGTTTAGATATTAGGGTTTATAGGGTTTAGATATTAGGGTTTAGAAATTTAGGGTTTAGGGTTTAGATTTAGGATTTAGATTGAGTTTTTAACACGAACGGGGGGAAGCAGGGGAAGCAAAACTTTTTTTTTTCGTTTTTTGAAAAAACTTTGTTCACGAACATTATAGATGAGATGAAAATATGAACATTTAGTAGAGACACTTTGTTATAAATGTTTTTATTTTGGCGGTAAAACGCTCGAAGAAGTAATATATAACAATTATCGTGTTTTTCGAGCGTATGTTGAGGTTTTAGCTATTGGGGTTTAGATATTAGGGTTTAGATATTAGGGTTTATAGGGTTTAGATATTAGGTTTAGAAATTTAGGGTTTAGGGTTTAGATTTAAGGTTTAGATTTAGGGTTTAGATTTAGGATTTAGATTGAGTTTTTAACACAAACGGTTTAGAGTTTAGGGTTTATGGTTTAGGGTTTAGGGTTTGGTGTTTTGGGTTTATGGAATAAACCCAAAACACCAAACTCTAAACCCTAAACTCTAAATCGGGATAAATTTTACTTCACAAAACATGAAAAAATGTTCATATTCTTCACGAACAATATTATTCTGAATGAACCATCCAGGCCTAGCCTGGGTGGCCACCAGCACTTTCAGTGAAGGGGAGGTCTCGGGTTCAATCCTAAGGGGTGCCCGCATTTAATGACCAAACTGGAGAATGCCTTACCTGGTAGCGGTGGAGGGCTGGCTTGCCGTTTACCCGGGGTTTACCTGCGGTGGGGGGGCCAATGTGCTCTGGCCCATAGTGGGGTTCCTCGTAAAAAAAAAAAAAAAAAAAAAAAAAAAAAAAAATTATTCTGAATGTTATTTTTGTCGATCGTTTTTCCGCCTAAATAATAACATTCATCATGAAGTGTCTCTTTTAAATGTTCATATTTTCGTGTGATCTTGATGCCGGAAAAAAAAATTCCTAAAAAAACGAAAAAACAAATTCTTTTTTGCTTCCCCCGCTTCCCCCCGATTTGTTACTTCCCCACTGATCCTGCCCCTATATATATATATATATATATATATATATATATATATATATATATATATATATATATATATATATATATATATATATATATATATATATATATATAGTGGTAGGATCAAGAGGGAAGTAACCAATCGGGGGGAAGCGGGGGGAAGCAAAAACTTTTTTTTTTTTGTTTATTGAAAAAAATTTGTTCACGAACATTATAGATGAGATGAAAATATGAACATTTAGTAGAGACACTTTGTGATAAATGTTTTTATTTTGGCGGGAAAACGCTCGAAGAAGTAATATATAACAATTATCGTGTTTTTCGCGCGTATTTTGAGGTTTTAGCTATTGGGGTTTAGATATTAAGGTTTATAGGGTTTAGATATTAGGGTTTAGAAATTTAGGGTTTAGGGTTTAGATTTAGGGTTTGGATTGAGTTTTTAACACGAACGGTTTAGAGTTTAGGGTTTAGGGTTTGGTGTTTTGGGTTTATGGAATAAACCCAAAACACCAATCCCTAAACCCTAAACCCTAAACTCTAAATCGGGCTAAATTTTACTTCACAAAACATGAAAAAAAAACGTTCATATTTCTTCACGAACAATATTATCTTGAATGTTATTTTTGTAGATCGTTTTCCCGCCTAAATAATAACATTCATCACGAAGTGTCTCTTCTAAATGTTCATATTTTCGTGTGATCTGGATGCTGGGAAAAAAAAAATTTTAAAAAAATGAAAAAAAAAAAATTTTGCTTCCCCCGATTGGTTACTTCCCCATTGATCCTGCCCCTATATATATATATATATATATATATATATATATATATATATATATATATATATATATATAGTAGAACGGGTTTATTTGTGTAGTATTTCATCTCACACGGGTCATATGGGAGAAAGTTGATCGAAACTATTGAATGCATTCAACGTTCTGAATGGGGGTTATTTGAAGGTCTCAAATCGGTCAAAAAGTGTTGGCGAGTCAACTCTCAACCTGACCTGTTGCAATTTTGACCTCTACTGAATATGACTCATTTGAACCCAATTCATTTTTACCGATTACCCTACCTGTCCATATTGCTATCTTAGTGTTTGATGCGTTTCGAAGATGATCTATCTACTAACATTATTATTTTTTGTTTCACAGGTGTGGAAATTAAGTTCCTGTGATCTCTGTGAGATTGCTCGTAATTCCGTATACCAATCAGGTTTCTCACATGCTCTCAAGGTACACTTTTCATCCACAAATTTTGGCTGACTAAAATAAAGAATTGATACATATTTTTCTGTTCTGCATATTTTTGTTGTTTGTTATTTTTTTCCCTGTCTCACTGGATTGGGCAGGAGTACTACAAGAAAGAACCAGAAGGAAATGATATTCACAAGAATAACGTACCACATATCCGACTTGAATTTCGTGATATGGTATGTAGTAGTTTATGTTGCTTCATAGTCTATTCTGTGACTTTGTTATCGAGTAATTAGAGTAAAGTGCAAACGAGACATAGGGTCATACAAATAAACACATAGGTTTGTAAATTGGCTGATATATAATGCTGCATAATTTTCTAGAGATGGGAAGATATCACAAGAATAATGTATATATATGTGTGCATCATGATAGTATTTGTAGTATTGACTGGCTGGCTGATGCACAACAGATCTGGAGAGAGGAGATGCAGCAAATTTACTTAGGGAAGGCACCTTTACCTCATTATATTCAAACTTAGCGCGCACGCACACGCACCTAGCCTTCATATATGTCATGTGATTCGGTCATTTTTGGTTTTCTGAAAGTGCGTGGATTATTCTTTATCCTTAAAGAAGAAACACCATGCAACAAAATATAATTTGCAGGTGAGATTCCAAACCGATTTTACATTTTACCTGTTAAAGTTGCAGTTTTAGGTTTGCCGAAATGTGAATCGCTTTGGAATCTCATAGATAGGGGACATGAAACCGGTTGTTTAATCTGTTTCCCTTTAAAGCCATGTTTTGCGGATTTGACCAACAAACGGATCATTGTCGGTTCTAGTTTTCTTTTAACTGAAACAATGTTATTGCCTTTTCTTAACCAGCTGCATGCTTTTAGTGAAACAGGATTATATAATACATCAGCTTGCAATGGTAAGTTGTAGCCTTGAGGTGGTTGTCTAACAGCAGGCATATAATACACGATATTTTGTTAATCGAGTGGTGGATGCGGAGCATTATGTTGGATCTGGAGCGGGTACATAGGGTAGTAAGCTGCCATAGGAGCCACGGAAGACTGGTCTAACAGCAGGCATGAAAATTAGTTGGATCAACAACTCCACTGTTGTTAACAGCAGAGAAAACTGGTTTTGTGAAACAGGATCTTGATAAATTGTGGGCTGTTTTAGTCTTGATAAAGGATTTGTTACACTACCATCTTGATAAATTGTGGGTTGTTTTCGTCTTGATAAATTGTGGATGCTTGTCATTGATTTTAAATGCTTGTCTTTATATGTTGAATTATTCATGAGTTTTTAATGTTTAGTAATGTTTGTGTTTTGAGATTACTTGATATTGAAATATAATTATAATTTATTTCATATTTGTTTTTTAGCCGAACCGGGCCAGAAAGGCCCAATTAGCATAACCGGGGCCGAAAGGCCCAATTATCCGAACTGGGCCCGAAAGGCCCAATTACCATAACCGGGCCCAAAACCCGAAATGCACCCGAATATCATAACCAGATATACGAAACTCCTATGACTTGTTAGGACGCTTTTTTGGTACTAAATTAACATCTAATTATATTAGTACCCTTTTTTGTTGTACTAAATTAAGTTCTAGTTATATTGAGACCCTTTTTTTTGTCGTAAGTAGTACATCGGTACTTTACGACCATTTTATTGGTACTAATGTAAGTTATTTTTATATTAGGACTCTTTTTTACTTTGTACTAACCTACTATAATTTTATGATACGACCATTTTTTTGGTACTTAAATAGTTTATATTTTTTTGTAAGACCTTTTTATTGGTACTAACATAGTTTATCTTTATATTAGAACACTTTTTTGGGGTCCTAATATGATCTAACAATACAAATGTAGTGTTTTAAAGACCCTTCTGTGCATCTCAAACTATTATAAAGTGTTCTAATATGTTAGTCAATAAGGAGCCTTTCTATGTTGTTTATAAGACTCAAACAAAGGTCTTATAAACATATATGTCTTTTACGACCCTTTTCGATTAATAGCACGGCCTTAGATAAAACCACCTTTCAGAGGGTTCTTTCAGGTCAATGGTCCCAAGAAAAAACTTTTTAGGACACTTCCATGTGTCCTAAGATAGCAGTTTTCTTGTAGTGAATCTTAATTCTCTTATGGAAACTCCGGCGAGGGTGTAATAAGAAATATTAGACCTGTTGACAACACATATCAGAAATAGGAATATTATTCCTACCGAATTAAGTTGGTAATAGTTAATTTGAACAGTTGAGAATGATCTTCGGTTATGAATAAAGTGATAGATATTCGCCGTTTAAATTTAAAACGGGTGTTAATGACTACTGCTTTATAAAAACCTTAGACTTCAAATATAAAATGATGGACTTTATAAGTTGACTAAAAAAGACATCGGCTGCGTATCAAGCCGTTGTAAAAGACTAGAAGTCTATAATGTTAAACTTTATTAATGACTGAAAACGACATCCATTGCATATCAAGCCATTTGTTGAAAGAGTGATGTTATGTTATTTAGTTTCATAGATCATAAATACCCCGAATTTTTCCAACATGGTATTTATCGTAGTTTTTGAAAACACATTTATCTCTAATCTTATATCCCGTGCCCGGCCTAATCTTTCAATTTACGGGACACCGACCATAATGCTTTTTAGACACAGAATACTTAAAACCACTTACGCAAAATTAAGCACAGTACAAGTTGGATAAAACTCACTTCGTTTATAAAGCATTAAATCAAACACTTATAATGATCTAAACGACAACAATAGTAAAACATGCTAAACTTACATTTTTAATAAACACAAGAAGTAATTTAGCTCATTATAATGAACCTAACGTTCATTATAACATTCAGATATAATACAGAGAAAGTCATAGATGAAACCTGAAATGCTTAATTAAAATGCTTCTTGATAACTTTAGTAAGTACCTCTTTTATTACTAAAGTAACTACACTACTAGAGGCACTAATATGACTTCTTTGCCTCTAGTTATTACATCATTATAACTACTAAATGCTAGAAACTATAGAGTACTTAGACAGAGTTTCTTTAAATTAATTTGAAATTCAAATTAAGTGTGTGTGTAAAAGTAAACGATCAGAAATTAATTTGAAATTGAAATTAAGTGTGTGTGTAAATGTAAACGATCAGTAGTTTATTTATAGTGAAGTGAGTTGCCAATTGCTTAACTCCGGGTCGCCACTTGCTTAACCCGGGTCGCCAATTTTGAGCTTCGGGTCGCCTTTTTCTAACCATGGGTCGCCAGTTGCTAATCCTGGGTCGCCAGTTTGTGATTCCGGTTGCCAGTTACAACTTCCGGGTAGCCAGTTACAACGTCCGGGTCGCCAACTGTAGTAACCGGGTTGCCAGTAGCAGCTATTGGGTCACCAGTTGTAGCAACTGGGTCACCAGTTGTAGTAACTTGGTCACTAGTTATAGTAACTGGGTCGCCAGTTGCTTCAACTGGGTCGCCATTTGTGCAACAAACTTTAGGCGGTTGATTTCATGGATGATTTCTTTGATAGTTGCATTTTATCTTCCTTTGTGCAATGTCCAGTTAACTTTTAGTAGGTAAGTAAGTCGTCTGGAAGGTGTTTAAGTTTGATCTTAAGTGTACACAAGTCCCTTGGTGAGTCTCTGAAGCTCTTGTTGGCCAGACATGAGTGTAGGAAAGATTAGGGTTTAGTGTGTGTAAGTCTTGTAACTTCTTTATCTCTTCAATCAAATGCACAGAGGATCCAGGTCATGGTTAGATCTTCATGGATGAGTGATCGGTGTTGAAGGGCCGGTAAAATATGAACCTAATTACTCTACTTTAGATAGGGCAAGCATGATTCATTCGTTCCACGGGAAATAGTGGTTAAAAGCAAAAAACTTTCAGGAATTGGTTTGTAGTGATAACTAAGATTAACTAAAGTAACGACTAGTTTAGTCATTACTAAGCAAAATGAAAACTTTGAATAATTAAAGACTAAGCGCATAAACAATAAGCTAAATGAAAAGGTTGTATACAGTTGGATTAAAGCCTTTGATCCTTTACAATCCCAATTATGCATGCACTAGTCCAAACGAGTCTTTATGCTTTTAAATTATCAACTAAATCTCATAGACAAGATTTCTTCAGTTTTATGATATATGATTATCTTGGGCACAAACAATGTTACCTACACACGTTTTCTTTAGCCCTATACTAAATTATCACTAGGTTGGATTAAGCACAATATGTCAAATAACAGTCACTTGTCTTGCAACAATCAATAAACTTAAACTTGCATTAATTGATAATTCAAAAGATTTAATGAAATCATAAACCAAAAGACATAATGATTATAAAATCAAGAATCACATAAATACATGAAGAACTAAGTATACAATAATTGTTTCATGCAATGAATAAAGTGAAAGAACTAGCCACTCATGTTGGTGATTATAAACATGATGATTTGATGAAGAATCTTGAATAGCTTGGCTTGAATCCTTCAACTTGAAATGATTGTGATGATATTTGTGGTGTTTTTTGCTCTCAAAACTGATAGGATTTTTCCCTAATTCGTGGTTTAGGGTTTGGTATTTATAGATACCATGTATCTTGCTCTCAAAGTAAAATTTCCACCAAAATGGGGCTTAAAAATCATCCAGAAAATCACCAAGCTGCAATTTGCGCATGGTGGCCGCAATTTGCGGACGGACCGCAAAAACCAACCGCAAAAAGGTGCCAGATTTTGTCCTATCAGCATTCGGAACCGCCAGCCGCAATTTGCGACTGGCAACCGCAAATTGCGGCTGGACCATACTTTTTCTTCTTTTTTCTCGTTTAAACTCCGTTTTTTCGCGTACTTGTCTCGAATTGTCACTTGCTACAAAAACATCACGAAATAGCTTTTTAAACCTCAATTATACGCGCAAACCTTAAACATTAACATCAATATTGATAGGCATTTATGACCCGATCAACTTCCCTGCACTTGGCTTTTGCTTGTCCTCAAGCAAATCTGTTTTTAACTACAAGAAAACAACACCTAGGTGATCTTCTTTTTACCATTCAAACAACTTTTCGCAAAACAGTTTTAACTATCAATTGAGATGCAACAACAATTTTTGGTCAATCACTCAATACCTCAAACGATATTCTACCTACAATACATCAAAACCACTGGCTTTTTATCATAGCACATGTCCTTAACTTACTAATTCCCACGCTATAAATAACATTAAGCCTCAATCATTTCCCAAATCAACAAATGGATCAACACTTAAAACTAAATTAAGCATTAATTCTTCATAACTTTCTCATAATCCATACTTAATCTTTTAAACAATAAACACAATTGAACCTAGGTAGCATATCAAAAGAAACACAAAATGGGTTAAATTACATCCGGTTAGGTTTATCGGGTTAGTCATGACTCGGATAAAAATTGGTGTAAAACGGTTAATAATGTCGAATCAATCAAAGTTTATAAAGTTTAGAAATTTTAACGTGACCCTCATTCGTACAAAGATAAATTAAACTTAAATCGGAATGTCAATTATAACTAGAATCATGCATATGTTTGTTTTTTTGCCCTCCTTAACTTCGTAACTAGCTAAACTCATGCCCTTGTCTACATTAGTATTAAGTGCATAAAAGTTCATTAAAAACGATTAGTTTCAGTTAGACCAATGAACCTCCCAAGTCTAGTTAGAAATACCTTATACCACAAGCCAGGTGAAACGAATATTGGTTACATTGCCCATTTATGCGAGACATCACATGAAAGGTATAGGTACTTTTGTGAAGTTATGAGAAGTCTTACTTTGATTTTGACTTTACACTTCAATGAGAACGAATTTTTTTGCCTCAGTGGACCATACTTTATAAGGCACTCGTTTCATAATTTTTGCCATACTCTTCTTCTACTATTTTTTCTATGCCTCAGTGGTGCATGCTTTTTAGGGCACTCGTTTCACAATTTTTGGCTTCCCTTTTTTTTTGAATTCGTCTCTCTCAACTTCCTCCTCTTTCTTTTCTGAAAACGCACAAGATGTGACCCATTTGGAACTTTTATGATGTAACTGTGAATGTATGGTGATTGTGACAATGATATATGTATTTAGAGGATGTAGGTTATGTACTGTAACAACCCGACTTTTTCCGTTTACTATCGTTACTTATCCGTTAAGTATTTAACGGTGGTTACTTAGACTTTGTGTATTTAACAGTATTAAATGCATACTTGATCCTAGTGGATTACTTGAATTAATATGTTATATTAATTTATGAACTTATTTCGGGTAGCGAAATAACTAGAAAACGTTACGATTAAGAAAATCGCCTAGAAAACTTTTCAGTTTACGGAACTCAGAAAAACGATAAAATAATTATTTTTAATAATTATTGACTTTAGGAAAAACTTATTTAATTTATTATTTATTTAGTAAATTAAACCCGATGAATTCGTTTCAAGACTAGTTAACGTTCCGGAGACCCGGTATGGTTAACGACACTCGAAACGGACCACGCGCATACAAGAAAATAACGAAACGAATGGTATTTCACTTTTAATAATTAATTTATGTAATTATTATGTTTTAAGAATACTTTTAATTTATTAGAATTTTTAAGAATTTAAAACATGTAAATTAGCTAAAACGCTCGGTTAACGTTCCAGTTTGCGTTTTCGGCCAACGACGCCTGACCGGCTATGCTACGATGTACTAATTTATTAAATTCAGCCCATGTACATCCTCTTGGACCCTCGTGGATGAAATCCACCCCAAGCCCCCCTTGTTGGACCTTTTTGTTTACTAGTTTGCTTAATGGGTTGTAGTTAGGCCCTAAAGCTAACCCTTAAAACCCCTAAATAGAAAAACACACTTACTCACTTCCCCCTACCCTAGAGCCACGAAAATTACAGCCTCCCATAATCATCTTCATCGTCGATCACCATCCCCACAAGAACACCACTCAAAACTCAAAATTGGAACAAGTCTCGTGCATTAAAGTTGTTGCTTTCTTCATCCTCAACGCGAGAGTACTTGAAATTTGTGATTCTAAGGTACAATTTAAAACCCTAATCTTATTAGATCTTATTTTTGTTCAATTACATAGTGTAATCAAGTCTAGTGCTCAATTAATGGTGTCTTGTGTTATCATTTATCGTTTAATTGTTCGATTGATGTTGTTTGCAAGAAAAACGAATTTTTATTTTAATGATATGATAAAATTGACTTGTGTACTGATCATATAATGTGTATATATGGATAGGTATCGAAAAACTATTGAATTTGGACTTTGGTTTGGCTTGATTTCGTTTCCTATGCTCAAGTTATGGTTAATCGAAGTTTCGTTAGGGTTTCACTTGTAATCCGAATTTTCTGAGTTGTGTGATTTATAAGTTGGCTAATGAAAAGTGTACTATTATATTCCTTGTGATAAATCATGCATTTTAGACTTAAGATTTGCGTCAAAAGGTTTTGTGATGCTCTCAGTGCGTCAAAACGAAGATTCATGTTTTAAAGAGAGCTGAAACAGTTTTTTAAGTTAGACAAAAATTGTTAGAGTGAACTAGAAGTTGATTGAGGATATGACCTTCTGGAATATGTTACTTTATATGTTCCTTGATGTTTTTCATTTGTATGCCAACTTGCGAAAACGTGATTTGTCTTGAGATATATGCTCGACTAACTGATATGTTTATTTGTGGACTAAAACTTAAGGGTCTGTTAAGATTTGGTAAAATGTATGAATTGGAAAAATAGATGTCTTTGATTATTTTATCAATAACATTTTAAGATGTCTGGAGTAATTTCCAATTGGCCGTTCGTCAAAATCTATTTTCTATATTTTTTAAGAAATGTTTCAAAACTGACGCGCGGGCAGAAACTGATTTAGTAAACCATAACTAGACCTCTCCTGATATCCAACTTTTAGAGATCGTATGAGGGTCGGGTTAGAAATCAATCTTGAGTTTAGTTGTGATCTGGAGTTTTCCATAATTTTATGAATTATGTGCTATGAGTTATAGTTGTATCTTTATACGATGTACGTATTTCAAAGGCATGCGTTAAACTGCGAATGTGCAATTTGCTTAACTATGAGCTGTAAAGTGTTACTTGACCAAGGTTTGAGATGTTGAACATGTTTGCATGACTACTGAGATGTTTGACTTTAGTTGACCACTTTGACTGAGTTGACTTTTGGTTTGACTTTGGTTGACTTGCTTGGACTAGTTGACTTTTGCTTATTTATTGAGTCAGTCTCAGCACTAGGACTATGCATACACTATGGGTTGACATAGTGTGACCTATGTATTTACTTAAGATGACCTATATGACTAGGTTGCATTGTTGGGTCGTGATTGTTCGACTACCGTACGATTTTACTAAGAGAATTACTGTGCTTTTGCAAAGGTGAGTCTACAGTCCCTACTACGTTTTTACAGGGATGAGATACATGCTTTTTATAATTGTTTTACATATTAGGCACAAGTAACTTAAAAATATACATATGAGTTCAGATCAAAAATCCCTTAGCTTGATTATATTAGTTACTTTATGTAAGCTCGACTTATAGGGACGGTACCGTTAGGTTTGACAAACCTCACCGCAGCATAACTGGCGCTTATTTTGTCGTTTCTTGTACACTTGATCGGTGTATGCTTAGATAGGGTAAAAGGAAGACGTGTAGCTTATCTATCCGCAAAGGTTAAAGTTTTATAATCAAGTGCTCATGCTTATGTATACTTTTACGAAGCTTTTCGAAAATCTCGTGGCCTAACTTACGATGAAAGTTACTTAAACATGATGTTTACAAATTTGAAACTAGACATGGTAATGTCTACAAACAGATGAAACAAAAAGAAATTTTTGATGTCACTCACAGTTGAAACTTGACATCTTACAAACAGTTTATTACTTAGCATTTGCTATATGCAAACTTTTGAGATTAAACCTTAGCGGTTTATTCAGATAAACGATTTTGAGAAATGATTTTTCGACAAACGATTTATGGAAACCGTTTTATGAAACATACGAGAACTATTTACTCAAACATGTAAATTCACTCAACTTTATGTTGATCAGTTTTGCATGTTTTATCTCAGGTATTAGTTGCTTCCGTTGTAGAACATTGCTGTTATGTAGAAGTTAAGCCAAGCATTGGGACCAGAGTTAATACGCCGTTAGTGGATTCTGACGGGGTATTACATTTGGTATCAGAGCTTTGGCTATAGGGAACTAGGATACATTAGTGTATCTAACTGTACGATGCATTAGTGGGTCTAGTCTATAGCCGTGTACTTAGAATGACTGCTATAAGCCATGCTTGCACTGTTTGCTATACTATGCTACACGTCGAGCTACATAATATATATCACATGCATATACGCATCTATACCCATAATGATATGGACTTGGACTAGATATATGATATCACGAATCACATACATACCCACGACGCGACACTTAAGAGAATTAAGTTGACTATGCTATCTTGAACTTATGGAGTAATGTCGAATGGATGTGTGAGATAGTGTAATGTAATGACCGGGATTTCATTATGGTAACTCATATAGAAGTTCCGACATCATAGAATAAGGAATTAGGAGCGAGTTAAGTAGATTACTAGGATAAACACCGTTTAGAACATGAACCGTATAACCTCATATATGCGTAGAAATTTACACTGTAGGCATAAATTGTTATTATAACGTTTAAGAAACGTATAATTACGTCACAGCTCGTCATTACTCGACACTGTCCGCCACCACCGATCACTACTTGGAACTACGAAGACACTGCTAGAACATACTCATCATCTCATACCACTACTTATCATTGTTTACTACTACACAACGCCGCCTCTCACTGCTAGTCTCGACCGATCACCAACTTCTCACTGCTTGTCATCACTATTTACTACTTGATGCCACCCATTGCTACTTACCACTACTAAATACTACTCATCCCTACTAGCACATCCACGATTTACTACTGGCTACTATGCATCACGACTCATTTCTGATATATCTTTAAAGGATGAATTCCTTGTAACAGCCTGTGAAATCCATAGTAGATATTGTATACTTAACGTCCGACTTTCCTATCATTCAGCTGCCCGTGGCTTCACGATTTTTCTTTCCAATACTAGTATACCTGAAGAGGTATTCACACCTTCCCTTATAAAGGGTATTTCGTTCTTCTTTCCCACCGATGTGGGACAAGTCTGATAATTCACCCTGCAATCAACATCAACATCGTTGAAGTTCTTCACGAGTATGTTCTTACTCAGTAATCATAATGTTTATATACTGTCAACATCGGTGTCGATAGAAACTTTATCGCTAGAGCATTCTATCACAACATTTGGAATCCAATATCCGCCTTAGACAACGTGAACCCTATGGAACTATTAACTGGGAATAAAACGCATCATGATTTATGTCATTATAGTTTAAGGAGGTCCTGCTTTAAGAAGTTTGATCGTACCCTCTCATCGTAAACGTCTCTCACCCGAAACTCACCCCAAACTTTAATCGACGATTGCTCCTAATCCATTGAAATTTAGAAGATAAGACCCATACCGTTAAGCTCGTAACAACTTTTCGAACCGAACAGTACTTTTTTCGACGATTGGCGAGCCATTACAATAGAAATCCACTTGGATGACGTTTGGAGTTAAATTATTTTACTTGCACTACCATATTTATTTTATTGGACCTTGTGGTTGGAATGGACTGGTTATCAGATGACAAAACCAAGATTGTTGCGGCCAGAAGGCTATTCAAATTCCTTTTACCGGAGGCGAATCAATGATGGTGTACAAAGAGAAGATCAGTACACCGTTGCGTTACATTAAATGCTCAAAGGTTCAGAAGTACATGAGATAAGGATGTCTCGCAATTCTGGCATATGTGAGCAAGGTTGAATCAGTGGTTAAGAAACCCGAAGATGTCCCAATAGTTAGAAATTTCCCTTAAGGTCCTTCCCATAGAATCACCATGTCTTCCACCGCATAGAGACGTTGAAATTCAGATTGACTTAATGCCGGGAGCGGCGCCTGTAGTACTTGCACCAAATAGACTTGCACCTTCAGAATTGCAAGAGTTGCCTCGTCAGTTACAAGAGCTTTTGGACAAAGGAATCATTCGAATGAGTTCTTCACCATGGGGAGCTCCAGTCCATTTTGTTAAGAAAAAGGATGGATCAATGAGAATCTGTATCAATTACAGAGACTGAATAAGCTAACTATCAAGAATAGATATCCGTTACCGAGAATCGATGATTTGTTTAATCAATTGCAAGGATCAGGATGTTACTCTAAGATTGATCTGAGGTCAGGTTACCATTAGATTAGAGTAAAGGAGGCAGATATACCAAAGACAACGTTTAGAACACGCTACAGACATCATGAATTTACCATAATGTCGTTTGGGTTGACGAACGCACTGGCAGTTTTCATGGATTTCATGAACCGTGTGTGTAAGTCATATCTGGACAAGTTTGTTATGGTGTTTATTGACGATATTCTGGTATATTCTAAGAACGAGGAAGAACATGAACAACATCATCGTTTAATACTAGAGATGCTCAGGAAGGAGCAGTTGTATGTGAAGTTTTCAAAGTGTGACTTTTGGTTACAAGAAGTTCAATTTTTGGGTCATATTGTAGGTATCAATGGTATTTGAGTTGACACTGCGAATATAGAAACGGTCAAGGAGTGGGAGAATCCTAAGTCGCCAATGCATGTTCGAAAATTCTTAGGTCTCGCCGGTTATTATAGGAGATTCATTGAGGAATTTTCTATTATTGCCCAACCGTTGACAATAATGACTCACAAGGGTAAAAAGTATGAGTGGACGGAGCAACATGAGTATGCATTTTAGTTGTTAAAACAGAAATTGACTACTGTTCCGATTTCATCCGTACCCGAAAGGAATGAAGATTTTGTGATTTATTGTGATGTTTCACGAGAGGGTTTTGGTTGCGTGTTGATGCAACAACAGAAAGTGATTGCCTATGTATCACGACAACTGAAGGTACATGAACAGAATTATACGACGCATGATTTAGAACTTTGTGTCGTGGTCTTTTCACTGAAGATGTGGAGATACTATTTTTATGGTTCGAAGTTCACTGTTTTCACGGATCACAAGAGTTTGCAACATAACTTTGACCAGAAACAGCTTAATATGAGGCAGAGACGTTGGATAGAGCTATTGAATGACTACGACTGCGACATTTTCTATCATTCTGGCAAGGCTAATGTAGTTGCAGATGCCTTAAGTAGGAAGGATAAGGTTTAACCTATCCGAGTTAGAGCATTGAACATGACTGTCCGAATGAATCTTACTTCTCAGATACGTGATGCACAGCTAGAGGCATTAAAAGAAGAGAACGTTTGTTGGTCCCTTGATTAACAACATGAGTATTGTAGAGGGGGGTGAATATAATTCTTTTTAAGTAACTTAACAGTTAAACACAATTTAGTATTCAAGTATGTAAATTAAATAGAGTCAAAGGTAATTTTCAACGGTTTATTTTTTATTGATTAAATCACAAAGAATTACAACTATCCTTGGCGGAATGATAGTTGATTGATACAGATTTACCTAGATTATAGCTATGAGGATAAACTTAAAGATATTACACGTATTGGACTCTAAATAATAAAACCCACACCACTCGTTGTTACAATAGTGGATACAACAATTTATAGTAGTCCTATTAACCGTGTAATGATTCTATTGTCCATTGGTACATAGGATGTCTGTACTTGTGGGGACAACTGCATCAGAGAGCGTGCTCTCCTCTTTCCTCTTTGGTAGCTATTTGCAGGAACACCCCAATTCGGTTTGGCACCACTATTTGTTTAAACAAATAGAATGTTGTGTTCCCTAGGCGTTGACAAAGCATAACACATGTCTACACATGCGTTAAACTTTTGCATTCCCATGTGGTCTTGTAAGGTAACTTGTCAGCTGCCGATGCGTGTCCTTTTCTGTTCAACTTTGTCTTTGACTTCTGTTGAATAGTACGATTGATGTAGACCACTCAGGAAACCACTATTCTTGTAATGGACATAGCTGTCTTGTGTAGTAAGCTGCATTCCAGTTGTGATGGTTCTTCATTGCTGAGTCACTTGATATTCTTGAATTGCTGAGTGTACATCCTGTGCTGATTGAAGAATACAGTCTTTCTTGTGCTGGCAGACTAAGCAGCAGACTAAACACTCAACACAGCAATATCTGATGTTTATACATAAACAAACTTACACTGGCTGCACATAACATTTTAGTGCAAATAAATTACAGTTTTGTCATAATTAAATCCTTAATTATTTTGTGGACTCAACAATCTCCCCCTATTTGATGATGACAAACTTATGACATAAAGAGAAAACACTAAAGCCAGCACTAAGGGACCTAATGAAAAATAGGCTGTAAATTTGTCCCCTTTTTGATTTGTTTTGGGATCTTTTGCTGAGTTATCTATATCTTATAAATTGATATGATTTTGAAGATAAAATCATTTCATTTTCATTTCAGCAGAGTATATACACACATTTACCAAAATAGTATAATGAAAAATGAAATAACAAAGATATAATTAAATCACTAGAAGGCTATCTGTCTTTATCTTTATCTTTTTCTTGCTCATCTTCAGATAGATCTTTTTCTTTCACTTTGAGGGCTGCCCAGGCTTCAGGAAACAAGTAAGGCACTTCAGCAGGGTCAAATACTAGAATCTGAGGAGGTAGAATGATGGGATCTCTTCTGTATGGGCCTTCACCATTAGATTTCTTACCTTTAGGCTTTTGAGAAAGAACTTCTTCTACATTCACTAATGGTGCATTCCCATACTTTACTGCTTTGTTGAAGAGCTCTTGAAGTTCAGGTTTCAGTGTATCTTTGATACCACTTTTACCTTTGCCAATAAAGTACTGCAGTATTTCCATCCATTTACTGAACCCTAAGGTTCTCAGCTCAATGTAGTCTATTCTTTCCTGAACATTACCTTCCCTGCTGACAGAGAAAGCCCTTTTTATGCCTTTGTGCACCTTGATGATCTTGCTTGGATTTGATCTTTTGGTTAGCACATCACCATATTTTCTCCTATAGTAATGATCAGATAATTCTATTGTTCGTTCAGTTTCTATAGGCGCAGTAGCAGGTGCTTTCTCAGTAGCTTCCAGTTCATCGAATGCTTTGTCCTATTCCTTAACAATGGCTTTAGCTAACTTTATAGATTCAACTTCTTGTTGTCTGTCAGCAGCCAATTTGTCTTCTACTTCCTGAAGCCTTAGCTGAAATGTCCTGTTCTTATTGATTAAAAACGTTTCATATTAATTGATTTCGTTGCGAGGTTTTGACCTCTATATGAGACGTTTTTCAAAGACTGCATTCATTTTTAAAACAAACCATAACCTTTATTTCATAAATAAAGGTTTAAAAAGCTTTACGTAGATTATCAAATAATGATAATCTAAAATATCCTGTTTACACACGACCATTACATAATGGTTTACAATACAAATATGTTACATCGAAATCAGTTTCTTGAATGCAGTTTTTACACAATATCATACAAACATGGACTCCAAATCTCGTCCTTATTTTAGTATGCAACAGCGGAAGCTCTTAATAATCACCTGAGAATAAACATGCTTAAAACGTCAACAAAAATGTTGGTGAGTTATAGGTTTAACCTATATATTATCAAATCATAATAATAGACCACAAGATTTCATATTTCAATACACATCCCATACATAGAGATAAAATTCATTCATATGGTGAACACCTGGTAACCGACATTAACAAGATGCATATATAAGAATATCCCCATCATTCCGGGACACCCTTCAGATATGATATAAATTTCGAAGTACTAAAGCATCCGGTACTTTGGATGGGCTTTGTTAGGCCCAATAGATCTATCTTTAGGATTCGTGTCAATTAGGGTGTCTGTTCCCTAATTCTTAGATTACCAGACTTAATAAAAAAGGGGCATATTCGATTTCGATAATTCAACCATAGAATGTAGTTTCACGTACTTGTGTCTATTTTGTAAATCATTTATAAAACCTGCATGTATTCTCATCCCAAAAATATTAGATTTTAAAAGTGGGACTATAACTCACTTTCACAGATTTTTACTTCGTCGGGAAGTAAGACTTGGCCACTGGTTGATTCACGAACCTATAACAATATATACATATATATCAAAGTATGTTCAAAATATATTTACAAAACTTTTAATATATTTTGATGTTTTAAGTTTATTAAGTCAGCTGTCCTCGTTAGTAACCTACAACTAGTTGTCCACAGTTAGATGTACAGAAATAAATCGATAAATATTATCTTGAATCAATCCACGACCCAGTGTATACGTATCTCAGTATTGATCACAACTCAAACTATATATATTTTGGAATCAACCTCAACCCTGTATAGCCAACTCCAACATTCACATATAGAGTGTCTATGGTTGTTCCGAAATATATATAGATGTGTCGACATGATAGGTCGAAACATTGTATACGTGTCTATGGTATCTCAAGATTACATAATATACAATACAAGTTGATTAAGTTATGGTTGGAATAGATTTGTTACCAATTTTCACGTAGATAAAATGAGAAAAATTATCCAATCTTGTTTTACCCATAACCTCTTCATTTTAAATCCGTTTTGAGTGAATCAAATTGCTATGGTTTAATATTGAACTCTATTTTATGAATCTAAACAGAAAAAGTATAGGTTTATAGTCAGAAAAATAAGTTACAAGTCATTTTTGTAAAGGTAGTCATTTCAGTCGAAAGAACGACGTCTAGATGACCATTTTAGAAAACATACTTCCACTTTGAGTTTAACCATAATTTTTGGATATAGTTTCATGTTCATAATAAAAATCATTTTCCCAGAGTAAAAACTTCTAAATCAAAGTTTATCATAGTTTTTAATTAACTAACCCAAAACAGCCCGCGGTGTTACTACGACGGCGTAAATCCGGTTTTACGGTGTTTTTCATGTTTCCAGGTTTTAAATCATTAAGTTAGCATATCATATAGATATAGAACATGTGTTTAGTTGATTTTAAAAGTCAAGTTAGAAGGATTAACTTTTATTTGCGAACAAGTTTAGAATTAACTAAACTATGTTCTAGTGATTACAAGTTTAAACCTTCGAATAAGATAGCTTTATATGTATGAATCGAATGATGTTATGAACATCATTACTACCTCAATTTCCTTGGATAAACCTACTGGAAATGAGAAAAATAGATCTAGCTTCAAAGGATCCTTGGATGGCTTGAAAGTTCTTGAAGCAGAATCATGACACGAAAACAATTTCAAGTAAGATTTCCACTCGAAATAAGATTGTTATAGTTATAGAAATTGAATTAAAGTTTGAATATGATTATTACCTTGTATTAGAAAGATAAACTACTGTAAGTAACAAAGGTTTCTTGATCTTGGATGATTACTTGGAATGGATTTAGAAAACTTGGAAGTAAACTTGCAATCTTGGAAGTATTCTTGATTTTATGAAACTAGAACTTTTGGAATTTATGAAGAACACTTAGAACTTGAAGATAGAACTTGAGAGAGATCAATTAGATGAATAAAATTGAAGAATGAAAGTGTTTGTAGGTGTTTTTGGTCGTTGGTGTATGGATTAGATATAAAGGATATGTAATTTTGTTTTCATGTAAATAAGTCATGAATGATTACTCATATTTTTGTAATTTTATGAGATATTTCATGCTAGTTGCCAAATGATGGTTCCCACATATTTTAGGTGACTCACATGGGCTGCTAAGAGCTGATCATTGGAGTGTATGTACCAATAGTACATACATCTAAAAGCTGTATATTGTACGAGTACGAATTCGGGTGCATACGAGTAGAATTGTTGATGAAACTGAATGAGGATGTAATTGTAAGCATTTTTGTTAAGTAGAAGTATTTTGATAAGTTTTTTAAAGTCTTTCAAAAGTGTATGAATACATATTAAAACACCACATGTATATACATTTTAACTGAGTCGTTAAGTCATCGTTAGTCGTTACATGTAAGTGTTGTTTTGAAACCTTTAGGTTAACGATCTTGTTAAATGTGGTTAACCCAATGTTTATAATATCAAATGAGATTATAAATTATTATATTATCAAGATATTATGATGTATGAATATCTCTTAATATGATATATATATATATATATATATTAAATGTCGTTACAACGATAATCGTTACATATATGTCTCGTTTCAAAATCATTAAGTTAGTAGTCTTGTTTTTATATATGTAGTTCATTATTAATATATTTAATGATATGTTTACTTATCATAATATCATGTTAACTATATATATAACCATATATATGTCATCATATAGTTTTTACAAGTTTTAACGTTCGTGAATCACCGGTCAATTTGGGTGGTCAATTGTCTATATGAAACCTATTTCAATTAATCAAGTCTTAACAAGTTTGATTGCTTAACATGTTGGAAATACTTAATCATGTAAATATCAATTTCATTTAATATATATAAACATGGAAAAGTTCGGGTCACTACAGTACCTACCCGTTAAATAAATTTCGTCCCGAAATTTTAAGCTGTTGAAAGTGTTGACGAATCTTCTAGAAATAGATGCGGGTATTTCTTCTTCATCTGATCTTCACAATCCTAGGTGAACTCAGGTCCTCTACGAGCATTCCATTGAACCTTAACAATCGGTATCTTGTTTTGCTTAAGTCTTTTAACCTCACGATCCATTATTTCGACGGGTTCTTCGATGAATTGAAGTTTTTCGTTGATTTGGATTTCATCTAACGGAATAGTGAGATCTTCTTTAGCAAAATATTTCTTCAAATTCGAGACATGGAAAGTGTTATGTACAGCCGCAAGTTGTTGAGGTAACTCAAGTCGGTAAGCTACTGGTCCGACACGATCAATAATCTTAAATGGTCCGATATACCTTGGATTTAATTTTCCTCATTTACCAAATCGAACAACACCTTTCCAAGGTGCAACTTTAGGCATGACCATCTCTCCAATTTCAAATTCTATATCTTTTCTTTTAATGTTAGCGTAGCTCTTTTGTCGACTTTGGGCGATTTTCAACCGTTGTTGAATTTGGATGATCTTCTCGGTAGTTTCTTGTATTATCTCCAGACCCGTAATCTGTCTATCCCCCACTTCACTCCAACAAATCGGAGACCTACACTTTCTACCATAAAGTGCTTCAAACGGCGCCATCTCAATGCTTGAATGGTAGCTGTTGTTGTAGGAAAATTCTGCTAACGGTAGATGTCGATCCCAACTGTTTCTGAAATCAATAACACAAGCTCGTAGCATGTCTTCAAGCGTTTGTATCATCCTTTCACTCTGCACATCAGTTTGTGGATGATAGGCAGTACTCATGTCTAGACGAGTTCCCAATGCTTGCTGAAATGTCTGCCAGAATCTTGAAATAAATCTGCCATCCCTATCAGAGATAATAGATATTGGTATTCTATGTCTGGAGACGACTTCCTTCAAATACAGTCGTGCTAACTTCTCCATCTTGTCATCTTCTCTTATTGGCAGGAAGTGTGCTGACTTGGTGAGACGATCAACTATTACCCAAATAGTATCATAACCACTTGCAGTCCTTGGCAATTTAGTAATGAAATCCATGGTAATGTTTTCCCATTTCCATTCCGGGATTTTAGGTTGTTGTAGTAGACCTGATGGTTTCTGATGTTCAGCTTTGACCTTAGAACACGTCAAACATTCTCCTACATATTTAGCAATATCGGCTTTCATACCTGGCCACCAAAAATGTTTCTTAAGATCCTTGTACATCTTCCCCGTTCCAGGATGTATTGAGTATCTAGTTTTATGAGCTTCTCTAAGTACCATTTCTCTCATATCTCCAAATTTTGGTACCCAAATTCTTTCAGCCCTATACCGGGTTCCGTCTTCCTGAATATTAAGATGCTTCTCCGATCCTTTCGGTATTTCATCCTTTAAATTTCCCTCTTTTAAAACTCCTTGTTGCGCCTCCTTTATTTGAGTAGTAAGGTTAGTGTGAATCATTATATTCATAGATTTTACTCGAATGGGTTCTCTGTCCTTTCTGCTCAAGGCGTCGGCTACCACATTTGCCTTCCCCGAGTGGTAACGAATCTCAAAGTCGTAATCATTCAACAATTCAATCCACCTACGCTGCCTCATATTCAGTTGTTTCTGATTAAATATGTGTTGAAGACTTTTGTGGTCGGTATATATAATAATTTTGACCCCATATAAGTAGTGCCTCCAAGTCTTTAATGCAAAAACAACCGCGCCTAATTCCAAATCATGCGTCGTATAATTTTGCTCGTGAATCTTCAATTGTCTCGACGCATAAGCAATCACCTTCGTCCGTTGCATTAATACACAACCAAGACCTTGCTTTGATGCGTCACAATAAATCACAAAATCATCATTCCCTTCAGGCAATGACAATATAGGTGCCGTAGTTAGCTTTTTCTTCAATAATTGAAACGCCTCCTCTTGTTCATCCTTCCATTCAAATTTCTTCCCTTTATGCGTTAATGCAGTCAAGGGTTTTGCTATTTTGGAGAAATCTTGAATGAATCTTCTGTAGTAACCAGCCAATCCTAAAAATTGACGTATATGCTTCGGAGTTTTTGGGGTTTCCCACTTTTCAACGGTTTCGATCTTTGCCGGGTCCACCTGGATACCTTCTTTGTTCACTATGTGACTGAGGAATTGAACTTCTTCCAACCAAAATGCACACTTTGAAAACTTAGCGTACAGTTTTTCTTTCCTCAATACTTCTAGCACTTTTCTCAAATGTTCTTCGTGCTCTTGATCATTCTGTGTGTAAATAAGTATGTCATCGATGAAAACAATGACAAACTTGTCAAGATATGGCCCACACACTCAGTTCATAAGGTCCATGAACACAGCTGGTGCGTTAGTCAATCCAAACGGCATAACCATAAACTCGTAATGACCATAACGCGTCCTAAAAGCAGTTTTTGGAATATCATCCTCCTTTACTCACATTTGATGATATCCAGAACGTAAATCGATCTTTGAATAAACCGACGAGCCTTGTAGTTGATCAAATAAGTCGTCAATTCTCGGCAGTGGATAACGGTTTTTGATGGTAAGTTTGTTCAACTCTCTGTAGTCAATACACAACCTAAATGTACCATCCTTCTTCTTGACAAACAAAACAGGAGCTCCCCATGGTGATGTGCTTGGTCGAATGAAACCACGTTCTAATAGTTCTTGAAGTTGGCTTTGCAGTTCTTTCATCTCGCTGGGTGCGAGTCTATAAGGAGCATGAGCTATTGGTGCAGCTCCTGGTACAAGATCTATTTGAAATTCAACGGATCGATGTGAGGGTAATCCCGATAATTCTTTCGGAAATACATCGGGAAATTCTTTTGCGACGGGAACATTATTGATGCTCTTTTCTTCAGTTTGTACTTTCTCGACGTGTGCTAGAACAGCATAGCAACCTTTTCTTATTAGTTTTTGTTCCTTCAAATTACTAATAAGATGTAGCTTCGTGTTGCCCTTTTCTCCGTACACCATTAAGGGTTCTCCTTCTTCTCGTACAATGCGAATTGCATTTTTATAACATACGATCTCTGCTTTCACCTTCTTCAGCCAGTCCATACCAACTATTACATCAAAACTCCCTAACTCTACTGGTATCAAATCAATCTTAAATATTTCGCTACCCAGTTTAATTTCTCGATTCTGGCATATATTATCTGCTGAAATTAATTTACCGTTTGCTAATTCGAGTAAAAATTTACTATCCAACGGCGTCAATGGACAACTTAATTTAGCACAAAAATCTCTACTCATATAGCTTCTATCCGCACCCGAATCAAATAAAACGTAAGCAGATTTATTGTCAATAAGAAACGCACCCGTAACAAGCTCCGGGTCTTCCTGTGCCTCTGCCGCATTAATATTGAAAACTCTTCCGCGGCCTTGTCCATTCGTGTTCTCCTGGTTTGGGCAATTTCTAATAATGTTGCCCAGTTTTCCACATTTATAACAAACTATATTGGCATAACTTGCTCCGACACTACTTGCTCCGCCATTACTCGTTTCGACACTATTTGTTCCTTTCGTTCTGTTAACTCCTGGTCCGTAGACCTCACACTTCGCCGTGCTATGACAATTTCTTTTACACTTGTTGCAAATTTTGGTGCAGAACCCCGAGTGATACTTTTCACACCTTTGGCATAGCTGCTTCTGATTGTTGTTGTTGTTGCGGTTGTTATTGTTATTGGGATGATTGTTGTAGTTGCTGTTGTTGTTGTTGTTGTTGTTGTTGTTGTTGTTGTTGTTGTTGTTGTTGTTGTTGTTGGGCCGTTTGTTGTAGTTGCGATTGATCTTGCGACTGTTGGGATAATTGTTGCGATTATTATTGTAATTGCTGTTATTGTTGTATTGGTAATTCTTATCACCGTTTTTCTCCCACTTTCTTTTGACTTGCTTCACATTGGCCTCTTCAGCCGTCTGTTCTTTAATTCTTTCCTCAATCTGGTTCACTAGTTTGTGAGCCATTCTACATGCCTGTTGTATGGAGGCGGGCTCGTGTGAACTTATATCTTCTTGGATTCTTTCCGGTAATCCTTTCACAAACGCGTCGATCTTCTCTTCCTCATCTTCGAACGCTCCCGGACACAATAGGCACAATTCTGTGAATCGTCTTTTGTACGTGGTAATATCAAATCCTTGGGTTCGTAACCCTCTAAGTTCTGTCTTGAGCTTATTGACCTCGGTTCTGGGACGGTACTTCTCGTTCATCAAGTGCTTGAATGCTGACCACGGTAGTGCGTAAGCATCATCTTGTCCCACTTGCTCTAGATAGGTATTCCACCATGTTAACGCAGAACCTGTGAAGGTATGCGTAGCGTACTTCACTTTGTCCTCTTCAGTACACTTACTTATGGCAAACACCGATTCGACCTTCTCGGTCCACCATTTCAATCCGATCGGTTCTTCGGTTCCATCAAATTCCAAAGGTTTGCAGGCAGTGAATTCTTTGTAGGTACCTCCTACATGATTTCCTGTACTGCTAGAGCCAAGGTTATTGTTGGTATGTAGTGCAGCCTGTACTGTTGCTATGTTTGAAGCAAGAAAGGCACAAAATTCCTCTTCACTCATATTCAAGTTGTGTCGAGTAGTCGGTGCCATTTCCTTCAAAATAGTTAAATGAAACGAGTTAATCATATAGAATATCAAGAGTAGTCAATAGTATTTCGTAGCGTAATATGAACTTATTTATAAAAGCTCTTTCTTCATATTAGCGTTTTATACTCTTTAATTCGGGTAGTACCTACCCGTTAAGTTCATACTTAGTAGCTAACATACCATTTCAACTACTACAATTCTATATGAAAAACTAATCACAAAAACAAAAAAAACAAAAAAAAATATATCATATTCAACCTTTATACAATAACTTGCAAACTTACAATACCGCTATTTTACATATAGCATGAAATATAGCACATAAAACTTTGATACAAAGTAGTTGCGAAGATAATTCTAGTTAATAAATAAGGCGTTCGGCAAAGGCAATAAAGACACGTAATTCATACGTCCAGAAACAAGTCATGCATTCTGGTTTTACTAATACCACTTCCCATCCTTGGTTTTGTGGAACATAACCGTTGTGACCGATAGTAAGACAATGTGTTGTAACATCGTCAAAAGGATGAAGGTTACGTAATGACCAACAGTCTCGTAATAACCTAAAAACCTCATTTCTTACCCCAATTACCGACTCCGTCACTTGTGGGAACGTTTTGTTTAAAAGTTGTAGCCCGATGTTCTTTTTCTCACTTTGGTGAGAAGCGAACATTACTAACCCGTAAGCATAGCATGCTTCTTTATGTTGCATGTTAGCCGCTTTTTCTAAATCATGAAGTCCTATATTCAGATACATTGAGTCAAAATAATTTCTTAACCCGTTGCGTAAAATAGCATTTGGGTTCCCCGCAATATATGCGTCAAAGTAAACACATCGTAACTTATGGGTTTCCCAATGTGATATCCCCCATCTTTCAAATGAAAGTCTCTTATAAACCAAGACATTCTTGGAACGTTCTTCGAATGTCTTACAAACTGATCTCGCCTTAAATAGTTGTGCCGAAGAATTCTGACCGACTCTAGACAAGATTTCATCAATCATGTCTCCGAGTAGGTCTCTTAAAATATTGAGTTGTCTACCCATTTTGTATTTTTATACTGTAAAATAGACAAGAGTTAGATTCATAAAAAAATACTTATTAATACAAGCAATTTTTACATATATCATAAAGCATAAGCACACTATATTACACCATACGAATACAACTATCTTATTCCGACTCGCTCGTTTCTTCTTCTTCGGTTTTGGTTCATTTTTCCAAGTTTCTAGGGATATATGATGTTTCCCCTAATACTAGCTGTCGTTTTCCACAACGGTTTAGAAAAACCTGGTGGTTTAGAGGTTCCCGGGTCATTGTTACAACTTAAGGACTTCGGGGGTTGACGATACATATAAAGTTCATCGGGGTTAGAATTAGATTTCTCTATTTTTATGCCCTTTCCCTTATTATTTTCTTTTGCCTTTTTAAATTCAGTTGGGGTAATTTC
This sequence comes from Rutidosis leptorrhynchoides, assembly GCF_046630445.1. NCBI lineage: Eukaryota > Viridiplantae > Streptophyta > Magnoliopsida > Asterales > Asteraceae > Rutidosis > Rutidosis leptorrhynchoides. The sequence goes on from NC_092339.1 coordinate 301,376,151, forward strand.
TATAACATCATCGGAATTCTCGTCGGAATCCGATTCATCGGAGAATTGGTAATCCTCCCAATATTTTGCTTCCTTGGCGGAAACACCATTGACCATAATTAACCTTGGTCGGTTGGTTGAGAATTTTCTTTTACTTAACCGTTTTATTATTTCCCCCACCGGTTCTATTTCCTCCTCCGGTTCCTCCTCTTCCAGTTCTGATTCTTCTTCCGGTTCTGATTCTTCTTCCGGTTCCTCTTCGGGAACTTGTGAATCAGTCCAATATATATTCGACTCTTCGTTATTATTAGGTGAGTCAATGGGATTTGTGCTAGAGGTAGACATCTATCACACAATATCAAACATGTTAAGAGATTAATATATCACATAATATATACATGTTAATAATATATAGTTTCCAACAAAAATGTTAAGCAATCATTTTTAAAGAAAACACGTTCGAAGTCCAGACTCACTAATGCATCCTAATAAACTCGATAAGACACACTAATGCAAATTTTCTGGTTCTCTAAGACCAACGCTCGGATACCAACTGAAATGTCCCGTTCTTATTGATTAAAAACGTTCCATATTAATTGATTTCGTTGCGAGGTTTTGACCTCTATATGAGACGTTTTTCAAAGACTGCATTCATTTTTAAAACAAACCATAACCTTTATTTCATAAATAAAGGTTTAAAAAGCTTTACGTAGATTATCAAATAATGATAATCTAAAATATCCTGTTTACACACGACCATTACATAATGGTTTACAATACAAATATGTTACATCGAAATCAGTTTCTTGAATGCAGTTTTTACACAATATCATACAAACATGGACTCCAAATCTTGTCCTTATTTTAGTATGCAAAAGCAGAAGCTCTTAATAATCACCTGAGAATAAACATGCTTAAAACGTCAACAAAAATGTTGGTGAGTTATAGGTTTAACCTATATATTATCAAATCATAATAATAGACCACAAGATTTCATATTTCAATACACATCCCATACATAGAGATAAAAATCATTCATATGGTGAACACCTGGTAACCGACATTAACAAGATGCATATATAAGAATATCCCCATCATTCCGGGACACCCTTCGGATATGATATAAATTTCGAAGTACTAAAGCATCCGGTACTTTGGATGGGGTTTGTTAGGCCCAATAGATCTATCTTTAGGATTCGCGTCAATTAGGGTGTCTGTTCCCTAATTCTTAGATTACCAGACTTAATAAAAAAGGGGCATATTCAATTTCGATAATTCAACCATAGAATGTAGTTTCACGTACTTGTGTCTATTTTGTAAATCATTTATAAAACCTGCATGTATTCTCATCCCAAAAATATTAGATTTTAAAAGTGGGACTATAACTCACTTTCACAGATTTTTACTTCGTCGGGAAGTAAGACTTGGCCACTGGTTGATTCACGAACCTATAACAATATATACATATATATCAAAGTATGTTCAAAATATATTTACAACACTTTTAATATATTTTGATGTTTTAAGTTTATTAAGTCAGCTGTCCTCGTTAGTAACCTACAACTAGTTGTCCACAGTTAGATGTACAGAAATAAATCGATAAATATTATCTTGAATCAATCCACGACCCAGTGTATACGTATCTCAGTATTGATCACAACTCAAACTATATATATTTTGGAATCAACCTCAACCCTGTATAGCTAACTCCAACATTCACATATAGAGTGTCTATGGTTGTTCCGATATATATATAGATGTGTCGACATGATAGGTCGAAACATTGTATACGTGTCTATGGTATCTCAAGATTACATACTATACAATACAAGTTGATTAAGTTATGGTTGGAATAGATTTGTTACCAATTTTCACGTAGCTAAAATGAGAAAAATTATCCAATCTTGTTTTACCCATAACTTCTTCATTTTAAATCCGTTTTGAGTGAATCAAATTGCTATGGTTTCATATTGAACTCTATTTTATGAATCTATACAGTAGGTTTATAGTCGAAAAAATAAGTTACAATTCGTTTTTGTAAAGGTAGTCATTTCAGTCGAAAGAACGACGTCTAGATGACCATTTTAGAAAACATACTTCCACTTTGAGTTTAACCATAATTTTTGGATATAGTTTCATGTTCATAATAAAAATCATTTTCCCAGAATAACAACTTTTAAATCAAAGTTTATCATAGTTTTTAATTAACTAACCCAAAACAGCCCGCGGTGTTACTACGACGGCGTAAATCCGGTTTTACGGTATTTTTCATGTTTTCAGGTTTTAAATCATTAAGTTAGCATATCATATAGATATAGAACATATGTTTAGTTGATTTTAAAAGTCAAGTTAGAAGGATTAACTTTTATTTGCGAACAAGTTTAGAATTAACTAAACTATGTTCTAGTGATTACAAGTTTAAACCTTCGAATAAGATAGCTTTATATGTATGAATCGAATGATGTTATGAACATCATTACTACCTCAAGTTCCTTGGATAAACCTACTGGAAATTATAAAAATAGATCTAGCTTCAAAGGATCCTTGGATGGCTTGAAAGTTCTTGAAGCAGAATCATGACACGAAAACAATTTCAAGTAAGATTTCCACTCGAAATAAGATTGTTATAGTTATAGAAATTGAATTAAAGTTTGAATATGATTATTACCTTATATTAGAAAGATAACCTACTGTAAGTAACAAAGGTTTCTTGATCTTGGATGATTACTTGGAATGGATTTAGAAAACTTGGAAGTAAACTTGCAATCTTGGAAGTATTCTTGATTTTATGAAACTAGAACTTTTGGAATTTATGAAGAACACTTAGAACTTGAAGATAGAACTTGAGAGAGATCAATTAGATGAAGAAAATTGAAGAATGAAAGTGTTAGTAGGTGTTTTTGGTCATTGGTGTATGGATTAGATATAAAGGATATGTAATTTTGTTTTCATGTAAATAAGTCATGAATGATTACTCATATTTTTGTAATTTTATGAGATATTTCATGCTGGTTGCCAAATGATGGTTCCCACATGTGTTAGGTGACTCACGTGAGCTGCTAATAGCTGATCATTGGAGTGTATGTACCAATAGTACATACATCTAAAAGCTGTGTATTGTACGAGTACGAATACCGGTGCATACGAGTAGAATTGTTGATGAAACTGAACGAGGATGTAATTGTAAGCATTTTTGTGAAGTAGAAGTATTTTGATAAGTTTCTTAAAGACTTTCAAAAGTGTATTAATACATATTAAAACACTACATGTATATACATTTTAACTGAGTCGTTAAGTCATCGTTAGTCGTTACATGTAAGTGTTGTTTTGAAACCTTTAGGTTAACGATCTTGTTAAATGTGGTTAACCCAATGTTTATAATATCAAATTAGATTTTAAATTATTATATTATCATGATATTATGATGTACGAATATCTCTTAATATGATATATATACATTAAATGTCGTTACAACGATAATCGTTACATATATGTCTCATTTCAAAATCATTAAGTTAGTAGTCTTGTTTTTATATATGTAGTTCATTATTAATATATTTAATGATATGTTTACTTATCATAATATCATGTTAACTATATATATAACCATATATACATCATCATCATATAGTTTTTACAAGTTTTAACGTTCGTGAATCACCGGTCAATTTGGGTGGCCAATTGTCTATATGAAACCTATTTCAATTAATCAAGTCTTAACAAGTTTGATTGCTTAAAATGTTGGAAACACTTAATCATGTAAATATCAATTTCATTTAATATATATAAACATGGAAAAGTTCAGGTCACTACATTAGCCTCTCAGCATATTCAGCATCAGCATCCTCCCTTCTTTGCCTGTCAAGTTGAACACTTAACAGATAATCATTGGCAGTGATGTTGAGGGATTTTTCTGTAGCAATCATCTGTCTGCCTTCGTCAGTAGTCATGGCATCACAATATTGCCTTAAATCCATGTCCAGCTGTAGAGCCTCATAAAAGAGAGCTTTCTCTGCATCACTATGTAGCCTTTGACCACTGTTGTATAGATAAACACCAACTTCAATGCTGAATTCTAAAGCATTGATGTAGAATCGCTGATTAAGTGGATGGTACAGCATTCTGATTTGGCGTATCCTTTCAGGTATAGCTGCTGCTCTTTGTTTGAGCAGTTTTGGAACAGTGATCTCCAGCCTGTAAGCCTCTATTTCGTCTGGATTCATCTTTCTAATGTCTGGGTCACCCTGTGCAGCTGGATCATCTTCCCAAGTAGTGTGTTTATCATGACGTTTAGAGGAAGATGTGGGATACATAAGTGATTCTACTGTCCCAGAAGAACCCACTGAATAAAAATCAATGCGTTCATCCAGTGTCCTGTCAAAGTAAGAAAGGGTCCGAGCAGAGATAGGTGATTAAACATATGTTGAGCTCCCTCTACCCTAGAAAATTTGCAGGATCAACAGTATCATCATCTTGGTTAGCACTCAGCTCAGCCACCTTGGCTGGGTCTTCATCACTTGTTACACTCAGTCGCACTCTTCTGGCTGAGTCTTCAATCACAACACTCCTTGTTGTGTCTTTGGTACCAGCCGACTGATTAGTATCAGCTAGTACAACTGCCATAGTATCTTCATCAGCTGCCTCAAATAAGGGTCCTTTCCTTAAGGGCTGGTTGTCCCTAGGAGCAGATTTTACCCTTTGTTTATCGATAGGCATGGGTTCAGCTGATGGTTCTTGTGTTGATACTGGTTCTTGTGGAGGTAGATAAGGAACAATTGCTAAATGCTCCCCCCTCAGCAGTAGACACATCAGTTTCCGCTGATTCATCATCATCATCACGGTTGATGATATCTGCTGGCTGTGATTGTGTAGCTGGCTGAGCAGTAGACGCAGATCTAGAGGATTGGTTGGTTTCTAATATATCATCAAGCCACTTCATGAATACATCAGCTCTAACTCCTCTTGACTCAGTTGAAGCCAAGTAATCTTGCATCTCTTCAGGTGTTATCTTCTTAATTCTGTCTGCTCGCTCAGCATACAACTTAGCTTTCGTTCTATCATATTTCACCATGAACTTAGCATTTCTTTTCAGAGGAGCCCTTTTGTGTGCATCAATGCTGAGCAGTTCATCATGAATTTCACGCTTTTCAGGAGTGAGGGATCGTATATGCTCAATTTTGTGTCATTTTAGAGTAGCATATGCCTCAAATTTAGCGTTGAAAGGAGCATCTAGTTCCTGCTGTCTCTTCTAATGCCTCTCTAGTTTTCTTTTCATTTTTCGTTCAATAGTTTGAGAGACAGCAAAAGATTCAGCTATAGCCAGTTCAGACACATCACTGGGCGTACTTCCAGAACCAATATCATCTACAGATGTGGCAGACACACTGGGTTGAGATTCACCAGCAATCTTGATACCTGCTTCAGTATGAGCGTTGCTGGGCTTAGTGCTAGTACCTTGACCAGTACCATCACCACCATCATCACCATCTCTCCTTTGCTGCTTTGGAGCCTTCTCATGCTCATACTCCCCTCAGTTTGTTTTCTCTTTTTATGCTTTTTAGATTTCTTCTCCCCCTTTTTGTCATCAGCAGGGGCAAAAGTAGGAGCTGGGGAGACTTGTGCATCAAGGTCACTATCAGACTCAGAATAAGCAAATCCGTTCCAGTCAGCATCAGCAAGAGATAGATGGGCACCATGATCCACACCATATTGTTTGAGGCATACGTTTGAAGATCGAACTTCATTCCCAGCAACTCCTATGGCCATTTGTTGGATGTCAGCTCTAACATCAGCTTGAAGAGCAGCCATTCGTTGCATTACCTCCACCATTTGAACATAAGCTGAGGCAGAAATCATAGTAGCCATTTGCTGTTTCTACGAATCCAATCTCTCTTCCAATACCCTATTTTCCTCATTAAGAAAAAGAATTATGCGATTAACAACATCTAAATCAGCTTGAAGACGGGAAATATGATCAGCATACTCATTATGAGAGATGATTCGCCTCTTAAGATCCTCCTCCTCCTCTTCATGGTGTTTGACAATGGCTTCCACCTCTAGATCAGCAAAAGCACACACTTGTTTGAGCTGGGCTTCAATAGTTGAAGTTGTAACCTCCCCAGCTCTGTGAATTGCTTCAGTCATGCGATCAGTAAGAGTTTGGTGGATGGATCGCTGGATGTCTGGTGTGATTCTGGCGACAGTACGATAAACAGCCAGAGTAGAAATAGCAGACACCTCAGTAGGATCAAAACTACTGGTTGATGGGCGATGACTAGCAGCGACAATAGGATTACCTCCATGGGGTGGTGGAGGTGGAAGGTCAGAATCTGACTCATCACCATGATCACAATCATTTTTACCTTCACCCGAAGGTTTAGAACCACTGGTATCCTTGTCAGCATCATTATCAGCATCATCAGTAAGATCCACTGGTTTGTCTTTGGATCCAGTCACATTATCATGAATGACTAGCTCTTCCTTACCAGTACCTTTATTAGCATCACCATCAGATGAAGAAGATGATGAGGAAGAAGCTGATGAATCAGAAGGTACTGGCGAATCAGGAATATTTTGCATGATATACTTACCAGTAGTTGGATCTCTGATGAACTTGAGAGGCCTCCATGTACCAAGCCATGGAGAAGCAGCTGGAGCCATACCAAAGTAGTGGTAGTATGACTGCTCATTAACTTGTTAAAGAGTAGCCAGCCTCTCATATACTTCTTCACGTGATGGGTGATCAAGCTGAGATAATAGTTCAGTCAGCTCTTCTCTGGGTAGCTTGCTGGCTGATACCAAAGCACTTTGAGGATCAATCGTCAGCTGATCCACCAGTTAGACAATCTTGGGAGTGATAAAGGCTCCCCTGTAGATGAAGTTAGGCACAACTTCATCAGGATCTTGTACCTGACACACATATGGCTTCTTCTCAGTAGAAACAGAAGCCTGAGTAGAATCAGCTGTTGCAGTGGCAGAGGTACCGGCATCCAAAGTAGGTTTCGTAAAACCAGTGATATGTGCAGAATAGGCAGCATTTGCTGCTATAAGCTCATCAATAAGCACCACGTCATCCTGGTTACCACTTGTAATAATCTCCTCAGTAGAAGCAGTTGGAGGAGTAACAATGGTAGTGCCAGCAGCATCAAAATCAAGAACCTCCTTAATGATATTATCAATAACCTTCTCAAGTATAGGAGGAGGTTCCATTATCTTCTCATCAACCACTTCAGAATCAGTGGTTGAAGTAGCAATACCAGAGATAGTAGGAGGAGTAGCAGAAATATCAGCAGTAGCTAGCTCCTCATTAACAGTAAGATCAGTGGAACCAGCAGCCACAATGTCTCCAGTAGAACCAGCAGCAGTAGAGTCAATAGCACTAGCATCAGTACCACCAGTAGATAAATTAGTAGCACCAACACCAGTAGCAGAAACGGAGAGCTCATCAGTAGAAACAATAACATCCTTTTTTTGCTCCCCCTCTACCTGTTCATCTAGCCTGCTAAGAACTGAAACAAAAGAACATTTTATGTTAACAACTGTAGAACCAAATAAATTTAACTCTACAATTGCACCTGTTATTGGTCTCTGGAGACAGACTGGTGATTTAGTCAGCCCTTTGATTGAGACAGAATAGGGTGTCTGTAAGTACAGCTGTGACTCTGCTGGCTTATTGGCAACACATGTTGACCCATATTGTGTAAGAGTTATAGCTGGTAATAATATATAAGTGAGGCTTTTATCATGATCCAAGTAACATTTGGCTTTTGTAGTAGCCTGAGCTAATTCAACACGATGAGGAGCCAGCTCAAGTCTGCTTTGGGAGTCAGTTATGTTCCCTGCTGGTTGTACTGTCAGCAGCAGAGGATATTTCATGAAGTATAATTTTGAAAAATGTGGAAGTGCCTGGTTAGAAGAGTATGGGTTGCTACTCTTCTTAACACTAGTTTTAAAACCAGTCAGCTTGGGAGCCAAGGTTGTACCTTTAGCTCCACTTTCATTTTTCAAGTCAGCAGTAAAAATATTTTTAATTATGTTAGAGATTTCTGCTGTTTGGTCTAGAGACGCACCAGGTTCCATAGCAGCCTTCTTTTCAGAAGCATCAGTTGAGACTGGGGCAATCCCTCCTGTAGTTTGCTTGGAGCCGGTTTAGCTCGTTTGGATTTGCCTGTTACTAAGAAATAGATAAGCAACGGATTCCAATACTAGAAGTGGGTAGTCAGTATATAAGACTAAGGCTGTTCTTTATTATCAGAGAGCACTAGATTCTAATACAACTACTACTTTACCAGTATGTGAGACGGTGGCAGTACTAGTTGTGGTAGTTGGCTTCTTCCTTTTAACAGCTGGCTTGCGCTGAGGTCCCTCCCCCTTAGCTGGTGCAACACCAGAGGCAGTCGATTAGGCAGCTCCACCTCGAGCAGCTAGATACTCAAGCATTGCTGGCGTCACGGCAGCATATGGAGCAGTTGGTTTATCCTTTGGCATCCCTCTTGCTTTAGAGGCAGGTCGAATGATTCATCAGCAATCTGCCGGTAAGCTTCACCCAGCTCATTTTCAAAAATAAAAGGCTCAAGAACCTTGGAAAGGGAATTAAGTGTGTTCGTTTGGTGTAAGCACCATTTCCCTTAACCTGAGGTAGATCTCAGCTGCGTAGTCAATGTTCCTGTTGAACAGCAATCCATGACCAATCTTGAGCTCAAAGTTTGAGCATTGATCAAAACTACCAGACGTTTGGCTGATGCACTGGGTCAGCAGTCCAAAGAAGTAGTACCACAGTGGTGGCATGTGCTTTCTCAATGGTGTATGAGCAATTGGACCAGAATATCCAATTGTTTCCAGCACTTCCCACCTGAATTCATCGCTCGTCGGTGAATTAACAAATGGACCACCAGGTAATTAAAGAGCACGTTGGACGGCATTACCAGTGATGGAGCAGGTTAGAGTTTCAGTCACCATGCCACGAATACATGGATCATTCTGTTGAATGGTGGCCATGGTGGCAGTATACCAGAATCTGGCTAAGTAGGCTGCATACAGATGTGTAGGAACACCAGTGATGGATCTCGCCACAGGGCATCACCTAATGTAGTCAATCAAAGCCTCATAGCCTTTATTGGCTTTAGACTTGGGAATGGATAGAGCGTGTGCTGCATTACCTCTGGAAAGGCGAATCAGTGCATGATCTGGTGCATTAGCAGCCCTGATCATGTTTGGGTGAAGATTGAACAGTGGACCCTATACAACTTGTTCTTCTATGACAGGTGGAGGTTGCTGTTTTGGTTGTTGTTGCTGTGGTTGTTGTTCCTCCGGTTGGTTTTCTATGGGTGGTGATTGTTGTTGTTGTTGTTGGTCTGCCATTGATGAACTTGTTGAAGATGAGAGTTTGAGAGATTTGAAGATTTGGGAATTTAGAGAGAAAAGTGTGTTCTTGAAAGGTAAATCAAAGAGTTAATAACCGAAGGTTATTATGAGGAATGGATCTCCTTATTTAACCTTTCGGATTGGTAGAAAAAGTGCAGGAGAGAGAGAATGTCAACTGTCATCTGCAGGCGCGTGGGCATATGTGACAGACTGGCACGTTTTCGAGGGGACACTGACTGTTGACATGATGTATAATCGGCTTGAACACTTATACCTCCCATTAAGCATTAAATGCAGCAGTTTTCAATTCAAAATGAAGTTAAAAACCATAAGATAAATTTTGTATAAAATACAAAAATTCTTTGTGACATTTAATATGTTATGAATTTAATTTTAAATCATTGGGAGTAAATGAGTTTCAGATTTAAGGTATCATTTAAGTATTGTGACCTATTTATTATTTCATTTTGAACATTGAATAACCATGATATAAAGACTTTGTTGTGCTGACTGTTTGACATGTAGGTAGTAAGTGAAAGTTGTAGCTTACTGTTTTGTCCTACATGTTGTAGAACCAGCACACCAATAAAGTTGTCTTTGATTTTAGAGTTCAAGCATACCCAGCTCAGAGATGAGATAATTAAAACGTTTCTCATCTAAGGGCTTTATGAAAAGATCTACTAACTGCTGGTCTGTTGAAATAAAATGTAGCTCCACATCTCCTTTTTGAACATGATCCCTTATGAAATGATATCGAACTTCAGTGTGCTTAGTTCTTGAGTGCATCACAGGATTGTTGGTAATTAGCAATAGCACTTGTGTTGTCACAGTAGATTGGAGTTTTTGTAACATGAACACCATAGTCCTTCAGCTGGCTTTGCATCCATAGTACTTGAGTAGTACAACTACCAGCAAAAACGTATTCTGCCTCAGGAGTAGATGTAGACACAATATTTTTCTTTTTGCTCGTCCAGCTGACTAGCCTACCACCCAGTAACTGGAAACCACCAGTAGTACTTTTCCTGTCTATTTTACACCCTGCAAAGTCAGCATTTGAATACCCAGTTAGCTCTAAATCCTGGTCCTTGGAATACCAAAGACCACGTTTAGCAGTACCTTTCAGATACCTAAATATCCTTTTTACTGCTAGCAAGTGTGACTCTTTAGGATCAGCTTGATATCTGGCACAGAGACATGTGGCGAACATAATATCTGGTCTGCTGGCTGTAAGATAAAGTAGGGATCCAATCATATATCTATATTCAGTGATATTGAATGGTTCATGATCAAGCATATTTTCACGAGGTCAAGGTGAACTTACTCTTGAGTGCTTAGTAGGGTTTAAGGACTAACAACATTCGGACCTCCGACACTTAGTCGTGGATAACCCACATCGGTATCGTTTCGATTTCGACAGGGTAGACGACTTGAGAGTCCACCAACAACCTAGCATACGAGGTTGAGTGGCCCAAAGACATGAAGGTTTTATAGTTTGAGACATACCTGAAAGTCTTAGAGATCGTATGAAGCTTTGTTCGTACGACGAAGATTTGTATGCTGTGGTTCACGTATGAGTTAACGAATGAATGTGTATGATTTTAGGGTTTATGAGCTATGTATTTATAGGCTCGTGAATTAGGGTTTCGGTAGAATCTCTTCCCTAATTAAATGCAATCTTATCCCAACTAACTTTCATTATTTAAGGAAAAGAATCCGAATTGATTATACCGTACATTCTTCTAGAATGTACTGGACCCTTATGCAAGTATACAAAACTCGCATCAGATGGTATAGGCGCATAAGGTGCGACTATACCCGTGCCATATGCCTTACAAGGCAGTTTGTGTGCGGTTTAGGGCTTTGAATGTGCATCCGCATTTTCCTGCGGATATGCGTATCATTAAGTCCCCCCAGTTCGATGTTATATACAATGAAAATTAGTGTATGACGTCGAACTAGTAAGAAAAATGTACACATAATGAACTTTAACAACACCTTTGAACCAAATTAACATGCTCAATATTTCGGATACAAATCCTAGTTAGATTTCAAATGTAACAGGACAGTTCATGAGGTAATTTAAATATATATGCGTAACCGAATACTGTATTAGCATTAAATGCAATGTATGCATGCAGTCACCAAACTGTCTTTTCGGCGGCATTTCCAGCACCCGAGGTGACAACTGTCACTGTTTACCGAAAAGGTAATGATTGTAATTATGCAACTGCCTGTTGATGCTAACGTGCACCGGACCTCTTAACAAAGTACTTAGGATAAGATTGATACACGTGTACGGCTACCATTATACCTTCGTTACTTTTTGACTCCCGTATTTTCTCTATAAATAGCCTTTTGGATTTTTCGTATCTCACAATCTTTTCCTTTTTAAATCATTCAACCTTCTTCATCTTCTCTGCAAAAAACCTAAAAAAAAAGGTATATCTCATACTCTTATACTTTGCATTTATGCTATGTAACCCTAGTTACAATTTTTTATATATTTCTCATTTGTTGTTCTAATTTTTTGGTATTGTAGATGAAGTTGGAATCTTACGCCCCCAATCTGACCACCGATTCTGGTAACCATTCCAGTTCACCGGTTGGTCATTCAGACACACTACCTTCACTATACCAGACTCCCGGTAATAGGGGGCTAGGTAACCATAAAAAGTTACATGACGAAGGTATTAATTTCATCCGACGGCCTTTTAGTTGAATATCGACATTAAGTTTTTTATATGGCATGTTTATCGTTTGCAGGTCCAAGTGGTGTTGCTCATCATTCCAAACATGTATGCCCAAATCCAGATGATTTGTCTTTATTGATTCCGAATGCTAATGATTTCATGAAGGTTCCTCCTCCAGTATTTGCACAACAATTTTCTTTTTTACAATCCTGTGCCCCCAACAATTGATGTAAAAGTTTTCTGCACTTTCACCTTCCGAAGAACTTTACATGGACACGCAATCGACACTGTTCAACTTTGCCAAGGACCTCAATCGTTTGCAACTCAAATCTGCTGCGCTCGCTCATCCACCACCGCCATCATCGATAGAGGCTTCCAATATACATGCCTTGCAACAGGAAAATGCAAAGCTAACTACCCAGCTCGCGGTTGCGGTAACCGCGCACGTGCAGGCAGAAGAGCGGATCAATGTTATGATGTTTAAGAGGCAACAGGAGGAAGATCAGCATGTTGCAGAAAAGAGGTTTATGGAGTCCGAGATTGCGTCCCTTTCTGCGAAACTGAAGGAAGCAGAGCGCCATGTTGTGTTTTTAAATGAAAGCTTTAGCAACTGGATTTCAGCCCAGGAATCATGGGGTGCCAAGCATGGTGTTATAAAGGCAGAATATGACATTCTCCGTCAGGTCCTTCCAACAATAGTCCGACATGCGCTTGACTGCAAAGCAGTCGAGCAGCGTTTTGGCGCAGCTATAGTTGCTGCTCGCGCCTATGAGTGCACCCTTTTCTGGAATGTCATCTGCAGGGAAATGTTCGTACCCCCTGTGATTCCCCCAATATTGCTGAGTTGCTCATCGATGGAGCCAAGGAAAAATATGAGGAAGCTTGTTCCCAACTTCAACAAATCTCGATCCCCCGTCTTCAATTTCTCATCAACGATCCTACCATCTCCGCGCAGGAGATAATTACTGACAAACTCGATTGAGTTTCTTAAGCTAACCTGGATAGATACTATTCATCCATCGTTGGGTGGCTTGTTTTTTGTTAGTGAGGGACGGGCCTTGCAGTCTTGGAGGTTTCGCATCCCTATATTATATTTTCTTTTTCTGTTTACAGCGGAGTATGCGTTTGATCGCTGCGTGCGAGGATGGCATACTCTCCTTAGTGTAAGGCAAACGTTCCAGCCAATGCCACCCCCTTTTTTTATTTTTATATTAGCTTATGTTAGGTCAAATTTTGGTACATGTCCCGCTTTTATGCTAAGCGGTTGACTTTATATTCTCTAATTGTAATTTGTTAGCTTTTGATTGACTATAATTCGACATCTTTTTTGGTTAAAGTGCATTTATTATGTTTTTACGAAATCACTACGCCGGTTATAATGATTTGTTACAATATTATGCATTCAATAACTCTTATGTAGAATAAATGCCATGACTTCATGATGGGAGCGACCCTTCAATCGTTTCATGATCTTTTTATTCTTGTGCCAACAATCCAATGTTGTACACACCAGTAAGCAAACCAATGCTTATAAGTTTATACTCAAGACTTTTATAAAAAAATTTATAAGTACGTACGCGTATACAATCTAATGTAAATTACCCGTACTATAGACAACCCAATGTCTATACTCAAGAGTCTTCCGGCCACGCCAATGTCCGGCTTATTTAAACAAGTAAACCAAACTTGTGTTTTATAGTCTAGACTGTGCAAGTCTCCGTCTTGCGCGGTGTACGAGCGTTGGAAACAAACCAATGTTTTACTACTGTCACCGTTAAAAATAGTATTAGTAACCATACTAAACTATGCCACTTGAGACTCGAAGTGTGTACCAGTGCAGCTTAAGGGGCATGCAATCAACAAATGTAAAAATGCACAAGTTATTGGCTTAAATTGCATAATTCAATTTATTTCAAACATATCACTTGACCAACACTTAGCTGTCATGTTTACAATGGAAAATAAAAATTCATATAAAAACTTTGAACAGATGTCTGGGGTGATCAATCCCTATGCAGTTTTTTTCATATGTAGCACCGTTTCAGTGTTTGCGCATGCCAGGTGCGCTTTATTGCTTTTCCATCTAAACTTGCTAGCCGATACGCCCCTGTATCGCTTACGCCAATAACCTTGTATGGTCCTTCCCATTTAGGTCCAAGTTTACCCGTGTCCTCTGCTCTGCTTGCTTCGTTTTTTTGCCACACCAAGTCATCCAATTGGAAAGATAATAGTTGTACGCGTTTATTATAGTAGCTTGCTATTCTTTGCTTGTTGATTGCTTCTTTTATAGCCGCCATTTCTCTGCGTTCTTCAACTAAGTTTAGATTTTCATGCAGTTCTTCGCTATTGCTACTTTCATCAAAGGAAGCTATGCGCATAGTTGGCACATTTATTTCGGCGGGTATTACAGCCTCAGACCCGTACACCAAGCAAAAAGGTGTTTCATTAGTTGCGCCTTTTTTGAGTTGTGCGGTGTGCCCATAATATGTTAGGCAGCTCATCTATCCAACCCCTTTGACACAATCCAAGCCTTGCTTTGATTCCTAACACAATGTCTCGATTTGTGACCTCACATTGACCATTCGCCTGAGGGTGTGCGTCTGATATAAATGTTTTCTTTATATTCAATTCTTGGCACCAGTCACTGAATGGATTACCTTCAAACTGGATACCATTGTCGCTTACTATTACATTTGGTATTCCAAACTGACAGACAATGTTTTCTCATACGAAATTTTGGATTTGCTTGACTGAAATTGTTTTCAGTGGCTTGGCTTCTACCCACTTCGTAAAATAATCAATGGCCACTACCAGAAACTTTACACCCCCAGGTCTTGCAGGGAATGGCCCCACTATGTCGATTGCCCATTTGCAGAATGGCCATGGAGACGCGACCGGTATCATTGGATGTCGCGAAGCCTTGCTTACCGGTGCGTGAAGCTGACATGATTGACATTTGCGTATCACTTCTACAGCATCTCTGTACATTGACGACCAGTAGTATCCGAGCCGTATTATTTTGGACGCAACAGTTTTGTGTCCAAAGTGCAAAGCGCACATTCCCTCGTGCACTTCCCGTATGATTGATTCTGCTTGAGTTGGATTAAGACACCGTAAATGGGGTCCCAGAAAAGACTTTCTGTATAAAATTCCCTTGTCTAACAAATACATTGGTGCTTTCATCTTAATCTTTCTTGCTTCAACTGAATCTATCGGCAATGTACCTTTGTTTAGAAATTCTACTATTGGTGTCATCTAACTCTGCTCCTCTTCTTCAATTGCGGCGGATACACTGTCTTCCTCAATAGAATTTACTTTAACTTCCTCAACCCAAATTTCTTTCTTAAAATGGCTGAATGTTAAGGAGGCTAACTTACTGAGTGCGTTCGCCTTTTTGTTCAACGTTCTTGAAATGAATAAGTCAAAGTCTACCGCCAGTTCTTGCACAGGTTTTAGATATTTTTTCATCAATTCATCATGTGCCTTAAATATTCCGTTAAATTGGTTTGCAACTAACTGCGAATCAACATATACTGACAGTTCTTTTACCTACAGATATTTTGCTACCCGCATTCCAGATAACAACGCTTCATACTCAGCTTCATTATTTGTGACGGGGAAGCTAAATCGCAGCGCGAAGGTATATTCTTCTCCCTCTGGACTTTTTAGGACTATACCTGCCCCTGCGCCTTCTGGACCATAAGCCCCATCTGTGTGCATATCCAACAATTGTTCGGGTGGAGGTGGTATTTCTTTTGATTCATGCGAGACTTTGATATCTCTGGCTATTTCAGCCAGATAATCTGCTAGGACTTGTCCTTTTACCGCACTTCTTAGTGAGAAGCTTATCTCATGCTCTCCCAATTCAATAGCCTATTTGGCCATGCGACCAGAATTTTCTGGTTTATATAGCACCTGCTTTATTGGCTGATCTGTTAGGACCATTATTGGATGCGCTTGGAAATATCTCCTTAAGCGTCTAGCTGTATGCACGAGTGCATAAACCAGTTTTTCAATTGCAGGATAGTTTAATTCGCTCCCTGTTAAGGCTTTGCTAACAAAATATACATGCATTTGTACCTGTCCCCTGTCTGCTATCAATACTGAACTTATTGCTTCTTTCAATGCTACTAAGTACAGTATCAACGTTTCGCCCGCAATCGGCGCGATCATTGTTGGCAACTCTTTCAGAAACTTTTTCATTTCCTGAAACGCCACTTCTGCTTCCTCCGTCCACTTGAAATCCGTTCTCTTTAAACAATTCTTCAGTGTCCCGAAAAAGGGGAGTGATCGCTCTGCAGATTTTGATAAGAACCTTGTAAATGCCGCCAACTTACCCGTTAAACTTTGCACCTCCTTTTTATTTCTGGGTGACGGCATGTTATCGATTGCCTCTATTTTCTTTGGATTTGCGCGTATCCCGCGCTTAGTTATTATGTTATTATGTGACCGAGAAACTTTCCTTCTTCTTCTCCAAAACTGCACTTTGACGGGTTGAGCTTCATATTTATCTTTCTTAACGATGCAAACGTTTCTAATATGTCTTCCAACAAACCTTGTTCTATTGTGCTCTTTATAACTAAGTCAACAACGTATGCTTCTAAATTTCTGCCAATCTGACCTTTGAAGGCCTCGTCTATTACCCGTTGGTATGTTGCTCCGGTGTTTTTTAAACCAAATGGCATCTTGGTATAACAGTATATACCCTGGCTTGTGTGAAAAGCAGTTTTATCCTCATCGTCTGCTACCATTTGTATCTGATGGTATCCTTTGTACGCATCCAAAAAACATTTGTATCGGAAGCCAGCTAGAGACTCAACTTTCCAGTCTATTTCTGGTAGAGGATAATTGTCCTTGGGACAGGCTTTATTAATATCGGTGAAGTCAACACACATGCGCCAAGACCCATCAGTCTTTTTTACCAGTACTGGGTTTGCTACCCACGTTTAGTACCTTACCTCTTTTAATATGTTTGCTTTGACCAACTTATCAACTTTTGCCTTCAACCATTCGCTTCTTTCTGGTTCCATACCACATTTCTTTTGTCACACTGGCGTCAAACTTGGATTTGCATTAAGTTTATGCTCAGCAATTTCTCTTGGCACGCCCATCATGTCCGCTTCTTTCCATGCAAAGACATCCGTATTAGAAGCTAATATATTACGAAGCTTAAACTTTATCTCATCGGAAAATCCTCCGCCAATTTTAATTTTTTGTTCTGGATGTCGCGGATTATCGATGATCATGCAGCTTCGAACCTGATCTGCCTTACTTGGCTGTTTTTCTGCTTATTCCACAGCCGCGACACTTACATCTTGTTTTTCTGACCTTATCGTTGCAATTTCTAATGGTGTTGGGAACTTGATAAGGCCATGCACTGTGGAAGGGATAGCTGCCAATTTTTGCAAAGTTGTGCGTCCTAAAAGTGCATTATATTTTGACTAAGACCTTATGACAGCAAATTCTACTGTTGTACTCCTTACTAACTCCTTATTATCATCATCTACCAGCTCCAGTTCTAATTCAATAATCTCGATTGGCCATGCGGACTCCCCAGAAAATCTTGATAATGCGGTGTTAGGGACCACTAGCTTGGCTCGCACAGCCCCTGGCAGCAAGCGAAAACAATGTTCGTACATTATATCAACACCGCAACTGGTGTCTATATGCAGTCGCTTGATGATGTACCCGCAACTTTTAACATGTCCTTTAATTGTGATGGGCGCATCAGAGGGTTCATGTGCTATGGCCGGGAACATGATGGGAGTGTTTTCCCATTCTTCAGATACTTCTAACTTGCGTCTCTGATTTGTTCGTCCGCTGGTTACCATATTTATGGTTTTATCCGTTTCCTTTCCCTCATTCTTCTTTTGCCACGAATATTCCTTTTCTCCTTTTGGCTTATCGATTGGTGCTCTTGCACTTTTCTTCAGGTGTAGTAATATTCCTCTTTTGAGTTCAGCGACTACCTTTTCGATTAAATGCCGACATTCGTTGGTTTCATGACCGTAATCATCCTTAAAATCACAAAATTTGCTTTTATCTCTATTCCCATACTTTGACAAAGGCATTGGGGGGTCAAAGCTTTTGCATACTGCCTCTGTAGCCAAAATTTCTTTGGGTGTTTTTGTCAGGTCTTATATTAATGCAACATTCTCAGTGTGGCTGCTTTTAAACATCCAACTTCCTCCCCCTTTGTTGTTGTTGAATTTGCGATACTTGTCATTATGATAGTTACCACTCTTGAGTTGCCCATTACCACCATAACGCCTACCAGACTCTGACCCTCTTCCCTGCACTCGATAATAATCATCGTCGATGTCCATACTTGAAGAGGTACTTCCGCAATTCTGTTTTATGTCTTCTTGTGCCCACATGTAATCATGCGTTTCTTTTATGGCTTCTGCGAAAGTTTCTGGCACTCTTCTGCGTAACCGCTGCCATAAAGATAGGTGTCTATCGGTATCTATACAATGTATAAAGCCGGACACCTTCTGGCTTTCTAGCAAGTCTTGTATTTTGGCCACCTCCTTGGTAAATCTGTCTATTATCTCTCCTAAGCTTTCTTTCGATTTCTGCTTAATGTTGTGGCATTCGACATGTGTTCTTTTGCGTGCGCGCAAGTAGTGGAAATTTAATAAAAATCTTGAGCGCAAATCCGCAAAACCTGTTGTGACGACCCGGGAATTTCTGACCAAATTTAAACTTAATCTTTATATGTTTCCGATACGATAAGCAAAGTCTGTAATGTTGAGTCTTAAAAACTTTGGAACAGTTTACATGAATTCATTTGACCTTCGACTACTCTCGACGAGTCACGAACAATTAATTGTAAATAGATATGTGTGTATGTATATATAAATAATAATTTGAAATATAATTTGAAGTATTATATGTTGTTGTTATTAAAAATTAATAAAATAAAAATAGGATATTATAATAATTACTATTTAAAATATATCTCTATATATAAATAAAGTATATTAAAAATAAATATTAAATGCTTGTAATACTCGTTTGATGTTCTGATAGATATTAAGCAAGTTAAATTCAAACTTATGTAATTTAAAAATAAAAGGTGATCCGAAAATGAGTTATATAAGTTATAGACTTATTAAAAGTATATTTAGGATCTAATTATTTAATTATACTACTTTTTATATCTTACCCATAAATGAGAGGGACAGTTTATGTAATTTTTATTTATTAAATTAATGACTGAAATTTATACCATAATGTCCAAAATAAATAAATATAGCTAATTTAAAAATATGAGATTTTTCTGAAACACTTTTTTCCGCTACTAATTATAAAATAGTGTCGATAAGCATATGCCAATTTAGATAACTGCTCATTAATTTCAACTCATCCTACTGTACGTGATTGATGGAAATAATGTAGTTTACTGTTTCTAATTTGTTTCTTGTTTTATTACAAACTGAATCCATATTTATTTATTCTTATACACATACAAAGATTTAACTATCCTATACCATTTTCTTCTCTGCTTCTTTTTGTTTCCATCATTTAATTTACATATACCTATATTTATATGCTTATGAGAAATATGTACACACATATCTCGATAAAATTACTTTCTCTAAAACTATCACCACCCTTATTTGTGGCCTACTACACGATCAACCTTCCACCTTGATTAACCGATCACCTTATCGCCACCACCTTTGACAACCACCATCCTCCTTCCGTCACCACTCCAACAACTCCATGAGAACCAAACCATCATCTTCCTAATTACCTTCATTCTCGGTGTAACCCAAGAAAACAACAAGACCATCACTCAACACCGAACTCATTTAAATTGTTGTCATGATCTTTTCTCTGTCTCTTGTCCAACACCCATCGAAGGCCACCACCATAACAAACCACGATCAATCACCATTTAACCATGTCAAATTTTTCTGTTTCGTTGCCAAACTCAAAATCGAGAACCACAACAACCTACACCATCAAACCTCTCCCACTATTATTATTTTTGGTACAATGATATTTTAGTTCGGGTTATGAACTTCGATTATGTTCCTGTTTCAGTCCAACCATCTCGTTCGATCACAAAGAAACCCACATCATTCCCAAATTATTCTTTCGTTTCTCTTTCTCACGATATAGTCCGGGTTCAATCAAACTGCTATGGTTACTCGAAGAGGAAGAGAGAGACGATGAAACCGTGTAAATATGGAGGTAATTACGATAAACGATAACAAAGATGATGATATTGTTGTTGTTATTACTGCTACTGCATATATTTTTTTATCGATTATAATTCGAAAACCACCCTCGATATCTCAATCAAACCATCACCACCTTCAATATCTAGACAACCATCAATCACCACCATAAATTTTTCTATCTCTATCCTCTTCCTAGTTTCTCCTTCGTGAACCCAAACCAAACCACAATATCATAATCATTGTTTGCTGCTACGCTTCTATTTTCTTTCTTTTTCTTTATTTCCTGTTCGTTTCCATTAGAGCTACTACTGTCCATGGAGATTGATAATGATGCCCAAATGATGATGATGAAGAGTGGGTAATACGATGATAATGATGGTTAATGAATAAAAAAATGGTTAGTGGGATGATAAAGTTTGAGTGGGGTTAGATAACCAACTGGACGATTTTTTTTATTGATTTAACAATCTTCTGCTCGATTCTATTAAATGAAACGGCTGCTATTCGAGGGTTGCAGTTTCATAAACCGAACAAGCCATTTGAAAAATTATTAAATGGGCCGAGATCCATTAATTTCCGTTGGGCCGAAATCCACTCTTGTTGGGCTGGGTATGTAACCCGTTCGTTTTACTGTTTAATCACCGAAGCTTAAAAACCAAAAATCAATATTTCTTCTCTTCCTTTTATCGTGGCTACAACTTGGTAACTGCTGTTGCACGTTTTCATGGCTAAACGAAAATAATATTGATGATGTTGATGGGTAATTAAAGAATGATGGTAATATAGATGATGTATGATGAACGAGATGATGGTAGTTAAATATCAAATGATGATGATGATAAACAATGCTCAATGATGATGAAATCACGAAAAGACAATAGTGTGATCGTAAATGGATGCTTTCATGATGGCCCGCTTGGTGTGGAAATTTGATACCCACAGAGCTATAAATCGAATTCTCTAAAGTTCCAATCTGACCCTACGTTAGCTAGTGGAGAAGTTATCAAAAGAGTTGGGTGTATGTGGGGTTGTGGCAGGTATATAAATTTATACGGTGTATCTATTATGTAATTGTTTGCACATTGCAATATTAATATTGAATCAACAAACTTGCTTTACACATATTACTAATTAACATTGACAAGCATAATTATAAATACCTATATAAGTGACAGGTGTGATCCATTTACTTTAAGTAGGTCCAATTGGGTTACATGTAGTCTCTAACTAGTCTAGTGAGTACAATTTCATATATCACAAGAAATATGAGATGGTTCGATCGAGAAGAATATAAACACACATACAGGAGAAAGATAATAATAATTAAGTTATGATTATGAATTGAATATAATAAAAATTTGACTAAGTTTAAATATAATATAAATATAGATATAAACATAGGTATTGATAAAAGATAATGAATACGAATATTAATATTATGAAAATAATGAGGATAAGGGAAATTAAGATAAATATAAATATATGTAACTCTTTTATTATTATTTTTATTATTATTAATATTACTGTTATTATTATTAGTATTAACATTATTAGTATCATTTCTATTATTATTATTATTATTATTATTATTATTATTATTATTATTATTATTATTATTATTATCACTTTTTATTATTATTATTATTATTACAAATAAATATTACCATTATATAAATATTAAGTTTTAAAACATTATATAATATTTTAAGCATTAATAGATAATATTTATAACAAAGGACCTATATTAAAATGCTTTAATAAGAATCTGATATATATATTAATTAATTATTTAAAAATATATAAAATAGTTATAACTAAAGTATTTATTAATATAACATATAAATTAATAATATAACAAGTAAATTAATAATATTAATATATAAACTTGTCTAAATAATATTATGTGTGTTAATATATATATATTAATGATATAGGTTCGTGAATCCGAGGTCAACCCTACGCATGTTTAATGCCATCATATGTATTTTTACTACAAAATACAGTAAAGTGAGTTTCATTTGCTCCCTTTTACTCTTTATATTTTTAGGACTGAGAATACATGCGCTGTTTTTACAACTGCTTTATTAAATACTTTTGAAATATATTTTGATCTGCGAATACATGAAATGCTTTTATAAATGTTTGACGAGATAGACACAAGCAAAACATTTCTCGAATGAATTATTATGCAGACAGAAGTTCTGCGGATTATTGTTGAATTATGTGGACATGATAATTGCCACCATTGAATTATGTGGACATGATAATTGCCACCATTGAATTATATGGACATGATAATTGCCACAATTGAATTATGTGGACATGATAATTGCCACCAATTGATATGAATGTTATGTATCGAGAGAATGATTTTATACACAGGTTATGTGTATGTTATTTTGTGCACGAGATATGTGTACGGTTACTAAGATTTATGAAAAATGGTTTCGTACACAAGAAAGGTGTACTGTATTTAAAAGATATCGCATGTACATTACAGATGGGTATAGGATTCGGGCCCATTTATACCATGTAACATTTAAATCTTGTGGTCTATCAAAATGATGAATTTTTATTGTTTATGATAAACTTATGAACTCACCAACCTTTTGGTTGACACTTTAAAGCATGTTTATTCTCAGATATGAAAGAAATCTTCCGCTGTGCATTTGCTCATATTACATGGAGTCATTCATGGCATATAGAGGTCAGAACCTCGCAATGGGACCAACTGTTGAAGACTTCGTCCAGATGGATTAGGATGGGGCATTTTAGTTGGTATCGGAGCGTTGGTCTTAGCGAACCAGGTCTTGCATTAGTGTGTCTAACTAATAGTTGTTTAGATGCATTAGTGAGTCTGGACTTCGACCGTGTCTGCATGTCAAAAGTTTTGCTTATCGTTTCGTGTCGAAAATTATCTACTTATCATCCTTAGGAAATTACCTGCTTATCATTCTTAGTCTAGACACATCTTACTACAATGATTGCATGAATAGTGTATAGACAAAATTCGTATCTTAGCGTATCTGCTAATTCATATCTTAGCATATCTGTTACTGTAGACTTTACCTGACAACTTCCGTAGATTTCTCCGTAACTTATGGGATTTTAGTATTATATATGCATATGTAAATTATGTATAGCAGGGTACTAATCCACATCCTATAATCCATTTCTTATCGAAAATCCTTCATCTTATCGTACGAGGTGAATCCCTCAACTAGTTCGAGTCCCTCAGATTCCGACAGCTATTTCGACATGGATATTCACCTAAGCTCCTAAAGCAGTGTAAACCAAATAGATCAACCAACTAGTCATCTTCAATTCATTTGATGGGTTCGTAGTCTACTTAATCATTGGAGACAAGAAGAAGCGATCCCTTTCATCCGCCATATTGTCCTCTGGGCGAAGAACCTGAAACACTTACCGGCGAATCAGTCCGAAACACCATTTTCACCCTCATTTCCCGAATATCTCACTACGATTATATTCTATCTAAAATTCTAAACCTTATTCATCCGCTCGTTCCAACCGACAATCATCCCGGAATAATAGAAGAAGTCAACGAACTTCGCGCTCGAAAAATAAATTTGGAGAATATGGTGCAAAATTTACCAGCTTCAGCAACATCACCGGCACCAACAGTACCACCAACAACCCAAGTTTCAACATCACATGCCTCAACATCTCATTCTGTACCTCGAGAATAATCATCGTTCTACATGACATTCTACATCATTTATCTTCGTTCGACATGATAGTTATGTAACCTCTAATGTTTTAGAGATTATGTACTCTAGTTCTAAACGTAAACAAAATGAGTTTAATATCAAATTAACTCATTAAATCCATGATTACATCTGAAGAAAATATATACGTATATATGTTTTCATAAAGATTGTAATTAAAAATTCTTTTGTACAAACTGTTAATGATGAAAATATTTTAACGGGTAGGTAATACCCGATGAATATTCAGATATCATATTAATAAGTTACATTTCACATTCTTCGAATCTGATTCAATAGTCAATTACTATCCTACTCACATCCACACCTATACGAATCCGTTCATCACAGAATAACCATTTTCATTCAATTTCATATTTAGATTTTGACCTATCAGAATCCAACAAGTGGCATAATGAAGAAAACATTGGACAAAATAAAATTTGTTAGAAACAAACAAATTAACTATGAAAAATTTTGTTAAGAATTCAAGCTAACAAAATCCTAGCTAACTGTTCCTAGCTAACTGTTAATTCCATATTACATTTTATTTATCGCAATTTAATTATGGCAATTTACATTCTTGCAATTTTATTTATCGTCATTTAATTTCTGTTATTTATTTTTACGCACTTTAAATATCGGGACACGTATACAAGGTTTTGACATATCATATCGACGCATCTATATATATTAATTGGAATAAACATAGACACTCTATATGCAGTAATGCGGGAGTTAGCTATACAGGGTTGAGGTTGATTCTATAATAATATATATAGTTTGAGTTGTGATCGAGTCTTAGACATGTACACGGGTCACGATACATATTAATTAATTCGAATATTATATATGAATTTATTGGACCGTTAACTGTGAACTAATAATGTTGGACAATTAAAATGAATTAAAATATTGAATATAACATATGAAACTTAAAATTTCTTCAAGTTTGCCACTTGATTTCATCTTAAACCTCATTTGTATCTTGACGATTACAATATGCGTTCAAACCTTTCGTAATTCTTGAAAACACCTCAATCGAGAGGATGAACCAACCGCACTTCATCTACGTAAGAAGAGATTGATGCATATAGTTATGCACTTGAAAACTCTTGGAACCTGAGTAAATGTTTAACACGTGTCTGTGCTAGCTCCTTTGGCATTGTTATTACCAAAAATAACATTGTAATTCTTTTCAAATTAGCCAAATTTGTCACAGCTCCATTAAGTCAACTTCGACTCTTCAGTCGGACTAGCCTTACTATAACCTTGATATATATGCGTGCTCTTTTATTGTTACCGGGGAACTTTTCATATTCTACCACATTACCAGCAGACGTACCAGCAATCTCGTTGCTTCTTGGTTTAGATCTCTCCGATAAATCATTATATTTATTCATTGAAACTTTATCATATACTCATCCGCATCTTGTAACGAGAACTGCCATACCAATTATCGGGAGTCAGCAATCAGTACTTTGAAAATGCACATCATATCTACATCAACAATTATATGTATAACATTTATCTTTTAGAATTATAGTTTTTTATTCTGAAATTCTGAACAGCACTCAGTCTACAAATCAATACTCTGAATGTTGAAAAAGCTGAATGAAGCAGCAGAAACTGTAGACAACCGTAAACGACCTTAATCGTCGGAAGTTTAATGATAAAGAATAGTATGTTGGAAAAGCTAAGAAAAATTGGAACTGGAAAACGGATTGAGCTAACCACGAAGGAGACCAAGGACAAATACAAGGACCAAACTCTGTATTTAAAGAATCTGATGATTCTGTTTCTGATGAAATCTTTAGCAAATACCTTGCTTCCGAATCTAAACCTTACGGATAAATCTTCTTCATCATCCATCGATATTAGAAATTCCAAGATATCATCGTATCTTTCATTATAAATATTCTCCATATTTCTGAAGATATTTTCATAACTGTTCTTATCTGAAATCATTAATCTCATCGTGCTATTAGTGTTACATCATATAGAAACTGTTAGTTTATATATTCTGTAAACTTTCGAGCTTAAAATATGAATGTTATTGAAGTAATGTTTGGAACTGATGCATGAGTTAGTATAATATAATGACACTTGATCAACGTGATTATATTATAGTAAGTTATGCTGGGTTTCTAATGAAACATGATGATTCACAGAACATAACGTCATCGTGTGCCATGTTACACGACTCTTACATTCAAACTAATCTATAAACATATCGAGAACATACCTTCCTGATAGTTCTATCTTTTCTCTTGAATTCCGGAATTCAAACGTGACTACGTCAAAAGTTAAGATGAATATCTATCATCTCATTTCTTTATTTTATGATAACTTTACTCGTACTCTTCGAGTAATCGAATTATTTTATCCATATTACTCAATGATGATAAAACTCTATTTAGCAATCCATATTCGTCATGAAAACATTTTTAATGTTAGCCATGGCCATCCCAATCTGTCAAAACCCGACCTTAACCATAAGGACGAATACAATAACATATGATTTCATCGTGAGGTATTGACCTCTATATGCGACGTTTTTCAAAAACTGCATTCGTTTTTACAATACAAACCATAACTTTTATTACAAATACAAGGTTTAAACAAGATAATAATGATTATCGTTTAGCGATAATCTTAGACTTACAAACTTTACATGTGATAATAACAATACGACTTCCAACATATTTTACATTACAAATCCTCCGATATGCAGTTTTATTTTTGACACAAATATGCATACTCAAGATCTTGCTTAAATTCAACATGTTGCACAGTACTTCGTTTCGGTGACTACACTTGGTACGGTGTAGTAAGATTTCATAATAAAGGGAATATGCGACGTTGATTAAATGTTATGTATGGTTATCAAGTGCTCAACAACTTAGAATATTTTTATTAAAACGTTTATATATGAAATCTTGTGGTCTATATTCATAACGCTGCCGGCATTAAACCTATATCTCACCAACTTTATGTTGACGTTTTAAGCATGTTTATTCTCAGGTGATAACTAAAAGCTTCCGCTGCAACATGTTGAATTTAAGCAAGATCTTGAGTATGCATATTTGTGTCAAAAATAAAACTGCATATCGGAGGATTTGTAATGTAAACTATGTTGGAAGTCGTATTGTTATTATCACATGTAAAGTTTGTAAGTCTAAGATTATCGCTAAACGATAATCATTATTATCTTGTTTAAACCTTGTATTTGTAATAAAAGTTATGGTTTGTATTGTAAAAACGAATGCAGTTTTTGAAAAACGTCGCATATAGAGGTCAATACCTCGCGATGTGTCATAACCCGTCCTTAACCATAAGAACGTGTTAGATAACGTATGATTTCATTGCGAGGTATTGACCTCTATATGCGACATTTTTAAAAGAGAAACTGCATATATTATACATTACAAACCATAACCATTATTTTTGTTACAAGCTTTAGACAATAAAAAAGATGATTATCGTTTAGCGATAATCTTCGACTTACAAACTTTACATATAATGATAACAACACGATTTCGAGCATATTTTACAACACAAATCCTTGGGTATGCAGTTTTATTTTTGACACAAATATGCGTACGCAAGATCCTGCTCAAATTCAACATAATGCAGCGGAAGCTTTAGTAATCACCTGAGAATAGACATGTTTTAAAAGGTCAACATAAAGTTGGTGAGATATAGGTTTAATGCCGGCAGCAATATATATATATAGACCACAAGATTTCGTATATAAACAGTTTAATAAAAATATTCTAAGTGGTTGAGCACTTGGTAACCATACTTAACATTTAATCACGTCGCATATTCCCTTTATTATGAAATCTTACTACACCGTACCAAGTGTAGTCACGAAACGAAGTACTGTGCAACCGTTGAATACTGGTCGTCCAGTCCGGTTGGGGTTGTCAGGCCCGATAGATCTATCAACAGGATTCGCGTTTACAATACCGCTGTAAATAACAGTTACCAAGCTACAGGGAAGT
Source organism: Rutidosis leptorrhynchoides (assembly GCF_046630445.1). Classification (NCBI taxonomy): domain Eukaryota; kingdom Viridiplantae; phylum Streptophyta; class Magnoliopsida; order Asterales; family Asteraceae; genus Rutidosis; species Rutidosis leptorrhynchoides. Next base: position 301,404,110 of record NC_092339.1, read on the forward strand.
ATGCCAGTGGTACAACTCAACGTAGAATATATTTTTCAGTTACTTGTGTCCATAACGTAAAACATAAAATACATGTATTCTCATCCCGAAATATTTAGAGTTTAAAAGTGGGACTATATACTCACTTTCGTCTTGAAGATATATAATTTGACTTGGTCTCCGGTTGATATCACGAACCTATCCATATATAATATATCAATACCTTTTCTTTTTAAACAAACGTCACATATATATACTTGTTATACTTTTAATACTTTGAATGATTCCTTAGTCCGTAGTTAGCAGTTCGTTGTTAGTAATTCAATTTTAATGGTTCATTTTTTTAGATGTTTAATATACCCGCAATGAAATAAATAAAACCCCCAACGAAATAAATAAAACCCCATCGTATATGTATTGGTCGAGATTAATCTTGACCCATGGTACCGGTGTTGTCAAATGACGTGTTGCGTACATAAAGTACCGGTGTTGTCAAATGACGTGTTGCGTACAATCATGAGATCTTATGATTAATCTTCTCGTGTTGTTTACGGGTGATCCTGAACCATATAAAATTGAATTATAAGTACATATATATAAAATATCATGTTAACTTAAAAAGATGTGATTTATTTAATTTTTTCCCAATTATTTTCGTGGCTAAACTAGTCTTGGATATCCGATTTTGTTTCGGTCATAGTTTCTTCGTTACAACTCCGTTTTCGTTGATTCAACTTGCCATCTCCTTGGATCGAGTCCCTCTTTAAGACTATGAACTGTAAATACCTTAGTTTGTATTCAAAATCACACGGCATAGGTCAAACTTTAGTGAAACTTATGAAGTTAATCATTTTCCATCATGTAAACAACCTCAAATGATTATTTTTCTAAAAATACTTATACTTTGAGTTAAATCATGAAATTTTTATGTGTTATCATATTCATAGTAAAAATCATTTTTCCAGAAAATAAACCTCCAATTCAAAGTTTAAGATGGTTTTTAATTATCCAACCCAAAACAGCCCCCGGTTGCACTCCGACGTCGTAAATTCAGTTTTTAAGGTGTTCTTTGAAAAACCAAGTTATACCTTGTTAAGTTAGCATATAATTAAGATATGTTATAGGTCTTGAAGTATTTTAAAAGTTAAGTTAGAAGGATCTATTTAGTTTGCGAACAAGTTTGAAATCATTCAAACTATGTTCTAGTTTATAAACTCTTATATATATAGCTTTAAATATATGAATTGAAAAAGAGTTGAAGTAGAGTTTTTACCTCAAGTTTAAAATGTAAAGTTGCTGGAAAGAAGTAGTAAAATAAAAGTTGAGAGAGTTCTTGCAAGTGTGTGTGAAAATTGGAAGTAAAATTTGGAAAATGAATGTGTAAAAATGAGTTAGAAATGGTGCTTATTTATAGGCTTGAAAATTTGGTTTTTAGTGAAAATATCTAAGATAAGTTAAAATTTATTAAGTCATGAATGACATATTATTCCAATAATTGAAGATTTCTATTGGTATATACCAATAGTAAATACTTCTAGAAGCTGTGTATAGTACCCTAGATATACGTATAGGATTATTGAGGAAACGGAACGAGAATTCAAATATAACTATCTTTTGTAAATATACTTATATTGTTTTATGTATAAAAGCCCTTTAAAAATGATTAAATACATTACTTATACGATATATGTATAAACATTATAAATCATCAGTATTTATGTCAAATAACGTTACGTAGGTTATTGTTTTGAAAACTTAAGTTAGTAGTTTCAAAATATACTTATGACTTTTTGTTATTAATACAAAATGAGATATTAAAACATCCTTAGATCATGTTAAATATGTATGTATAATTATCATATATTGTATAGTTCGTGATATCACCGGTCAAACTAGACGGTCAAACGTTGTGTAAAACTCTTTTCAAAAACATAAGTCTCAACAATTTGGATTGCTTATCATGTTGGTAAGGTTTAATTTATGTAAATATTAATCTCATAAGTATAGAACGATCGAAAAAGTGCGGGTCGTTACAGTACCTACCCGTTAAATAAATTTCGTCCCGAAATTTTAAAATTGTACCTATTTTGCGTCATCGAGAAACAAGTGTGGATACTTTTGTTTCATCTGATCCTCTCGTTCCCAAGTAAACTCAGGACCTCTTCGAGCATTCCAACGAACCTTAACGATTGGTATGTTGCTCTGCTTGAGCTGTTTAACTTCACGATCCATGATTTCGATTGGTTCTTCGATGAATTGTAGTTTCTCATCGACATGGATTTCTTCAAGAGGAATGGTGAGGTCTTCCTTTGCAAGACACTTCTTAAGGTTTGAGACGTGAAAGGTATTGTGTACTCCGGCGAGTTGTTGCGGTAACTCGAGTCGATAAGCTACCGGTCCAATGCGTTTCGATGATCTTGAACGGGCCTACATATCTTGGGTTCAGTTTACCTCTTTTACCGAAACGTATTACACCTTTCCAAGGTGACACCTTTAGCATAACCATGTCCCCAATCTGAAACTCTAATGGTTTCCTTCGGACATCGGCGTAGCTCTTTTGGCGACTTCGGGCTGTTTTCAATCTCTCCTTGATTTGTACTATCTTCTCAGTCGTTTCGTGTATGATCTCGGGACCAGTTAATTGTCGATCTCCTACTTCATTCCAACAGATAGGAGATCTACACTTCCTTCCATACAATGCTTCGAATGGTGCAGCTTTAATGCTTGCATGTTAACTATTATTATACGAAAATTCTGCTAACGGTAGATACTTATCCCATCCGTTTCCAAAATCGATCACACATGCCCTGAGCATGTCTTCAAGAGTCTGAATCGTTCTTTCACTCTGCCCGTCGGTTTGCGGATGATATGCGGTACTCATATCTAAACGAGTTCCTAGTGCCTCCTGCAGTGATTGCCAGAACTTTGAGGTAAATCTACTATCACGATCGGATATAATGGAAATAGGTATTCCATGCCTTGAAACAATTTCCTTTATATACAATCGTAATAGTTTCTCCATTCTATCCGTTTCCTTTATAGGCAAGAAATGGGCAGATTTGGTAAGACGATCAACAATCACCCAAATGGTGTCGTATCCCCAGGCAGTCTTTGGTAACTTCGTGATGAAATCCATGGTAATACCATCCCATTTCCATTCTGGGATTTCTGGTTGTTGAAGTAACCCTGATGGTTTCTGGTGTTCTGCCTTGACCTTGGAACAAGTTAAACACTCCCCAACATATGTTGCAACGTCTGTCTTTAAGTTAGGCCACCAATAATGTGTCTTAAGATCTTGATACATCTTTCCAACTCCAGGATGTATCGAGTATCTTGTCTTATGTGCCTCGTTCAATATCAACTTCCTTAATCCACCCAACTTCGGTACCCAAATACGGTTTGCAAAATATCGAATTCCATCTTCCCGTATAACGAGTTGCTTCTCATACTTCTTCATTATTTCATTTCCTATATTTTCTTTAGTAAGTGCTTCTCGTTGAACTTCTTTGATTTGTGAGTTGAGATTCATGCGAATTTTTATGTTCATCGCTCGTACTCGAATTGGTTCTCGTTCCTTTCTGCTTAGTGCGTCAGCCACCACATTCGCTTTCCCGGGATGATAACGAATTTCACAATCATAGTCGTTTATTAACTCGACCCACCTACGTTGCCTCATGTTCAGCTGTTTCTGATCAAAAATATGTTGAAGACTTTTATGATCAGTAAACACAGTGCATCTAACCCCATATAAGTAGTGTCTCCATATCTTTAACGCAAACACGACTGCTCCTAGTTCTAGATCATGCGTCGTATAATTCCGCTCGTGAATCTTCAATTGTCGAGATGCGTATGCAATAACTTTCTTTCGTTGCATAAGAACACAACCAAAACCTTGTCGCGAAGCGTCACAATATATTTCAAAATCATCGTTCCCTTCAGGTAACGATAAAATAGGCGCCGTAGTTAACTTCTTCTTCAGTAATTGAAATGCGTTCTCCTGCTCCGAGGTCCATTCGTATTTCTTCCCTTTTTGCGTTAATGCTGTCAACGGCTTAGCTATTCGGGAAAAATCTTGAATAAACCTTCTATAATAACCGGCTAAACCCAAAAATTGGCGTATCTGCATTGGTGTTTTAGGAGTCTCCCATTTTTCAATGGCTTCAATTTTTGCTGGATCAACCTGAATTCCTTTGCTACTAACAACGTGGCCAAGAAATTGCACTTCTTTCAACCAGAAAGCACACTTAGAAAATTTAGCGTATAGCTGTTCTTTTCTCAACAACTCTAATATCAACCTTAAATGCTGCTCATGCTCTTGCTCACTCTTGGAATAGATAAGAATGTCATCAATGAAAACGATAACAAACTTATCTAAATACGGACTACAAACTCGATTCATGAGGTCCATGAATACAGCTGGCGCATTCGTCAATCCAAACGGCATGACCAAAAATTCGTAATGACCATAACGTGTCCGAAAAGCAGTTTTCGGAATGTCTTCTTCTTTGACACGTAATTGATGATAGCCCGATCTTAGATCAATTTTCGAGTACACACATGATCCTTGGAGTTGATCAAATAAGTCGTCAATTCTCGGTAGTGGATACCGATTCTTGATAGTTAACTTATTTAATTCACGATAATCTATACACATCCTAAAAGATCCATCTTTCTTTTTAACAAATAGAATCGGAGCTCCCCACGGTGAAGTACTTGGTCGTATGAATCCATGATCCAGTAATTCTTTTAACTGACTCTGAAGTTCTTTTAACTCGGACGGTGCAAGTCTATATGGAGCACGGGCAACCGGTGCAGCTCCTGGTACAAGATCTATTTGAAATTCTACAGATCTAAATGGAGGTAATCCCGGCAACTCTTCCGGAAATACTTCAGGAAAATCTCTTGCCACAGGCACGTCATTGATGCACTTCTCTTTTTCTTTCTTTTCGACTTTATTAACATGTGCTAAGATAGCATAGCACCCTTTCTTCAAGCACTTTTGAGCTTTCAAATAACTAATGAGTTTTAGCTTTGAGTTACCCTTCTCTCCATAAATCATTACTGGCGTTTTATTCTTACGAGGAATGCGAATTGCCTTCTTGGCGCACACAACTTCAGCTCCTATTTTGGACATCCAGTCCATGCCGACTATTACATCAAAACTTCCTAATTCTACGGGTATCAAATCAATCTTAAATGTTTCTCCGGCTAAATTTATTTTACAATCACGGCAAATTTTATCGGCTTTAATTAGTTTACCATTAGCTAACTCAATCATGTACTTAGCATCTAGAGGTAATGATGAACAATTCAATTTAGCGTGAAAGTCTCTACACACGTAACTTCTATCAGCACCAGTATCAAATATAATAGATGCGGATAAGTTATTAATGGTAAACGTACCCGTAACAAGCTCCGGGTCTTCACATGCCTCTCTAGCATTAATAACAAATGCTCTCCCACGTGCAGGTCCGATATTCTTCTCTGGATTCGGGCACTGGCTCTTATAGTGACCTTGTTTTCCACACCCAAAACAAGTAATGGTAGCCAAAGCAGTTCTATTTGCATTGGTGGCAAGAGTCTTGGTACCATTTGTATTTGTAACGAGAGCCCTACAATCTTCAGCAAGATGACCCTTTCGATTACATTTGTTGCATACCACATTACAGTAACCAGAGTGATGTTTGTGGCATCGGTTGCATAAAGGATTTTGTCCTTTATAACCAAAGCTTAAACCACTACCCGCACCTTGCGTGTTTTCTTGTTTCTTAAAAGATTGTTGTTGGTTACCTCGATCATAATTTCCATTCCACTTTCTTTTGTTACCTGATACCTTCACATCAGTATTGGATACTTTCTTATCCATGATGACCTGATCCATTAGCTCGTTTGCCATGGTTATAGCTTCATGAATTGTCTTAGGTTTCGATGCTGTAACATTTGCCTTGACCTTTTTGGGCAAACCATCTTTGTACATTTCAATCTTCCGTTCTTCAGTTGGAACCAATTCAGGACATAGCAAAACTAATTCCATGAATCGCTGATTGTAGTTGGTGATTTCAGTACCAATAACCTTCAGACTTCGTAACTCATCTTCCAACTTCCTAACCTCGTTCTTTGGACAATATTCGTTGATTAACATTGTTTTGAATTCTTCCCACGGAGTATCATAAGCTACATCTCCTCCTACAGCCTTCACATAATTTTTCCACCACGTGAGTGCACTATCTTGTAAAGTGCACGATGCATACTTGGTCATGTCCTTTTCAACACAACCACTGATTTTAAACACAGTCTCCATCTTTTCTATCCACCGGGTTAAACCGATTGGTCCTTCTGTTCCACTGAATGATGAGGGCTTGCAAGCTTGAAAAGTTTTGTAAGTGCACCCCACACGAGGATTTGGGTTAACTGCAGCACCTCTTGCAGCCTCGACCCATAACATTCTGTCGTTCACTCGTTGATTGATGAGTTCCTGGATTTCTTGTTTCGTCATTCGGTTCAATCGCGCCATATTCTTCTATAAGAATGAAAAGAAAATAATTATTCACATGGAATATTATAGATGTAGTGTATATTTACAGTACATTATAGCTTATTAATAATATGAACCAGGTATTATTATAAAAGCCTTTTCTTCTTATTAGCGTTTTATAATTATATCTAGGGTAGTACCTACCCGTTAATGTCCATACTTAATAGCTTAGTACAGAATCAATTACTACCATCTAAATAATACTTAACCATGGAAAATTATTGCATTTCACACTTCACTATTTTACATATGCTTATCTTATATCGAACATTAAGCAAACCACACTAATAATATTATACAAAACATTATATGATCCCATGGTTTAATACGGCAGCGCATCGTTTGGTCTATTTTCTAGGACGTTTAGGTTCAAGGAATGGCCTAACGCTTATCCTAGCTGTCTGCCTATATTTTGGCTGTGGGGCTGAAGAACTGGATGCCGGGACAGCACGAATAGGAATAGCGGGAATAGGGGTGGTAGTGTCTAGTGGAGTTGGTGCCACATCATCCTTACTAAACTCGGGATTTGAATTTTCTAATTCATTAGCCTTTCGTTTCTTTCCTAGTTCGAACTCGTCTTTTGTAATTTCCTGTATTTCTTCCTCGGGTTCACTTTCCTCCTCGGGTTCACTTTCCTCCTCGGGTTCACTTTCCGGGTTCTCTATAGTCGGTTCATCCGGAATTTGTGAGTCTTCCCCAAAGATATTATTTTCGTCATCGGATAGGTTAATGACTGGAACACCATCTGAAGATTCTGGTTCGGAGTCGCTGAACGTGATGACAAGTTTTGAGCCCGACATCTATCACACAACAACTAACCCATTAGTACTACATAATATTTACATATAAATTTTAACCAACAATGATAAGCAATGGTTTTTAAATCAGACCCGGTCAAAGTCCAGACTTACTAATGTATCCTAACGACTTATCAGTTAGACACACTAATGCAAACCTGGTTCGCTAAGACCACCGCTCTGATACCACATGTCATAACCCGTCCTTAACCATAAGAACGTGTTAGATAACGTATGATTTCATTGCGAGGTATTGACCTCTATATGCGACATTTTTAAAAGAGAAACTGCATATATTATACATTACAAACCATAACCATTATTTTTGTTACAAGCTTTAGACAATAAAAAAGATGATTATCGTTTAGCGATAATCTTCGACTTACAAACTTTACATATAATGATAACAACACGATTTCGAGCATATTTTACAACACAAATCCTTGGGTATGCAGTTTTATTTTTGACACAAATATGCGTACGCAAGATCCTGCTCAAATTCAACATAATGCAGCGGAAGCTTTAGTAATCACCTGAGAATAGACATGTTTTAAAAGGTCAACATAAAGTTGGTGAGATATAGGTTTAATGCCGGCAGCAATATATATATATAGACCACAAGATTTCGTATATAAACAGTTTAATAAAAATATTCTAAGTGGTTGAGCACTTGGTAACCATACTTAACATTTAATCACGTCGCATATTCCCTTTATTATGAAATCTTACTACACCGTACCAAGTGTAGTCACGAAACGAAGTACTGTGCAACCGTTGAATACTGGTCGTCCAGTCCGGTTGGGGTTGTCAGGCCCGATAGATCTATTAACAGGATTCGCGTTTACAATACCGCTGTAAATAACAGTTACCAAGCTACAGGGAAGTATGCCAGTGGTACAACTCAACGTAGAATATATTTTTCAGTTACTTGTGTCCATAACGTAAAACATAAAATACATGTATTCTCATCCCGAAATATTTAGAGTTTAAAAGTGGGACTATATACTCACTTTCGTCTTGAAGATATATAATTTGACTTGGTCTCCGGTTGATATCACGAACCTATCCATATATAATATATCAATACCTTTTCTTTTTAAACAAACGTCACATATATATACTTGTTATACTTTTAATACTTTGAATGATTCCTTAGTCCGTAGTTAGCAGTTCGTTGTTAGTAATTCAATTTTAATGGTTCATTTTTTTAGATGTTTAATATACCCGCAATGAAATAAATAAAACCCCCAACGAAATAAATAAAACCCCATCGTATATGTATTGGTCGAGATTAATCTTGACCCATGGTACCGGTGTTGTCAAATGACGTGTTGCGTACATAAAGTACCGGTGTTGTCAAATGACGTGTTGCGTACAATCATGGGATCTTATGATTAATCTTCTCGTGTTGTTTACGGGTGATCCTAAACCATATAAAATTGAATTATAAGTACATATATATAAAATATCATGTTAACTTAAAAAGATGTGATTTATTTAATTTTTTCCCAATTATTTTCGTGGCTAAACTAGTCTTGGATATCCGATTTTGTTTCGGTCATAGTTTCTTCGTTACAACTCCGTTTTCGTTGATTCAACTTGCCATCTCCTTGGATCGAGTCCCTCTTTAAGACTATGAACTGTAAATACCTTAGTTTGTATTCAAAATCACACGGCATAGGTCAAACTTTAGTGAAACTTATGAAGTTAATCATTTTCCATCATGTAAACAACCTCAAATGATTATTTTTCTAAAAATACTTATACTTTGAGTTAAATCATGAAATTTTTATGTGTTATCATATTCATAGTAAAAATCATTTTTCCAGAAAATAAACCTCCAATTCAAAGTTTAAGATGGTTTTTAATTATCCAACCCAAAACAGCCCCCGGTTGCACTCCGACGTCGTAAATTCAGTTTTTAAGGTGTTCTTTGAAAAACCAAGTTATACCTTGTTAAGTTAGCATATAATTAAGATATGTTATAGGTCTTGAAGTATTTTAAAAGTTAAGTTAGAAGGATCTATTTAGTTTGCGAACAAGTTTGAAATCATTCAAACTATGTTCTAGTTTATAAACTCTTATATATATAGCTTTAAATATATGAATTGAAAAAGAGTTGAAGTAGAGTTTTTACCTCAAGTTTAAAATGTAAAGTTGCTGGAAAGAAGTAGTAAAATAAAAGTTGAGAGAGTTCTTGCAAGTGTGTGTGAAAATTGGAAGTAAAATTTGGAAAATGAATGTGTAAAAATGAGTTAGAAATGGTGCTTATTTATAGGCTTGAAAATTTGGTTTTTAGTGAAAATATCTAAGATAAGTTAAAATTTATTAAGTCATGAATGACATATTATTCCAATAATTGAAGATTTCTATTGGTATATACCAATAGTAAATACTTCTAGAAGCTGTGTATAGTACCCTAGATATACGTATAGGATTATTGAGGAAACGGAACGAGAATTCAAATATAACTATCTTTTGTAAATATACTTATATTGTTTTATGTATAAAAGCCCTTTAAAAATGATTAAATACATTACTTATACGATATATGTATAAACATTATAAATCATCAGTATTTATGTCAAATAACGTTACGTAGGTTATTGTTTTGAAAACTTAAGTTAGTAGTTTCAAAATATACTTATGACTTTTTGTTATTAATACAAAATGAGATATTAAAACATCCTTAGATCATGTTAAATATGTATGTATAATTATCATATATTGTATAGTTCGTGATATCATCGGTCAAACTAGACGGTCAAACGTTGTGTAAAACTCTTTTCAAAAACATAAGTCTCAACAATTTGGATTGCTTATCATGTTGGTAAGGTTTAATTTATGTAAATATTAATCTCATAAGTATAGAACGATCGAAAAAGTGCGGGTCGTTACACGATGAAATCATATGTTATTGTATTCATCCTTATGGTTAAGGTCGGGTTTTGACATGTGGTATCAGAGCGTTGGTCTTAGAGAACCAGAGAATTTGCATTAGTGTGTCTTATCGAGTTTGTTAGGATGCATTAGTGAGTCTGGACTTTGACCGTGTTTGATTTCGAAAACTATTGCTTATCCTTGTTGGTTAAAAATTAATATGTAAATATTATGTGGTATTAACGTGCTAGTTGTTATGTGATAGATGTCTGGCTTTGAACTTATTATCACATTCAGCGACTCCGAACCAGACTCTTCAGATGGTGTTCCAGTTATTAATCTACCCGATGATGAAAACGACACCTTTGGGGAAGACTCACAAGTTCCGGATGAATCAATTGAAGAGGAACCGGAAAGTGATCCTGAGGAGGAAGAAATACAGGAAATTACGAAAGACAAGTTCGAACGAGGAAAGAAACGAAAGGCTACTGAAATGGAAAATCTAAATCCCGAGTCTAGAGAGGATGTTGTGGCACCAACTCCACCAGATACTTCCACACCTATTCCTGCTATTCCTATTAGTTCTATCCTGACATCCAGTTCTTCGGTTCCTCAGCCAAAACGCAGGGAGACAACCAGGATTACCTTTAAGCGATTTCTTTGAACACAAACGCTTTGGGTTAAATGATGCGCTGTTGTTTTAAACCATGGGATCATATAATGTTTTGTATAATATTACTAGTGTGGTTTGCTTAATGTTTGATATAAGATAAGCATATGTAAAATAGTGAAGTGTGAAATGCAATAATTTTCCATGGTTAAGTATTATTTGGGTGGTAGTAATTGATTTTCGTACTAAGCTATTAAGTATGAACTTTAACGGGTAGGTACTACCCTAGATATAATTATAAAATGCTAATAAGAAGAAAAGGCTTTTATAATAATAACTGGTTCATATTATTAATAAGCTACGATGTACTGTAAATACATACTACATCTATAATATTCCATGTGAATAATTATTTTTTCATTCTTATTGAAGATTATGGCGCGATTGAACCGAATGATGGAACAAGAAATCCAGGAACTCATCAATCAGTGAGTGAACGACAGAATGTTATGGGTCGAGGCTGCAAGAGGTGCTGCAGTTAACCCAAATCCTCGTGTGGGGTGCACTTACAAAACTTTTCAAGGTTGCAAGCCCTCATCATTCAGTGGAACAGAAGGACCGGTCGGTTTAACCCGGTGGATCGAAAAGATTGAGTCTGTGTTTAAAATCAGTGGTTGTATTGAGAAGGACATGACCAAGTATGCATCGTGCACCCTACAAGATAGTGCACTCACGTGGTGGAAAAACTATGTGAAGGCCGTAGGAGGAGATGTAGCTTATGATACCCCTTGGGAAGAATTCAAAACAATGCTAATCAACGAATATTGTCCAAGGAACGAGGTTAGGAAGTTGGAAGCTGAATTACGAAGCCTGAAAGCTGTTGGTACTGAACTTACCAACTACAATCAGCGATTCATGGAATTAGCTTTGCTATGTCCCGAATTGGTACCAACCGAAGAATGGAAGATTGAACTGTACAAAGATGGTTTGCCTAAAAAGGTCAAGGCAAATGTGACAGCATCTAAACCCAAGACTATTCATGAAGCTATCACCATGGCGAACGAATTGATGGACCAGATTATTCTGGATAAGAACATCGATGTCAAGACATCGGGAAACAAAAGAAAGTGGGAAGGTAATCATCAACAATCCAACAAGAAACAAGAAACCATGCAAGGTGCGGGTAGCGGTTCAAACTCAGGTTACAAAGGACGAAATCCTTTATGTAACAGATGCCACAAACATCACTCTGGTTATTGTAATGTGGTGTACAACAATTGTAATCGAAAAGGTCATCTTACTGAAGATTGTAGGGTTCCCGCTACAAATACAAACGGTACCAAGACTCCTGCCACCAATGCAAATAGAACTGCCTTGGCCACTGTTACTTGTTATGGGTAAGGGAAACAGGGTCATTATAAGAGCCAGTGTCTGAATCCAGAGAAGAATAATGGATCTGCACGTGGAAGAGCATTTGTTATTAATGCTAGAGAGGCGTGTGAAGACCCGGAGCTTGTTACGGGTACGTTTACCATTAATAACTTATCCGCATCTATTATATTTGATACTGGTGCTGATAGAAGTTACGTGTGTAGAGACTTTTACGCTAAATTGAATTGTTCATCATTACCTCTAGATGCTAAGTACATGATTGAGTTAGCTAATGGTAAACTAATTAAAGCCGATAAAATTTGTCGTGATTGTAAAATAAATTTAGCCGGAGAAACATTTAAGATTGATTTGATACCCGTAGAATTAGGAAGTTTTGATGTAATAGTCGGCATGGACTGGATGTCCAAAATAGGAGCTGAAGTTATGTGTGCCAATAAGGCAATTCGCATTCCTCGTAAGGATAAAACGCCAGTAATAATTTATGGAGAGAAGGGTAACTCAAAGCTAAAACTCATTAGTTGTTTGAAAGCTCAAAAGTGCTTGAAGAAAGGGTGCTATGCTATCTTAGCACATGTTAATAAAGTCGAAACGAAGGAGAAAGTGAAGAGCATCAATGACGTGCCTGTGGCAAGAGATTTTCCTGAAGTCTTTCCGGAAGAGTTGCCGGGATTACCTCCATTTAGATCTGTAGAATTTCAAATAGATCTAGTACCAGGAGTTGCACCAGTGGCTCGTGCTCCATATAGACTTGCACCATCTGAGATGAAAGAGTTACAAAGCCAGTTACAAGAATTACTGGACCGTGGTTTCATTCGACCGAGCACTTCACCGTGGGGAGATCCGATTTTATTCGTCAAGAAGAAAGATGGATCTTTCAGAATGTGTATAGATTATCGTGAATTAAATAAGTTAACTATCAATAATCGGTATCCACTACCGAGAATTGATGATTTATTTGATCAATTGCAAGGATCATGTGTTTACTCGAAAATTGACCTAAGGTCGGGCTATCATCAACTACGCGTCAAAGAAGAAGATATTCCGAAAACTGCTTTTCGGACACGCTACGGTCATTATGAATTTTTGGTCATGCCGTTTGGATTAACGAATGCGCCAGCTGTATTCATGGACCTCATGAATCGAGTTTGTAGTCCGTATTTAGATAAGTTTGTTATCGTTTTCATTGACGATATTCTTATCTATTCCAAGAGTGAGCAAGAGCATGAACAGCATTTAAGATTGGTATTATAATTGTTAAGAAAAGAACAATTATACGCCAAATTTTCTAAGTGTGCGTTTTGGTTAAAAGAAGTGCAATTTCTTGGTCATGTGGTTAGTAGCAAAGGAATTCAGGTTGACCCAGCTAAAATTGAGGCCATTGAAAAATGGGAGACTCCTAAGACACCAACGCAGATACGCCAATTTTTGGGTTTAGCCGGTTATTATAGAAGGTTTATTCAAGATTTTTCCCGAATAGCTAAACCATTGACAGCGTTAACACAAAAAGGGAAGAAGTACGAATGGACCTTTGAGCAGGAGAGTGCATTTCAATTACTCAAGAAGAAGTTGACCACGGCACCTATTTTATCGTTACCTGAAGGGAACGATGATTTTGAGATATATTGTGACGCTTCGCGATAAGGTTTTGGTTGCGTCCTTATGCAACGAAAGAAAGTTATTGCATACGCATCCCGACAATTGAAGATTCACGAGCGGAATTATACGACGCATGATCTAGAATTGGGGGCAGTAGTGTTTGCATTGAAGATATGGAGGCACTATTTATATGGAGTTAAATGCACTGTGTTTACTGATCATAAAAGCCTTCAACATATTTTCGATCAGAAACAGCTGAACATGAGGCAACGTAGGTGGGTCGAGCTGATAAACGACTACGATTGTGAGATTCGCTATCATCCCGGGAAAGCGAATGTAGTGGCCGACGCTTTAAGCAGAAAGGAACGAGAACCAATTCGAGTACGAGCGATGAACATAAAAATTCGCATGAATCTCAACTCACAAATCAAAGAGGCTCAACGAGAAGCTCTTACTAAAGAAAACATAGGAAATGAAATAATGAAGAAGTATGCGAAGAAACTCGTTATACGGGAAGACGGAATTCGATATTTTGCAAACCGTATTTGGGTACCGAAGTTGGGTGGATTAAGGAAGTTGATATTGAATGAGGCGCACAAGACAAGATACTCGATACATCCTGGAGTTGGAAAAATGTACCAAGATCTTAAGACGCATTATTGGTGGCCTAATTTAAAGACAGACGTTGCAACGTATGTTGGGGAATGTTTAACTTGTTCTAAAGTTAAAACAGAACACCAGAAGCCGTCAGGGTTACTTCAACAACCAGAAATCCCAGAATGGAAATGGGATGGTATTACCATGGATTTCATCACAAAGTTACCTAAGACTGCCTGGGGTTATGACACCATTTGGGTAATAGTTGATCGACTCACCAAATCTGCACATTTTTGTAACATCCCGCCTTTTTCCGTTTACTTTTCCATTTAACTATTTAAGTTCCGTTATATGTTTATAACACATCCCGTTAATATGCGTTGAATTATCTCGTTTAGGTATTTCCCGCACCCGGTTTAAAGTTAAGGGACCAAACTTGCCAAGGGTTGAAACTTTTGACTAGGTCAAAGAGTCAACCCTCATTCTCATCCATTCAATCTCATCTCTTTCACTCTTACTACTTCAACTTTTCTCTCAACTTCCATACAAAGATTCATCATCCAAAATCGAGCTAGCGGTCATCTTGCCAAACAAATTACATATTTGAACTCCTCGTGATCTCCTCTTCGATTCCATACCAACTTCATCTCATTTGGGTAACTTTCTAAAATCACTAGATTTTGTGTTCTTGATGTTTTTTAACTTATAAAAGTGTTAATTAGTGTCTATGGCTCAAGTCTAACATGAATATATGATTTATATGCTCGATCTCGTTGTTTTAGTGTAACTAGCATGAACTTGAATTTTGGTGTGTTGTTCTTGAATTTTGGAAGATCATATGTTGGTTGATGATGAAAGTTCATGTTTAAATTGTGTTCCTAACATCACTAGCTTCAAGTTGGTATGTAGGTTGACATGGATTAGTTTCATAATCATGAATATTGATTTTGTGATGTTTGACTAGGGTTTGATAGTTCTTGACATGAACTTTTGATGCTTGAATGCCATGAAATGTTAATTGTTAGTGATTAGTTGTAATGTATGCTTAATTACCTTCGAAACGGCATATCGTATGTGTAAATTGGATTCCCGAAACTTAAAATGCAATTGATGAACTTGAAACTTTGAAAATGGACTTTTAAACGATCACTTGACGAGAAATCGGTTATGGAAAATGTTGTTTTTGTTTGATGAAACATGTTTAGTTGTGTTCCTTGTCAAAAGAGCTTTCCAACGGTATAAGATACGCTTCCTAATTGTTTACGGTTTGAGTTTTGCGTTTGTTTGAAATTTTACCAAGCCTTGAACAAGTGAAACAGGCCAGGGACCAGGCCACGGCCATTGTCGCGCCGCGGAGCAATTTGTCGCGCCGTGGCCCAAAGGGTGATTTTAGAACATGTTTTTCAAGCTTTCTGACCTTCAACATAGGCATTTGTCGCGCCGCGGAGCAATTTGTCGCGCCGTGACAATTGCCTGTTTCATCCGAACTTCAGCAAACTTGTTTTGGCCATAACTTTTTGACCGTAACTCCGTTTTCGATGAATCAAATATCGTTGGAAACGTAATAAGATTTCCTTTCTAATGGTAAGGTTTTGAAATGTCAACTCAAACTTTATTACAATCGTTCTAACATGCTTTTATACTTGATTCTTGCATGAAACTTGACAACGTGATTCACATGCTATACTATTCGAGTCGTAACGAGCCATAGGACTAATTGAACACATTTCACCCGACCTTGTGTTGTAACCGGTTAATTGATATAACTTACTTGTTTAGGTCAAGGTTAAGCAACTTTCATGCACACGTTTACTTGTTGAAGTACTTTTATACTCGTGCACTCGAGGTGAGATCATAGTCCCACTTTTTACTCTTTTGAACTTACTTTTGGGATGAGAAAACATAAACGATTCTTTTGAACTAAGTGAACACAAGGACGGGAAAACAAACATTCTACATACGAGTTTAGAACGAAAATCCTCAATCCGATTATCATTAGTTACATCAGATGGTGTAAGCGAGAACTTATGTTATATGGCCATATGGGTTTGACAAACCCTCATTCAAACGGTTCGCTACCGTTTACGAATGAAATATATTTTCGGGAACAGTGTTGTTCTAGCACTAATTGATGGGGTATTCAACGGACGGAACGTTAAGCTTTGATAATTGGGTGCTCGTGAATATTAACTTTTAGAATGTACTATGGCTTTATCGATGTTGCAAATCTTGTGGTTCAACTTACTATTACTCATTTACTTATTTAAACCTATGATTTCACCAACGTTTTCGTTGACAGATTCTCTATGTTTTTCTCAGGTCCTTGAACTTAGGTGATACATGCTTCCGCTCATACTATTTGATACTTGCATTGGATGTCGAGTATACTTGCATACGTGGAGCGTCTTTTTGACTACTTTTAATCGTGTCGCACGTGTTCCATACAAACTTTAAACATTGTTATGTACTTGTTATGGAAACTACTTTTGTAAACTTTGAAACACCCTTATTTATGAAATGAATGCGACATACTTTTCGGTCAAACTTAGTTATAAAGACTTACGACCATGTAATGGGACCATACGTAGATGACGCCGTCATTTGACGATTTGTCGGGGTCGCTACAAGTGGTATCAGAGCTTTGGTTGTAGGGATTTAGAGTTCATTGGTGTCAACCCCGAGTCTTAGGGTACATTGGTGAGTCTAGACTACAACCGGCATATAGACTTGACGTAGGAATTACTTGACTATTTGTGCATTTATACTCGAACTCTCTTACTCATATCTACTCTTATCCTATCTAAATCTTGCGTTGTATAATTTAATTGACACGCCACCTTGACTATATGATGTAATGTCGAATGCACATATGAATTAGGGTAATATAATTCCCGGAAATTATATTACGGTGACTCATATGAACATACCGACATTATGACATAAAGAATTTAAGGCGGGTCAAGGATAATTTTCTCTCTATCTTTATCCCATATCACGGTTAGTATTATTTAGAATACTAACCAACGGTATCCTTTTGTTTTGAAGGAACAATGGCTCCTCGTCGTGTACACCGCAATGAAACTCCCGAACAAGCTCTCGAACGGATGATAGCTACCGCCGTAGATGCGGCCATGGCCGGTCACTCTTCCAACAACAATAACAATAACAACAACCACAACAACAACAACAACAATGGGGCCGGTAACTCAAACGAGGGATGCTCCTACAAAGCTTTCATGGGGTGCAAACCTCACACTTATGATGGAACCGGTGGACCGGTTGTGCTTACTCGTTGGTTTGAACAAACCGAGGCCGTCTTTAGCATAAGCGGTTGTCGGGATCAAGACAAGGTCAAATACTCCACCCACACGTTCTCCGGTGTTGCTCTCACTTGGTGGAACACCTATGTTCAATCGGTGGGTACCGATGAAGCTCATGCCCTCTCTTGGGCCGATTTGAAGGAAAAGAGGATTGTCGAATACTTTCCGCGCGAAGAAACCCGAAAGCTCGAGGAAGAACTAAGAGCTTTGAAAGCGGTCGGAAACGATCTTAAGGCTTATAATCAACGCTTCGCCGAACTATCCTTGATGTGTCCTAATCTTGTTAACCCCGAATCTCAAAGGATTGAGCTCTACATGCTCGGTCTTCCAAAAAGCATCAAACAAGGGGTGATGTCATCCAAACCCGCTACTCATCAAGCCGCTATGAACATGGCTCGTCAATTAATCGAAACGGTTGACGAAATCGTAGTGCCGGCTCCTAAGGCCGAGGACAAGTCGGGTGGCAACAAAAGGAAATGGGAAGCCACTCCATCAACCAACTACAACAACAACACCTTCACCAAAAAGCCTTTCAACAACGACGGCAAGAAGGGTTATGTCGGAAACTTACCTTTGTGCAACAAGTGCCACAAACATCATTACGGCGAATGTAACAAGCTAGTTTGTCACCGTTGCCAAGGTGTTGGTCATAGGGCCAACAATTGCACAAGCGCCGCCCCCGTTGCTCGAAAGGGGCCCAATCCTCCAAAAACGGTCACTTGTTATGAATGTGGCCAAACGGGCCATTATAAGAACGAATGCCCGAAGAAGAAAGCCAACCCCAACAACCGAGGCCGAGCCTTTAACATCAACACCGAGGAAGCCCGAGATGACAATGAACTAGTCACGGGTACGTTTCTTCTCAACAACACTTATGTTACTTGCTTATTCGATTCGGGTGCCGATAAATGTTTTGTGTCTAAGACTTTGGCTCCTACTCTTTGCACTCCATCACACCCTTTAGATACTACTTATTCTATCGAAGTGGCCGACGGAAAACTCTTAAGTGCCAACACATATTACCGGGGGTGTACTTTAAACATTTTGAGTAATGAATTTGAAATTGACTTGATACCCATGGAATTAGGGAGTTTTGATGTAATAATCGGTATGAATTGGATGGTCAAAAATAAATCTCACATTCTTTGCGATCTTCACGCAATCCGAATTCCTATCAAAAATGGTGAACCATTGATTGTCTATGGTGACAAAAATTGCACTGGACTCAATCTCGTTTCATGCCTTAAAGTTCGAAAGCTACTTCGCAAGGGTTGTTTCGCGATTCTTGCTCACGTTAAGAAAGTCGAGGCCGACGAAAAGCGTATCGAAGATGTGCCAATTGTTAGTGACTTTTCCGATGTATTTCCCGACGAATTACCGGGTCTTCCACCTCATCGACCGGTTGAATTCCAAATCGATCTTATCCCGGGAGCCGCACCCGTAGCGCGTGCACCATATAGACTCGCTCCATCTGAAATGCAAGAATTGCAAAGTCAAATCCAAGAACTACTTGATCGTGGTTTTATCCAACCTAGCCATTCACCTTGGGGCGCTCCGATTTTGTTTGTTAAAAAGAAAGACGGATCCCTACGAATGTGCATTGATTATCGTGAACTAAATAAATTGACGGTTAAGAACCGATATCCTCTTCCTCGCATCGATGACCTCTTTGATCAACTACAAGGGTCTTGTGTATATTCGAAAATCGATCTCCGCTCGGGTTATCATCAATTGAGGGTTAAGGGGGAAGATGTCTCCAAAACCGCTTTCCGAACTCGTTATGGTAGTTATGAATTCCTTGTCATGCCATTTGGTCTCACTAACGCACCGGCGGTGTTCATGGATCTTATGAACCGCGTGTGCAAACCGTATCTCGATAAATTCGTTATTGTGTTCATCGATGACATATTGATCTATTCTAAAAATGAAGAAGAGCACGAACAGCATCTCCGACTTGTGCTTGAACTTTTAAGACAAGAACAACTCTATGCCAAATTCTCCAAGTGTGAATTTTGGTTAAAGGAAGTTCAATTTCTTGGTCATGTTGTAAGTGACCAAGGTATTAAAGTCGATCCAACGAAAATCGAAGCCATTAGCAAATGGGAGACTCCTACTACTCCTACTCACATTCGTCAATTTTTGGGTCTCGCCGGGTACTATCGTAGATTCATCGAAAACTTCTCTTTGGTTGCACGTCCTCTAACCGCATTGACTCACAAGGGAAAGAAATTCATTTGGGCGACCGAACATGAATCCGCATTCCAAATCTTGAAAACAAAGCTAACCACCGCTCCTATCTTGTCACTTCCCGAAGGCAATGATGACTTTGTTGTATATTGTGATGCCTCGAAACATGGTTTTGGGTGTGTATTGATGCAACGAACGAAAGTCATTGCTTATGCTTCTCGACAACTCAAAATTCATGAACGAAACTATACGACACATGATCTCGAACTCGGAGCCGTTGTCTTTGCACTTAAAATGTGGAGACACTATCTTTATGGAACCAAGAGTACTATCTTTACCGACCACAAAAGCCTCCAACACATTTTCGATCAAAAGCAACTAAACATGAGACAACGAAGGTGGATTGAAACCTTAAACGATTACGATTGCGAGCTTCGTTACCATCCCGGGAAGGCAAATGTAGTAGCCGATGCTTTAAGTCGAAAAGAAAGAGCGGTGCCTCTTCGTGTCCGAGCCTTAAACATTACCATCCACACAAACCTTAATAGCCAAATTCGGGTAGCCCAAGATGAGGCTCTCAAGGATGAAAACCTTTCACACGAGCTCTTGAACATTCTCGTCTCTCGATTCGAAATTAGGGAGACCGGACTCCGATATTACGCCGGAAGGATTTGGGTGCCTAGTTATGGGGACCTACGAAGCCTTATTTTAGATGAATCCCATAAGTCACGATACTCGATCCACCCCGGTGCCAATAAGATGTACCACGACCTTAAACAACTATATTGGTGGCCGAACATCAAAAGGGACGTAGCTACTTATGTTTCCAAGTGTTTGACATGTTCCAAAGTCAAAGCCGAACACCAAAGACCGTCCGGAATACTTCAACAACCCGAGATCCCGCAATGGAAGTGGGAAAGGATAACGATGGATTTTATCACCAAGCTACCAAAAACGACGGGCGGTTATGATACCATTTGGGTTATTGTTGACCGTCTCACCAAATCCGCACACTTCCTTGCCATGAAAGAAACGGACAAAATGGAGAAACTTGCACAACTTTACATTAAGGAGATCGTAGCCCGACACGGTGTACCTTTATCGATTATCTCCGACCGAGATGGCCGTTTCGTTTCTAGATTTTGGCGTACATTGCAAGAAGCGTTGGGAACGCGTTTAGACATGAGCACCGCATATCATCCTCAAACCGATGGACAAAGCGAACGTACGATTCAAACCTTAGAGGATATGTTACGAGCTTGCGTGGTTGATTTCGGAAAAGCTTGGGACAAGCACTTACCTCTCGCCGAGTTCTCTTACAACAATAGTTATCACGCGAGTATTAAAGCCGCACCTTTTGAAGCGCTATATGGCCGCAAATGTCGTTCACCTCTTTGTTGGGTCGAGGTAGGCGACGTGCAAATCACCGGACCCGAACTCATTCACGAAACCACCGAGAAAATCGTTCAAATCCGGGATAGGCTTAGGACGGCTCGAAGTCGTCAAAAGAGCTATACCGACAAACGACGCAACGATCTTGAATTTCAAGTCGGTGACCGAGTAATGTTAAAAGTCGCACCTTGGAAGGGTGTAATCCGTTTTGGGAAACGCGGGAAGCTAAATCCGCGGTATATTGGTCCTTTCGAAATCTTGGAGCGTATTGGAACCGTTGCTTATCGTTTAGATCTTCCGCCCCAATTGAACTCCGTTCATCCTACCTTCCATGTATCTAACTTGAAAAAGTGTCTTGCCGAACCCGATATCGCCATCCCTCTCGAAGAACTTACTATTGATGACAAACTTCATTTTGTGGAGGAACCGGTTGAAATTGTGGACACCTCCGTCAAGACATTGAAACAAAGCCGAATTCCGATTGTCAAAGTTCGTTGGAATGCCAAAAGAGGACCCGAGTTTACTTGGGAAAGACAAGATCAAATGCAAAGGAAGTATCCTCATCTATTCGTGAATTCGGAAACGCAAGACCTCGAGGAAGAAACAACGACTACTACGCCTACTTAAATTTCGGGACGAAATTTCTTTTAAGGTGTAGGTAATGTAACATCCCGCCTTTTTCCGTTTACTTTTCCATTTAACTATTTAAGTTCCGTTATATGTTTATAACACATCCCGTTAATATGCGTTGAATTATCTCGTTTAGGTATTTCCCGCACCCGGTTTAAAGTTAAGGGACCAAACTTGCCAAGGGTTGAAACTTTTGACTAGGTCAAAGAGTCAACCCTCATTCTCATCCATTCAATCTCATCTCTTTCACTCTTACTACTTCAACTTTTCTCTCAACTTCCATACAAAGATTCATCATCCAAAATCGAGCTAGCGGTCATCTTGCCAAACAAATTACATATTTGAACTCCTCGTGATCTCCTCTTCGATTCCATACCAACTTCATCTCATTTGGGTAACTTTCTAAAATCACTAGATTTTGTGTTCTTGATGTTTTTTAACTTATAAAAGTGTTAATTAGTGTCTATGGCTCAAGTCTAACATGAATATATGATTTATATGCTCGATCTCGTTGTTTTAGTGTAACTAGCATGAACTTGAATTTTGGTGTGTTGTTCTTGAATTTTGGAAGATCATATGTTGGTTGATGATGAAAGTTCATGTTTAAATTGTGTTCCTAACATCACTAGCTTCAAGTTGGTATGTAGGTTGACATGGATTAGTTTCATAATCATGAATATTGATTTTGTGATGTTTGACTAGGGTTTGATAGTTCTTGACATGAACTTTTGATGCTTGAATGCCATGAAATGTTAATTGTTAGTGATTAGTTGTAATGTATGCTTAATTACCTTCGAAACGGCATATCGTATGTGTAAATTGGATTCCCGAAACTTAAAATGCAATTGATGAACTTGAAACTTTGAAAATGGACTTTTAAACGATCACTTGACGAGAAATCGGTTATGGAAAATGTTGTTTTTGTTTGATGAAACATGTTTAGTTGTGTTCCTTGTCAAAAGAGCTTTCCAACGGTATAAGATACGCTTCCTAATTGTTTACGGTTTGAGTTTTGCGTTTGTTTGAAATTTTACCAAGCCTTGAACAAGTGAAACAGGCCAGGGACCAGGCCACGGCCATTGTCGCGCCGCGGAGCAATTTGTCGCGCCGTGGCCCAAAGGGTGATTTTAGAACATGTTTTTCAAGCTTTCTGACCTTCAACATAGGCATTTGTCGCGCCGCGGAGCAATTTGTCGCGCCGTGACAATTGCCTGTTTCATCCGAACTTCAGCAAACTTGTTTTGGCCATAACTTTTTGACCGTAACTCCGTTTTCGATGAATCAAATATCGTTGGAAACGTAATAAGATTTCCTTTCTAATGGTAAGGTTTTGAAATGTCAACTCAAACTTTATTACAATCGTTCTAACATGCTTTTATACTTGATTCTTGCATGAAACTTGACAACGTGATTCACATGCTATACTATTCGAGTCGTAACGAGCCATAGGACTAATTGAACACATTTCACCCGACCTTGTGTCGTAACCGGTTAATTGATATAACTTACTTGTTTAGGTCAAGGCTAAGCAACTTTCATGCACACGTTTACTTGTTGAAGTACTTTTATACTCGTGCACTCGTGGTGAGATCATAGTCCCACTTTTTACTCTTTTGAACTTACTTTTGGGATGAGAAAACATAAACGATTCTTTTGAACTAAGTGAACACAAGGACGAGAAAACAAACATTCTACATACGAGTTTAGAACGAAAATCCTCAATCCGATTATCATTAGTTACATCAGATGGTGTAAGCGAGAACTTATGTTATATGGCCATATGGGTTTGACAAACCCTCATTCAAACGGTTCGCTACCGTTTACGAATGAAATATATTTTCGGGAACAGTGTTGTTCTAGCACTAATTGATGGGGTATTCAACGGACGGAACGTTAAGCTTTGATAATTGGGTGCTCGTGAATATTAACTTTTAGAATGTACTATGGCTTTATCGATGTTGCAAATCTTGTGGTTCAACTTACTATTACTCATTTACTTATTTAAACCTATGATTTCACCAACGTTTTCGTTGACAGATTCTCTATGTTTTTCTCAGGTCCTTGAACTTAGGTGATACATGCTTCCGCTCATACTATTTGATACTTGCATTGGATGTCGAGTATACTTGCATACGTGGAGCGTCTTTTTGACTACTTTTAATCGTGTCGCACGTGTTCCATACAAACTTTAAACATTGTTATGTACTTGTTATGGAAACTACTTTTGTAAACTTTGAAACACCCTTATTTATGAAATGAATGCGACATACTTTTCGGTCAAACTTAGTTATAAAGACTTACGACCATGTAATGGGACCATACGTAGATGACGCCGTCATTTGACGATTTGTCGGGGTCGCTACAATTTTTTGCCTATAAAGGAAACGGATAGAATGGAGAAACTATTACGACTGTACATAAAGGAAATTATTTCAAGGCATGGAATACCTATTTCCATTATATCCGATCGTGATAGTAGATTTACATCAAAGTTCTGGCAATCACTACAGGAGGCCCTAGGAACTCGTTTGGATATGAGTACCGCATATCATCCGCAAACTGACGGGCAGAGTGAAAGAACAATTCAGACTCTTGAAGACATGCTTAGGGCATGTGTGATCGATTTTGGAAACGGATGGGATAAATATCTACCATTAGCAGAATTCTCGTATAATAATAGTTATCATGCGAGCATTAAAGCTGCACCATTCGAAGCACTGTATGGAAGGAAGTGTAGATCCCCTATCTGTTGGAACAAAGTAGGAGATCGACAATTAACTGGACCCAAGATCATCCATGAAACTACTGAGAAGATAGTGCAAATCAAGGAGAAATTGAAAACAGCCCGTAGTCGCCAAAAGAGCTACGCCGATGTCCGAAGGAAACCATTAGAGTTTCAGATTGGTGACATGGTTATGTTAAAGGTGTCACCTTGGAAAGGTGTAATACGTTTTGGAAAAAGAGGTAAACTAAACCCAAGGTATGTAGGCCCATTCAAGATCATCGAACGCATTGGACCGGTAGCTTATCGACTCGAATTACCACAACAACTCGCCGGAGTACATAATACATTTCACGTTTCAAACCTTAAGAAGTGTTTTGCAAAGGAAGACCTCACCATTCCTCTTGAAGAAATCCAAGTCGACGAGAAACTACAATTCATAGAAGAACCAGTCGAAATCATGGACCGTGAAGTTAAACAACTCAAGCAGAGCAACATACCAATCGTTAAGGTTCGTTGGAATGCTCGAAGGGGTCCTGAATTTACTTGGGAACGAGAGGATCAGATGAAACAAAAGTACCCACATTTGTTTCTCGAGAACGCAAAATAGGTACAATTTTAAAATTTCGGGACAAAATTTATTTAACGGGTAGGTACTGTAACGACCCGGAATTTTCCGATCTTTCTATACTTATGAGATTAATATTTACATAAATTAAACCTTACCAACATAATAAGCAATCCAAACTGTTGAGACTTATATTTTTGAAAAGAGTTTTACACAACGTTTGACCGTCCAATTTGACCGATGATATCACGAACTATATAACACACGATAATTATACCATTATGTATATGTACATATCTATACATATTTAACATGATTTAAGGATGGTTTAACATTTCATTGTGAACTAACAACAATGAGTTATAAGTATACTTTGAGACCACTAACTTAAGTTTTCAAAACGATAACTATATGTAACGTTCTTTGACATATATACTTACAATCTATAATGTGTTGTGATTTATGTCACCAATATGATTTAAGTGTAATGGGATTAATTTGTAACCAAAATAATCTTGATAAATATCGAACAAGTTTGGGGAAGTGTGGAGTGCACACTTGTTTGAACTTATCTTGATTATGACGAGGGTTCGGGGGCAGCGCCCCCGATAAGCGGGGTCCAAGGGGTGGCAACCCCTGGCGTATTTACTATTGGTAAATACACATCAAATCAATATCCTTATCAGCCTTAGATCTGCCCTAGATAAGAGGGAATCTTATTTGTAAGCTAGCATACATTATTACTCAAAAATTCAACACAATAATTTGTCCTTGTTCCCTCAACAACCAGACTGTCCTATAAGTATCACCATCACCTTGGGTTTTCATTTCATTCTTACAACCATCTTTCTCTAACCAAAAACACACTCTTAAGAACTCTAAGTGTTCTTCACAATCTCAGCAAATACTCATGAAGAACTAGCTTCATGAACAACCTATAATCATCATAAGAAAGTTTGATCAAGATTATTTTCTATCTTTTCCAGTAGCTTTATCCAAGTAACTTGAGGTAGTAACCTTATTCATAATCTTATTCGATTCATATTTATATAGCTATCTTATTTTGTGTTATAAAATTTTTAACAACAAGAACATAGTTTGAATGATTTCAAACCTGTTCGCAAACTAAATAGATCCTTCTAATTTGATTTTTAAAACACTTCAAAACCTGTAATATATCATATTATGACAAAATCGGATTAATCATATCTTGGCTAATTAACATAATATTTAATATATATTTACTTATGATTTGATTTTATATATTTCAGGACCACCCGTAAACAACATGAGAAGATTAATCATAAGACCTCATGATTGTACGCAACACGTCATCTGACAACACGGTACTTTATGTACGCAACACGTCATTTGACAACATGGTACCATGGGTCAAGATTAATTCTGATCAATACGAATACGATGGGGTCTTTATTTATTTTATTGAGCAACTAATTGTGGACCATTAACAACAGACTGCTAACTACGGACTAAGAAAATATTAAAAGTATTATAAGTATATATATATGTAACGACTACTTGAAAAGAAAATATGTTGATATATTATATATATGGTTAGGTTCGTGATATCTATCGGAGACCAAGTCGAGTTAAATACCTTCAAGGAAAAGGTGAGTATATAGTCCCACTTTTAAACTCTAAATATTTCGGGATGAGAATACATGCATTTTATGATTTACGTTATAGACACAAGTACTTAAAAATATATTCTACGTTGAGTTGTACCACTAGCATATCTCCCTGTAACTTGGTAACTACTATTTACATGCGGTATTGTAAACGCGAATCCTGTTGATAGATCTATCGGGCCTGACAACCCCAACCGGACTGGATGACCAGTATTCAACGGTTGCACAGTACTTCGTTTCGGTGACTACACTTGGTACGGTGTAGTAAGATTTCATAATAAAGGGAATATGCGACGTTGATTAAATGTTAAGTATGGTTATCAAGTGCTTAACAACTTAGAATATTTTTATTAAAACGTTTATATATGAAATCTTGTGGTCTATATTCATAACGCTGCCGGCATTAAACCTATATCTCACCAACTTTATGTTGACATTTTAAGCATGTTTATTCTCAGGTGATAACTAAAAGCTTCCGCTGCAACATGTTGAATTTAAGCAAGATCTTGAGTATGCATATTTGTGTCAAAAATAAAACTGCATATCGGAGGATTTGTAATGTAAAATATGTTGGAAGTCGTATTGTTATTATCACATGTAAAGTTTGTAAGTCTAAGATTATCGCTAAACGATAATCATTATTATCTTGTTTAAACCTTGTATTTGTAATAAAAGTTATGGTTTGTATTGTAAAAACGAATGCAGTTTTTGAAAAACGTTGCATATAGAGGTCAATACCTCACGATGAAATCATATGTTATTGTATTCATCCTTATGGTTAAGGTCGGGTTTTGACACAATCAAATTTCGGGACAAAATTTCTTTAACGGGTGGGTACTGTGACGACCCGGGAATTTCTGACCAAATTTAAACTTAATCTTTATATGTTTCCGATACGATAAGCAAAGTCTGTAATGTTAAGTCTTAAAAACTTTGGAATAGTTTACATGAATTCATTTGACCTTCGACTACTCTCGACAATTCACGAACAATTAATTGTAAATAGATATGTGTGTATGTATATATAAATAATAATTTGAAATATAATTTGAAGTATTATATGTTGTTGTTATTAAAAATTAATAAAATAAAAATAGGATATTATAATAATTATTATTTAAAATATATCACTATATATAGATAAAGTATATTAAAAATAAATATTAAATGCTTGTAATACTCGTTTGATGTTCCGATAGATATTAAGGAAGTTAAATTCAAACTTATGTAATTTAAAAATAAAAGGTGATCCGAAAATGAGTTATATAAGTTATAGGCTTATTAAAAGTATATTTAGGATCTAATTATTTAATTATACCACTTTTTATATTTTACCCATAAATGAGAGGGACAATTTATGTAATTTTTATTTATTAAATTAATGACTGAAATTTATACCATAATGACCAAAATAAATAAATATAGCTAATTTAAAAATATGAGATTTTTCTGAAACACTTTTATCCGCTACTAATTGTCAACGGAGCACGATATATTACCCGTAAAATAGTGTCGATAAGCATATGCCAATTTAGATAACTGCTCATTAATTTCAACTCATCCTACTGTACGTGATTGATGGAAATAATTTAGTTTACTGTTTCTAATTTGTTTCTTGTTTTATTACAAACTGAATCCATATTTATTTATTCTTATACACATACAAAGATTTAACTATCCTATTCCATTTTCTTCTCTGCTTCTTTTTGTTTCCATCATTTAATTTACATATACCTATATTTATATGCTTATGAGAAATATGTACACACATATCTCGATAAAATTTCTTTCTCTAAAACTATCACCACCCTTATTTGTGGCCTACTACACGATCAACCTTCCACCTTGATTAACCGATCACCTTATCGCCACCACCTTTGACAACAACCATCCTCCTTCCGTCACCACTCCAACAACTCCATGAGAACCAAACCATCGTCTTCCTAATTACCTTCATTCTCGGTGTAACCCAAGAAAACAACAAGACCATCACTCAACACCGAACTCATTTAAATTGTTGTCATGATCTTTTCTGTGTCTCTTGTCCAACACCCATCGAAGGCCACCACCATAACAAACCACGATCAATCACCATTTAACCATGTCAAATTTTTCTTTTTCGTTGCCAAACTCAGAATCGAGAACCACAACAACCTACACCATCAAACCTCTCCCACTATTATTATTTTTGGTACAATGATATTTTAGTTCGGGTTATGAACTTCGATTATGTTCCTGTTGCAGTCTAACCATCTCGTTCGATCACAAAGAAACCCTCATCATTCCCAAATTATTCTTTCGTTTCTCTTTCTCACGATATAGTCCGGGTTCAATCAAACTGCTACGGTTACTCGAAGAAGAAGAGAGAGATGACGAAACCGTGTAAATATGGAGGTAATTACGATGAACGATAACAAAGATGATGATATTGTTGTTGTTATTACTGCTACTGCATATATTTTTTTTATCGATTATAATTCGAAAGCCACCCTCGATATCTCAATCAAACCATCACCACCTTCAATATCTAGACAACCATCCATCACCACCATAAATTTTTCTATCTCTATCCTCTTCCTAGTTTCTCCTTCGTGAACCCAAACCAAACCACAATATCATAATCATTGTTTGCTACTACGCTTCTATTTTCTTTCTTTTTCTTTATTTCCTGTTCGTTTCCATTAGAGCTACTACTGTCCATGGAGATTGATAATGATGCCCAAATGATGATGATGAAGAGTGGGTAATACAATGATAATGATGGTTAATGAATAAAAAATGGTTAGTGGGATGATAAAGTTTGAGTGAGGTTAGATAACCAACTGGATGATTTTTTTTATTGATTTAACAATCTTCTGCTCGATTCTATTAAATGAAACAGCTGCTATTCGAGGGTTGCAGTTTCATAAACCGAACAAGCCATTTGAAAAATTATTAAATGGGCCGAGATCCATTAATTTCCGTTGGGCCGAAATCCACTCTTGTTGGGCTGGGTATGTAACCCGTTCGTTTTACTGTTTAATCACCGAAGCTTAAAAACCAAAAATCAATGTTTCTTCTCTTCCTTTTATCGTGGCTACAACTTGGTAACTGCTGCTGCATGTTTTCATGGCTAAATGAAAATAATATTGATGATGTTGATGGGTAATTAAAGAATGATGGTAATATAGATGATGTATGATGAACGAGATGATGGTAGTTAAATATCAAATGATGATGATGATAAACAATGCTCGATGATGATGAAATCACGAAAAGACAATAGTGTGATCGTAAATGGATGCTTTCATGATGGCCCGCTTGGTGTGGAAATTTGATACCCACAGAGCTATAAATCGAATTCTCTAAAGTTCCAATCTGACCCTACGTTAGCTAGTGAAGAAGTTATCAAAAGAGTTAGGTGTATGTGGGGTTGTGGCAGGTATATAAATTTATACGGTGTATCTATTATGTAATTATTTGCACGTTGCAATATTAATATTGAATCAACAAACTTGCTTTACACATATTACTAATTAACATTGACAAGCATAATTATAAATACCTATATAAGTGACAGGTGTGATCCATTTACTTTAAGTAGGTCCAATTGGGTTACATGTAGTCTCTAACTAGTCTAGTGAGTATAATTTCATATATCACAAGAAATATGAGGTGGTTCGATCGAGATGAATATAAACACACATACAGGAGAAAGATAATAATAATAAAGTTATGATTATGAATTGAATACAATAAAAATATGACTAAGTTTAAATATAATACGAATATAGATATAAACATAGGTATTGATAAAAGATAATGAATACGAATATTTTTATTATGAAAATAATGAGGATAAGGGAAATTAAGATAAATATAAATATATGTAACTCTTTTATTATTATTTTTATTATTATTAATATTACTATTATTATTATTAGTATTAACAATATTAGTATCATTTCTATCATTATTATTATTATTATTATTATTATTATTATTATTATTATTATTATTATTATTATTATTATTATTATTATTATTATTATTATTATTATCACTTATTATTATTATTATTATTATTACAAATAAATATTACCATTATATAAATATTAAATTTTAAAACATTATATAATATTTTAAGCATTAATAGATAATATTTATAACAAAGGACCTATATTAAAATGCTTTAATAAGAATCTGATATAAATATTAATTAATTATTTAAAAATATATAAAATAGTTATAACTAAAGTATTTATTAATATAACATATAAATTAATAATATAACAAGTAAATTAATAATATTAATATATAAACTTGTCTAAATAATATTATGTGTGTTAATATATATATATATATATATATATATATATATATATATATATATATATATATATATATATATATATATATATATATTAATGATATAGGTTCGTGAATCCGAGGTCAACCCTACGCATGTTTAATGCCGTCATATGTATTTTTATTACAAAATACAGTAAAGTGAGTTTCATTTGCTCCCTTTTACTC
This sequence comes from Rutidosis leptorrhynchoides, assembly GCF_046630445.1. NCBI lineage: Eukaryota > Viridiplantae > Streptophyta > Magnoliopsida > Asterales > Asteraceae > Rutidosis > Rutidosis leptorrhynchoides. The sequence continues at coordinate 301,435,479 of NC_092339.1, forward strand.
TTTATATTTTTGGGACTGAGAATACATGCGCTGTTTTTACAACTGCTTTATTAAATACTTTTGAAATATATTTTGATCTGCGAATACATGAAATGCTTTTATAAATGTTTGATGAGATAGACACAAGCAAAACATTCCTCGAATGAATTATTATGCAGACAGAAGTTCTGCGGATTATTGTTGAATTATGTGGACATGATAATTGCCACCATTGAATTATGTGGACATGATAATTGCCACCATTGAATTATGTGGACATGATAATTGCCACCATTGAATTATGTGGACATGATAATTGCCACCAATTGATATGAATGTTATGTATCGAGAGAATGATTTTATACACATGTTATGTGTATGTTATTTTGTGCACGAGATATGTGTACGGTTACTAAGATTTATGAAAAATGGTTTCGTACACAAGAAAGGTGTACTGTATTTAAAAGATATCGCATGTACATTACAGGTGGGTATAGGATTCGGGCCCATTTGTACCATGCAATATTTAAATTTTGTGGTCTATCAAAATGATGAATTTTTATTGTTTATGATAAACTTATGAACTCACCAACCTTTTGGTTGACACTTTAAAGCATGTTTATTCTCAGGTATGAAAGAAATCTTCCGCTGTGCATTTGCTCATATTACATGGAGTCGTTCATGGCACATAGAGGTCAGAACCTCGCAATGGGACCAACTGTTGAAGATTTCATCCAGATGGATTAGGACGGGGCATTTCACCTGTAACGCTTTGGGCTGGCAAATTATTGAACCATTCCCTTGCTACTCCTTACAGCAATATTGGTAGCATATGGCATGCTACTGCATCACCCCAGCCGTGTGTTCTTGCAGTCCCTTCAGATTTTTGCAAAAATTCGTCTGGATCTGATAACCCATCATAACTTTTGAGTGTTAGACGTAACACATGTGAGACTGTGAAGGGATGATTGGCAATGTGTGGCACAAACTTTTCAGTTGTGGGAGCTAATTCAAGGCTTTGCTTAGCTTTTTGCCCTTGCATCACCGCGAACCAATGGTTCATAAATTCTTGTACCCGTGCTGGCTCATTAAAAGCTGGTGCCAAGTGTGGTGGTGCGACTTGCTGCAATTGAGATATGAAGCTGTTTGATTGAGTCGTGACATGGTGCGCTCCACTATATAGGTTGCTTGCAACAGTATGGACTGGTTGCGAAGACACATACGCCGTCGACCCTTGTTGTGGTGTCAGCAAGATATATGAACAATCTGGATTTCTCAGACCCATCTGCCTGATTCTTTCCTGAGCCTTCTTGGTAGTAACTCTTTCAATCAGAGTTTCGCGTTCAATCAAGGTGATAATCGGTATGGTGCCCACACAGGTAGTTTTAACTTTGAAATCTGGTGGAACGGTTTCGCTTGAAGAACCGAAGCTCAGATTTTTTGGCAGCAGATCCTCGAATGGTTTGAAGCTAGTTCCTGTTTCCAGTAAACTTCCATCAGGAGAGTGCCACCAACTCTTAGATGATTCGTTTAGGACCGTTTCTGATGTAACTTACCCTGTTTCAACATTTGATGTCGATGGAGGCTTTGATGCGCCTTTGGTTGGTGCTGGTGGCGTCGACGGTGTATTCGTAACAGTCGCCGTAGGTGTTTGAAACCCTGGACTTACTGGAGAGTCCGATCGCCCTTGATTTTTGGCACTCTTACTTCCTCCACCCATTCTTGCTGACAATTTAAAACCTAAAAGTGACCGATTAATTAAACAAAAAAGTTTTACGAAAAAAAGATTCGTATAATAGATCATACACAACATAAATTCCAATCTTATTTGTTTCATATAAACGGTCCCATGGATGGCGCCAAATGATCAAGCATATTTTCACGAGGTCAAGGTGAACTTACGCTTGAGTGCTTAGTAGGGTTTAAGGACTAACAACATTCGGACCTCCGACACTTAGTCATGGATAACCCACATCGGTATCGTTTTGATTCCGACAGGGTGGCCGACTTGAGAGTCCACCAACAACCTAGCATACGAGGTAGAGTGGCCCAAAGACATGAAGGTTTTATAGTTTGAGACATACCTGAAAGTCTTAGAGATCGTATGAAGCTTTGTTCGTACGACGAAGATTTGTATGTTGTGGTTTACGTATGAGTAAACGAATGAATGTGTATGATTTTAGGGTTTATGAGCTATGTATTTATAGGCTCATGAATTAGGGTTTCAGTAGAATCTCTTCCCTAATTAAATGCAATCTTATCCCAACTAACTTTCGTTATTTAAGGAAAAGAATCCGAATTGATTATACCGTACATTCTTCTAGAATGTTATGCAAGTATACAAAACTCGCATAAGATGGTATAGGCGCATAAGGTGTGAATATACCCGTGCCATGTGCCTTACATGGCAGTTTGTGTGCTGTTTAGGGCTTTGGATGCGCATCCGCATTGTCCTGCGGATATGCGTATCATTAGTTCACCATTGGGATTATCATCTATTTTAATAGATGCTGCCATTGGGGTCCCTATGTCTTTTAAATAGGTCAGACCAAATTCTTTAACATATCTTTGATGTATTTATCTTGACTTATAAAAATTCCATCATCAAGTTGTTTGATCTGCAATCCTAGAAAGTATTGCAGATCTCTTTGTAAACTCATTTCATATGTCTTTGACATAAGTTTTGAAAATTCTTGACAATGTGTTTCATTATTAGAACCATAAATAATATCATCCACATATATCTGTACCAGCAAAAGATCACCATCTGTCTCTTTTGAGAACAGAGTGGTATCAATTGTTCTAACTTTAAAGCCTAAACAAGTGAGATACACATGAAGTGTCTCATACCATGCTCTTGGAGCCTGTTTAAGGCCATAGAGACCTTTGTCTAACTTGTAGACTTGGTCTGGATATATACTGCTTACAAAACCAGGTGGCTACTTGACAAAGACTTCTTCTTACAGCTTCTCATTTAGAAATGCAGATTTAACATCCATTTAGAATACCCTAAAGTTCATCTTAGCAGCATATGCCAAGAATAGTCTGATAGCTTCCATCCTAGCCACTGGTGCATATATTTCTCCATAGTCTAATCCTTTTTCTTGTCTAAACCCTTGAGCCACCAATCTGGCTTTGTTCCTTATCACAATCTCATCTTCATCCATCTTGTTCTTAAATACCCACTTGGTACCAATGATTTTCTTTGTCTTGTCTTCTGGTTCAGGTACCAATCTCCATACCTTGTTCCTCTCAAACTGAGTAAGTTCATCTAGCATTGCCCCTACCCAGCTAGGATCTTGAAGTGCTTCTTCAGGAGATGTAGGTTCAATGGTAGACATAAAATTCACATGCATACAAAAATTGCTTGTTGCATGTCTTCTAGTTTTAACACCACTAGCCAGATTACCAATCACTTGCTCAATAGGATGTTCCTTTGTCCATCTAGTGTTATGAACAGGTGAGCTAGTTGTAGAACACACAGCATCTTGATCATTAGCTGGTTCAGAAGTATGAGCAGCAGTGGGAGACAGCTGTTCATTATGAGTATAACCAGTACCAGCTTGTGATCTTTCAGAACCAGTAGACCTATGCTTCAATTGTAACACTTCAATAGAGCCAGTAGGTCCACTTGGTTTGGACACAGATGGAACAGAGTGTTCCATCTCATCGTCAGAGAACCCAGCAGCATGGATTGGAGAGGGATTTGCTGCTGGTTCTTCTTTATCATCAAGAGCTTGCTGAGTAGGCTCTTCAAACAATAACTCCTTATCTTCTTGACCAGGAGATGAAGTAGGGGCAGTTTCATCAAATGTAATATTAATGGACTCTTCAAAGCAACCCCTTCTTTTATTGAAAACCCTATATGCCTTTGACATGTTAGAATATCCGAGAAATATAACTTCATCAGCTTTAGTATCAAACTTGCCTAGCTGATCCCTATTGTTTAGAATGAAACAGGGAGTGCTAAATACATGAAGAAATGAAATTGAGGGTCTTCTGCCTTTGAGAACTTCATAAGCAGTTTTCTGATGTCTTTTCACTATTAAAGATCTATTCTGAGTGAAACATGTAGTGTTCATAGCTTCTGCTCAATATGAATTTTTCAACCCAGACTCAGCCAACATAGATCTTGCTGCTTTAGTGAGAGTTCTGTTTCTTCTTTCTGCAACACCATTATGTTGAGGTGTTCTCATAACAGAAAAGTTCTGTGAAATACCTTTGTCAGCACAAAATTCTTCCAAAGTTGCATTTCTGAATTCTGTACCATGATCACTTCTAAGCTGCTTTACCAGTTGCCCATTCAGTAGTTCCCTTCTTTTGATAAAATTGATAATTTCATCAGCAGCTTCACTCTTTTGCTTCAAAAAGAATACCCAAGTGTTTCTAGAATATTCATCAACCATCACCAGTGTACTTCTTCCCACTATAGCTGGCTATATTAACAGGACCAAAAAGATCCATATGAAGAAGGTGAAATGGTTTCTCAATAGATGAAATCTGCTTTGATTTGAATGAGGCATGGTGATGCTTCCATTTTTCACAACCAGGACACAATCTGTCCTTTACATAAGACACCAAAATTTTACTAGATAATTTATGAATATCTTTAAAGTTGAGATGTGAGAGTCTCTTGTGCCATAACTGAAATGTCCCGTTCTTATTGATTAAAAATGTTCCATATTAATTGATTTCGTTGCGAGGTTTTGACCTCTATATGAGACGTTTTTCAAAGACTGTATTCATTTTAAAACAAACCATAACCTTTATTTCATCAATAAAGGTTTAAAAAGCTTTACGTAGATTATCAAATAATGATAATCTAAAATATCCTGTTTACATACGACCATTACATAATGGTTTACAATACAAATATATTACAACGAAATAAGTTTCTTGAATGCAGTTTTTACACAATATCATACAAGCATGGACTCCAAATCTCGTCCTTATTTAAGTATGCGACATCGGAAGCTCTTAATAATCACCTGAGAATAAACATGCTTAAAATGTCAACAAAAATGTTGGTGAGTTATATGTTTAACCTATATATTATCAAATCATAATAATAGACCACTAGATTTCATATTTCAATATACATCCCATACATAGAGATAAAATTCATTTATATGGTGAACACCTGGTAACCGACATTAACAAGATGCATATAAGAATATCCCCTATCATTCCGGGAAATCCTTCGGACATGATAAAAACGAATTCGAAGTACTAAAGCATCCGGTACTTTGGATGGGGTTCGTTAGGCCCAATAGATCTATCTTTAGGATTCGCGTCAATTAGTAGATCGGTTTACTAATTCTTAGGCTACCAAGAAAAAGGGGCATATTCGGCTTCGATCATTCACCCATATAATGTAGTTTCATTTACTTGTGTCTATTTCGTAAAATATTTATAAAACTGCATGTATTCTCATCCCAAAATATTAGATTTTAAAAGTGGGACTATAACTCACTTTCACAGATTTTTACTTCGGGAAGTAAGACTTGGCCACTGGTCGATTCACGAACCTATAACAAATATGTACATATATATCAAAGTATGTTCAAAATATATTTACAACACTTTTAATACATTTTGATGTTTTAAGTTTATTAAGTCAGCTGTCCTCGTTAGTAACCTACAACTAGTTGTACACAGTTAGATGTACAGAAATAAATCGATATATATATTATCTTGAATCAATCCACGACCCAGTATATACACGTCTCATGCTAGATCACAACTCAAAGTATATATATTTTTGGAATCAACCTCAACCCTGTATAGCTAACTCTAACATTACTGCATATAGAGTGTCTATGGTTGTTCCAAATAATATATATACATGGGTCGATATGATATGTCAAAACATTTGCATACGTGTCTATGGTATCCCAAGATTACATAATATATTAGAATACATGTATAATATAATATAAGTTAGCTAGGATATGATTTGTATAGAATTGTTAATATTTCCCGTAGCTACAAAAATCAAAAAATATCCAATCTTGTTTTACCCATAACTTCTTCATTTTAAATCCGTTTTGAGTGAATCAAATTGCTATGGTTTCATATTGAACTCTATTTTATGAATCTAAACAAAAAAAGTATAGGTTTATAGTCAGAAATATAAGTTACAATTCATTTTTGTAAGAGGTAGTCATTTAAGTCGAAAGAACGACGTCTTGATGACCATTTTGAAAAACATACTTCCACTTTGAGTTTAACCATGATTTTTGGATATAGTTTCATGTTCATAAGAAAAATCATTTTCCCATAAGAACAACTTTTAAATCAAAGTTATCATAGTTTTTAATTATCAAACCCAAAACATCCCGCGGTGTTACTACGACGGCGTATGGAAGTAAGCTAGCAAACTTGGAAGTATTCTTGATTTTATGAAACTAGAACTTGTAGAATTTATTAAGAACACTTAGAACTTGAAGATAGAACTTGAGAGAGATCAATTAGATGAAGAAAATTGAAGAATGAAAGTGTTTGTAGGTGTTTTTGGTCGTTGGTGTATGGATTAGATATAAAGGATATGTAATTTTGTTTTCATGTAAATAAGTCATGAATGATTACTCATATTTTTGTAATTTTATGAGATATTTCATGCTAGTTGCTAAATGATGGTTCCCACATGTGTTAGGGGACTCATATGGGCTGCTAAGAGCTGATCATTGGAGTGTATATATCAATAGTACATACATCTAAAAGCTGTGTATTGTACGAGTACGAATACGGGTGCATACGAGTAGAATTGTTGATGAAACTGAACGAGGATGTAATTGTAAGCATTTTTGTTAAGTAGAAGTATTTTGATAAGTGTCTTGAAGTCTTTCAAAAGTGTATGAATACATATTAAAACACTACATGTATATACATTTTAACTGAGTCGTTAAGTCAGCGTTAGTCGTTACATGTAAGTGTTGTTTTGAAACCTTTAGGTTAACGATCTTGTTAAATGTTGTTAACCCAATGTTTATAATATCAAATGAGATTTTAAATTATTATATTATCATGATAATATGATGTATGAATATCTCTTAATATGATATATATACATTAAATGTCGTTACAACGATAATCGTTACATATATGTCTCGTTTCAAAATTATTAAGTTAGTAGTCTTGCTTTTACATATGTAGTTCATTGTTAATATACTTAATGATATGTTTACTTATCATAATATCATGTTAACTATATATATATATATATATATATATATATATATATATATATATATATATATATATATATATATATATGTCATCATATAGTTTTTACAAGTTTTAACGTTCGTGAATCACCGGCCAACTTGGGTGGTCAATTGTCTATATGAAACCTATTTCAATTAATCAAGTCTTAACAAGTTTGATTGGTTAACATGTTGGAAACACTTAATCATGTAAATAACAATTTCATTTAATATATATATAAACATGGAAAAGTTCGGGTCACTACAGTACCTACCCGTTAAATAAATTTCGTCCCGAAATTTTAAGCAGTTGGAGTTGTTGACGTATCTTCTGGAAATAAAAGCGGGTATTTCTTCTTCATCTGATCTTCTCATTCCCAGGTGAACTCGGATCCTCTACGAGTATTCCATCGAACCTTAACAATTGGTATCTTGTTTTGCTTAAGTCTTTTAACCTCACGATCCATTATTTCGACGGGTTCTTCGATGAATTGAAGTTTTTCGTTGATTTGGATTCCATCTAACGGAATAGTGAGATCTTCTTTAGCAAATCATTTCTTCAAATTCGAGACGTGGAAAGTGTTATGTACAGCCGCGAGTTGTTGAGGTAACTCAAGTCTGTAAGCTACTGGTCCGACACGATCAATAATCTTGAATGGTCCAATATACCTTGGATTTAATTTCCCTCATTTACCAAATCGCACAACGCCTTTCCAAGGTGCAACTTTAAGCATGACCATCTCTCCAATTTCAAATTCTATATCTTTTCTTTTAATGTCAGCGTAAATCTTTTGTCGACTTTGGGCACTTTCTACCATAAAGTGCTTCAAATGGCGCCATCTCAATGCTTGAATGGTAGCTGTTGTTGTAGGAAAATTCTGCTAATGATAGATGTCGATCCCAACTGTTTCCGAAATCAATAACACATGCTCGTAGCATGTCCTCAAGCGTTTGTATCGTCCTTTCGCTCTGCCCATCAGTTTGTGGATGATAGGCAGTACTCATGTCTAGACGAGTTCCTAATGCTTGCTGTAATGTCTGCCAGAATCTTGAAATAAATCTGCCATCCCTATCAGAGATAATAGAGATTGGTATTCCATGTCTGGAGACGACTTCCTTCAAATACAGTCGTGCTAACTTCTCCATCTTGTCATCTTCTCTTATTGGCAGGAAGTGTGCTGATTTGGTGAGACGATCAACTATTACCCAAATAGTATCAAAACCACTTGCAGTCCTTGGCAATTTAGTGATGAAATCCATGGTAATGTTTTCCCATTTCCATTCTGGGATTTTGGGTTGTTGAAGTAGACCTGATGTTTTCTGATGCTTAGCTTTGACTTTAGAACACGTCAAACATTCTCCTATGTATTTAGCAACATCTGCTTTCATACCCGGCCACCAAAAATGTTTCTTGAGATCCTTGTACATCTTCCCCGTTCCAGGATGTATTGAGTATCTGGTTTTATGAGCTTCTCTAAGTACCATTTCTCTCATATCTCCAAATTTTGGTACCCAAATCCTTTTAGCCTATACCGGGTTCCGTCTTCCCAAATATTAAGATGCTTCTCCGATCCTTTGGGTATTTCATCCTTTAAATTTCCCTCTTTTAAAACTCCTTGTTGCGCCTCCTTTATTTGAGTAGTAAGGTTATTGTGAATCATTATATTCATAGATTTTACTCGAATGGGTTCTCTGTCCTTCCTACTCAAGGCGTCGGCAACCACATTTGCCTTCTCCGGGTGGTAACAAATCTCAAAGTCGTAATCATTCAACAATTCAATCCACCTACGCTGCCTCATATTCAGTTGTTTCTGATTAAATATGTGTTGAAGACTTTTGTAGTCGGTATATATAATACTTTTGACCCCATATAAGTAGTGCCTCCAAGTCTTTAATGCAAAAACAACCGCGCCTAATTCCAAATCATGCGTCGTATAATTTTGTTCGTGAATCTTCAATTGTCTAGACGCATAAGCAATTACTTTCGTTCGTTGCATTAATAAACAACTGAGACCTTGCTTTGAGGCATCACAATATATCACAAAATCATCATTCCCTTCAGGTAATGACAATATAGGTGCCGTAGTTAACTTTTTCTTCAATAACTGAAATGCTTTCTCTTGTTCATCCTTCCATTCAAATTTCTTCCCTTTATGCGTTAATGCAGTCAAGGGTTTTGCTATTCTGGAAAAGTCTTGGATGAACCTTCTGTAGTAACCAACTAGTTCTAAAAACTGGCGTATGTGTTTCGGAGTTTTCGGGGTTTCCCACTTTTCAACAGTTTCTATCTTTGTCGGATCCACCTTAATACCTTCTTTGTTCACTATGTGACCGAGAAATTGAACTTCTTCCAACCAAAATGCACACTTTGAAAATTTAGCGTACAATTCTTCCTTCCTCAATACTTCTAACACCTTTCTCAAATGTTCACCGTGTTCTTGGTCATTCTTTGAGTAAATAAGTATGTCATCAATGAAAACAATGACAAACTTGTCAAGGTATGGTCCACACACTCGGTTCATAAGGTCCATGAACACAGCTGGTGCATTAGTTAAACCAAACGGCATGACCATAAACTTGTAATGATCGTAACGTGTTCTGAAAGCAGTATTTGGAATATCATCTTCTTTCACCCGCATTTGATGATACCCGGAACGTAAGTCAATCTTTGAATAAACAGACGAGCCTTGTAGTTGATCAAATAAGTCATCGATTATCGGTAGTGGGTAGCGGTTCTTGATGGTAAGTTTGTTCAACTCTCGGTAGTCGATACACAACCTGAATGTACCATCTTTCTTCTTAACAAACAAAACAGGAGCTCCTCACGGTGATGTGCTTGGTCGAATGAAACCACGCTCTAAAAGTTCTTGTAATTGGCTCTGAAGTTCCTTCATTTCGCTAGGTACGAGTCTGTATGGAGCACGAGCTATTGGTGCAGCTCCCGGTACAATGTCTATTTGAAATTCAACGGATCGGTGTGGAGGTAGTCCCGGTAATTCTTTCGGAAATACATCGGGAAATTCTTTTGCGACGGGAATATCATTGATGTTCTTTTCTTCGGAATTGACTTTCTCGACATGTGCTAGCACAGCATAGCAACCTTTTCTTATTAGTTTTTGTGCCTTCAGGTTACTAATAAGATTTAACTTTGCTTTGCTCTTTTCTCCGTACACCATTAAGGGTTTTCCTTTTTGTCGTATAATGCAAATTGCATTTTTGTAACAAACGATCTATGCTTTCACTTCTTTCAACCAGTCCATACCGATTATCACATCAAAACTCCCTAACTCTACTGGTATCAAGTCAATCTTAAATGTTTCGCTAACCAGTTTAATTTCTCGATTCCGACATATATTATCTGCTGAAATTAATTTACCATTTGCCAATTCGAGTAAAAATTTAGTATCCAAAGGCGTCAATGGGCAACTTAATTTAGCACAAAATTCTCTACTCATATAGCTTCTATCCGCACCCGAATCAAATAAAACATAAGCAGATTTATCGTCAATAAGAAACGTACCCGTAACAAGCTCTGGGTCTTCCTGTGCTTCTGTCGCATTAATATTGAAAACTCTTCCACGGCCCTGCCCATTAGTATTCCCATGATTCGGGCAATTTCTAATAATGTGGCCCGGTTTTCCACATTTATAACAAACAGCGTTGGTATTACTTGCTCCGACACTATTCGTTTCGGCATTACTTGTTCCGGCATTATTTGCTCCCTTAGTTCTGTTAAACTTTGGTCCGTAGACCTCACACTTTGTCGTGCTATGACCATTTCTTTTACACCTGTTGCAAAATTTCGTGCAAAACCCCTGGTGATTTTCTTCACACCTATGACATGGCTGTTTTTGGTTTTTATTGCCGTTGTTGTTATTGAGGTTGTTGTTGGGATTGTTATTGTTGTTGAAACGGTTGTTGTTGTTGTTGTTGTTGTTGTTGGGATGTTTGTTGTAGTTATTGTTAGGATTGCGGTTATTGTTGCGATTGTTGTTGCGGTTGTTGGGATAATTGTTGCGATTGTGGTTGTAATTGTTATTGTTGTTGTACTGGTGACTCTTGTCACCGTTTTCCTCCCACTTCCTCTTGAGTTGTTTCGTGTTGGTTTCTTCGGCCGCCTGCTCTTTAATTCTTCCCTCAATCTAATTTATGAGTTTATGAGCCATTCGACTTGCCTTCTGTATAGAAGCGGGCTCGTGTGAACTTACATCTTCTTGAATCCTTACTGGTAACCCTTTTACAAACGCGTCGATCTTCTCTTCTTCATCTTCGAATGCTCCCGGGCACAATAGGCACAACTCTGTGAATCGTCGTTCATATGTGGTAACGTCGAACCCTTGTGTTCGTAACTCTCTAAGTTCTGCCTTGAGTTTATTGACTTCGTTTATAGGACGGTACTGCTCGTTCATCAATTGCTTGAATGCTGACCACGGTAGTACGTAAGCAGCATTTTGTCCTACCTGTTCAAGATAGGTGTTCCACCACGTTAACGCAGTACCTGTGAAGGTATGCGTAGCGTACTTAACTTTATCCTCTTCAGTACACTTACTTATGGCAAACACCAATTCGACTTTCTCGGTCCACCGTTTCAATCCAATTGGTCCTTCGGTTCCATCAAATTCCAAAGGTTTGCAGGCAGTGAATTCTTTGTAGGTGCATCCTATACAATTTCTTGCGCCGTTAGCTACATTGCTAGATTCAACGTTATTGTTGGTATGTAGCGCAGCCTGTACTGCGGCTATGTTTGCGGCAAGAAAGGTACGAAACTCCTCTTCGTTCATACTCACGGTATGTCGCGTAGTTGGTGCCATTTCCTTCAAAAATAGCCAAAAGAAATGAGTTAATCATATAAAATATCAAGAGTAGTCAATAGTATTTCGTAGCGTAATATGAACTTATTTATAAAAGCTCTTTCTTCATATTAGCATTTTATACTCTTTAATTCGGGTAGTACCTACCCGTTAAGTTCATACTTAGTAGCTAACATACCATTTCAACTACTACAATTCTATATGAAAAACTAATCACAAAAAAAAAAAAAAAAAATATCATATTCAAACCTTTATACAATAACTTGCAAACTTACAATACCACTATTTTACATATAGCATGAAATATAGCACATAAAACTTTGATACAAAGTTGTTGCGAAGATAATTCTAGTTAATAAATAAGGCGTTCAGCAAAGGCAATAAATACACGTAATTCATACGTTCAGAAACAAATCATGCATTCTGGTTTTACTAATACCACTTCCCATCCTTGGTTTTGTGGAACATAACCGTTGTGACCGATAGTAAGACAATGTGTTGTAACGTCGTCAAAAGTATGAAGGTTACGTAATGACCAACAGTCTCGTAATAACCTAAAAACCTCATTTCTTACCCCAATTACCGACTCCGTCACTTGTGGGAACGTTTTGTTTAATAGTTGTAGCCCGATGTTCTTGTTCTCACTTTGGTGAAAAGCTAACATTACTAACCCGTAAGCATAACATGCTTCTCTATGTTGCATGTTAGCCGCTTTTTCTAAATCACGAAGTCCTATATTTGGATATATTGAGTCAAAATAATTTCTTAACCCGTTGCATAAAATAGCATTTGGGTTCCCCACAATATAAGCGTCAAAGTAAACACATCGTAACTTATGGATTTCCCAATGTGATATCCCCCATCTTTCGAGCGAAAGCCTTTTATAAATCAAGGCATTCTTGGAACGTTCTTCGAATGTCTTACAAACTGATCTCGCCTTAAATAGTTGTGCCGAGGAATTCTGACCGACTCTAGACAAGATTTCATCAATCATGTCTCCGGGTAGGTCTCTTAAAATATTGGGTTGTCTATCCATTTTGTGTTTTTATACTGTAAAATAGACAAGAGTTAGATTCATAAAAAAAATACTTATTAATACAAGCAATTTTTACATATATCATAAAGCATAAGCACACTATATTACATATATTACACCACACGGATACAACTATCTTATTCCGACTCGCTCGTTTCTTCTTCTTCGGTTTTGGTTCGTTTTGCCAAGTTTCTAGGGATATATGATGTTCCCCTAATACGAGCCGTCATTTTCCACATTGGTTTAGAAAAACCTGGTGGTTTAGAGGTTCCCGGGTTATTATCACAACTTAAGAAATACGGGTGTTGACGATACATATAAAGTTCATCGGGTTTGGAATCAAATTTCTCTATTTGTATGCCCTTTCCCTTATTGTTCTCTTTTGCCTTATTAAATTGTGTTGGGGTAATTTCTATAACATCATAGGAATCCTTGTAGGGATCCGATTCATCGGAGAATTGGTAATCCTCCCAATACTTTGCTTCTTTGGCGGAAACACCATTGACCATAATTAACATTGGTCGGTTGGTTGAGGATTTTCTTCTACTTAACCGTTTTATTATTCCCCCACTGGTTCTATTTCTTCTTCCGGTTCCGATTCTTCTTCTTGTTCCGACTCTTCTTCCGATTCCTCTTCGGGAACTTGTGAATCAGTCCACGAATCATTCCAATTTACATTTGACTCTTCATTATTATTAGGTGAGTCAATGGGACTTGTTCTAGAGGTAGACATTTATCACATAATATCAAACACGTTAAGAGATTAATATATCACATAATATTCACATGTTAAAAATATATAGTTTCCAACAAAATTTGTTAAGCAATCATTTTTCAAGTAAACACGGTCGAAGTCCAGACTCACTAATGCATCCTAACAAACTCGATAAGACACATTAATGCAAAATTCTGGTTCTCTAAGACCAACGCTCGGATACCAACTGAAATGTCCCGTTCTTATTGATTAAAAACATTCCATATTAATTGATTTCGTTGCGAGGTTTTGACCTCTATATGAGACGTTTTTCAAAGACTGCATTCATTTTAAAACAAACCATAACCTTTATTTCATCAATAAAGGTTTAAAAAGTTTTACGTAGATTATCAAATAATGATAATCTAAAATATCCTGTTTACATACGACCATTACATAATGGTTTACAATACAAATATATTACAACGAAATAAGTTTCTTGAATGCAGTTTTTACACAATATCATACAAGCATGGACTCCAAATCTCGTCCTTATTTAAGTATGCGACAGCGGAAGCTCTTAATAATCACCTGAGAATAAACATGCTTAAAACGTCAACAAAAATGTTGGTGAGTTATAAGTTTAACCTATATATTATCAAATCATAATAATAGACCACAAGATTTCATATTTCAATATACATCCCATACATAGAGATAAAATTCATTTATATGGTGAACACCTGGTAACCGACATTAACAAGATGCATATAAGAATATCCCCTATCATTCCGGGAAATCCTTCGGACATGATAAAAACTAATTCGAAGTACTAAAGCATCCGGTACTTTGGATGGGGTTCGTTAGACCCAATAGATCTATCTTTAGGATTCGCGTCAATTAGTAGATCAGTTTACTAATTCTTAGGCTACCAAGCAAAAGGGGCATATTCGGCTTCGATCATTCACCCATATAATGTAGTTTCATTTACTTGTGTCTATTTCGTAAAACATTTATAAAACTGCATGTATTATCATCCCAAAATATTAGATTTTAAAAGTGGGACTATAACTCACTTTCACAGATTTTTTACTTCGTCGGGAATTAAGACTTGGCCACTGGTCGATTCACGAACCTATAACAAATATGTACATATATATCAAAGTATGTTCAAAATATATTTACAACACTTTTAATACATTTTGATGTTTTAAGTTTATTAAGTCAGTTGTCCTCGTTAGTAACCTACAACTAGTTGTCCACAGTTAGATGTGCAGAAATAAATCGATATATATTATCTTGAATCAATCCATGACCCAGTGTATACACGTCTCAGGCTAGATCACAACTCAAAGTATATATTTTTTTGGAATCAACCTCAACCCTGTATAGCTAACTCCAACATTACTGCATATAGAGTGTCTATGGTTGTTCCAAATAATATATATACATGGGTTGATATGATATGTTAAAACATTTGCATACGTGTCTATGATATCCCAAGATTACATAATATATTAGAATACATGTATAATACAATATAAGTTAGCTAGGATATGATTTGTATAAAATTGTTAATATTTCTCGTAGCTGCAAAAATAAAAAAATATCAAATCTTGTTTTACCCATAACTTCTTCATTTTAAATCCGTTTTGAGTGAATCAAATTGCTATGGTTTCATATTGAACTCTATTTTATGAATCTAAACATAAAAAGTATAGGTTTATAGTCAGAAATATAAGTTACAAGTCATTTTTGTAAGAGGTAGTCATTTCAGTCGAAAGAACGACGTCTTGATGACCATTTTGAAAAACATACTTCCACTTTGAGTTTAACCATGATTTTTGGATATAGTTTTATGTTCATAAGAAAAATCATTTTCCCAAAAGAACAACTTTTAAATCAAAGTTTATCATAGTTTTTAATTATCAAACCCAAAACAGCCAGCGGTGTTACTACGACGGCGTATGTCCAGTTTTACGGTGTTTTTTGTGTTTCCAGGTTTTAAATCATTAAGTTAGCCTATCATATATATATAGAACATGTGTTTAGTTGATTTTAAAAGTCAAGTTAGAAGAATTAACTTTTGTTTGCGAACAAGCTTAGAATTAACTAAACTATGTGCTAGTGATTTCAAGTTTAAACCTTCGAATAAGATAGCTTTATATGTATGAATAGAATGATGTTATGAACATCATTACTACCTCAAGTTTTGTGGATAAACCTACTAGAAAAGCGACAAATGGATCTAGCTTCAAAGGATCTTGGATGGCTTGAAAGTTCTTGAAGTAGAATCATGACACGAAAACAAGTTCAAGTAAGATTTCCACTCAAAATAAGATTTTTATAGTTATATAAATTGAATCAAAGATTGAATATGAGTATTACCTTATATTAGAAAGATATCTTACTGTAAATAAGAAAGATTTCTTCAGGTTGGATGATCACTCTACAAGATTGGAAGTAAGCTAGCAAACTTGGAAGTATTCTTGATTTTATGAAACTAGAACTTGTAGAATTTATGAAGAACACTTAGAACCTGAATATAGAACTTGAGAGAGATCAATTAGATGAATAAAATTGAAGAATGAAAGTCTTTGTAGGTGTTTTTGGTCGTTGGTGTATGGATTAGATATAAAGGATATGTAATTTTGTTTTCATGTAAAAAGTCATGAATGATTACTCATATTTTTGTAATTTTATGAGATATTTCATGCTAGTTGCCAAATGATGGTTCTCACATGTGTTAGGTGACTCAAATGGGCTGCTAAGAGCTGATCATTGGAGTATATATATCAATAGTACATACATCTAAAAACTGTGTATTGTACGAGTACGAATACGGGTGCATACGAGTAGAATTGTTGATGAAACTGAACGAGGATGTAATTGTAAGCATTTTTGTTAAGTAGAAGTATTTTGATAAGTGTCTTGAAGTCTTTCAAAAGTGTATGAATACATATTAAAACACTACATGTATATACATTTTAACTGAGTCGTTAAGTCATCGTTAGTCGTTACATGTAAGTGTTGTTTTGAAACCTTTAGGTTAACAATCTTGTTAAATGTTGTTAAACCAATGTTTATAATATCAAATGAGATTTTAAATTATTATATTATCATGATAATATGATGTATGAATATCTCTTAATATGATATATATACATTAAATGTCGTTACAATGATAATCGTTACATATATGTCTCGTTTCAAAATCATTAAGTTAGTAGTCTTGCTTTTACATATGTAGTTCATTGTTAATATACTTAATGATATATTTACTTATCATAATATCATGTTAACTATATATATATATATATATCCATATATATGTCATCATATAGTTTTTACAAGTTTTAACGTTCGTGAATCACCGGTCAACTTGGGTAGTCAATTGTCTATATGAAACCTATTTCAATTAATCAAGTCTTAACAAGTTTGATTGCTTAACATGTTGGAAACACTTAATCATGTAAATAACAATTTCATTTAATATATATATAAACATGGAAACGTTCGGGTCACTACAATAACCACTTGAGGTTGTCTGCTGCCTTCGAATAAAAACAAGTATCAGTTGTTGTGAGTGTTATGTTCATGTCAATTTGATACATGTTCTCATGTTTTTTTGCTGTCAGCAGTGGCTTCCCTGTCTTATCAAAAATAGTGCCAATCTTCCTTCTAAATTGGACTATCTTACTTTTGCTTGTCAGTTGGATTATGCCGAGTAAATTATGTTTAAGCCCAACGACATATGCTACATTTGTAAATGTAACATTCTCATTTGTTAAAGTACCAAAACCCTTTGTGTAACCCAATGAATTATC
This sequence comes from Rutidosis leptorrhynchoides, assembly GCF_046630445.1. Lineage (NCBI taxonomy): Eukaryota > Viridiplantae > Streptophyta > Magnoliopsida > Asterales > Asteraceae > Rutidosis > Rutidosis leptorrhynchoides. The sequence goes on from NC_092339.1 coordinate 301,453,031, forward strand.
TCCATATGATACAACTGGACCATCCTTTTCTTGATAGTCCATCAGCAGGGACTTACATCCGGTCATATGTCTCGAACAACCACTATCGAGATACCAGATTTGCTTGCTTTGAATGCCCTGCACAGTAGCTAAAAGATTAGTTCTTTTTGGGAACCCATCCAAGGATGGGTTCTGGAAGAGTCATCTTTGATGCCTTCTTCCTTGCTGCTTGTTTGGTTTGAGGGGTACCAACATTGGGGTTCATAACATGGGTACATTGATGGGACAAGTGAGCCTTGATGCCACATTTATAGCATTTTTTCACTTTTGGTCTCGGTAGCTGGTTGGCAGTAGAAGTACTGGATGACTGGTTCTGCTGCTGGCTTTGAGAGACTACCTGTAGCAGCTGGTCGAGCTTCACAGTCAGTAACTCAACAATGGATGTCTCAGTACCTGACTCTACTGTTTTAGCTTTTCCCTTATGGGCAGCTTTCGGCTTGGAACCAATACCATTAACACGATCTGCTGCCTTGCCTTTGGGTTTTGACTTACCAGTGTGGGAAGTTACTAGTTTGTCTACAACTGCTGGTTGACCAACAGGTGTCACTTTAGACTTCCCAGCATTTTGATTTGCTGGTTTGTCTTCAGTTGCTGATTGGTTAGTATGACTTTCAGCAATAGGCTCAGCAGTCAGACAGCTAGAAGATTTAACTGACTTAAGATTTCTCTTGTTATTTTCAGTTATTTCCTTCTTGATTTGTCTTTCTTTGGGAGTCAGATAGTAAATGCTAGAGGGATCAGTAGTTTCATCAATTGAAATACTGGTTTCCTTATCTTTTACTTCACTCTCCAAAAATTTTTCATGGACTGTGGTGGGGTCTCTGTCGATCTGACAAACTTATTTATTAAGACCTTTTTACCCTTAACTATCTTAGCAAAAGTATTTGGCAAGATAGCTTCAGGATCAGCTTCAAGAATGGGGTCCATAAAAGCGACTTCTTCTAGAGCAGCAGCAGCATAGTCACCAGTAAAGAAAGCTTCAACTTGGGTAGGCACCTGCTCATTCACACATTTAGCTGTGCGTTAAGCAGATGTACACCATGAAGCAACAATCTTTTTGAGATCGTTTAGCTGGTTCTTAACATCTGCTGCCTCAACGTGAAGAGACTTTAAAGCAAAATTTTGTTTTTTAAGCTTTGAAATTTCATCTTTCAAGATTTTAATTTCAACGTTTTTTCCTTTAAGTTTTTCATTTAAAGATTTGTTATCAGTTTTCAAAACTTCTTCACGTTTACTGCCTCTACCTAAATCAACTCTTAGGTAGTCAAACATTTCAGCTTTTTCATCATTAGTATAAGTTCGAAAATTATCAACCTTATACAGCATTTCAGATTTCCATTGAGGTGAATCCTTTTTTAGATCAGCTTCCCTCATATCAGCCATAAACGTACTACCATTATCATCCTCATCAGACTCCTCGACCTCTTTGGCCATCAAACACAGCTTTCTACCAGAAGCATAACCAGCACCATCATCATCAGTATCACTGTCAGACGATGAAGAAGAGCTGGTTTCATCCCAGTCATGATACTCAGCAACTAGAACCTTTTCTGGCTTCTTTCCCTTCTTATCAGCCTTTGCACTTTCCTTCATCTGAGCTTTCATAGCTTTGTACTTGTTCTTGTACTTTTCAGCTTCCCACAATTGTAACACTCAGATTTAGGACCCTAGACTGATTTGATGCTATACCTAGCACTTGGTTTCTTACTTCCTTTGTATGACTTGCTGGTTCTATTACGATTGAACCTTTTGAACTGCCTAGCCAGCAGAGTCATACCTTCAGCAAACCCTTCCACATCATCTTCATCATCACTACTTTCTTCAGACCCAGTACCACTATCCACCTCATCTTCAGCTGACTCTTCTTCTACCATCAACTTTTGAACCAATAAAGCTTTTTGAGCTTTCTTTTTAGCAGCAGCAATAAGAACAGTATCATCAGTCTTTGAGGATTTTGAGGTGGTGGGGGCAGAATTAAAGTTTTCTTTTAAATTTAGTTCAAGTTTAGCTTCTGCCTTCTCGTGGTTCCAAAGTTTACCATAGAGAGAAGACATGTTAAAGTTCTTTAAAGTCTGGGTGGTTCTTAAAGGGCCAGTAACAGGTTTCCTTTTAGCAGGCAGTGAATCAATGAATTTGTTTACTTGCTCAAAATCAGTATATGTGATCTTTAAAGTAAGCAGGTCAGCAACTAAGGAGTTAAACTAATGAAGATTTGCTTAAGGGTCTCACTCTTATAGGAAAAGAACATTTCATATTCTCTTTTCAAAGCAATAATCTTGTTCTGCCTAACCTCATCCATGCCCTCATACGTAACATCTAGATAGTCTAATATAAGCTTAGCATTTAGCTTTTCCTTAATCAGTTTGAACAAGTGGTTAGCTAATGTTATAGCTAACAAGGTTCTGATCTTAGGGTCAAGTCCAACACGACGTTTGTCCTCAGCATCCCATTCAGATGCAGGGAGAACAACCTCTCTGCCAGGAACAGTAGGAGTGTCAGCAGTGGCTAGAACGCTTGCAATAGTCTCAGTTGGGACAAAAGGACCATCTGTAGCAATGCCAGGCATGAGTGGGTCAATAGACTCAAGATGAAACATGAACCTTGCCTTCCAAGTTTCATACTCATCTTCATCGAATTTAGTTGGTCTATTGGATGAGCCATTTCCAAGGTAAGCTGTATTTGAATATGCAGCCATGTGAGAATTCAGATCCAAGATATTAAATTATCAAGACTGAAGCTCTGATACCAGTTGTTGGTCCCTTGATTAACAACATGAGTATTGTAGAGGGGGGTGAATACAATTCTTTTTAAGTAACTTAACAGTTAAACACAATTTAGTATTCAAGCATGTAAATTAAATAGAGTCAAAAGTAATTTTCAACGGTTTATTCTTTATTGATTAAATCACAAAGAATTACAACTATCCTTGGCGGAATGATAGTTGGTTGATACAGATTTACCTAGATTATATCTATGAGGATAAACTTAAAGCTATTACACATTTTGGACTCTAAATAATAAAACCCACACCACTCGTTGTTACAATAGTGGATACAATAATTTATAGTAGTCCTATTTACCGTGTAATTGTTCTATTATCCATTGGTACATAGGATGTCTGTACTTGTGGGGACAACTGCATCAGAGAGCGTGCTCTCCTCGTTCCTCTTTGGTAGCTATTTGCAGGAACACCCCAATTCGGTTTGACACCACTATTTATTTAAATAAATAGAATGTTGTGTTCCCTAGGCGTTGACAAAGCATAACACATGTCTACACATGCGTTAAACTTCTGCATTCCCATGTGGTCTTGTAAGGTAACTTGTCAGCTGCCGACGCGTGTCCTTTTCTGTTCAAATTTGTCTTTGACTTCTGTTGAATAGTACGATTGATGTAGACCACTCAGGAAACCACTATGCTTGTAATGGAGCATAGCTGTCTTGTGTAGTAAGCTGCATTCCAGTTGTGCTGGTTCTTCATTGCTGAGTCACTTGATATTCTTGAATTGCTGAGTGCACATCCTGTGCTGTTTGAAGAATACAGTCTTCCTTGTGCATGGTAGACTAAGCAGCAGACTAAACACTCGACACAGCAATATCTGCTGTTTATACATAAACAAACTTGCACTGGCTGCACATAACATTTTAGTTCAAATAAATTACAGTTTTGTCATAATTAAATCCTTAATTATTTTGGGGACTCAACAATGTTGCTATTGAGTCACTCAGAGGAATGGATAAGAAATTCCATGTTCGAGAAGATGGAACTCGATATTTCATACATAGAATTTGGGTACTGAAGTTTGGCGAATTAAGGGAACTAGTGCTAGATGAAGCACACAAGACGAGGTATTCTATTAACCCTATATATGACAAGATGTACCAAGATCTTAAGGCACTGTACTAGTGGCCTAACATGAAGGAAGATATAGCAACGTATGTTAGTAAGTGCCCGACATGTGCTAAGGTAAAAGCGGAGCATCAGAAACCATCAGGACTACTAACACAGCCAGAGATTCCCCAGTGGAAATGAGAATGTATTACTATGGATTACATTACTAAGTTTCCCAAGACTGTGGGAGGTTATGATACGATTTGGTTTAACATTGATCGTCTCACAAGTCAGCTCATTTTCTACCAATTAAGGAAATGTATAAGATGGAGAAGTTGGCACAGATCTATATAAAGGAAGTGGTTTCCCGATATGGAGTGCTGATATCCATTATTTCTGACAGAGACAACAGGTTTACATCTAGATTCTTGCAAGCATTGCAAGAGGCAATGTGAACTCGTTTAGATATGAGTACAGCATAGCACCCTCAAATAGATGGTCAAAGTGAGAGAACCATCCAAACACTAGAAGACATGTTAAGAGCATGTGTTATCGATTTTGGAATCGGATGGGATAAACATCTACCGTTAGCAGAGTTTTCCTATAACAATAGTTATCACGCAAGTATAAAGGCAGCGCCTTTCGAAGCACTTTATGACAGAAAGTGCATATCACCCGTATGTTAGACTGAGTTAGGAGATAGTCAATTGACTGGTTCTGAGATCATACACGAAGCAACTGAGAAGATTGTGCAGATACAAGCGAGACTGAAAACGGCGCGAGATCGTCAAAAGAGTTACGCCGACGTGAGAAGGCGAGCTTTAGAATTTCTGGTTGGAGACAAGGTTATGCTCAACGTATCAACCTGGAAGGGTGTAGTGCGTTTTGGTAAAAGAGGCAAGCTAAGTCCGAGATATTGGACCGTTTGAGATTACTGAAAGAATTAGACCGGTAGCGTACATGCTGAAACTACCGCAAGAAATCAGCGAAGTTCATGACACCTTCCATGTTTCTAACTTGAAGAAATGCTTATCAGATGAAAGTTTGGTAATTCCTTTGAAAAAGATACAAGTTGATAGTAGACTTCATTTCTTAGAGGAACCTATTGAAATTACGGACCATAAGGTCAAACGTGTAAAGTAGAGCAACATACCGATTGTTAAAGATCGGAGGAACGCCCGTGAAGGAGCGGAATTCACGTGGGAACATGAAGATCAGATGAGACAAAAGTACCCGCAACTGTTTCCCGAGGAGACGACTACAGCGGACGTGCACTAGAATTTCGGGACGAAATTTTTCATAACGGGTGGGTAATGTAACAACCCGACTTTTTCCGTTTACTGTCGTTACTTATCCGTTCAGTATATAACGGTGGTTACTTAGACTTTATGTATTTAACAGTATTAAATGCATACTTGATCCTAGTGGATTACTTGAATTAATATGTTATATTAATTTATGAACTTATTTCGGGTAGCGAAATAACTAGAAAACGTTACGATTAAGAAAATCGCCTAGAAAGCTTTTCAGTTTACGGAACTCAGAAAAATGATAAAACAGTTATTTGTAATAATTATTGACTTTAGGAAAAACTTATTTAATTTATTATTTATTTAGTAAATTAAACCCGGTGAATTCGTTTCAATGAATAGTTAACGTTCCGGAGACCCGATACAGTTAACGGCACTCGAAACGGACCACGCGCATACAAGAAAATAACGAAACGAATGATATTTCACTTTTAATAATTAATTTATGTAATAATTATGTTTTAAGAATACTTATAATTTATTAGAATTTTTAAGAATTTAAAATGCGTAGAATTTGCTAAAACGCTCAGTTAACGTTCCAGTTTGCGTTTTCGGCCAACGACACCTAACGGGCTACGCTATGAATGTTCTAATTTGTTAAATTCAGCCCATGGAATTCCTCTTGGACCCTCATGGCCAAAATCCACCCCAAGCCCCCTTTGTTGGACCTTTTTGTTCACTAGTTTGCTTAATGGGTTGTAGTTAGGCCCTAAAGCTAACCCTTAAAACCCCTAAATAGAAAAACACACTTACTCACTTCCCCCTACCCTAGAGCCACGAAAATTACAGCCTCCCATCATCATCTTCATCGCCGATCACCATCCCCACAAGAACACCACTCAAAACTCAAAATTAGAACAAGTCTCGTGCATTAAAGTTGTTGCTTTCTTCATCCTCTACGCGATAGTACTTGCAATTTGTGATTCTAAGGTATAATTGAAAACCCTAATTTTATTAGTTCTGATTTTTGTTCAATTACATAGTGTAATCAAGTCTAGTGCTCAATTAATGGTGTCTTGTGTTATCATTTATCGTTTAATTGCTCGATTGATGTTGTTTGCATGAAAAATGAATTTGTATTATAATGATCTGATAAAATTGACTTGTGTACTGATCATATATTGTGTATAGATGGATAGGTATCGAAAAACTATTGAATTTGGACTTTGGTTTTGCTTGATTTCGTTATCGTATGCTCAAGTTATGGTTAATCGAAGTTTTGTTAGGGTTTCACATGTAATCCGAATTTTCTGAGTTGTGTGATTTATGAGTTGGCTAATGAAAAGTGTGCTATTGTATTCCTTGTGAAAAATCATGCATGTTAGACTTAAGATTTGCGTCAAAAGCTTTTGTGATGCTCTCGGTGTGTCAAAACGAAGATTCATGTTTTAAAGAGGGCTGAAACTGTTTTAAAAGTTAAACAAAATTTGCTAGAGTGAACTAGAAGTTGATTGAGGCTATGACCTTCTGGAATATGTTAGTATATATGTTCCTTGATATTTTTCATTTGTATGCCAACTTGCGAAAACGTGATTTGTCATGAGATATCTTTGCTAAACTAAAGGGTCTGTAAAGATTTGCTAAACTGTATGAATTGGCTAAAGAGATATCTTTGATTATTTTATCACTAACAATTTGAGATGTCTGGAGTAATCTACAATTGGTCGTTCATAAAAATCTATTTTCTATATTTTTTGAGAAATGTTTCAAAACTGACACGCGGGCAGAAACTGATTTAGTAAACCATAACTAGACCTCTTCTGATATCCGACTTTTACACATCGTATGAGGGCCAGGTTAGACTTTTTTGAATAGATTTTATGTCTAGTTGTGATCTGAAGTTTGCCATGATTTTATGAATTATGTGCTATGAGTTATAGTTGTATCGTTCTACGATGTACGTATTTCAAAGGCATGCGTTAAACTGCGAATGTGCAATTTGCTTAACTATGAGCTGTAAAGTGTTACTTGACCTAGGTTTGACATGTTGACCATGTTTGCATGACCTACTGAGATGTTTGACTTTAGTTGATCACTTTGACCGAGTTGAATTTTGGTTTGACTTTGGTTGACTTGCTTGGACTAGTTGACTTTTGCTTGCTTATTGAGTCAGTCTGAGCACTAGGAATATGCGTACACTATGGGTTGACATAGTGTGACCTATGTTTTTACTTAAGATTACCTATATGACTAGGTTGCATTGTTGGGTCGTGATTGTTCGACTACCGTACGATTTTACTAATAGAATTACTATGCTTTTGCAAAGGTAAGTCTACAGTCCCTACTACGTTTTTACAGGGATGAGATACATGCTTTTTACAAATGTTTTACATATTAGGCACAAGTAACTTAAACATATACATATGAGTTCAGATAAAAAATTCCTTAGCTTGATTATATTAGTTACTTTATGTAAGCTCGACTTATAGGGACGGTACCGTTAGGTTTGACAAACCTCACCGCAACATAACATGTGCTTATTTTTTGTTACTTGTACACTTGATCGGTGTATGCTTAGATAGGGTAAAAGAAAGACGTGTATCTTAGCTATCCGCAAAGGTTAAAGTTTTATAATCAAGTGCTCATGCTTATGTATACTTTTACGAAGCTTTTCAGAAATCTCGTGGGCTAACTTACGTTGAATGTTACTTAAACATGATGTTTACAAACTTAACTAGACATGGTAATGTCTACAAACAGATGAAACAAAAAGAAACTTTTGATGTCACTCACAGTTGAAACTTGACATCTTACAAACAGTTTATTACTTAGCATTTGCTATATGCAAACTTTTTAGATTAAACCTTAGCGGTTTATTCAGATAAACGATTTTGAGAAATGATTTTTCGACAAACGATTTATGGAAACTGTTTTATGAAACATACGAGAACTATTTACTTAAACCTGTAGATTCACTCAACTTTATGTTGATCCGTTTTGCATGTTTTATCACAGGTATTAGTTGTTTCCGCTGTAGAACATTGCTGTTATGTAGAAGTCAAGCCAAACATTGGAACCAGAGTTAATACGCCGTTAGTGGATTCTGACGGGGAATTACATGCACTTATGTACCAATGAGTAAATCGTAAAATCTAATGTGCAACCTAGGAAAACACTCTGAGTCGAACTAGTCAAAAAGCCACAAACACTATAACATGATAGCCAGTTATAATTGAAATTCTAATTTAAACCAATTATGTCTAAGCAAAAATGAGTTGCGTTGTCACCTAATGTTACTAAGTCTAAATAGGATAAAGTAAGATTAAATTCGAAATTAATAACCAAAAATAAAGGGTAGGAATGGGTAATTGGTTCTTCTTTGGTTTTCATTCTAAAGGCTCAGGTTGCTAAAGGTAACTAATTGATTCTAGTACACAATTGTGTACTAACGACTTGGTGGACTGGCTTTCAAAATGGTGTAAAATAAAAATTGTTAAAAATCCTAAGGTGTTTCTTTATCATTCATGTTACCTAAAATACAACAATGGGATCTCAGTTTCATCATTTCTTTTCTCCATGAGCATACATATTCTTAAAGTTTATCGACCGTGGTCAATAAGGTCAAATGAATCTAATAAATCATCTATCACTATCATTCCTCACCGGCCAAGTCCAAAAACTCCAAGTTAATTCTTAATCACTATGCATGGGTACTCTCATCTCATGGGTCAACATCTCAATTATAGCCTTAAAATTAAAAATTTAACCACCTAGGCAATTAAAAACCATTTATTTCATTAAACCTTTGAACAAACCATCCAGGCATAGCCTGAGTGGCCACCAGGACTTCCAATGAAGCAAGAGGTCACGGGTTCGATTCCCTTCAAGGCAAATACCTTGGGGCGAGCTCCATTTAGTGACTGATTGACTAGAGGATGCTTTGCCTGGTAGCGGTGAAGGCCTGGCTTGCCGTTTACCCGGGGTTTACCAACTAGAGGGGAGCCATTATGGCTCGTCGCTAGGGGGTTCCTCGTAAAAAAAAACAATCATTTTCAAGCTAAGACAATAGTGAAAATTTCCTTCCTCCCCCCTCCCCTCCTCCTCCCAACACTTAAGTGATGCTACGTCCTCGTATGCATGTTAAAATAATTTTAGACACAAGTGAGGAAATTAAACAAAGAGAAAAAGAAAAAGAACAATATTACCTATGGATAAAATCAACTACCGTAATAAGCACACGAACTTCCCAACATTTCATCACATAACATGTGTCCTTCTATCCAGCTTTATTCTTACAAAACCAAAACAACAAAAACATAAAATCTAACTATCCCACTTTCGTAGGGAACACAATTGCACTTAGCATGTGCAACAAGCCTTTAAACCACCCGATTTCCCGGGGTAGACGAGTTTTGTCTCGTGAGGGCTTGCAGTGAACATACCCACAAAGTTCATTTATCTAAAAATAAGAAGGAAAAATAGAATAAAAAAGTAAAATAAAGAAGACTTACAAACTCTACACATAGTTTGTGCAGTTTTTATTTCCGAGTCGTGCACGCGACTCTTTCTCCACTTCAACTAATTCCAAAATTGTAGAAGGTTCCTCTCTCACTTTCTGAGAACCTTCACTATCTTTAACTTTCCTCAACTTGGAATCCAACCATACGTCATTCTCCTTACCTACATTCATTAACTCAAACAATTTCCCTTTTATTTTAGGAGACAATTTACACACAAGAAGTGTGGTTACGCTTTCATCCCCCTTACTCCTAGCATCATGGACCCATCTATGTAATTCTCTCATGGAACGATCAAGCACCGAGTCATCCACATATTCCTTACACTCACTATCATGGCTCAAAGAACTATGTAGCGGGTTTACACTATCTCCCCCTCACTTAGGCCTTTCAAGATCCTCTAAATTGGAAAACACCTTATAATCAACTTGAGAATTCACCTTTTCATTCTTATTCACTGTGATCTTGTGACCTCCAAACCGCTCAACAAGTTATTATACGGTTATCCCCATTACTTTGACTACTTTTCCATCGGAATCTTTAGACTTTTCAAGTGTATCAACAGACACATTCCCAACATACATATTGTTTATTTTGTTACCACTAGATACATGATCATTTGATTTTCTCATAGATGGTGGTCGGTAAGGCTCAATCATCTTCGGAGTTACCAAATGTTCCATCTTATCATCTTTCTCAAAAAATGTGGACACTGCCATCACGGTTTATTTCATCAGTAACAAACAAGTGGTGCTAATAGACGAACTCAACTTGGTTTCAAGAACTTGATTCGAAAATTTTCAATTCCTGCTCAAGATTTTTTAATGACTCTTGTTGACTCATCAAAATTTCTGCATTACTTCTTATTTGAGATTCCATGAATTCACTCATCATACCCTCTTCACTAGATTTCCTTACCTCCTCTTTCTCTTTAACATCCAGTGCATACTTTTGAACCTGTTCATGGTTAGAATCCAACAAAAAACAATCTTGGAAATCCGGTGTATGTAATGAATTAAAAATATTAATCCGTTCTCTCTTATTACCAAAAGAAATGTCCATAACCCCGGTTCTACAATTCATAAGAGCATCAATTGTGGCCAAAAATGGACGACCAAGAATGATCTTCGGTTGAGTCTCCTTAAAGGTGGTATCAATGTCCATAACAATAAAATCTACCGGGTAATATAAATCCTCAACTTTTCCTTAGAGTTCTTATTGACCGGTCCTCAAGTTGGATGAGAATATCAGTTTGTTTTAAAATTCCCAACTCGTACCGTTCAACAAGACTCGATGGAAGTATGTTAATACTAGACCTAAGTCCAATAAAGCCTTTTTAATATTAACATTCCCCACTATAACTAAAATTAAAGGTGTCCACGGGTCCTTAAACTTAGGTGGAAGTGAACCAGAAATGACGGCACTCACTTTTTTAGTTAATTTTACCTTTTTGGGAAATGATGCATCGATTTTACGCTTTTGAACACACAAATAGTTTAAAAACTTAGCATCTACATGAATTTGTTTGATTTCTTCAATAAGTGGAATATTTATTTTTACTTATGGGAATTGGTTCCCACATATCATCAGTTTTTGGTCCCTCTTTCCCTTATGGGAATTGGTTCGGGGACTCCAAAGCCTCAAGGAATGGAATGGTATTAGTCTCCATGTCCGAATTCCTAATTTCATCAATGATTGGTTCTTTTGTGTCTACCCCATTCCCATGGTCATCACTTTCAATTACCTCATCTTCCACATCAATAATGATAAGAGACTTACCTGAGTCACGTTGAACTTCCTCTTTCTCACCAACTTTGTTGTTGTACTTCTTTCAACTACGCAAAGTACCTACCATGTCCACACTATTTCCTTTTCCTGGGTCCTTGTGATTTGGGTTTAACACCGTATAAATTGGAATAGTACCCGGTTATCTCGTACCCATACTTTCAGCCATATTCCCAATTTCTTTAGCCAATGCCCCAATAGATTTATTTTGAACCTCAACTATCTTTCACATCTCTGAAATAAATGCATCCATCTTTGTATTTGAACTCGATGGTTGGTTTGGTGGAGCATTGCTTTGGTTTTAATTTTGGTGACTTTGGTTTTGGTAATGGTTTTGGGTTATTGGGATAGGATTTTGGTAGTTTCTTTTGTAATTTCCTTGGTTTTGGAAGTTTCCTTGATTTTGAAAGTTATTTTAAGGTCTCAGTTGGTTTCCTTGGTTAGTAGAATTTAGAGCATTGTTGTTGCTCCAACTAAAGTTCAGATGGTTCCTCCAACCTGGATTGTAAGTGTTGGAGAATGGATCATATCTTCTCCCTTGGACCTTATTAACCTGTTCTTCCATCATTTGTTGATTACCCGGTGGGATCCTATTCTTACACATGTGTGTAAAATGAGAAGCATCTCCACAAATTTTACAAACTTCCTACACCTGCACAACATTACAGGCAATACCCTGGTTTGGGTTGTTAAATATAAGCATTTTTAAATCATCTACCTCTTGCTCAAGATTCCTTGATAAATCGCCTGAGTCGAACACATGATTTAATCAGGACGTACTAGGTTGCTTCCTTTTGACCGAAGCTTGGGTTTTTGAACCCTTGCTTAATTGTTCAAAGAAAGTCCATTCATAATCACTAGTTCAGGTTAGGAATGCCCCACCACTAGGTGCTAAAAGGAACTGTCTATATTGAGAATCCAAACTATCACAAAAAATTTTACTAATTCCCATTTTGGTATCTCGTGGTGTGGACATGCTCTAAGTAATTCCTTAAGACGCTCGTACGCTTCATGAAATAGTTCACCATGCAATTGTCTAAAAGATTTAATTTGCATACACATGTCCGAGGTCTTACTTATCAGGTAAAACTCTTCAAACCATTTTTTCATTTCCGCCTAAGTATTAATACTCCGGGCGGGTAAGGATAGGAACCAACATTTTGCCTTGTTTTTTAATGAATAAGGGAATAAATGAAAGTGTACCTCATCGTCAGTGAACCCATTTACCTAGTTTGTAGCACAAATTTCATTGAACTCGGTGATGTGTTTATACGGTTCTTCATTAGTCATACCTCGGTAGTTTGGAAAAATGGAAATAAGTAGAGGTCGAACCTCAAATCTTTGATTATTCACCCCTGCTTGGGCAGGAAAAACGATGGGTGAATGATCCGCATATTCACCCGGTTGGTAGTATGAATCTACTCCTCTTTCACCTTCAGCCGCCATTACAGTTCTCTAGTTCTTTGAACAAAAATTTCTTCCTCGTCTTCGGAATCTGATTTTGGAGAATTGTGGGACTATTGGATGCCACTCTGGTGGTGGTTGTGTTGATGCCGAAGCCACTTTCAAACTTTTCAAAATCCAAGTAGCTTTTCAATTAGCTTTTGCAGATTTCTCGATTTCCGAATTGATATCGGTGAAAAGGTCACGTTTTTACCCCCGATATTAAGCCCTAAATCCATAAAGTTCCAAACTTTATCGTAAAATAATCGCTTTGTCAGTTGATTTTGTAGATTAAGTAATTACAAAGGCGATGCAAAAAGAATCAAGTGAAACGAGCTAAAACGAAGAATCTAGCGCGAAAACAGTGAAAGACAAGAATCAAGTTACGACCCAGTGATTTCAGCTGACAGGCAAGTCAAATGGCCTACCAAACATGCTGCCAAATGGATTGCCTGTATGGCAAATGGCCTGCCACACGGCCAGCACAAACGGGCACATCAAACGGCTGATCTGATCAAACGGGCACAACAAACGGCTTGCCAAACGGCCTGCCAGTCGTTTGCTGGCAAAATTCAAGTCTATTTAAAGGGCTCTTTCCATTCATATCAACACATACTCAATTTACAATTTATTTAATATTTTCAAGTTTTTAGTTAGTTTTTAGTAGTAGCTAGCTTAGCTTTTATTTTTCCTAGGATATCCCGGCGAGTCCCTGCGATCTCGGGCAGATTTCTTCAGCCTTTTCAGGTTTTTATCCGAAACGCTTGTCTTTTATATTAAACATGTATTCTTACTTTGTATGTTTAATAATGCGTTCCAATATTACCACGTTATCTTAATTAATCTGCATGAAGTTCGGGTTAGCGTAGTTATGTTAAATTAGTACGGTTACTGTTATTATGCTAAACTTGTGAGTCTGATAGATTCGTATGCTAGCATCTTAAGGACTGACCAACCTAGGTTGTGATCAGGACTTGTTCACCTATATGAACTTAGCTACTTCTTAGGATTAATACCCCTGGTTATACAGTATCTGAAGATTCGATGAACTCGATATGGCCGGAGTTCCCGAGAGGCAGCTAATGCGCTTTTAGGACACGGAACTTAGGAATTGAGACATGAACGACCTAATATACTTATTGACTGTTCCAAGGAGACCTCTTAGGAGCTATTAAGATCTAGCTAGTGCCTTGACTGTATGATCCAAACCTATTGCATTTTCTTGTTTGATTGTTGCCCTAGGATTAAGTCATATCAACAGTTTAGGTATCTGCTAGGTTTTTATCTGTTTTACTTTCAGTATATCAACTGTAATGCTATATAATATTTGATTTGGTTTGATCTCATTAGTATGATGAAATGGTTGTTAGTTTTCATTTAAGGTTTGTCAACTTAACCTGACGGACTCCTTCCGTTTGTGATCAGTGTTCAATCAACACGGCATGTTGTTATTCAGTTAACTAAACTAATAACGAGGGTTAGGATCATAACTCAACTCACTAACAAACCTAGTGCTTTACTAAGGATAACCTCCGAGGTACAGTTACCTTTCAATTATACAACCAAGTGACATACTTTTCACCACTCGACGAGAACTCTAAGAGTCTAGAGATAAGCAGGTCTGTGTAATTGGCTCATCCAACCAGATCTACACCACTCCAATCATAGTTTTAACATCAACATAATTACCTTTCCCTAGCCCGAACTAATATCTTGGTCAACATTTCTCTGATATGCATACTCCGGATATCCTTCCACTTTATTTACTTTTCTGCAATTAGGATCTTTAGCTTAAATCAACTACTATCTTTAACTAGGTAATTTAAATAAAAGACAATTATCCACTTGATCTTTAATTCGTTTAACCATTCAAAAACACAACCCTATCTTAACTTACACCTTCTACATTAGAAAGTTAAAAGTAAATTTAGGCCCCGCAGAATATAAATAAAATAAACCCCTATTTGCCACTCTGATCATCTGATTCTGACGTCTTGTGACCTAATGACATTGCGAGAATAAAACCGTCTTTTTCGATCGTATCACGGATTATAAGGCACAAGATTCTAATTTCCCGACTTTCCAGTTTGCAGACACTAACCTGCAATTCACAAAACAAGACACCAAGCGTAAAACTGACAAAAACAAAATAAAAAGAAAAACATTATTTTTGGATTTTTATGGTTTTATAATTTTTAGGTGTTTTTCTTGTTTAACAAGAAAGCAATTAAAAAAGGAGCTTGCAATTAAGCGCACACTTCCCCGGCAGCGGCGCCAAAATTTGATCGGTGTCGAAGGGCCGGTCAAAAATGAACCTAATTACTCTACTTTAGAAGGGCAAGTAGGATTCGTTCCACGGATAATAGTGGTTAAAAGCAAGCAATTTTCAGGATTTGTTTTGTAGTGCTTAACTAAGATTAACTAAAGTAACGACTAGTTTAGCAATTACTAAGAAAAATGTAAACTTTGAATGATTAAAGACTAAGGGCATAAACAATAAGCTAAACGAAAAGGTTGTAAACAGTTGGATTAAAGCCTTTATTCCTTTACAATCCCAATTATTCATGCACTAGTCCAAACGAGTCTTTATGCTATCAAATTATCAATTAAACCTCATAGACAAGATTTCTTCAGTTTTATGATATATAATTATTTTGGGCACAAACAATGTTACCTACACACGTTTTCTTTATCCCTATACTAAATTATCACTAGGTTGGATTAAGCACAATATGTCAAATAACATTCACTTGTCTTGCAATAAAAAATAAACTTAAACTTTCATTAATTGATAATTCAAAAGATTCAATGAAATCATAAACCAAAAGACATAAGGATTACAAACTCAAGAACACATAAATACATGAAGAACTAAGCAATACAATAATTGTTCATGCAAAGACTAAAGTAAAAGAGACTAGCCACTCATATTGGTGATGATTAAACATGATGATTTGATGAAGAATCTTGAATAGCTTGGTTTGAATCCTTGAACTTGGAACAATTGTGATGATATTTGTGGTGTTTTTAGCTCTCAAAACTGATAGGATTTTTCCCTAAATCATGGGTTAGGGTTTGGTATTTATAGATACCATATATCTTGCTCCCAAAGTAAAATTTCCACCAAAATCGGGCTTAAAAATCAACCAGAAAATCACCCAGCCGATATTTCCACCTGGTAGCCGCAATTTGCGGCTGAACCTCAAAAACCAACCTCAAAAAGGAGCCAGATTTGGTCCTGTCAGCATTTGGAACCGCCAGCCAGCAGCAATTTTCACTTGGCAACCGTAAATTGCTGCTGGACCCTGTTTTTTCTTCTTTTTTCTGGTTTAAACTCCGTTTTTTCACTTACTTGTCTCGAATTGTCACTTGCTACAAATACCTCATGAAATAACATTTTAAACCTTAATTATACGCCCAAACTTCAACCCTTAACAACAATATTGTTCGGCATGTATGACCCGATCAATGAGCTTCAATTAAGTTCTGGTAAGTCTTCTAGTCTTCTTGATCTTCCGAAGTAGTGTTTTAGAGTGATCTCTGAAATTAGGGTTTTTGGAAACCCTAATTTTGACTTTGCCTTGTTCTTTAGTTTAAGCTTGTGAATTCCAGACTCAAAGACTTCTTCATGTATGTTATGAGTCTAAGAATACCTATTTAAGGCTAAGTCGGTAGAGTATACCTCTTGGATAGCAAAAGTGCTCAAATCCTTGTTAAAAACCCTCTTTTGACCGTATTTTGTCAATTATGTCTTTTTACCCCTCAATATTAGAATTTTTATGATTTTGCATGTTTATAAATAATTTTTTTATATTAAGATTAAAATATGGTTGATATCACTAGTAAAAACATGACCATTTTGAGTGATATCAATACACCTGTATCACATTTTGCGACTCGGAAATGTAGATCAAGAGGAAGTTCTGATTCTGAGCACAGACATTGGCACTCTCAACGGGAAATAGTAAAGCATTAAAAATGAATGCTTTTCACGGCCTTATTTTGGTGCCCCACATTAGTAATAATGGGTTGATTATGCCTAGTCATGTGATCCTTTATTAGAAAATCGGTCCTTCCCAACAAGATTTATGCCTTCAGTAAGCGTTATTTTGATTTCAAACGTTTTAGATTTTGAAAGTATTTATTTGCAAAGACTTTCATTTGGTTAAGATTTTTCAAAAATTTGGCTTAAGGATAGGGAGTTGTTGTGATAGGTTTATTATTAAAGGTATTTATACCGCCATCCTACACTTAGACGAACATTGTCCCTAATGTCCCTATTGTGATATCCCACACTTAGGGGTTTTTAGTAAAGATTTTGGGATTATTTGTCTAGTATTTTTGGGTTGGAATCCCACATCTAGTGATAAGCTAAGACGCTGCTTAACGTGTTGAATTTAGAGCTAAAACAAGTAAAAAGAAATGAGTACTTCCCTATGGATTTCCGATCATTGCTTGAAGAAACGTGCTGGTAGAAGGTTTCAACATGCTTATTGGTTCCTTTTGTCATCACTTATTATCTTATATGCTACTTTATTGCACGAGTTGCTTCCCGAGAAGCACTGTTGATTAAGATCGTTCGCTCAACCATAGTGATGTCTACTGGTGGAAAGTAGGAATCTCTCTCTGGAATGATGTTTTCATTATTTTTCTCAAGAATACATGTATCTTGGCAGGTAGATCCTTAGGAAGTGGCGGATCATGATTGGAATTAGATCCAGGACTTCTCTTGAAGATTTTTTGAAAGCAAGGTAGTGAGCTATCATTGTCGTTGACAAGCCCTGAAGTCTGGTGAGAATAAAATCTACGACCCTACTGATTGATCCATGAATATCAATCATAAAGGTTGTGCCTTTTGTTATTGTTTGTCGCCTTGGGTGATCATTTCTGAGATCTTCAAATAGTGTCAGGAACTGTATCTTTAGGATCTCAAAATCTTCAGAATTTAGACCTCCATAAAAAGAGTTGGTGGCTCAGCACAGATTCGTTAGGAGTCAGAGTTGGCAAGAAGTGAAGAGTAATCCTGACTCAATTAGTAGAGTTACTACTTTGGTGTAGATCTCCCAACATCCATCTTTGAATGTGAAAGTGGGATCTTTAGACTTGTTGAAGATACACTTGAGTTGACTTGTCACGTAAGTGGCAATATTGACTCGGTTAGGATCCAAATGTGAAAATGGATTGTTGTGCCTTTCTTCTTCCAAAATTACCACTCGCAATTCCTTGATAATAAAATCTTCATGGTGATCAAGTGTTACGTAGATCATTAGTCTATTTGGTGTGCTTTTGAAATCATCTCTTGCTTTGAGCACGAAGAGACCATGAATGTCATCGATCATTATGGAGTCGAAGTGATAAGTCGGGCGTCCGGGGGAATTATCCATGTGCCTTCGGATGAGAGTCAGTAGTGCTTGTTGGAAGGTGGAGAAAGGGAAAGCATATTTGGCTAAGGCGTTGTAGACCTTAAGGTAGATGGCTTTCTAATCTCGATAGAACCTTGTTTCTTGAATAGTGCGAACTGCTGATTTGTGTTCTCTCTACCTTTCTTCCTTGTAGATATGATCGTGAAGTGATATGATAAATTCTTGAATGCGTTCTTCCAATAGCTCTGTATCGTTATCTTCTCTTAGCATGTAACGAGCATATTCAGCTACGGTCAGCCCAATCTGATCCCTTGAGCGTGGTGTGAATTCGATCGTTGAATGTTGCATAGCTTCCAAGATATGCTCAAATTCATCATTATCATTGATGAATGTGATCATATCAAGGTCAGTTGATATGATGGGAACTTCAGTGATTTCTGAACAAGAGTATGACTCCTCTTGAAATGATGTCGTTGGTAGATAGTGAGATTCGACCAGGATATCTATGCTTTTCTCATCCTAGTCATTGTCGGTAGTCGATTCATAAATTTTAGGAAACTTGGCTAGATCGGCGGATGAGAGTGGTTCTTCTGTGGTCTAGGCCTTATCACTCTGCTTGCTGGATCAACTTCTATATTTTTTGAGTCAGATGCTTCTTTGATTATCCTTTGGAAAAGAATCACCATTCCATTACTTCGACCTTCCGTCTTAAGATGCATTATCTCCTAATGATGTTTCTAAATGGTGGTTGAGTTGAGTGGAGATATTTTGGTTTCTTCCTCCATTTATTCCCCCTCCTCTATCTCTTCTACTACTTCCATCTCTTCCTTAGATTCTTCTTCCTCTTCTAGTTCCGTATCAGGATCCTTCTCTTCCGTTTCTAGATCTTCATCATACTATAATTCAGAATGAATGATGCTTAATTCTGTATTGGTGGCTAGTAGCGGAGATTCATCATCGAAAGTGATCCATCTGGTGGAAATAGTGTACATCTCTGCTTGTTTAGAAAAACAAAAAGGTTGGTCAATTTTGAAGGTAACGCTCTCCGAATGTGATCGTAAGACCAAGGTTTGATTATACACATCAATGACAGTCCTAGCCGTATTCATGAACGGTCTTCCTAACACAATAAGAGTGTTTAGATCTTCTTTAATTTCCATCACTAAGATGTCCATAAGATACAAGAATTTGTCAACTTTCAACAAGACATTCTCAACTATGCCCTTCGGATATCTGATGGTTTGATCAGCAAGTTGGATAGTCATTCTAGTTGGTGACATGTCGGTTAGCTCTAGTCTCTTGTAGAGAGAATATGGCATATGGTTGATGCTTGCTCCTCGATCAGCCAAAGCGTTAATGGTTTCGAATTGATCAAATTGAACAAGGGAAAGTAAATAATCCAATGTCTCCCATCTTCTTAGGTAGAGAATTCTTGAGTATTGCGGAGAAATCCTCACTTAGCGGAATTTTATAAGAATCCGGCAACCTTTCCTTCATAGATAGAATCCTTCGTATATACTTATTCCGGTTAGGAAACTTTGATAAAGTATCCATGTATTTACCGTCAGCTTGAAGGTGTCAAGCTTTTCTGGTTGATCCTGAGTCTTCCAGGATAAGGTACCCGAACTGGGTTCTGTTGAGACAGTTGTTACACAGTAGCTGACTTCTTCTTTAGCCGAGTTGACCTTCATCGAGGCGTTGGTTCTTCTTTTGGAATACCAAAATCCATTTGTTTTTCTTCCTTTATGTTGTTTTGGATGGTATTACTAGGCAATCTTCCATGTGGTCGAGTTTTAAGGCGTTGAGATAAGTGTTCGAGCTGCGTCTCTAGACTTTTGAGCAGAGCTAACTGATTTCTCATGGGTACTTCTATATGATCTTGTCTGGATGCAGTTCTCTGATTTAGCTGTTGTTGTCCTTGAATGAACTGTTTGATTGTTCTTCGGTTCCAAAGGTTATATTGGTTTCTTTTGTAATTTGGTTAAGATAATTTTCTTCCACTGTGGTTCTAGTGAGTGGGAGAGGTTGTTCGTAGGTTAATTGAGATTTCTTAGGGTAAGGTGGAAATCGATAGCGGGGCTGGAAGGTTTGGTTATTCCTTTGGAATTGGTTTCCTCTGAATTGTTGATTAAATCCAGGGTTTTACTGTCGAGCGGAGTATTGAACGTAATAGACTGAACCATCAGTGTTTTCATACTCAACTTGATATTATTCTATTGGTTACGGGTTGGTATAGTTGTTATAGGATTGGACATGATTAACTTGTTGGGGTTGCATCTTCAATTCTCCAAGTTGTTTGTTGAGAGACTCCATCTTGTATTTGAGGATTTTTATGGCCTCTGTTTGGTTATTAAGTGCAGAGAGTGGAGCGGATGAAGAAGTTTGTTCACCACTGTTCCAGTCATGATGATGCATAGTCATATTTTCGAGCAACTCTCATGCTTCGTCTACAGTTTGTATATCGGATTCTCTTGAGCTGCTACATCGATCGTTGTCCTATGATTTACCGTAAGACCATTGTGGAAGGTGCAGATTTCAGCTGACCGTTCTAACTAGTGATTTGGGCGTTTCTTTAGTAAGGATTTAATCGCTCTCAAGCGGTGTAGAGGGATTCATCAAAACTTTGTTTAAAGTTAATGATGTCATTTTTGAGCTAGGTTTGTTTGGAAGGAGGGAAGTACTTAGTTAAAAATTTTGTAGCCATTTCTTTCCATGAATTGATGAAATTGTTTTCCAATCCTTCAAACCATGTATGCACATTATGAACGAGAGAATAGGGGAAAAAGTATAGTCGGACTATATCTTGTCCCACTCATTGTTGCTTATATGAGTTCGATAGAGAGATGAATTTGTCAAGGTGAGAGTTGATCTCGTCATTCGGTAATCAATGAAATTGACAGCCATTTTGAATGATTTGTACAATATGATATTTTAACTCGAATGATTGACCTGGTATCTCTGGAAATCTAATTGGTTTTCCTCGACCTTCAATCGAGGGTTTGGTATTCTCGGCAAGAGTGACACTTAATGCCATTGATTCGGTGAGAGCTTTGAGTCTTCTTTCCTTGCGTACTTTAGATAGTATCAATTTCAGATCAGGAACAAATATAAGCACTCCTGGTCTGGATTGGGTTTTGGTCATACATTAGGTATGCCTAATTAGTTTAATAAGGAATCCTAAGGGGTTCTAAGGTAATATAGGATCTACTAAGGGTTTAATTTAATGCGATTTCTTTGGTTCTTATTTTTTTTTCCCTGGTATGTTGACAACAAAGTTTCGCACAAACTAATTAACAAACTAAGTGGCCAGGCTGACTACGGAGAGTGATAATGCTAAAAACGAACATATAATTCATAGCATTATTCCTCAAGAAAGACAAGCTTTTAGTTGAAATTGTTCTATTTACAAGTGATATTCGTTTAAATAATAAAAGGGTGAAGACAAAAGACAGATTCGACGAATTGAAGACGCAAACGACCAAAAAGCTCAAAAGTACAAAAGACAATAAAAAAGGTTCCAATTATTGATAAGAAACGTCTCGAAATTACAAGAGTACAAGATTCAAAACGCAAAGTACAAGATATTAAATTGTACGCAAGGACGTTCGAAAATCCGGAACCGGGACATGAGTCAACTCTCAACGCTCGACGCAACGGACTAAAAATTACAAATCAACTATGCACATAAATATAATATAATATTTAAATAATTCTTATAATTATTTAATATATTATATATATTTATAAATCCGTCGGCAAGAAAGACTCCAAAGTATCTGAGCTGTAATTTCAAACTCCGCGACTCGCGGAGTTTGAAGGCAAAATATGCCGCGAGTCGCGGAGCCCCAAAAGTCGAAAATCCCTATAAAAGCAACCGAATTCTGATCGCAAATAATCTATCTTTTTCTTCTTCTCCTCATACATAAAATATATATATATATTTATAATTTATATTGTAATTTTAATTATAATTCTAATAATAAGGGTATGTTAGCGAATGTTGTAAGGGTGTAAGTCGAAATTCTGTCCGTGTAACGCTACGCTATTTTTAATCATTGTAAGTTATGTTCAACCTTTTTACATTAATGTCTCGTAGCTAAGTTATTATTATGCTTATTTAAAACGAAGTAATCATGATGTTGGACTAATTACTAAAATTGGGTAATTGGGCTTTGTACCATAATTGGGGTTTGGACAAAAGAACGACACTTGTGGAAATTAGACTATGGGCTATTAATGGGATTTATATTTGTTTAACTAAATGATAGTTTGTTAATGTTAATATAAAGATTTACAATTGGGCGTCCCTATAAATTACCATATACACTCAATCGGACACGATGGGCGGGGTATTTATATGTACGAATAATCGTTCATTTAACCGGACACGGGAATGGATTAATAGCCACTAGAATAATTAAAACAGGGGTGAAATTATGTACAAGGACACTTGGTATAATCGATAACAAAATATTAAAACCTTGGGTTACACTCAGTCGACATCCTGGTGTAATTATTAAACAAAGTATTAAAATCTTGTTACAGTTTAAGTCCCCAATTAGTTGGAATATTTAACTTCGGGTATAAGAATAATTTGATGAGGACACTCGCACTTTATATTTATGACTGATGGACTGTTATGGACAAAAACCAAACGAACATATTAAATAATTCAGGACAAAGGACAATTAACCCATGGGCATAAAATTAAAATCAACACGTCAAACATCATGATTACGGAAGTTTAAATAAGCATAATTCTTTTATTTCATATTTAATTTCCTTTATTTTATATTTAATTGCACTTCTAATTATCGCATTTTTATTATTATTGTATTTAATTGCACTTTTAATTATCGTACTTTTTAATTATCGCAACTTTATTTTATCGCACTTTTATTATTCGCAATTTCATTATCGTTATTTACTTTAAGCTTAAAATTAAGTCTTGTATTTATTTATTATTTTACATTTGGTTTTAACTGCGACTAAAGTTTTAAAATCGACAAACCGGTCA
Source organism: Rutidosis leptorrhynchoides (assembly GCF_046630445.1). Lineage (NCBI taxonomy): Eukaryota > Viridiplantae > Streptophyta > Magnoliopsida > Asterales > Asteraceae > Rutidosis > Rutidosis leptorrhynchoides. Next base: position 301,476,276 of record NC_092339.1, read on the forward strand.
TTAAACGGTAAAAAAAAAACCCCCTTTATAATAATAATATTACTTATATATATGTTTGTATTTTTATAAAAGTAAACTAATATAGCGTTGAGCTTTGTTTAAAAAAGATTCCCTGTGGAACGAACCGGACTTACTAAAAACTACACTACTGTACGATTAGGTACACTGCCTATAAGTGTTGTAGCAAGGTTTAAGTATATCTATTCTATAAATAAATAAATATCTTGTGTAAAAATGTATCGTATTTAATAGTATTTTCTGCTAAAATTAATAACTATTTTATATACACCCAGCTGCACATCAAGTATTTTTGGCGCCGCTGCCGGGGAACTTTCTAAACGCCGGAAGCGCAACGCTAATATATAAAAAAAAAAGATTTTTAGTTAACTTTTATTAAAATTCGTTTTTGTAAAAATACGTTTTAATTATTCAAAAATATAAAAAGAAGAACAAAAATATAAGTATTTTTAAGATTTTGTTAAATATTTAAGTTTTATAAGTTTCTTTATTTTTATTTTAGTTTATAAAAATATAAGTTTTATTTAAATATCTTTTATTTATATAAAAACAGAAAACAGAAAAAAAAAAAAATAAATAAAGAAAAACGCGTCGAAGATTAAACCTGTCAGTTGAAATTTGAAACCCCGCGAGTCGCGGGGTTTGATGTTTTGAATACCGCAAGTCGCGGAGTTTCTCTGACACCGACAGAAACCCTAAACTGCATTTATTACGGATTATTATTAATTATAATTATTATTTAACCCTAATTATTATTATTATTATAATTAGTTTTAATTTAAGTTTTATTTATTTTATATTTTAGTTAATTTAGTTTAATTAATTTGTAAAATTAGTAGTTTTAATAAATAAATAATATAAAAATAATATTTTTATAAAAATTGTACTTTTTACAACTTTTTGTATATTTTTATATTTTGTCCCTTTTTAATTGTTTTAGCGTAATATTTGTATTTTTAGCTCATATTTAGTTTTAATTCATAGTTTTTGCCATAGTTATTTTTACTTCTAGATTTTTATGCTTTACCGTAGAATTCCTTAAGTGATTTTTCTTTAGACTAAGATTTAGGTGCTTTAGAATTTTGCGACGCCTTTTTAAGTTTTAGTTTCTTTTTAAGATATTTCCATTTGGGATTTAGTTTTTTCTGTAAGCTTTAATATTTTTAGACACCTTTTACCTATGTATCAATTATCATTCCAATTAGTAATTTCAATTTGCGATTATAATTTTAAGTTAGTTGTAGTAATAAGGTTAGGTTAGTCAAGTATTTTTAAGTTTTTATAAGTTTCTTTTATTTTTCCGTCACCTTTTATTTTTCAACCATTTTTCTTTTTCGACTTTTTCCGACGAACTCTTTTTCTTTCTTATTTCTCGCTATTCTAGTTTTAGGACATAGATTTTTATTCTACTTCTTATCTAAATTTCTTAAAATTACGAAAATTTATTTTAAGTGGTTAAATTGATAGACATCAAAATTTTCTGGTTCGTAGTAATAGTTGGATTTGTACGTGGACCGGGTTATTGGAGCCAAACAGTCCTCAATTATATTGAGACCAAACGAATCCTGCCCCTCTGCTGCATCTTTTGGCTATTCGAAACGTGGGCAAAATCAGAAAAGTCTATTGATTGGATAACTTATTATAATTTTTCTTTCCTTTTAAAAACTAATAGGATATTCAGTGAATGCACCGAGCAAGACTTTCATCACCTTTTGTACGTTCACCACCTGTAACTAGATCAAGACATTTAGCAAATATAACCGCCGTTGATTTTTCTTTAGAATCGTCATCCAGTCAACCAAGTACTTCAGTTCAAATTTCCGATAATCTATTTTTTGAACCCGACCTCACAATTGAGAATCCGGAGAATATTCAGGAACGGTTCGTAGATCCTGAACCATTAAACTTTCCTCCGGAACCACCAATCATTCAAACAGAGATTGTTGAGGAACGAACCATTAAATCAGAATCATCTAGTGATACCGATTCAACAAATTCAATTATGGAGAATCTGGAACCTTTAAGTATGGAAGACCGAATGAGAGCTAAACGCACTGGCCAAGGTCACGCAATTACTCATCCAGACATTAATGCGCCAGATTATGAAATCAAAGGACAAATTCTACACATGGTGACTAATCAATGCCAATTTAGTGGTGCACCGAAGGAAGATCCAAATGAACATCTACGTACCTTTAATAGGATCTGCACACTATTTAAAATCCGAGAAGTGGAGGATGAACAGATATATCTCATGTTATTTCCCTGGACTTTAAAGGGAGAAGCCAAAGATTGGTTGGAATCGTTACCTGAAGGGGCGATTGATACATGGGATGTTTTAGTTGACAAATTTCTTAAACAATTCTTTCCTGCATCTAAAGCCGTAAGACTTCAAGCAGAAATTGTTACGTTCACACAAAAACCGAATGAAACTCTATATGAGGCATGGACAAGATATGGAAAGTTGTTAAGAGGATGTCCGCAACATGGTTTAGACACCTGTCAAATAGTACAAATATTCTACCAAGGATGCGACATCACTACAAGAAAAGACATAGATATAGCAGCTGGTGGTTCTATTATGAAGAAAACCGAAACTGATGCTTACAAAATTATTGATAACACTGCTTCCCACTCACATGAGTGGCACCAAGAAAAAGATATCATTAGATCATCTAAAGCAGCTAGAGCCGATTCTAGCCATGACTTAGATTCCATTTCCGCAAAGATAGATGCTGTGGAAAGACGAATGGAAAAGATGACTAAAGATATTCACTCAATACGAATTAGTTGTGAGCAGTGTGGAGGACCACATTTGACAAAAGATTGTCTCAGTATTGAATTAACAATGGAACAAAGAGAGAATATCTCATACATAAACCAAAGGCCTGGAAATAATTATCAGAATAATTATCAACCGCCAAGACCGATTTACAATCAAAACCAGAATTATAACCGAAATATTCCATACAACAACCAACAAGGTCGTAGCAATCAACAAGTATCTAATAACAATTACAATCAGCAAAGACCTAATTTTCAAAACAAACCACCACAACAAACCGATGATAAAAAGCCGAATTTAGAAGATATGATGACGAAGCTAGTTGAAACTCAAACGCAGTTTTTCACATCTCAGAAACAAACTAATGAACAAAATGCTCAAGCATTTATAAATCAACAAGCTTCTATTCAAAATCTGGAACAAGAAGTGAGTAACCTAGCAAGGTTAATAGGTGAAAGAAAATTGGGAAGTCTACCTAGTGATACAAATGCTAACCCCCGGAATTAAACAGCTAAAGCCATTACCACAAGAAGTGGTACAACACTTAAACCACCTGAAATACCTGTAACTTCTGATAAAGCTATTCCTACTCCACAAGAACCACAACCTGATCAAGATAAGGAAAAAGAACCGGTAGTTGAAAAGGTTAATGAAGATAACATAGTTAAGGATAAACCTTATGTTAAACCATACCAACCACCACTTCCTTATCCGAGTAAAATGAAGAAAGAGAAACTTGAAGCCGAGCAATCCAAATTCTTGGATATGTTTAAACAGATAAATGTAAATCTTCCTTTCATTTATGTGATTTCAGGAATGCCTAGATATGCTAAATTCTTGAAAGATCTAATCTCAAATAGAAAGAAAATGGAAGAACTCTCGGCTGTTACTATGAATGCTAATTGTTCAGCAGTGCTGTTGAATAAGATACCAGAAAAACTATCTGATCCAGGAAGTTTCACAATTTCATGTTTTCTGGGTAGTCTTAGTTCAATAGAAGCATTGGCAGACTTAGGTGCTAGTATAAATTTAATGCCGTATTCACTATACACTAAACTAGACCTTGGAGAATTGAAACCAACCAGAATAAGCATACAACTAGCCTATAGATCAATAAAATATCCTAGAGGGATAATGGAGAACATGCTAGTTAAAGTTGGTACTTTAGTATTTCCAGTAGATTTTGTTGTTTTGGACATGGAAGAAGATTCTCAAGTTCCTCTCATATTAGGAAGACCATTCTTAAACACGGCTAAAGCAATGATAGACGTGTTCGGTAAGAAATTGACCCTAAGTATAGAGGATGAGAGTGTTACCTTTTCAGTTGATAGAGCAATGCAACAACCACAATCTGCAGATGATACATGTTATTATATTCAAACTATAGATGCACATGCAGAATTATTAGAAGAATTTCCAGAATTACAAGGAATAGGAGAATGTTCTTTAGGAGAAGGTAATGAATCAATTGATGAAGCTGAAATGTTAGCTACACTTATAGCTAATGGATATGAACCAACAACAGAAGAAATTCAAATGCTAAAAGAAGAAGACAGATATCGATATAAATCATCGATAGAAGAACCTCTGAAATTAGAGTTAAAACCACTTCCAAACCATTTGGAATACGCTTATTTACATGGTGAATCTGAATTACCTGTAATAATATTGTCTTCTCTTACTGAAAATGAGAAATCACAACTCATTTCTATGTTGAAAGCTCATAAACCAGCCATTGCATGGAAGATTCATGATATTAAAGGAATAAGTCCTTCGTATTGCACACATAAAATCCTTATGGAAGAAGGTCATAAAACATATGTGCAACGCCAACGAAGACTAAATCCTAATATGCAAGATGTAGTTAAGAAAGAGATTATTAAACTGCTAGATGCAGGTTTGATATATCCAATTTCTGATAGTCCATGGGTAAGCCCAGTTCAATGCGTACCTAAGAAGGGTGGCATGACTGTCATTACAAATGAGAAAAATGAGCTTATTCCTACTAGGACTGTAACAGGATGGCGTGTATGTATTGATTATAGAAAATTAAATGACGCCACCAGAAAAGATCACTTTTCCTTACCTTTCATAGATCAAATGTTGGAAAGATTAGCCGGAAATAGTTACTATTGTTTTCTAGATGGATTTTCCGGATATTTTCAAATTCCAATAGCACCCGAGGACCAAGAGAAAACCACATTCACGTGCCCTTATGGTACTTTTGCTTACAAACGCATGCCATTTGGACTTTGTAACGCCCCTGCAACCTTTCAAAGGTGTATGATGGCGATTTTTCATGACATGATAGAAGAATGCATGGAAGTATTCATGGATGACTTTTCAGTCTTCGGTGATACTTTTGAATCATGTCTAGTTAATCTGGAACGAATGCTTATTAGATGCGAACAATCAAATCTAGTACTTAATTGGGAGAAATGCCATTTCATGGTTAAAGAAGGCATCGTTCTTGGACATAAAATTTCAAAAGAAGGAATTGAAGTGGATAGAGCTAAAGTAGATGTAATTGCTAAACTTCCACATCCCACCAATGTTAGAGGAGTTAGGAGTTTTCTAGGGCATGCCGGTTTTTACCGACGTTTCATAAAAGATTTTTCTAAAATTGCCATTCCTATGAATAAACTCCTAGAAAAGGATGCTCCATTCATCTTTTCAGATGAGTGTATCAAATCTTTTAATATTCTTAAAGTAAAACTCACTAATGCACCGATCATGATAACGCCAAATTGGAATCTACCATTTGAACTAATGTGCGATGCAAGTGATTTTGCAATGGGAGCCGTTTTAGGACAAAGGATTGAAAAACGATTGCAACCTATATATTATGCTAGTAAGACGTTACAAGGAGCACAAACAAACTATACAACTACTGAAAAAGAACTCCTTGCTATTGTCTTTGCTTTTGACAAATTTCGATCATATCTCGTCCTAGCAAAAACGGTGGTCTATACCGACTTTTCTGCTCTTAGATACCTATTTTCAAAACAAGATGCTAAACCAAGATTAATCCGTTGGATCTTACTCTTACAAGAGTTTGATATTGAAATCCGAGATAAAAGAGGAGCAGAAAATCTCGCCGCTGATCATCTTTCTCGTCTTGAAAATCCCGAATTAGAAGTTCTAAATGAATCGGCCATACAAGACAACTTTCCTGATGAATATCTATTGAAGATAGATTATAATGAAATCCCATGGTTTGCAGACTATGCAAACTATTTAGTATGTGGATTCCTTGAAAAAGGATTATCGTACCAAAGACGAAAGAAATTCTTCAGTGATATAAAACACTATTTCTGGGAAGATCCACATCTGTTTAAAAGTTGTCCCGATGGAATAATATGCCGATGTGTATTTGGAGATGAAGCTAGTAAAATTTTAAACCATTGTCACACAGGACCAACAGGAGGGCATTATGGGCCTCAACTAACAGCAAGAAAAGTTTATGAATCTGGATTCTATTGGCCTACAATTTGCAAAGACGCACATCTTCTTTGCAAATCCTGTGACGCATGTCAAAGGGCCGGAAAAATAAGTCAACGTGATGAAATGCCACAAAATGTCATCCAAGTATGTGAAGTATTTGACATTTGGGGTATTGACTTTATGGGTCCATTTCCAAAATCTCATAATAATCTATATATACTCGTAGCCATTGATTATGTATCTAAATGGTCGGAAGCACAAGCTCTCCCATCTAACGATGCACGAGTTGTAGTCAACTTTTTAAAACGTCTTTTTGCAAGGTTTGGAACACCGAAAGCTTTAATAAGTGATCGGGGTACTCATTTCTGTAATAATCAACTTGAGAAAGTTCTTAAAAGATATGGAGTAACTCATAAAATCTCCACCGCATATCATCCACAAACAAGTGGACAAGTTGAAAATACCAACCGAGCTTTAAAACGTATTCTAGAGAAAACCGTAGGATCAAATCCGAAGGAATGGTCCATTAAATTGGAGGATGCACTCTGGGCTTTTAGAACAGCCTACAAAACTCCAATTGGAACCACACCTTTTAGACTTGTTTATGGAAAAGCATGTCATCTTCCAGTAGAAATTGAACACAAAGCATTTTGGGCTTTGAAGACATGTAATCTTGATTTACATGAAGCTGGACGTCTACTAAATGAATTAGAAGAATTAAGACATGAAGCATACGATAATTCGTTAATCTATAAAGAAAGAACGAAGAAATGGCATGATAAAAGAATCAGAAGTTCAAAAGAATTTAAAGAAGGAGACAGAGTTCTTCTTTTCAATTCACGATTCAAGCTATTTCCTGGAAAATTGAAATCAAGATGGTCTGGACCATTCATGGTCAAAAGAGTTTTCCCATACGGAACGATAGAATTAATAAATTCAAATGGGATTGAATTTAAAGTTAATGGTCACAGAGTTAAACATTACATACATGGTCCGATGGAAGTCGACAACGAAGTTAATCACAATTTCGACACCACAGCTAACTAAGTGTGGGGAGAATCAAGTCTTTAAAGGATAATATGTATTTCTGTTAGAGTTAGATTGTCTGTTTTCATATAGTTCTCGAAAATGGAACCCGAATGGTCTTTCCCTAGCAGACCCTAAAGAACTAGTCTTCTCCCCCCATTCTGAATTTTTATTTTTTTTAGGTTTTTACGAAAAGAAGACTGCCTGTGAACTAAACCATGGTCTAATGCAACACGCTTTGATCACTAAACGTAATAATGACATACTCCCGAGTGAATTAGTATCAGTAATCAGAGAAAGAATGGACGGAGTTAGAAAAGAATCCAGATGCGAAGATAATAAGTTACAATTTGGTAAAGGAAAATCAAAATCCGCAGCGAAAAGAAGAGCACGACACCTAGAACGATGTCACAAATGCGGAAAATGGTCACATAGAGGTAAATGTTCAAATAATCAAACATATTCAAACACTGAATTTGTTACTTTATGCAGAGATGGACCGTTCATATGTTTAGAAGAAAAGACACTGAATGCTCGAGGTTACGCCTATGTAGCTATGGAAAACCAATTAAACCGACTATCTTATGAATGGGATAGATCATATAACTAAGAAATCTATCTCACTGGTATGTTTGTACAGTTTTTATTTTATTTTTTTTTATTTTTAACCTTTTGATAATAAACGCTAATTTGTTCGCTAAAAAGTATTAAATTGGTATTGAATAAAATTAGGTTTGGCGATCGAAATTATTGATATCATTCAAAAATTTATTACATCACTGCGAAATTTAACGTTTATTCTTAAGGTATAAATATCTTTAAACAATCAACCCAAAATATTTCAAAAATTCGTCATGAGTTAAATTAGGTTTTGGAACCGAAATTACTTTACCAAAAAGAGGGGCGCATATTTTTGATAATATTTGATTGATTAAAGTGGGATAAAAAGACAAAAAGATTTTTAATTTTATTTTTACCATGTTTTTAAAATTAATATTTAAATCTTAAATTAATATTGTAAACTTTGTAAAAACAATATATTTAAAATTGTAAATATTTAAAAAATTAATATAAGTTTGGTGTGAATTTAAAATATGAATTTTTAATTTTATGCATTTCAAATTTTAAGTTTGGTGTGAATTTTTAATATTAATTTTGAATTTTATATTTAAGTTGTGTGAATTTAAAAACAAAAATTTACTTTATCTCATTAAGTTAAAAATATGATTTTTAAAATTCGTCGTAAGTTGAAGACTAGGTCTTTGAACCGAAATTGCTTTACCCGAGAGAGGGACGAGAACTTTTATTATCATTATTTTTAATCTCATTGAATTAAAGTATGCCAAAAACATTAAAAAACCCCAAAAATCTTAGCTTTTAAAACAATTGCTACAAAAAGACAAATTTTAAAATTTTGTCGAGGGACGGACTAGGACATCGATCCGAAACGACCTCGTCCTTAATAATAAGGGAAACAAAATTTTAAAAATTATTTACTTAATTGTTTTATAAGTTAAAGTTATTAAAAAAAAAATACCAAACTCCGCGACTCGCGGAGTTTGGAGGTTTAATCCCCGCGAGTCGCGGGAGGACCGGATTACAGAAAAAAAATAAGAGCTGAACCAGCTCATTCCACACAAAACCCACAGAAAAAACTGCGAACATACTGCCGCAAAAACACGAAAAACACCCCCAAAAATCACAATTTTTAACCGTTAATCACCAAATCTTTTACTAAAATCATGTTGAGAAGGATGCTATCTAGGAATTACTCAAGAAAAACGGTAAATTTCTACACCTAAACACCATTTAATCCGAAATTAGTGTTCTTGAGCCATTTTTTCCCTAATTTGATTTTGATGCTTTTTAGTGTAATTATGCTTAAATTGTTTATGTATTATGCTTGTATAACCTAGATTGATGCTGTTTAACATGATTAGAAGCCTTAAACTTCAAATTTTGAATAATCTAGGGTTTGTGTTCTTGAGCAAATTTGGGGCTTTTTGATATAAACAGGTTATGGCCGATTTTTGTCATGAATTGTTGCTAAATTAAGTAGTGTAACATGTTTAGGTAGTTAAATGATCCAAACTTTGAGCCTAAACATGATTTTGAGAATTAAAGTGAACTTTTTCAAGTCTAAAATTCATGAACTTGATTTTTGAAAGATAATGCCATTTGAAACTTGTTTAATTGCTAGTAATGATTATTTTGACATGTTATTTGAGTTGAATGCTTATGAACTTGGCGAACATTTTCGTATATGCTTATTTGAAAAAGTGTAGATTTGATAAAAATGTGAAAATGAGCTTAAGTTTGATATAAATTAATCATGTCATTGTAATTATTTTGATTGATGATTTTGCTGACACTAATGCATATTTGGATGCAAATAAAAATTGTGTTTGATGTGTTTTGCAGACTGAAAGGGGTGAATCTTCATCCCAAGCCCGTAATGCTCCTGCTGAGAATGCGGAACAACAGGAGGTGGATAACTACTACAAGCAGGATATACCTCATCCAGTCATGACCTTTTCTGATATGCACTTGGAAGAGTTGCACCCGAACCTGAGATTTGACAGACTTTGGATAGATTATCCAAAATATCAACGGGGTTTGCATACTCTTCATTCTAAGGTTGTTGAGGTACCGAGGGTCATAGAATGGGGACCCTTAGAAGCTGTAGAATTGGCCGGGCCAATTAGGGAATTACTTGTACAGAGGTATGGTAATTCTACTTTTAATGACTGGGTACGTTTATTCACCATGCGTAGACCTGTATATAAAGTATGGTGTGAAGAATTGTTGTGTAGTATAGAGTTGAATGATCGGGTAGCTAGTTTAACCGATCGTTCTTTTATTAGATTTTTGTTAGGCGGTTCGATGCGCCACATGTCTTTACTAGACATGGCTCAGGCTTTACGTATATATACACCTGAGGAGTTAGCATCTGCCGATTGTAGAGGGTTGATACTAAACGGTAGAAAGATAGATGAAAATTTTGATACACACGGTGTGTGGAGTCAAATGACAAGCCATCACCGTTTCAAAGGGGGAAATTACTCTTATTTGGATATAGATAGAGCCGAATTAAGAGTGATACATAGGTTTTTAGCTAATTCGATTACACAAAGGGGTAAGAACAAGGAAAAAGTAAATGAACAGGATTTGTTTTACCATATGTGTATTCGAGACCCACAAAGCGCTGTAAGTATACCGTATTGTGTGGGTTATTATTTATCAGCTATGGTTCGGGGGATGCGACCGCATAGCATAATAGGAGGTGGTATTTTTATTACTTTGATTGGTGAATATCTCGGTGTGGATATAAGTCGGGGGGATTATTAGTAGAAGAACCGGAACCCCGCGATACTATAGGTTTAAATGTATACCATGGTGCGAAAATTTTGAAGAGGCAAAATAACGCCGCAGTACAATATCATGGTAGACATCCATAGGTGGAGAGAAACCAACAGCAAGGTAATGTAGGAGGGGGGAATGAGATGCAAGAAATTCAAAGGTTTATAGCTTCTCAGGAATACGAAAATGCTAGACAGAGAAGCATTTGAAGATTGGCAAGTTCATCAGAACCAAATCATAGCTCATTGCCAACATATAGGTAGAAACTATATTCCTACACCGAAACCCATCTTCCCTCCCTGGTCTATAGAGATGCAGCCACCATATCCTACGTATAACCCTGCAGAAGCATTCTGTAGCACCTATGGTTATGCCTGGAACCCCTATTGGTACCAGTATCATCCCTAGTATACTTATTATTTTTTTTTTTTGTAATTTGTAATTATTGATACGTTTAATACTTTTGTTAATATTGTAATCATTTTTATAATTATCTAACTTTTATTCTTAGATTTTAATAATTTTTGAATGTGGGGTAATATACCAAACTTCAAAAATATGTATATATGTTTGCAGTTTATCTTATGTACACAACAGGGTAAAACAACGCATTTTTAAAGACTGGCATTAAGTTCAGCAAAAGCAACTAATTTTGACGACAAGATGCAAAATATATGTGAAATAACAACAAGACGGAATGAACAAATGATGTGCACCATTTATCATTCAGCAAACAAACGCCAATATATTTGGAAACTTTGGTAAAAATTTAATCATTTTCACACAAATCACCCTCAATACTTTAAATTATTCCTGATTTCTTGCAAATGAGGGCATTGCAAGATCTTAAGTGTGGGAAGGGGTTAAATTCTTTCGGATTTTAAAATTTTTTACTTTATACACTTGGTTACCATTAAAAATACTAGTAAAGCAGTAGTTGTATTAGAATCTAGTGCTCTCTGATAATAAAGAACAGCCCTGGTCTTATATACTGACTACCCAATTCTAGTAAAATTTTTCAAAATTTTCAATTAAATGAACTCAAAATCATGTTTATACATATTTATGAACGATAAAACTAGGTTTTAACACCGAAATTATTGTAACCTCGGAAAGGACATAAATTGAGAAACAAACAAAAGTATTAAAATTCATTTAAAATGGAATAGAGGACGATAAAAAGGAAAATAAAAGCCAAGTGTGGGAAAATTTACCAAGTTATCTAAAACATATATCACATATTTCTGTAACAAATAACTGAAAATACTTTTGCTTTGGACTAAACTAAACTGTTTTACCCGATAAAAGAAAAGAAGAGATGGATCTACACGATGAATCAATTCCATCATTAAAAGGAAGTAAAGTCTTCCGAAAAAGAAACGCACTTCTTGATTTAGGTCATGAAGTTGTCGTCCAGACCAGCTGTAGGTTGACGAAAAATCGAGAAAAGTCATCACTAAAATCAGCAGGAAATCCACGGACCTCAGCATTAAACAGGGTCGCCAAGTGGTCAGATTTATCCTAACCATGAGAAGGATTTATCTCGTACAATGGGGGGGCACCGTGCAAATTAGCTTGATAAGACTAATGAATCAGATCTCCAGAAAGGATAATCTCCTTAAAAGATCAAAAATCAGCTTTTAAGCCTGATATTACTCAATCCTTGAGATTGACCTTAAAGATTGAGAATTCAAACTCATGGAATTCAATGATATCTAAACTCGAGCTTGAACGAGAAATATTTTGATCAAAATTAAAACCGATTTGTTTTCTGAAAACCCATTTTCAATGCGTTCATTACCATTGAACGTAAAATCCTAGGAATTCACCTGGAATTCATTAGGTCACCTGAACCAAATCGGGTGTCAACCGCAAGAACGGTGGTTGCATAGTGGTCAAAGACAGGACTTTGTGCTATACCGAAAAATTATAAGGGTGAGCTTTACTATTGCTCCTACCAAGGATAGTAATTGCGTCCAACACGTTATAGACCATAATTAAAAGCATGTCAGGAGACATTGCCTTAACAGTTGCTTGTTCAACGCTTTCCTTTACAACCGGACGGTAGTTTACCGAAAGGTAATATACGGGACAAGTAAACTGGACGTGTTGCTTTCCAAATACAAGGTTAGCAAGTGGGTGACACAAAACCGCAAGTTTTGAGCTAAAATTTTCAAATCTGAAACCCACCAAACCCACAAAAATATTTTGCAAACACCGGTAAAGGGTTATTCCGATAAACTTATCTAGGGTAAAAACTAGATTTAATTTTCAAAAGATCAAATGTTTTCATAAAGATCCAATTTCCTTAATGGATCTAAATTTTTATAGTCATGTGGGACTGTAAACCATATCGTTACTACCATTGTTTATACCGCCGTATAGAAATCACTGATGTACAAAGTGTGAAGAATAAAGAAGTGATTCTAGTATTTCAAAACGATATTGCTTGAGGACAAGCAACGCTCAAGTGTGGGAATATTTGATAATGCTAAAAACGAACATATAATTCATAGCATTATTCCTCAAGAAAGATAAGCTTTTAGTTGAAATTGTTCTATTTACAAGTGATATTCGTTTAAATAATAAAAGGGTGAAGACAAAAGACAGATTCGACGAATTGAAGACGCAAACGACCAAAAAGCTCAAAAGTACAAAAGACAATCAAAAAGGTTCCAATTATTGATAAGAAACGTCTCGAAATTACAAGAGTACAAGATTCAAAACGCAAAGTACAAGATATTAAATTGTACGCAAGGACGTTCGAAAATCCGGAACCGGGACATGAGTCAACTCTCAACGCTCGACGCAACGGACTAAAAATTACAAATCAACTATGCACACAAATATAATATAATATTTAAATAATTCTTATAATTATTTAATATATTATATATATTTATAAATCCGTCGGCAAGAAAGACTCCAAAGTATCTGAGCTGTAATTTCAAACTCCGCGACTCGCGGAGTTTGAAGGCAAAATATGCCGCGACTCGCGGAGCCCCAAAAGTCGAAAATCCCTATAAAAGCAACCGAATTCTGATCGCAAATAATCTATCTTTTTCTTCTTCTCCTCATACGTAATATATATATATATATATATATATATATATATATATATATATATATATATATATATATATATATATATATATATATATTATATTTTATATTTTAATTTTAATTATAATTCTAATAATAAGGGTATGTTAGCGAATGTTGTAAGGGTGTAAGTCGAAATTCTGTCCGTGTAACGCTACGCTATTTTTAATCATTGTAAGTTATGTTCAACCTTTTTACATTAATGTCTCGTAGCTAAGTTATTATTATGCTTATTTAAAACGAAGTAATCATGATGTTGGGCTAATTACTAAAATTGGGTAATTGGGCTTTGTACCATAATTGGGGTTTGGACAAAAGAACGACACTTGTGGAAATTAGACTATGGGATATTAATGGGCTTTATATTTGTTTAACTAAATGATAGTTTGTTAATGTTAATATAAAGATTTACAATTGGGCGTCCCTATAAATTACCATATACACTCAATCGGACACGATGGGCGGGGTATTTATATGTACGAATAATCGTTCATTTAACCGGACACGGGAATGGATTAATAGCCACTAGAATAATTAAAACAGGGGTGAAATTATGTACAAGGACACTTGGTATAATCGATAACAAAATATTAAAACCTTGGGTTACACTCAGTCGACATCCTGGTGTAATTATTAAACAAAGTATTAAAATCTTGTTACAGTTTAAGTCCCCAATTAGTTGGAATATTTAACTTCGGGTATAAGAATAATTTGATGAGGACACTCGCACTTTATATTTATGACTGATGGACTGTTATGGACAAAAACCAAACGGACATATTAAATAATTCAGGACAAAGGACAATTAACCCATGGGCATAAAATTAAAATCAACACGTCAAACATCATGATTACGGAAGTTTAAATAAGCATAATTCTTTTATTTCATATTTAATTTCCTTTATTTTATATTTAATTGCACTTCTAATTATCGCATTTTTATTATTATTGTATTTAATTGCACTTTTAATTATCGTACTTTTTAATTATCGCAAGTTTATTTTATCGCACTTTTATTATTCGCAATTTCATTATCGTTATTTACTTTAAGCTTAAAATTAAGTCTTGTATTTATTTATTATTTTACATTTGGTTTTAACTGCGACTAAAGTTTTAAAATCGACAAACCGGTCATTAAACGGTAAAAAAAAACCCCCCTTTATAATAATAATATTACTTATATATATGTTTGTATTTTTATAAAAGTAAACTAATATAGGTGGTACCTTTAGACTCATTATGTTGTACGTAGATGCCCATGTTCGATGACTGACATGTCACTTAGTAATTACGCTAGGTTTAGTGATTCTAAATAGAAGACAATGCCCTTAACCACCAACGTCCAGTACTTCATAACTACATGAATGGAATGGGCGGCTCATCAATAGGAGTATTGGAAAAGGTGGCATATTTTCTTTCAACAACGGGCGTCTACATATTTTCTGTTTAAAAAGACTTAAAAGTAACTTTTAGAAAATATTAATTTACTAAAAGGATCGATAATTAAAAAACAATTATTCTTAAAATTCGGTTGCTAACCAGATCGGATATCTTAACTGATAGGACTTCTCACAGATTACTTGTATCTAGGTGGCCAGGCCGACTACGGAGAGGCAGGATCCTTTTGGTTCCAATATAATTGGAGATTGTTCGGAAAATCCAACAACCAAGTACGTGTATAATTGTCTTTCTTAGACACCACCAAACAATACATTGTCTGTTTAAAATCTTTCTCGATTAAAATATTTGAATCCTCGGCAGCGGCGCCAGAAAACTTCGTTACTACTATCATATGGCCGAAACGGACAGTTTTATTCGTGCGGTGTCGTTAGGCCGCAGAACGTCTAATTCGGTTGATCAAGGTAGCACGCAGTTGTTTAATTATATTTTGCAGGGCCTAAATTTACTTTTACGTTCTAAGGTATAGAAGGTGTAAGTTAACCTGGTGTCGTATTTTTTTTTGCTGATTAACGAATTGAAGATCAAGTGGATAATTGTCTTTTAGTTAAATTACATGGATAAAAGATAGTAGTTGATTTTAGCTAGAGGTCCTAAATGCAGAAAAATAAATAAAGTGGAAGGATATCCGGAGTATGCAGATCAGGGAAATGTTGACCAAGATATCAGTATTGGGTTAGGGAAAGGTAATCATGCTTATGTTAAAACTATGATTGGAATAATGTAGATCTGGTTGGATGAGCCAATTACACAGACCTACTTGTCTCTGAACTCTCGGAGTTCTCTTTGAGTAGTGAGAAGTAAGTCACTTGGTCGTATAATTGAAAGGTAACAATACCTCAGAGGTTATCCTTAGTAAAGCACTTGGTTTGTTAGTGAGTTAAGCTCTAATCCTAACCCCCGTTATTAGTTTAGATAACTGAATAACAACGTGCCGTGTTGATTGAACACTGATCACAAACGGAAGGAGTCCGTCGCTTTAAGTTGGCAAAACCTTAAATGAAAACTAACAACCATTCCATCATACTAATGAGATCATAACAATTCAAGCATTATACAGCATCACAGTTAATATACTGGTAGTAAAGAAGATAGAAACCTAATGAATACCTAAATAGTTGATATGACTAAGACCTAAGGCAACAATCAAACAAGAACATGCAATAGGCTTGGGTCACACATTGTAGGCACTAACTAGATCTTAACAGCTTCTAATAGATTTCTTCGGAATAGTCAATAGGCATACTAGGTCATTCATGTCTCATTTCCTAAGTTTCGTGTCCTAAAAGCGCATTAAATGCCTCTCGGGAACTCCAGCCATACCGAGTTCATAGAATCTTCAGATACAGTAGAACCAGGGGTCTTAATCCTATGGAGTAGCTAATTTCATATAGGTGGACAAGTTCTAATCACAACCTAGGTTGGTCAATCCTTAAGATGCTAGCATACAAATCTATCAGACTTCCTAGTTCAGTATTATAACAGTAATCGTACTAAATTAACATAATTACGCTAACCCAAACTTTTATCATGGTAACATACAGATTAATTAAGCTATCATGGTAATATCGGAACGCATTATTAAACATAAAAAGTAAGAACACATGTTTAATACAAAAGACAAGCGTTTCGGATAAAAATTTGAAAAGGCCGAAGAAATCTGCCCGAGATCGCAGGGCCAAGCTAAGCTAACTACTACTAAAAACTAACTAAAAGCTTGAAAATATGAAATGAATTACAAATTGAGTGTGTGTTGAAAAGGATGGAGAAAGCCCTTTAAATAGACTTGAAATTTGCCTGCAAACGGTTGGCAGGCCGTTTGGCAACCCGTTTGGCAGGCCGTTTGGCCAGCCCATTTGCTGAGGCAGGCTGTTTGCTTGGCCCGTTTGCTGAAGCCATATGGTAGGCTGTTTTTGAGCCTGGCAAACCATTTGGCAGGCCATGTCAGCCTGATTTCCTGGATCGTCACTTGTTTTCTGGTGTTTTACAGTTTTCGCTCTAGATTCTTCGTTTTAACTCCGTTTTACTTGATTCTTCTTGCATTGCCTTTGTAATTACTTAATCTACAAAATCAACCGACAAAGTGATTATTTTTGTGATAAAGTTTGGAACTTTATGGTTTTTAGGGCTCAATATTGGGGGTAAAAACATGACTTTTTGCCCGATATCAAATACCTCACACTTAGCTTTGCTTGTCCTCAAGCAAAAAGTGGGAATATAAGGATCTTTCTAATCGATTCTCCCTTGCCCCACCCATAGATCTTTTTATTATGCCTTCATCAAAAGTCGGCACATTTTTCGAAAGTATTAGAAAAAGTTTCGAGCTTCGATGGTTTGGTCGCTAGATTTCAATTGCGTCCATAGTGAAAAAGACGTACTTTCCAACTCTCGGATGTAGAGTATACATGACCAGGCTCCTCACTAGAGGATCACTCGTATCATTCAAGTGTTTAGGGTGTCCTATTCTAACTATATTGTCGCACAGAAGCCAGTCGTGTATCAGTTCTTATCATAGGCCTGGTAAAGCATCGATATCTCCACCGGTTAAGTAAGGACGGCACTGATCTTCTTCCTAGGCATTCTTTCAAGAGGAAGATGGGTTATAGGGTTTGGAAATTTCATGGATGGGTGAAAGTTATCCAGATCTTTTGACTTTTGAGAGAATTGATAGATTTTGATTCTTTAGAGTATCCATTTTGGATAGAGAATGGCCTAGAATTTCGTAAAAGTTTTTTTCGGAAGAGGCGAATTTTGCTAAGACTTTGTCTAGAATTTTCTTTTGCTCTTCCAGCTTTCTTCTTCAGGGCATGTTTTCGGGTTTTTCTTTGCTTTATTCATAGAGACTTTGCTCTTTCAATTTTTTTTTCAGCATACCCTTTCTTTATAACTTTTGTCTTTTGTTCCTGGTGCCCAGATAGGAAGTGATAATCCACTGAAAATAGGTCTTTGACCTATCAAAAACAATCAGGGGTACGGAATCTTTCAACAAGTGCCTTTGAAGCGAATTTGATCTATCTATCTCTTTATTAATCTATGGATCTTTTGATGAATGGAAAGGGGAGTGAATGGTAAATGGTGTATTTTGGGAGTGAATTTGGGGTGAATATTTCTGATTCATCAACTCTTTATGCAAGTTGGTTGGTTTGAATTGCGTGGAGTGGAAACGGAAACGGATGGCTTTTTGTCTTCTCTATTCAAAATGATTTCAAAAGGAGTATCGCACCTACACCACGTATGGCGCTCACTAACCATTGGTCTTGAAACGTATGTCTGAACCAAGTTCTAACTTGAACCGTACACCGGCACGCTCATCAAATGAAATAACAAAGTACTGTAGATTTGATGGGTCTTACATATACTTTGGGTCCAAGATTCCTTACCTTTTGGGGAGTAGGGGTCGTGCTTGATCATGCGTAGCCTTTTACATATTTTCTTAAAAGAAATCTTTTGACACAAAACATAAGTTTCAGCTTAATCGTTCCGTTCTAATAAATGTTCTGAAAACCAATTTCTAGCAATTTTATTAGATCTTTTGGGCAAAAACAAAATTAAGAATTTTTCAAAATTACCCAATATCCATTGCTTAATTACTTTTGGACAAAAGAATTTTTTCAAAACTTGGCGTTTTGGTTACTTGACCTTTAAAACTTCGACCTTTAAAACTTCTACCCATTACCCCACACTTAGAAGAACATTGTTCCTAATGTTCTCTAGAAAGAATATTTTAATACTTTTATAAATTAAGGACATTGACTTCTAAAATTCTAAGTTAGTTGCGGGGGTTACCCTACACTTAGAAATTTTAGTGCGTTATAATTGAAATAGGTTTGAGGAAGGATTACTTCCCTATGGTCGTGTTACTTTCCTAGTGCTGGGCCTTCCTACGGTCAATCTCCTAGGGACCGGTCTCTTTTGATAATATTTCTGCATGAAGAACAAAAAGAGAAAGGCAGCATTTTCACTATATATATATATATATATATATATATATATATATATATATATATATATATATATATATATAACTTTTTAGTATAATGCTTCAAAGATAAAACTAAAGTAAAATAAAGTAGAATAAAGTAGTCTATGGGATACTATCATGGTCAATGTGCTGAGTCGGCTCTGTGAAGTATCTGAAGATCTCATTATCATCCTCTAGTCTTGGCAAGTACTCGAGAGGTTGCCCTATATCCAACTCAGGGCCTAGTAGTGAATCCAGACATAGGTCTGACGACAACTCCAGGTGGTATAGGCTCGGGAAAGGCTCCTCGTCAGGTACGCTCCCGGTGATATCAAATGCATGGGCCGTTGGTGGCTCAACTGATATGGGAATAGTGACAAGGTGACAACCCTCAGGTAGCTCAGTGACTGGAACTGGTTCGGTGACTGGAGCAGGTGGCGTGATGGGAATAGGAGTAGCATGTGCAGGCATGGCAGCTGAGGCAACTGAGTGAACTGAGGATGGTGTGGAATGCCTGGGCGTAGCTTGTCATGTCGGCTGAACACGACGCGCTAGCCTAAATGAAGACGGGCCCAGAGTACTGCGCGTCATCCCCTCGCGCTGGAGGTATGCTCTAAGAGCTCGGTAGAGCCTCTGCTGGTCTCTGAGTAGTGCCCATGCAACATCAGAGTCACTTAAAGTGGCTCCATAGTGTATCACTGTCTGTGGTTCATGCATCTCTGGCAACTGTGTGTGCTCGACTGGTCTCCTGGCTAAACGTCTAGATCGTCGAACGGGAGAAGCTGGCGGTGCTGTGCCAATATCCTCCTTAACGCTCTCCAATATCAATCGCCTTGGGCCTAATTACCCTGTTGATGTCCTGTTCTGATCAGCACTGCTTTCGGATGAGTAAACTCTAGGAGTCCTCCTCCTGCGAACTGGGATGTAAACTGAAGCTCCTGAACTTGGCATTTTTGCCTGAACACTTTCAACAATCTTGTAAGTACTAAGCGCAAGTACGAAGCTTAGTTGTTAGTACACATAGATAATATCTTACGACTAAAAATAATTGAAATGAAAATAAGTAATAAAAAGGATAAGCAAGGGGTGCCCCCCAAGAGCGCTTTGTTTATCAAGTCGTTACAGCTCGACTTTTCCTTATCAGATCTTCAGAATGGTTCAAAGGAGAAGAGCTGCCCCTCCTTATCGTTGTCTTCTAGATAAGCTTTCAACCGGTGGCCGTTGACTTTTAAGTTACCAGTAGGTCCTTCCAATTCCACGGCTCCGTGTGGAAAAGCATGTACAACTTTGTATGAGCCACTCCATCTTGATCTAAATTTTCCAGCGAACTTCTTGAACCGAGAATTGAAGAGCAGTACTTTATCTCCAAGGGCAAACTTTGTAGGGATTAATTTTGCGTCATGCGTAAGCTTCGTTCGTTCCTTGTAGATGTATGCCGTTTCATATGCTTGGTCTCTTAATTCAGCGAGTTCGTTCATTTGCATTTTCCGATGTTTTGCGGTAACTGAGGGATCGAGGTTGCAGGTCTTTAGCGCCCAGAGAGCTTTATATTCAAGTTCCAGCGAAAGGTGACAGGCTTTTCCATAGATCATGCGGTAGGGTGTAGTTCCTAGAGGATTCTTGTAAGCAGTCCGGAATGCCCACCGAGCATCATCTAGTTTCTCGGCCCATTTATATCCATGATGGCCGACAGTTCATTCTAAGATTCTTTTGAGTGCTCTGTTTGTGACCTCTGCTTGTCCATTAGTTTGCGGATGATAGGTAGTGGACATTTTGTTTGTAACTCCGTATTATTGCATCACTTTCATAAACTGGGTGTTACAAAAGTGTGTGCCTCTATCGCTTATTATAGCACGGGGAGCTCCAAATCTGTAGAAAAGTCTCTTCAGAAAGTTGGTGACGACTTTGGCATCATTAGTAGGAAATGCTTGGGCTTCGACCCATCTGGAGACGTAATCTACTGCTACGAGGACATATTCTTTCCCATTAGACTTTGGGAATTGGCCCATGAAGTCTAATCCCCATATATTGAAGATCTCGCAAGCTTGGATATTAGTCCGAGGCATCTCATTCTTCATAGAGATAATACCTTGCCTTTGGCATGCGTCGCAACGCTTTACAAGCTCTTGTGCATCTCAGAATATAGACGGCCAATAGAATCCTGATTCGTAGACTTTCATTGCGGTTAAATTTGCTCCATGATGACCTCCAGTTGGTCCATGGTGACATTGGTGAAGGATCCCTGCTGCTTGTTTCTCATCTACGAACCTCCTGATTATCTGATCAGTGCAAATTCTAAATAGGCTAGGGTCTTCCCAGTAGTAGTACTTGGCATCCCTGAAGAACTTCCTTCTTTGGGAGGTACTCATTCCTTTCTGTACTACTCCGGCAACTAAGTAGTTGGCCATGTCAGCATACCAAGGAGTGTCAGTAAATTGTGATCCTATGTGAGTTTGTCCTAAACTCATAAGCTGTTCTTCCGGAAATTTGTCTCTGATATCTTGTTCAGCAAGTTGTTCCATCGCTGGGTTCTCCAAATGACTAAGATGATCGCTGTGACGTTCTCTGCTCCTTTCTTATCTTTAATTTCAATATCGAATTCTTGTAGGAGTAAGATCCATCGTAGGAGTCTTGGTTTCGCGTCTTGCTTAGTGAATAGATATTTTAGGGCTGAGTGATATGTGTAAACCGTAGTTTTGGATAGGATGAGATAGGAAAGGAATTTGTTGAAGGCGAATACTACGGCTAGCAGCTTCTTTTTCATGGTAGTGTAATTCTCTTGAGCTCCGGTTAAGGTTTTGCTTGCGTAATAGATTGGATGAAAATTCTTATCTACCCGTTGTCCAAGCACAGATCCAACTGTGAAGTCACTCGCATCACACATGATTTCTAAGGGTAGACTCCAATCAGGAGCAATCATGATAGGCGCATGTGTTAGCTGTTCCTTCAGATAATTGAATGCTTTTCGACATCCTTCATCGAAGACAAATGGGACTTCCTTTCCTAGGAGATGAGTGAGAGGTCATGTGACCTTTGAAAAATCCTTAATGAAGCGTCGGTAAAAACCGACGTGTCCTAGAAAACTCCTTACCGCTCTTATTGTGGTAGGTTCTGGAAGCTTAGTAATGGTCTCAATCTTAGCCTTATCAACTTCTATTCCTGCTTTTGAAATCTTATGTCCTAAAACTATTCCTTCTTTTACCATGAAGTGACATTTTTCCCAATTCAGAACTAAATTTGACTCTTCACACCGGGTGAGCATCTTGTTAAGGTTAGAAAGACACGAATCAAAGGTACTACCAAAAACTGAGAAGTCATCCATGAAGACTTCCATACAACTTTCAATCATTTCATGGAATATTGCTACCATGCATCGCTGAAATGTAGCTGGTGCATTGCATAGCCCAAAGGGCATGCGTCGATAGGCAAATGTTCCATAATGACAGGTAAAGGTTGTTTTCTCTTAGTCCTTTGGATCGAGGGGAATTTGAAAGTAGCTGGAAAAGCCGTCAAGGAAATAGTAGAATTCATTTCCTGATAGACGTTCCAACATTTGATCGATGAAAGGTAATGGAAAATGATCTTTTCAGGTTGCATCGTTTAGTTTACGATAGTCTATGTAAACCCTCCAACCGGTGACTTCCTGAGTTTGAATAAGTTCATTAATCTCATTTTTAATTACGGTTGTCCCTCGCTTTTTGGGTACCATTTGAATAGGACTAACCCATGGTAAATTGGAAATAGGATAGATCAGACCGGCATCCAGAAGTTTGATTACTTCTTTCTTGATGACTTCTTGAATCATAGGATTGACCCTTCTTTGCCTCTGAGCTGATGGTTTGAAATCGTCTTCCATAAAGATCTTATGAGTGCAATAATTGGGACTGATTCCTTTTATGTCGGAAATCTTCCAAGCAATTGCCTTCTTATGTGATTTCAAAACTTGAATCAATTTTGCCTTCTCTAGTGGCGTGAGGTCTTTCGAGATGATTACAGGGAGTTGCGACTCCTCTTCTAAGAATGCATACTCCAGATTGTCAGGTAACTTCTTCAATTCCAATTCTAGAGGCTCCTCGATAGATGGCTTCATTCTTGCTATTTCCTGTCTAACGAGTCATACCTCTCTTGGAATTCTGATTCTACATCATTAGTAGCGGTCACTGATGCTATCTGTTCTTCATTTATGGAAATCTTCCTTTTTAATGCTTCCTCTTTAGAAACGTCTTCTTTAGTTTCGAAAGTTGGTTCGGGAAACTCCTCACAGTCCTCTTTTGACTGGGGTTCCCAATATACCGGAATGAAATCTGTTTCTTCATTCTGTCTTCTCCTTGGTAGAGGTAAAGGAATGCCTTATCCTAGCAGTGCTATTTGAATAGTCTTGCCAAGAAAGTTACTTTCGGAGAGGGGATATATGTGTTGACTAAGGTCTATGGCTGAATGGTTGTCGAGATTTCCTTTAGGAGGTGTAAAGAACAGATCCTTAGAAATTTGATCTTGACTACATATAGCCATAGTCTCTTCCAGGTATTCGTTGACGAGTTCTTGAAACGAAGCAGAGAGATTGATATCTTCTTCACGGGGGTGGCTTATGAGTCGATCGACATTAAATGTGACTTCCTCACTTCCAACTCTTAGTTTCAATGATTTGTCGTGAAAATCAATTACGGCCTTGGCAGTATTTAGGAATGGTCTGCCAAGTATGAGTGGGACCTTCGTGTCTTCCTCAATATCCATAATGACGAAATCGACGGGAAATGCGAACTTATCCACTCTGACTAGGACATCTTCAGCTATTCCCCGAGGAATCTTAACTGATCTGTCCGCGAGTTGGATAGTCATTCTGGTGGGCCTTAAGCCATTTAATCCTAGCTTTTTGAATAACAAATAGGGCATTAGGTTTACACTAGCTCCTAAGTCTGCTAACGCATTGCTAATTTGGACATCTTGCAGGTAGCAAGGTACCGTAAATCTTCCTGTATCTCCTAACTTAGGGGGAATTCCATGTTGTAACACTAATGAGCATTCTTCACTTAAGAGCAAGCAAATTATCTCTCTTAATCTCTCTTTGTTTGAAAGCAATTATTTGAAAAATTTAGCGCAGTTTGGCATTTCTACTAAAGCTTCTACTAGTCGCACATTCAAATGTAAATTCTTAATAATATCCCAATACTTAGCGAATTGCACTTCTTTTTTTTCCTTCCTAAGCCTACCTGGGAAAGGTATGCGGGCACGTGGAATAATTTCCGGGGCCTTAGGAGAGATAGGTTCTGGTGGATTGACAACTGGGTCAATTGGCACAGGCTCCTTATTGAAAAAAATTTTGTATGGGTATATTAACCGTTGTTTCCTTCCCTCCTCTAATAATTACTAGGGCATCAAACTCACTACTCTCTAATTCAGCTTTAGCGGTTAATCGTTTAAGTGTAAGCTGAAAATTTATGATTAACTCTTCAAAAGTCTTTATCAATGTATTAAATTTATTCTGGCATTCTATGACTTGAAGGTTTATTATGTACTGCTTTTTCATAAATTCAACTAAAGCTTCTTTAGAGAGGGTAGCAGGTTTGTGCAACAGGAGGAGTATATTAAAGTCCGAGCTATTTTGCTGTTTATGTGCCCATCTAGGGTAAGGATACCTTAGATTGGTTCTAGTAGCATCGGTACTTTTAGGATTTGATAAACCTTGAAGAGTGAGGGTGAGATCTTGTAACCTGGTTTCCAGCATTTGTACCGTATGAGCGAAGACGTCATCATTCTCTACAGCTTCATTGTTCCAATCCTCCTGCTGTGCAGCTATTGTGTCCAAGAGATCCCATGCTTCGTCTGTCGGTCAAACCATTGTAAAGCGTGCAGATTATGTCTGCCCGACTTAACGAGTGATTCGGACATCTTTTAAGCATCACTTTTACTCTATTCCATGCTAAACACAATGACTCATTTTATTTTTGAGAAAAGTTGGCGATATCATTTCTTAAACAGGTTTGCAGGGAAAGTGGATAAAATTTGTTCAAAAATTTAGTGGTTAATTCTTCCCATGAGTGTATTGAATTCGGGTTAAGACCATCAAACCATGCTAAAGTGTGTGAAGACAGAGAATATTAGAAAAGATGAAGTTTCAAAAGGTTTTTCTCGTTTGCTTCCTTCTTAAAAGAGTCAACCAGACTGATAAATTTTTTTATGTGGAAGTTTGGATCGTCAGTCGGTATTCCTTGAAATTTACAGATTATACTGTCTAGTTAAATCATGTGTGAACTGATTTCAGGAATTCCTTCGGTCCCTAAGGTGATTGGTCCTTGATGTTAAAGCGGTGCATACAAAATAAAATTAATTTTTGCTAGGAAATACTATTAAAAACGATACAATTTTACACAAGTTATTTATTTATTTATAGAGTGGATATACCTAAACCTTGCTACAACACTTATAGGCAGTGTACCTAATCGTACAGTAGTGTAGTTTTTAGTAAGTCCGGTTCGTCCCACAGGGATCTTAGCCAAGTTTAACGCTATATTTTTAAAAACTATATTCGTAAAGATATAAATATATATATAAGTAGTATTATTATTATAAAAAGGGGGTTTTTACCGTTTAATGACCGGTTTGTCGATTTTAAAATTTAAGTCGCAGTTAAAACCTAATGTAAAATATTAAAAATAAATATAACTTAATTTTAAGCGTAAAGTAAATAACAATAATGAAATTACGATAAATAAAAATGCGATAAATAAAATTGCGATAATTAAAATTGCGATAATTAAAAAGTACAAAAATTAAAAGTGCATTTAAATAAAATGACAGTAAATAAAAGTGCGATAATTAAAAGTGCAATTAAATATGAAATAATGGAATTATGCTTATTTAAACTTTCGTAATCATGATGTTTGACGTGTTGATTTTAGTTTATTACCATGGGTTAATTGTCCTTTGTCCTGGATTATTCAATATGTCCATACGGTTTTGTCCATAATAGTCCATCAGTCATAAATATAAAGTGCGAGAGTCTTCGTTAAATTATCCTTATACCCGAAGTCAAATATTTCAACTAATTGGGGATTCGAATTGTAACAAGGTCTTAATACTTTGTTTAATGAATACACCAGGTTATCGACTGCGTGTAGTCCAAGGTTTTACTACTTTGTTAACAATTACACCAATTACCCTTGAATGTAATCCACCCCTATTTCAACAAGTCTATTAACTATTAATCCAGTTCCGTGTCCGGTAAAATGAACAATTATTGGTATTTATAGATATCCTGCCCAGCGTACCCGATTAAGCGTATGTGGTTATTTATAGATACGTCAAATTATAACCTTTATATTAAATTAACGAGGTATCATTAAGTTTATATAAACCCATTAATAGCCCATAGTCTAATTTCCACAAGTGTCGTTCTTTTATCCAAACCCCAATTATGATCCAAAGCCCAATTATCCAAATTTAATATTTAGCCCAACATCACGATTACTTCGGCATTAAATAAGCATAATAATAACTTAGCTACGAGACATTAATTTAAAAAGGTTGAACATAACTTATAATGGTTAATAATAGCGTAGCGTTACACGGACATAATTTCGACTTACAAATTTAAAAAATTCGCTAACATACCCTTATTATTAAAATTAAATTAAAATTAAAATTATAAATTATAAATATAAATATATATTGAGAGATAGAGAGTGACTTAGAAAAAGATGTGTTTGTGAAGTGC
The DNA here is from genome assembly GCF_046630445.1 of Rutidosis leptorrhynchoides. NCBI lineage: Eukaryota > Viridiplantae > Streptophyta > Magnoliopsida > Asterales > Asteraceae > Rutidosis > Rutidosis leptorrhynchoides. Next base: position 301,503,144 of record NC_092339.1, read on the forward strand.
AGAATTCGTTACCTTTTATAGGCCTACATTTTACTGTACAGCTCCGCGAGTGCGGAGTTTTTACCCTTCTAAACTCCGCGAGTGCGGAGGTTCACATTCCAGCTCACACAAATTTGATCCTAGGCTGCCAACGTTTATTTTTATAATATATAAATATAATATATATATAAGTTACATAATTAATTATATATTATATTATATTTATATACATAATTAATTTGTAACTTTCGGTCCGTTGCGTCGTGCGTTATTAGTTGGTTCATGTCCTGGTTCTGGTTTTTTGAACGTCCTTTTGTACGATTTAATAATTTGAACTTTGCGTTTTGCGGCTCGTACTCTTGTACTTTTGAGACGTTTCTCATCAATAATTTGAACCTCTTTGATTGTACTTTGTACTTTTTATCTTTTTGGTCGTTTGCGTCTTCAATTCGTTGAATCTGCCTTTTATCTTCACCTTTTATTATTTAAACGAATATCACTTGTAAATAGGACAATTGCAACTAAAAGCTTGTCTTTCTTGAGGGATAATGCTACGAAATATATGTTCGTTTTTAGCATTATCAAATATTCCCACACTTGAGCGTTGCTTGTCCTCAAGCAATATAGTCTTGAAATAAAAAATACTAGAATCACTTCTTTATTCTTCACACTTTGTACATCAGTGATTTCTATACGGAGGTATGAACAATGGTAATAACGATGTGGTTTATAGTCCCACATGACTATAAAAATATAGATTCGTTAGGAAATTAGATCTTTATGAAAACATTTGAACTTTTGAAAATTTAATCTAGCTTTTACCCTAGATAAGTTTTCCGGAATAACCCTTCACCGGTGTTTGCAAAATATTTTTATGGGTTTTGTGGGTTTTAGATTTTAAAATTTTAGCTCAAAACTTATGGTTTTGTGTTACCCACTTGCTAACCTTGTATTGGGAAAGCAACACGTCCAGTATACTTGCTCCGTATATTACCTTTCGGTAAACTACCTTCCGGTTGTAAAAGAAAGCGTTGAACAAGCAACTGTTAAGGCAATGTCCCGTGACATGCTTTTGATTATGGTCCACAACGTGTCTGATGTAATTACTATCCTTTGTAGGAGAAATAGCAAAGATCACCCTATAATTTTTCGGTCTGGCACAAGGTCCTGTCTTCGACCATGCTATGCAACCACCGTTCTTACGGTTGACACCCGATTTTGTTCAGGTGACCTAATGAATTCTGATAAATTCTTAGGATTTTACGTTCAATGGTAATGAACGCCTTGAAAATAGGTTTTTAGAAAAAAAATCGGTTTTAATTTTTGATCAAAATATTTTCTCGTTCAAGCTCGAGCTTAGATATCATCGAATTCCATGAGTTTGAATTCTCAATCTTTAAGGTCAATCTCAAGGATTGAGTAATATCAGTCTTAAAAGCTGATTTTTGATCTTTAAGGAGATTATCCTTTCTGGGGGTTTGATTCATTAGTCTTATCAAGCTAATTTGCACGGCGCTCTCCCCATTTTACGAGACAGATCCTCTCATGGTTAGGATAAGTCTGACCAATTGGCGACCCTGTTTGATGCTGAGGTCCGTGGATTTCCAACTGATTTTCGAGAAAACTTTTCAAGGTTTTTCGTAGACTCTACAACTGGTCTGGACGACAACTTCTTGACCTAAATTAAGAAGCGCGTGTCTTTTTCAGAAGACTTTACTTCCTTTTAATGATGGAATTGATTCATCGTGTAGATCCATCTTTCTTTCAAATATATTACAATGTACCGGGTAAAACAGTTAATTTTGTCCAAAACAAAAGTATCTTCAATTATTTGTACAAAAATATGTGATATATGTTTTAAATAACTTGGTAAATTTTTCCCACACTTGGCTTTTATTTTCCTTTCTTTGCCTTTTTATTGTCCTCTATTCCATTTTAAATGAATTCTAACATTTTGGGTTGTTTCTCAATTTATGTCTTTTTCGAGGTAACAATAATTTCGGTGTTAACACCTAGTTTTATCGTTCATAAATATGTATAAACATAATTTTGAGTTCATTTAGTTGAAAATTTTGAAAAATTTTACTATAATTGGTAGTCAGTATATAAGACTAGGGCTGTTCTTTATTATCAGAGAGCACTATATTCTAATACAACTACTGCGTTACTAGTATTTTTAATGGTAACCAAGTGTTTATGTTTAAAATTTTTAAAAATCCGAAAGAATTTAACCCCTTCCCACACTTAAGATCTTGCAATGCCCTCATTTGCAAGAAATCAGTACAATTTAAATTATTGAGGGTGATTAGCGTAGAAAAATGATTAAATTTTACCAAAGCTTCCAAACATATTGGCGTTTGTTTTAAAAGCAAAGATTTTTTAATTTTTTTTGGGTTTTTTAATGATTTTGGCATACTTTAATTTAATAAGATTAAAAATAATGATAACAAAATTTCTCGTCCCGCCCTCGGGTAAAGCAATATCGGTTCAACGACCTAGTCTTCAACTCACGACGAATTTTAAATATCAAATTTTTAACTTAATGAAATAAAGTAAATTTTTGTTTTTAAATTCACACCAAACTTAAATTTAAAATGCATAAAATTAAAAATTCATATAAATATTATTATACATACAAACTTATATTAAAAATATTAATTTTTCAAATATTTACAAACTTAAATATATTGATTTTTAAAAAGTTTACAATATTAATTTAATATTTATATATTAAATTTAAAAATATGGTAAAAATTAAAATTAAAAATCTTTTTGGTCTTTTATCCCACTTTAATCAATCAAATATTATCAAAAATATACGCCCCTCTTTTCGGTAAAGTAATTTTGGCTATATTACCTAGTTTTACTCCTGACGAATTTCTGAAATATTTTGGATTGATTGATTAAAGATATTTATATCTTAAGAATAAACGGTAAATTTCGCAGTGATGTAATAAATTTTTGTATGATATCAATAATTTCGGTTACGCATACCTAATTTTATTGAATACCAATTTAATACTTTATAGCGAACGATTCAGCAGTTATTATCAAAAGATTAAAAGCAATAAAAAAAATAAAAACTGTACATACTTACCTATGAGAAAGAATTCTCAGAGACCTGCTTTAGCCGATTCATAGGAGAGTCGTGTGATTTGGTTCTCCATAGCTACGTAAGCGTAACCTCGACTTTTCAATATCTTTTTTTCTAAACATATAAACGGTCCTTCTCTACATAGAGTAACAAATTCGGTATTTGAATATGTTTGATTATTTGAACATTTACCTTCGTGTGACCATTTTTCGCATTTATAACATCTTTCAAGGTGTCGTGCTCTTCTTTTTGTTGCGGATTTTGATTTTCCTTTACCAAAATGTATCTTATGATGATCTTTTCTGAGTTCTTTCCTTACTTCGTCACATCTGCTTCTTATTACTGACACCAGGTCACTCGGGAGTGTGTCATTATTACGTTTAGTAATCAAAGCGTGTAGCATTAGACCATGGTTCAGATCAAAGGAATTCTTCATCTCGTAAAACCTAAAAAAATAAAAATTCAGAATGTGGGGAGAAGACTAGTTCTTTAGGGTCTGCTAGGGAAAGACCATACAGATTCCATTTTCGGAAACTACACGAAAACAGAATATCTAACTCTAACAGAAATATAAATAACCCTAGATAGATTCGATTCTTCTCACACTTAGTTAGATTTGATGTCGAAATTGTGATTAACTTCGTTTTCAATTGGACTATCAACAACTTGTATATCTTTGACTTTTACTTCAAGCCAATTGTTGATTTCCTCTGTAACTTTCTCAAATTCAAGTAACATTGCCTTTTCTTTTGGTGATAAATTGGATACTAATCGGTTACATAACTTAAAGTTTCCCTTAATCCTAGCATCGTGAATCCGTTTATAAAGTTTCTTCGTTGAACTGTTAAAAACGGGTTCATCTAATTTCGTATCATCAACGGGGTTCTTTGTTATCGGATCATCATTAAGTGTTTCTTCATCTTCCCCACACTTATGCGTTTTTATTGGTTTAACAGTTTTGGTTGGTGGAGATCTAAACTTTTGGTTCACAAAGGTGACCGATTAATCACAATCCCTAAGTGTCATTCTACCTTCTTTTACATCAATGAATGCCTCGGTGGTTGCTAAAAATGGGCGACCTAAAATTAGAGGAATATCAAGGTTTTCCTCCATATTAATAACTATAAAGTTTGCAACAAAGGTCAAACTTCCCACGTTAACAAATAAATTATTTACTAATCTAACCGGGTGTTTAATGGTTAGGTCAAATGATTGAACACCTATTTTGGTTAGTTTTAATTTACCCATACCTAATCTTTTGTATAAGGAAAGAGGCATAATATTTGCACTTGCTCCTAAATCTGCAAGTCCATTATATATAGCACCATCATTAAGCAAGCAAGAAATGATAAATTCACCCGGGTCTCCTACTTTAGTAAGTTGAGTTGGTTTGTTAACCTTTTTCGAGTGTTCTTTTCTTGGTTCTTTCACTTCTATTTGAACTTCTTTTTCTTCATTTCTTGGAATGGGAGATTTGTATAGAAATTCTTCTTCATCACTCCAATTTGAATCCTCCCCATTTTTCAATTTTGATTTTTCATATGTTGTTGATAACATATTTATATTTTAATTTTGAAGGTTTTCTAGGGTGGTGAAATTATGATTGACTTCATTGTCAACTTCCATCGGACCATGTATGTAATGTTTAACTCTGTGACCATTAACTTTAAATTCAATCCCATTTGAATTTATTAACTCTATTGTTCCGTATGGGAAAACTCTTTTGACTATAAATGGTCCAGACCATCTTGATTTCAATTTTCCAGGAAATAACTTGAATAGTGAATTGAAAAGAAGAACTCTGTCTCCTTTTTTAAATTCTTTTGAACTTCTGATTCTTTTATCATTTCATTTCTTCGTTCTTTCTTTATAGATTAACGAATTTTCGTATGCTTCATGTCTTAATTCTTCTAATTCATTTAGTTGACTTAATCGTAGACGTCCGGCTTCATGTAAATCAAGATTACATGTCTTCAAAGCCCAAAATGCTTTGTGCTCAATTTCTACGGGAAGATGACATGCTTTTCCATAAACGAGTTTAAAAGGTGTGGTTCCAATTGGAGTTTTGTAGGCTATTCTAAAAGTCTAAAGTGCATCCTCCAATTTCATGGACCATTCCTTCGGATTTGATCCTACGGTTTTCTCTAGAATACGTTTTAAAGCTCGGTTGGTATTTTCAACTTGTCCACTTGTTTGTGGATGATAAGCGGTTGAGATTTTATGAGTTACTTCATATCTTTTGAGAACTTTCTCAAGTTGATTATTACAAAAATGAGTACCCCGATCACTTATTAAAGCTTTCGGTGTTCCGAACCTAGCAAAAAGACGTTTTAAAAAGTTGACTACAACTCGTGCATCGTTACTCGAGAGAGCTTGTGCTTCCGCCCATTTAGATACATAATCAATGGCAACGAGAATGTAGAGATTATTATGAGATTTTGGAAATGGACCCATAAAGTCAATACCCCAAACGTCAAATACTTCACATACTTGAATGAAATTTTGTGGCATTTCATCACGTTGACTTATTTTTCCGGCCCTTTGACATGCATCGCATGATTTGCAAAGAAGGTGTGCGTCTTTGAAAATTGTAGGCCAATAGAATCCAGCGTCATAGACTTTTCTTACTGTGAGTTGAGGCCCATAATGCCCTACTGTTGGTCTTGTGTGACAATGGTTTAAGATTTGACTGGCTTCATTTTCGAATACACATCGGCGTATTATTCCATCGGGACAACTTTTAAACAAATGTGGATCTTCCCAGAAATAGTGTTTTATATCACTAAAGAATTTCTTTCGTTTTTGGTACGACAACCCTTTTTCAAGGAATCCACATACTAAGTAGTTTGCGTAGTCTGCAAACCATGGAATTTCACTATAATCTATCTTTAATAGATATTCATCAGGAAAGTTGTATGGCCAATTCATTTAGAACTTCTAATTCAGGATTTTTAAGACGAGAAAGATGATCAGCTGTGAGATTTTCTGCTTCCTTTTTGTCTTGGATTTCAATATCGAATTCTTGTAAGAGTAAGATCCAACGGATTAATCTTGGTTTGGCATCTTGTTTCGAAAATAGGTATCTAAGAGCAGAATGGTCGGTATAGACCACCGTTTTAGCTAGAACGAGATATGAACGAAATTTGTAAAAAGCAAAGACAATAGCAAGGAGTTCTTTTTCAGTAGTTGTGTAATTCGTTTGTGCTCCTTGTAATGTCTTACTAGCGTAATAAATAGGTTGAAATCGTTTTTCAATCCTTTGTCCTAAAACGGCTCCCATTGCAAAATTACTTGCATCGCACAAAAGTTCAAACGGTAGATTCCAATTTGGAGTTATCATGATCGGCACATTAGTGAGTTTCTCTTTAAGAATATTAAAAGATTTGATGCATTCATTCGAAAAGATGAATGGAGCATCCTTTTCTAGGAGTTTATTCATAGGAGTGGCAATTTTAAAAAAATCTTTTATGAATCGTCGATAAAAACCGGCATGCCCTAGAAAACTCCTAACTCCTCTAACATTGGTGGGATGTGGAAGTTTAGCAATTACATCTACTTTAGCTCTATCCACTTCAATTCCTTCCTTTGAAATTTTATGACCAAGAACGATGCCTTCTTTAACTATGAAATGGCATTTCTCCCAATTAAGTACTAGATTTGATTGTTCGCATCTAATAAGCATTCGTTCAAGATTAACTAAGCATGTTTCAAAAGTATCACCGAAGACTGAAAAGCCATCCATGAAAACTTCCAAGCATTCTTCTATCATGTCGTGAAAAATCGCCATCATGCACCTTTGAAAGGTTGCAGGGGCGTTGCAAAGTCCAAATGGCATGCGTTTGTAAGCAAAAGTACCATAAGGGCACGTGAATGTGATTTTCTCTTGATCCTCGGGTGCTATTGGAATTTGAAAGTATCCGGAAAAATCGTCAAAAAAATAATAGTAACTATTTTCGGCTAATCTTTCCAACATTTGATCAATGAAAGTTAAGGGAAAGTGATCTTTTCTGGTGGCGTCATTTAATTTTCTATAATCAATACAAACACGCCATCCTGTTACAGTCCTAGTAAGAATAAGCTCATTTTTCTCATTTGTGATGACAGTCATCCCACCCTTCTTAGGTACACATTGAACTGGGCTTACCCATGGACTATCAGAGATTGGATAAATTAATCCTGCATCAAGCAGTTTAATAATTTCTTTCTTAACAACATCTTGCATATTAGGATTTAGTCTTCGTTGGCGTTGCACATACGTTTTATGACCTTCTTCCATAAGAATTTTATGTGTGCAATACGAAGGACTTATTCCTTTAATATCATGAATTTTCCATGCAATAGCTGGTTTATGAGCCTTTAGCACAGAAATGAGTCGAGATTTTTCATTTTTTGTAAGAGAAGACGATATTATTACAGGTAATTCAGATTCACCATGTAAATAAGCATATTCCAAATGGTTTGGAAGTGGCTTTAATTCTAATGTCGGTGGTTCTTCTATCGATGATTTATATCGATATCTGTCTTCCTCTTTTAGCATTTGAATTTCTTCTTTTGTTGGTTCATATCCATTAGCCATAAGTGTAGCTAAAATTTCAGTTTCATCAATTGGTTCAGTTCCTTCTCCTAAAGAACATTCTCCTGTTCCTTGTAATTCTGGAAATTCTTCTAACAATTCTGCATGTGAATCTATAGTTTGAATATAATAACATGTATCATCTGTAGATTGCGGTTGTTGCATTGCTCTATCAACTAAAAAGGTAACACTCTCGTCCTCTATACTTAGGGTCAGTTTCTTACCGAACACATCTATTATTACTTTAGCCGTGTTTAAGAATGGTCTTCCTAATATGAGAGGAACTGGAGAATCTTCTTCCATGTCTAGAATAACAAAATCTACTGGAAATACTAAAGTACCAACTTTAACTAGCATGTTCTCCATTATCCCTCTAGGATATTTTACTGATCAATCGGCTAGTTGTAAGCTTATTCGTGTTGGTTTCAATTCTCCAAGGTCTAGTTTAGCGTATAGTGAATACGGCATTAAATTTATACTAGCACCTAAGTCTGCCAATGCTTCTATTGAACTAAGACTACCCAGAAAACATGAAATTGTGAAACTTCCTGGATCTGAAAGTTTTTCTGGTATCTTATTCAACAGCACTGCAGAACAATTAGCATTCATAGTAACAGCCGAGAGTTCTTCCATTTTCTTTCTATTTGTGATTAGATCTTTCAAGAATTTAGCATATCTTGGCATTCCTGAAATTACATCAATGAAAGGAAGATTTACATTTATCTGTTTAAACATATCCAAGAATTTGGATTGCTCGACTTCAAGTCTTTCTTTTCTCATTTTACTTGGGTAAGGAAGTGGTGGTTGGTATGGTTTAACATAAGGTTTTGCTTTAACTGTGTTATCTTCATTAACCTTTTCAACTACCGGTTCTTTTTCCTTATCTTGTTCAGATTGTGGTTCTTGTGGAATAGGAATAGCGTCATCAGAAATTATAGGTATTTCAAGTGGTTTAAGTGTAATACCACTTCTTGTGGTAATGGCTTTTGCCATTTCATTCTTGGGGTTAGCATTTGTATCACTAGGTAAACTTCCCGGTTTTCTTTCACCTATCAACCTTGCTAGGTTACTTACTTCTTGTTCCAAATTTTGAATAGAAGCTTGTTGATTTCTAAATGCTTGAGCATTTTGTTCATTGGTTTGTTTCTGAGATGTAAAAAATTGAGTTTGAGATTCAACTAGCTTCGACATCATATCTTCTAAATTTGGCTTTTTATCATCGGTTTGTGGTGGTTTATTTTGAAAAATAGGTCTTTGCTGATTGTAAGTATTGTTGGATACTTGTTGATTGCTAGGACCTTATTGGTTGTTGTATGGAAGATTTCGGTTATAATTCTGGTTTTGATTGTAGATTGGTCTTGGCGGTTGATAATTATTCTCATAATTATTTCCAAGCATTTGGTTCATGTATGAAACATTCTCTCTTTGTTCCATTGTTTGTTCAATACTGAGACAATCTTTTGTCAAATGTGGTCCTCCACACTGCTCACAACTAATTCGTATTGAGTGAATATCTTTACTCATCTTTTCCATTCGTCTCTCGACAGCATCTATCTTTGCAGAAATGGAATCTAAGTCATGGCTAGAATCGGCTCTAGCTGCTTTAGATGATCTAACGATATCTTTCTTTTGATGCCACTCATGTGAGTGGGAAGCAGTGTTATCAATAATTTTGTAAGCTTCAGTTGCTGTTTTCTTCATAATGGAACCACCAGCTGCTATATCGATGTCTTTTCTTGTAGTGATGTCACATCCTTGGTAGAATATTTGTACTATTTGATAAGTGTCTAAACCATGTTGCGGACATCCTCTTAATAACTTTTCAAATCTTGTTCACGCCTCATATAGAGTTTCATTTGGCTTTTGTGTGAACGTAACTATTTCTCCTTGAAGTCTCACGGCTTTAGATGCCGGAAAGAATTGTTTAAGAAATTTTTCAACTAAGACATCCTATGTATCAATCGCCCCTTCAGGTAACGATTCTAACCAATCTTTGGCTTCTCCCTTTAAAGTCCAGGGAAATAACATGAGATAGATCTGTTCATCCTCCACTTCTCTTATTTTGAATAAAGTACAAATCCTATTAAAGGGACGAAGATGTTCATTTGGATCTTCATTCGGCGCACCACTAAATTGGCATTGATTAGTTACCATGTGTAGTGTGATGACCCGAAAATTTCCGACCAAATTTAAACCTAACCTTTATATGTTTTCGACACGATAAGCAGAATTTGTAATGTTAAATCTCAAAAAGTTTGGAACTACATTCATGTAATCAATTACCCTTTGACCGTGTTCGACGATTCACGTACATAGTTTTATACTTTTACTATACTTTAACTTTACCTTTACTTTACTTTTACTTTACTTTAACTTTAATAATTCACTTTAATAATTCACTTTAATAATTCATACTTTAATAATTCATACTTTAATAATTCATTTTAATAATTCATACTTTAATAATTCACTTTAATAATTCATACTTTAATAATTCACTTTAATAATTCAAAAATCTATTATAAATAGAATTCAATAGGTTTCATTATTTCATAGAAACTTGAAAATATATTTCTCTAAACTCTCTCAATCGAATTACATATATATATTTACTTAGTATTATTTCAAGATATTATTAGTATACATAAAATACTACGACGGAGTTATATTCAGACGATTTCAAAATAAGTTTTCAAACGGGATAGAGCTAAGGAAATTATGGGTTATAGCTATGGAGGTTATGGGTATTGTTCAAGGGTATTGCTCGTGAGGTCAACCTAACGTTTATCATTTTCGTTGCGTCTACGTACTTTCCTGCAATATTGAATCACAATATTGATACGTGAGCATTCATATCTTATCTTTTATATATTAATAGTGTATCCCTGACTAGTACTCGAGTATATATGATTGTGCATGTTTGTATGCTTAGTTTCGTCGTTAAATAGTTTATGATAAATCACGAATTTGATACATATGCTACTGAGATAAGGTATATGATATGCATGTCGTTGAAAAGCTAAAGAAAAATTAATAACTTTTCATTTAGAAATCGTGTGGGTTCGATGAACGGATTAAAAGATATGGTCAACTGAATTATTATTAATTTTAATATTATTATTAAAACGATTATTATAATTGTTATCAGTTGATGTTATTACTAAAATTATCTTTATTACTAAAAATTAGTATTTTTATTGAAACTATCATTTTATTATTTTTATCATTATTATTATTATCAATATTATTTTATCAAATAAATATGCGTACAAAGATATTTTTACCACACGTAATATAATTGCATTAATAATACATAACACTATATTTTTATGATATTAAGTGAATTTTATAAATTTTAATACTTGAGATATATAAAAGTATATTTTTATCATATATGAATTTAAATATAAATTTTTATTTATTAATAAATGACTTGTATTATTTAGTATAATAAGATCTGATAAATATATTTAAATATATAAAACGACTATATATAAGTTATATAATAAACATGTATAGATTTTGGAAGTCATTTTGGGTCAAGTTGACTTTTGTTGACTTTTGCATGTCGGTCTCGAGCATTAGGATTGTGATACACTATGACTTGACCTAAATTGTTAGACAGATATTGACCAACATATAAATATATATACTTAATATAGGTTCGTGAATCCTAGACAAACCCTGCACTTGTTCAGTGCCGTCATATACATAATTGCTACAAAATACAGTATTGTGAGTTTCATTACTCCCTTTTTATATATATTTTTGGGCTGAGAATACATGCACTGTTTTATAACTGTTTTACGAAATGGACACAAGTACTAAAAACATATTCTACTTTGAGTTGTACCACTTTGCATATTTTTCCCTAATAGTTTGGTAACTACCATTTACATGCGGTATTGTAAACGCGAATCCTGTTGATAGATCTATCGGGCCTAACAACCCCAACTGGACTGGATGACCAGTATTCAACGGTTGCACAGTACTTCGTTTTAGTGACTACACTTGGTACAGTGTAGTGAAATTTCATAATAAAGGGAATATGCGACGTTGATTAAATGTTAAGTATGGTTACCAAGTGCTCAACCACTTAGAATATTTTTATTAAAACGTTTGTGTATATGAAATCTTGTGGTCTATTACTATTACAGAAATGATTGATTATGATAAACTAATGAACTCACCAACCTTTTGGTTGACATTTTAAAGCATGTTTATTCTCAGGTATTATAGAAATCTTCCGCTGTGCATTAGCTCATTTTAAGGATATTACTTGGAGTCATTCATGACATACTTTGAAAGACGTTGCATTCGAGTCGTTGAGTTCATCAAGATTAATATTAAGTCAATTATAGTTGGATGTAATATGAAATGGTATGCATGCCATCAATTTTAGATGTAAAGAAAGTTTATCTTTTAAAAACGAATGCAATGTTTGTAAAACGTATCATATAGAGGTCAAATACCTCGCGATGTAATCAACTATTGTGAATCGTTTATAATGTATATGAACGGGTCCTTTCAGTTGGTATCAGAGCGGTGGTCTTAGCGAACCAGGTGTTGCATTAGTGTGTCTAACTGATAGTTGTTAAGATGCATTAGTGAGTCTGGACTTCGACCGTGTCTGCATGTCAAAAAGTTTGCTTATCAATTCTATTCGGAAATCATCTACTTATCATCCTTAGGAAATTACCTGCTTATCATCTTAAGTCTAGACACATTTTCCTGCATTTATTTCATAATAGTGTATAGACGGATTCTTATCTTAGCACATCTATTACTGTGAACTTTGACTGACATCTTTTCAAAGATTCTCCGTAATTTACGGAATTTTGGTATTATATATACATATGCAAATTATGTAATTGAAGAATACCAAATCTAAATTCTACAATCTATTTCATACCAAAAATTCTTTTCCTGATCCTACGAGATGGATCCCTCAAGCAGTTCGAATTCCTCAGATTCCGACAGCTATTCCGATATGGATATCTACCTGAGCTCCGAAAGTAGCATCACCGGAATGGATCAACCAATTTCCCATCATCTATTTTGGATGAATTGGGGATGGGTCCGTAGTCAACTCAACCATTGGAGACAAGAAAAAGGTGATCCCTTCCATCCACCACATTGTCCTCTTGGCGATGAACCTGAAGCACTTACCGGCGAACCTGTTCGAGACACCATTTTCTCACTCATTACTAGAGTATCTCATCATGATTATATACTATCCCATATTGCAAATCTTATTCATCCACTCATTCCAACCACCAATCATCCCGGTGTACTAGCAGAAATTAACGAACTTCGCGCCCTAGTAGTGGCTTTGGAACACATGGTGCAAGGATTACAAACACCATCAGTAGCACCAACAGCATAACCAATACCGCCAGTAACATCCACATCGCAAGCCTCAATACCACAAGCTTCAGCAGCATCACCAGCAGTTACCGGCAGTATCATCAGCATCAACAATATCGTCAGCACCACCATCACCGTCAGTACTGTCAGCATCATCAGCACTAGCAGCACCTATAACATCATAAGTTCCATCAGTTCAAGAATCGCCGTGGACGTCATCATTGATCAACAACGAGTATTTTGTATCAACGAGTTATGAAGTATTAACTCATTCTTCTAAAGAAATTATATGTATATATTTTATATATATGAATGCTGAAACTATAAAAATCTTTCGTACTAAGCTATTGAATATGAATTGAAAAAGGGTAGATACTACTCAGTTAAATTCATATTACTAATATGCTATGATGTACATCCTTCATTAACAACCTAACCATCGTAACTACAATCTTTGATTCAATTAAATGAATTCGATTTCATAATAAACCAAGTGTATCATTCAATAACATGTTTGATTTTACACTTTCATCTTCAATGTACTCTAAACTTACTGGAAAACAACATTCGTATCTTGTGAAGTTAGCAAGAGTTCTATGAGCATCAGCATAATTCACTAAGGAAATATCTATAAGAATAAATATTGAAGTATTGATTACATTAGCGAAATACTCCGCGAAGATTATGTAATCTCTAATGTTTTAGAGATTATTCTTTACTAATCCAAGCCAAAAATCAAATGAGCTTAATATGATATTAACTCATTAAATCTGTATTACATCTGAAGAAAATATACATACATATATTTTCATAAAGACTGTAATGAAAAATTCTTGTTCAAAATATTATTTGTGACATTTTTTTTAACGGGTAGGTAATACCTGAGAGATATATAAATGCACAATTAATATATTACATTCTTCGATTCTAATTCAGTAAATCATCAACTATACTCCCTATTTTCACAACAGTATGCCTTCTTTTATAAGAAATCAAAAAAACCATACTCATTCAAATTCAATCACCTATTCTGATTTTTGAAATCTCAGAATGCAACTCGAGATATAAGCAAAACCATCACTCTTAGATCCTTACATTTTTTCAAAGCTATACTTTGACTTCAAAACTGTGATAGAACATCACTTTTAATTATAACACTCAAAAGGATACGAGAATCAATCAAGATTTATGACGAATTTATCCTTTGGATATTGACAATGACAAGCTGCATTTAAAACGCTTCGAATATTCGGAAGACACTTCAAATAAGGAACAATCGAGATGATGATCCAATCACACATTACCTGAAGTCTTGTACCTGAAAAACTCTCGAACCCAAAGTCATAGTTTAACACGTACCCGCATTGAATTCTTTAGCATTTATTAGCAAAAACAACCTTACGATTCTTTTCAAAGTAGCCAGTTTTGTCATAGCTCCAACAAGTCAACTTCGACTTTTCAGTAAAACTAATTTTATTATAACTTCGATAGATACGCTACCCTTTCACCATCGTTACTGGGGAACCTTTCATATCTCACCACATTAGCAGTAAACTTATCAACAACTTCATTAACCTTCGACTTAAACCTCTCCGAAAAGTCACTATACGTATTCATTGAAACTCCATCTCTTACTCATCCGCATCTTGCAACAAGAATTGCCATACCAATTACTAAAAATCAGAAATCAGTATTTTGAAATCTCGCAGCGTTTCTACTTCAATAGTTATATATACATATAACGTCTATCTCCTAAACTTACACACTTCGAATGTGAAGTTTCTGAAAAACATCTCAAACTGTGAATTAGTTCTCGAAATGCTAATGAAGCAACAGAAACTGTAAACGACTTTAACAGTCAAAAGTTTGATGACAAAGAATAATGTGTTGGTAAAGCCCAGAAAAAGAGAAGAGTTGGTACTGAACAATGGATTGAGCAGACCGTGAAGGAGACCAAGGACAAATACAAGGACCAAAGTCTGTATTTAAAGAATCTTGATGATTCTGTTTCTGACGAAGTCATTAACGAGACTCTAAACCTTTGCGGACCTTATTCTTCATCATCATCTTATCTTAAATATTATAAGATATATCGTATCTCTCATTATACATATTCTCCATATTTCTGGAGATATTTTCACAACTATTCTTATCTGAGATCATTTATCTCTCCATAATATCTGCAACATAAAAGAAACTGTGTTGGTTTCTAAATTCTGAAAAAAATTCAAATATGAATGTTTTGAAGTATTGTTCGGAACTGAAGCATGAGTTAGTATAATATAATGACACTTGATCAACGTGATTATATTACAGTAATTCATGCTGAGTTTCTAATGGAACGTGATGATTCACAGAACATACCGTCATCATGTGCCATTTACACGACTCTTACATTCTACCAAATCTCCAAACATATTAAGAACATATCTTCTTGATAGTTCTAACTTTCCAGATATTCTGGTAATTTGCCAAATCAAGATCGTACCATTACGATTTCCTTCTTAGAACATTAACTATGTTCATCCAAAACTTCATACCTACTAATTCTGGACCATTATTCGCTTGACTTAAAGCCGGGAAGAGACAACAAAAGTTTGAAACTCCAAAATGTAAGGGAGAATATAAAGTCTAATAACAACACATAAGTTACAAACCGTGTATATCAATGTTTATCACAACATAAAGACACGAGAGAATTAAAAACACTATAACCCCAAGGGCGAAGTAGAAGAAAATAGATTCCTCCGGTAGAAGTTGAAAAAGGAGAATGATTGTTGCGATAGTAAGGATAAGGATAAGGATTAGAACTGGATTAAGCATGTTCGCAATCTTTTGAAATTGGAATTGAGTATAGAAGTGGTAAAAACTAATGGAATGGAAAAGGTAAATATATAAGGGAAATATCAGACGTAGTAATCGAGACAGATCATCGCATTTAATTAAAGAGATCCTAATTTCCTTAAATCTCGGAGAAATAGATCTTATAGATTTCCAAGATTTTTTTTTTGAATCCCTTGAATTTCGGAATTTAACCATGACTACGTCAAAAATTATAACGAAACTTATTTTCCTCATTCCACTATTTTGTGATAGCTTCACTCATACGCTTCGAGTAATCGGATCATTTTATCCATATTACTCTATGGTAATAAAATCCTATCTATCAACACATATCCGTCATGAAACATTTTTATGGTTAGCCATGACGACCTCGATCAAATTTCGGGACGAAATTTCTTTAACGGGTAAGTGCTGTGACGACCCGGAAATTTCCGACCAAATTTAAACCTAACCTTTATATGTTTCCGACACGATAAGCAGACTTTTTAATGTTGAATCTCAAAAAGTTTGGAACTACATTCATGTAATCAATTACCCTTTGATCGTGTTCGAAGATTCACGAACAATTATGTGTATATAGATATGTATATATAATATATAATATTAACTGAAAACATTAACAAAGTATTAGATATATGATACTTTACATGAACGTATTTGTTTCGATATATTTATCGACAGAATTAAGAGATAATATCAAATGATTGAATTATCAGATACATTATGATATGATTACGGGCCAATGTTATGAGGTCCACTGTGATTTAAGAAATCTATTCTTTTTGACAATATTCGGAAAATGGTAAAGTGATCTATAAGTAAGAACGTGGAGTGTAAATAACTTAGATGTTGGATATCGACAAGTTAAGTAACTCGACATTTTCCATTAAGATGATTTCATACGTTTATTAAACCTTTGGACTTTATCCCATGCTTCACCAACAGACTGTAATTTAAAAACTTGAAACCTATTATGAATATATATAATTCTACTTTTCTAAAATGTTTTATGATATAACGATTTAAATTAATATTAAATATATTTATACGTGTATTATACGTACATAGTTTTATACTTTTACTATACTTTAACTTTACCTTTATCTTTACTTTTACTTTACTTTTACTTTACTTTAACTTTAATAATTCACTTTAATAATTCACTTTAATAATTCATACTTTAATAATTCACTTTAATAATTCATACTTTAATAATTCATACTTTAATAATTCACTTTAATAATTCACACTTTAATAATTCACTTTAATAATTCAAAAATCTATTATAAATAGAATTCAATAGGTTTCCTTATTTCATAGAAACTTGAAAATATATTTCTCTAAACTCTCTCAATCGAATTACATATATATATTTACTTAGTATTATTTCAAGATATTATTAGTATACATAAAATACTACGACGGAGTTATATTCAGATGATTTCAAAATAAGTTTTCAAATGGGATAGAGCTAAGGAAATTATGGGTTATAGCTATGGAGGTTATGGGTATTGTTCGAGGGTATTGCTCGTGAGGTCAACCTAACGTTTATCATTTTCGTTGCGTCTACGTACTTTCCTGCAATATTGAATCACAATATTGATACGTGAGCATTCATATCTTATCTTTTATATATTAATAGTGTATCCCTGACTAGTGCTCGAGTATATATGATTATGCATGTTTGTATGCTTAGTTTCGTCGTTAAATAGTTTATGATAAATCACGAATTTGATACATATGCTACTGAGATAAGGTATATGATATGCATGTCGTTGAAAAGCTAAAGAAAAATTAATAACTTTTCATTTAGAAATCGTGTGGGTTCGATGAACGGATTAAAAGATATGGTCAACTGAATTATTATTAATTTTAATATTATTATTAAGACGATTATTATAATTGTTATCAGTTGATGTTATTACTAAAATTATCTTTATTACTAAAAATTAGTATTTTTATTGAAACTATCATTTTATTATTTTTATCATTATTATTATTATCAATATTATTTTATCAAATAAATATGCGTACAAAGATATTTTTACCACACGTAATATAATTGCATTAATAATACATAACACTATATTTTTATGATATTAAGTGAATTTTATAAATTTTATTACTTGAGATATATAAAAGTATATTTTTATCATATATGAATTTAAATATAAATTTTTATTTATTAATAAATGACTTGTATTATTTAGTATAATAAGATCTGATAAATATATTTAAATATATAAAACGACTATATATAAGTTATATAATAAACATGTATAGATTTTGGAAGTCATTTTGGGTCAAGTTGACTTTTGTTGACTTTTGCATGTCGGTCTCGAGCATTAGGATTGTGATACACTACGACTTGACCTAAATTGTTAGGCAGATATTGAACAACATATAAAAATATATACTTAATATAGGTTCGTGAATCTGAGACAAACCCTGCACTTGTTCAGTGCCGTCATATACATAATTGCTACGAAATACAATATTGTGAGTTTCATTACTCCCTGTTTATATATATTTTTGGGCTGAGAATACATGCACTGTTTTATTATTGTTTTACGAAATGGACACAAGTACTAAAAACATATTCTACGTTGAGTTGTACCACTTTGCATATTTTTCCCTAATAGCTTGGTAACTACCATTTACATGCGGTATTGTAAACGCGAATCGTGTCGATAGATCTATCGGGCCTGACAACCCCAATCGGACTGGACGACCAGTATTCAACGGTTGCACAGTACTTCATTTCAGTGACTACACTTGGTACAGTGTAGTGAGATTTCATAATAAAGGGAATATGCGACGTTGATTAAATGTTAAGTATGGTTACCAAGTGCTCAACCACTTTGAATATTTTTATTAAAACGTTTATGTATATGAAATCTTGTGGTGTATTACTATTACGGAAATGATTGATTATGATAAACTAATGAACTCACCAACCTTTTGGTTGACAATTTAAAGCATGTTTATTCTCAGGTATTAAAGAAATCTTCCGCTGTGCATTAGCTCATTTTAAGGATATTAGTTGGAGTCATTCATGACATACTTTGAAAGACGTTGCATTCGAGTCGTTGAGTTCATCAAGATTAATATTAAGTCAATTATAGTTGGATGTAATATTGAATGGTATGCATGCCGTCAGTTTTAGATGTAAAGAAAGTTTGTCTTTTAAAAACGAATGCAATATTTGTAAAACGTATCTTATAGAGGTCAAATACCTCGCGATGTAATAAACTATTGTGAATCGTTTATAATGTATCTGAACGGGTCCTTTCATGTAGGATGTGTCCTTTGATTTTATAATCTGGCGCATTAATGTCTGGTTGAGTAATTGCGTGATCTTGACCAGTGCGTTTAGCTCTCATTCGGTCTTCCATACTTAGAGGTTCCAGATTTTCCATGATTGAATTTGTTGAATCTGAATCACTAGAGGATTCTGATTTAATGGGTTGTTCTTCGACAATCTCCGTTTGAATGATTGGTGGTTCCAGAGGAAAGATTAATGGTTCAGGATCTCTGAATTGTCCCTGAATATTCTCCGGATTCTCAATTGTGAGGTCGTGTTCAAAAAATGGATTATCAAAAATTTGAATTGGAGTACTTGGTCGACTTGATGACGATTCTAAAGAAAAATTAACGGCGACAATATTGGCTAGATGTCTTGATCGAGTTACAGGTGGTGAACGTATAAAAGGTGATGAACGTTTTGCTCGGTGCATTCACAGAATATCCTATTAGTTATAAAAGATAAAAATTATAGAAGTTATCAAATTAATAGAATTTTCTGATTTTGCCCACGTTTTGAATAGCCAATAGATGCAGCAAGTAGCCAGGACCCTTTAAATCAAAAGCCCACAACTCGCCACTAACAAATCCAACTATTAATACGAACCAGAAAATTTTGGATGTCTATCAATTTAACCGCTTAAAATAATTTTTCGTCGAAATTTAAAGAAATTTTAGAGAAGTAATAGAGAAAATTCTAAGTCCTAAAAACTAGAGCGTCGAAAAGAAAAAGAAAAAGTGCGTCGAAAAAATTCGAAAAATAAAAGGTCGAAAAAAAATAATAAAAAGAACGTAGCGCGTTGAAACTTAAAAAGTACTAAAATCTTAAAATGGCGTCGCAAAATTGTAAAGCACTTAAATCTTAGTCTAAAGACAAAGCACTTAAGGGATTTTACGGCAAAGGCTAAAAATATAGAAATAAAAATAACTATAGCAAATACTATATCTTAAAACTAG
The DNA here is from genome assembly GCF_046630445.1 of Rutidosis leptorrhynchoides. Lineage (NCBI taxonomy): Eukaryota > Viridiplantae > Streptophyta > Magnoliopsida > Asterales > Asteraceae > Rutidosis > Rutidosis leptorrhynchoides. Next base: position 301,523,261 of record NC_092339.1, read on the forward strand.
TTACAAGCGATAAAAATACAAATTATGAATAAACGATTAAGAAGGTACGAAATAAAAATAAAACTTAAAGTTGTAAAAAAAATACAATTTTTATAAAAATATTATTTTATATATTTTTTTATTTTATAAAAGTAATAAGTTTATAAATTAATAAAACTAATTAAAACTAAAAATATAAAATTAAATAAACTTAAAACTAATTAATTTTAAACCAAAACCTAATTATAATTAATTATATATAATTATAAACCCTAAATCGTAATTAATACAGTACCACGTCAGGCGTGTCAGAGGGGCTCCGCGAGTGCGGATTTTTGATACCACCGAACTCCGCGAGTGTGGAGATTACAGTTTCAAATGAGGTGCACGTCGAAAATTTGCAGGTTCAAATGTTTTATTTTTTTTTCAATTTTCTGTTTTTATTTTTAGAAAATGTTTTATAATACAACTAAAACTTATATTTTGAATAAAAATTACTTATTAGTATTTTATAACTAAAAATACTTTTTTTAGAGACTTAAAGACATATGTATTTTTTTATATTTTTATATTTATGATATTTAAAAACTGATGTAAATATATTTTTACAAAAAAATAACTTAAATTTTTTTTTTTTTACTTTTTAATAGCGTATCGCTTCGGCGTTAAGTGTTGATCCCCGGCAGCGGCGCCAAAAACTTGATGTTAAAGCGGTGTATACGAAATAAAATTAATTTTTGCTAGGAAATACTATTAAAAAAATTACAATTTTACACACGTTATTTATTTATTTATAGAGTGGATATACCTAAATTTTGCTACAACACTTATAGGCAGTGTACCTAATTGTACAGTAGTGTAGTTTTTAGTAAGTCCGGTTCGTCCCACAGGGATCTTAGCCAAGTTTAACGCTATATTTTTAAAAACTTTATTCGTAAAAATATAAATATAAATAAGTAGTATTATTATTATAAAAAGGGGGTTTTTACCGTTTAATGATCAGTTTGTCGATTTTAAAATTTAAGTCGCAGTTAAAACCTAATGTAAAATATTAAAAATAAATATAACTTAATTTTAAGCGTAAAGTAAATAACGATAATGAAATTGCGATAAATAAAAATGCGATAAATAAAATTGCGATAATTAAAATTGCGAAAATTAAAAAGTACGATAATTAAAGGTGCATTTAAATAAAATGACAGTAAATAAAAGTGCGATAATTAAAAGTACAATTAAATATGAAATAAAGGAATTATGCTTATTTAAATTTCCATAATCATGATGTTTGACGTGTTGATTTTAGTTTATTACCATGGGTTAATTGTCCTTTGTCCTGGATTATTCAATATGTCCATACGGTTTTGTCCATAATAGTCCATCAGTCATAAATATAAAGTGCGAGAGTCTTCGTCAAATTATCCTTATACCCGAAGTCAAATATTCCAACTAATTAGGGATTCGAATTGTAACAAGGTCTTAATACTCTGTTTAATGAATACACCAGGTTATCGACTGCGTGTAGTCTAAGGTTTTACTACTTTGTTAACAATTACACCAATTACCCTTGAATGTAATTCACCCCTGTTTCAACAAGTCTATTAACTATTAATCCAGTTCTGTGTCCGGTAAAATGAACAATTATTGGTATTTATAGATATCCCGCCCACCGTACCCGATTATGCGTATGTGGTTATTTATAGATACGTCAAATTATAACCTTTATATTAAATTAACGAGGTATCAATAAGTTAATATAAAACCCATTAATAGCCCATAGTCTAATTTCCACAAGTGTCGTTCTTTTATCCAAACCCCAATTATGATCCAAAGCCCAATTACCCAAATTTAATATTTAGCCCAACATCACGATTACTTCGGCATTAAATAAGCATAATAATAACTTAGCTACGAGACATTAATTTAAAAAGGTTAAACATAACTTATAATAATTAATAATAGCGTAGCGTTACAAGGACAGAATTTTGACTTACAAATTTAAAACATTCGCTAACATACCCTTATTATTAAAATTAAATTTATAAATTATAAATATAAATATATATTTAGAGATAGAGAGTGACTTAGAAAAAGATGTGTTTGTGAAGTGCAGAATTCGTTGCCTTTTATAGGCCCACATTTTACTGTGCAGCTCCGCGAGTGCGGAGTTTTTACCCTTCTAAACTTCGCGAGTGCGGAGGTTCGCATTCCAGCTCACACAAATTGGATCCTAGGCTGCCGACGTTTATTTTTATAATATATAAATATAATATATATATAATTTACATAATTAATTATATATTATATTATATATATATACATAATTAATTTGTAACTTTCGGTCCGTTGCATCGTGCGTTATTAGTTGGTTCATGTCCTAGTTCCGGTTTTTCGAACGTCCTTTTATACGATTTAATAATTTGAACTTTGCATTTTGCGGCTCGTACTCTTGTACTTTTGAGACGTTTCTCATCAATAATTTGAACCTCTTTGATTGTATTTTGTACTTTTTAGCTTTTTGGTCGTTTGCGTCTTCAATTCGTCAAATCTGCCTTTTGTCTTCACCTTTTATTATTTAAATGAATATCACTTATAAATAGGACAATTGCAACTAAAAGCTTGTCTTTCTTGGGGGATAATGCTACGAAATATATGATCGTTTTTAGCATTATCAGTCCTCCTCTTTCTTCTAAGAATGACTTATGCATAGAAGCAAGGGTGTTTTGTTGTTCCATTCTTATGATTTTCTGTTTAAAAAGACTTAAAAGTAACTTTTAGAAAATATTAATTTACTAAAAGGATTGATAATTAAAAAAAACAATTATTCTTGAAATTCGGTTGCTAACCAGATCGGGTATCTTAACTGATAGGACTTCTCACAGATTACTTGTATCTAGGTGGCCAGGCCGACTACGGAGACGAAGGATCCTTTTGGTTCCAATATAATTGGAGACTGTTCGGAAAATCCAACAACCAAGTCCGTGTATAATTGTCTTTCTTATACACCACTAAACAATACTTTGTCTGTTTAAAATCTTTCTCGATTAAAATATTCGAATCCCCGGCAGCGGCACCAGAAAACTTCCTTACTACTATGATATGGCCGAGACGGACGGTTTTATTCGTGCGGTGTCATTAGGCCGCAAAACGTCTAATTTGGTTGATCAAGGTAGCACGCAGTTGTTTATTTATATTTTGCAGGGCCTAAATTTACTTTTACTTTCTAAGGTATAGAAGGTGTAAGTTAACCTGGTGTCGTATTTTTTTGCTGATTAACGAATTGAAGATCAAGTGGATAATTGTCTTTTGGTTAAATTACCTGGATAAAAGATAGTAGTTGATTTTAGCTAGAGGTCCTAAATGCAGAAAAGTAAATAAAGTGGAAGGATATCCGGAGTATGCAGATTAGGGAAATTTTGACCAAGATATCAGTATTGGGTTAGGAAAAGGTAATTATACTTATGTTAAAACTATGCTTTGAATGATGTAGATCTGGTTGGATGAGCCAATTACACAGACCTACTTGTCTCTGAACTCTCGGAGTTCTCTTTGAGCAGTGAGAAGTATGTCACTTGGTCGTATAATTGAAAGGTAACAATACCTCGGAGGTTATCCTTAGTAAAACACTAGGTTTGTTGATGAGTTAAGCTCTAATCCTAACCCTCATTATCAGTTTAGATAACTGAATAACAATGTGCCGTGTTGATTGAATACTGATCACAAACGGAAGGAGTCCGTCGGTTTAAGTTGGCAAAGCCTTAAATGAAAACTAACAACCATTCCATCATACTAATGAGATCATAACAATTCAAGCATTATACAGCATCACAGTTAATATACTGGTAGTAAAGCAGATAGAAACCTAATGAATACCTAAACAGTTGAGATGACTAAGACCTAAGGCAACAATCATAAAATAACACGCAATAGGCTTGGGTCACACAGTGTAGGCACTAACAAGATCTTAACAGCTCCTAAGAGGTCTCTTCGAAACAGTCAATAGGCATACTAGGTCATTCATGTCTCAATTCCTAAGTTCCATGTCCTAAAAGAGCATTAAATGCCTCTCGGGAACTCCAGCCATACCGAGTTCATAGAATCTTCAGATACAGTATAACCAGGGGTCTTAATCCTATGAAGTAGATAATTTCATATAGGTGGACAAGTCCTGATCACAACCTAGGTTGGTCAATCCTTAAGATGCTAGCATACAAATCTATCAGACTTCCTAGGTCAGTATTATAACAGTAATCATACTAAATTAACATAATTACGCTAACCTAAACTTTTATCATGGCAACATACAGATTAATTAAGCTATCATGGTAATATCGGAACGCATTATTAAACATAAAAAGTAAGAACACATGTTTAATACAAAAGACAAGCGTTTCGAAAAAAAACTTGAAAAGGCCGAAGAAATCTGCCCGAGATCGCAGGGACTCGCCGGGATATCCTCCGGAAAATAAAAGCTAAGCTAACTACTACTAAAAACTAACTAAAAGCTTGAAAATATGAAATGAATTACAAATTGAGTGTGTGTTGAAATGGATAGAGAAAGCCCTTTAAATAGACTTGAAATTTGCCTGCAAACGGCTGGCAGGCCTTTTGGCAACCCGTTTGGCCAGCGCGTTTGCTGAGGCAGGCCGTTTGCTTGACCCGTTTGCTGAAGTCGTATGGCAGGCTGTTTCTGAGCCTGGTAAGCCGTTTGGCAGGCCGTTTGGCAGGCCGTTTGGCTTGCCAGGTCATCCTGATTTCCTGGATCGTAACTCGTTTTCTTGTCTTTCACCGTTTTCGCTCTAGATTCTTCGTTTTAACTCCGTTTTACTTGATTCTTCTTGCATCGCCTTTGTAATTACTTAATCTACAAAATCAACCGACAAATCGATTATTTTTGAGATAAAGTTTGGAACTTTATGGTTTTTAGGGCTCAATATTGGGGGTAAAGTATAATCGAAAAGCATTTTAACAACATCTCGTTATTTCAGCATTGTAATTGATTATATCGTAACATACACTTTAGGATAACTATTCGCTAGTCATGGCAATAATATCAACTTTCATGGTAATGAAAGGCATTATATAAGATAGATAAAAGGATAGAGATACTAGTAAATTAAACAAGTTCCGAAAGTAAAAAGTGACAACTTCAGATGCACCTCCAATCATTTACAGACTCTGTTCACCGCCTACTCAAGGTAATTACCGTTAATTGATAATTATTTCCTAATCCTAGAGAGAGAAACTAGAGAGAGAAGTGGGATTGAGAGAGAATTGTGTGTTGAAGTGTGTGAAAAAATGGATGAAAAATGGCCGTATTTATAGCCAAACTGGCTCTGGCAGGCCGGATAAGGTGCTCGGGTAGAGGGGGAAAACCGGGTACATGGCCCATGTGCAGTGCCCGGGTGTTGTGGTAGCCCGTTTATTATATCCAGGTAAGCCTTGATCATGGCAGTCCGGGTGGTTTGAGTGGCAGCCCGGGTGGCTTTGGATGGCAGCCCGGGTGGTTTGAGTGGCAGCCCATTTTTAGTTCACCTTTTCCTTTGAACGTTTTTAGTTCATTATTCATTATAATTGTTAGGACTCCAAAGGTGTATAGTGTTAATGTGGAACAAGCTTATTATATAGTTCCTTAGAAAGGGCTATATAAGGAACCTAAGTAGTCCTAATTAGATAGCCATTGCATTGTAAACTAGTTTAAGAAGCTCTGGAATGTAAATTTACCGAAACTCATTAATACCGAATATATTAACTATTCACCCGAATCTCAATCTATCTCTTGTATCTTCGATTCTCATCATGATCTAACCTATCATTTGGTATCAAAGCTTCCAGGAAGTGATACTACATCACTCTATTGATCCAGAGTTTGAATCAGATTCGGTTAGATTGAATCAGATTCGATTTCATCGAATCTGATAATCTGACATTCAGATTCATATGAAAGCTCAGTGAAGGTTTATTAGATATATTAGAAAGTTTTTCGATCATCATTACAGCTTTACAACATCAATTATGGAGATTCAAGCTAAATTTTAGTGTTCATGGCTAAAACTCTCTATTTTGATTAATTCAAGCATGTTTCTATGTTCTATTGAAGATCAGTGGATTCAGTTAAATTTGTTAGGTGATTAGGCAACTATCTGACAGTTTAATTTTATTGATTCATCAATTTTTGGTGATTTGATCTTCATTCGGTATATCAACTGCCACACCAAATCTGTTTCATCTCAGAAATTCAGTAAAAGTGTTGCTGATTGTTATGTGTTTGTGATTCAGTCACATTCGGTTTGATAAGACACAACTAATTCAAGTGGTTCTAGCAGTCTTTCGATCAATTATCTAAGTTTCACACTTAGATTCGGTTTGTTAACTGCAATAATTGACAATCGGTTTTACACATTCGGTTTAATTGATATTTCACATATTACTAACTTGTTTCCTTGTGCAGCAAGGTTACCAAATTTGATTCAAAGTGTTAAGCATTGGATTGGATTCATCTGTTTGTGATTCTTTACAGAATCTGTGTTACCGAATCAGATGCTGAAATCTAATCTCATATATACTTTGTATATTTTGGGGTTAAAGTGTTCTAAGGCTTCAAATTCTGCACTTACCCAATCTGTGTGAGATACTTTTTACTTTTTATCAGAATCTGTTACAGAATCTGATATATCGAATCTGCTACAGTACCAAACCAGATACTGAAACCGAATCTAACACAGTACCGAAACTGAATCTGACATTTTGTTAGATTTGGAACCTGAATCTTGGATTTTGTGATTTACCGAATCATTACTGAATTTACCTTAGATTTTGTCAAAATGTCTACTCAAGATACATTGATTATTGGATCCGATTCCAGACCTCATGTATTGTTTGATGGCAAGTATAACCAGTGACTCCATCGTATCACTCAGTACATAGACTACAAGGGTGAGCAGGAAAAGTACATTTGGGCTTCCTTGAAAGAAGGACCGGTTACTGAATATCATCCAGAAACCAGTATATCAATTCCAGTCTATGAACTTTCTAGAGAGAAATGTGAGAGAGCTCAAGGTGATATTGAGGCCAAAAAAATCATCATGCAAGCCATCCCGTATGAATTGTTTTAAGAATGTTAATAGCATCACTACTGCTAAAGACATATAGGATGAGAACAAAAGACAACAAGAAGGTTATGACATTTCTGATGTCACTAAGCTGAGTAAGGCTATAGGACTTTATGAAGATTTCAAGCAGGAACCTGAAGAAATTCTCAAGGATACCTACCGACGTTTCAATGGTGTCCTGAATGAGTTGAAAAGGTGCAAGATTACTAAAATGAATGCTGAGATCAACATGAAGTTTCTCAAAAAGCTCAATTCTGATTGTCTTCCTTATGGAACCATCATTCGATCTACCAAAGAGATTGATAAGCTGAATATTCATGAGCTAGTTGGAGTCCTTATTGCTAAGAAGAAGAGAAAATCTTACACTACTTCCAAAAGCTTATCTAAGAAAGTGCTTGTTGAAGAATCAACTGATTCTGAAGGGCTCAACCTTTTGGATGTTGATGATTCTCACCTTGAACTAGTCAAGATGGCTGCTATGTTCACCAAAGCTTTGAACAAGTACAAGTTTAAAGGAAAATGAAGCAACCAATGCAAGAATTCATCTTCTTCCTCCTACTAAAAGAAACCTGATTCCTCAAAGCATCAACATGCTGATGACTCCAAGAAGGATGATTTAATCTGCTATAATTGTGGTAAAGCTGGACATTTCTCCTGTGAATACAAAATGCCTAAGAAGAAGGATGTAACTTACTACAAGAAGAAAATGTTGATGACAAATGTTATGGAGACTGGAGGAGAACTGAAACTGGCTGATGATACTTGGTTCAATTGGACGGATGATTCAGAATCCGAGGTGGAACATGCTAATGTCTGCAAGGTGACCAAGCTTATCAAAGCTAAGGAAGCAATGGAGAACTCTGACTCAACATCTGATGATGATGAGGTACAATTTACTTAAATCCCAACTGATTTTGTGAACATGCAAAATACTTTAATGAAGAATTTAGTCTCAATCACTAAAGAAGTTAAAGGTTTGAAAACAGAAAACAAAGCCTTAAAAGAAAAAATTAAACTAAATGAGACTAAGTCTCCTTCATCATCCAATTCACAATCGTAAGTGAATCATTTAAGAACCCAACTCAGCTCCTTGGACATTGAGTTGGAAGAACTTAAAAAGTCAATTCTTTCGATCAAAATTGAAAGAACGGATTATCGTTTGAAATTCGAACGTCTTGCGGAGAAAGTTCAATTCTTAGAAAAATATCTTTTCGACCTACAAGAACAACATGAACCCACAAACAAAAGCTATCATTAACATGAAACTTTTAAAGCAAACAATCCTTATGAATAGATCGAAAATAATTAATGGTGAAAAGTGGGGGGTTGGTTATGAAGATCCCAAGACGCTGGACGATATTTTCAAAAAGATTCCAGGCTTATATCATTCTGATTATTTTTAAGTTGGTTTACCGTATCACTTTATTCATGCTTCTGATGCTGATTTTGATGATATTATTGCTAATCGTTCATCTAAGAAATATTATAAATTTAGCTTGATGTATGAAAAGATTAATGCTAAAATGGGAAACCTAATCCTAGTTTCTTACAAGAGCTAGTTGAACATGAACAGAATATGTAAAATGCTGATTATGTGCCTACTTGTAGATTGGTTTACATTCCAACACTCATGCTAGAAAAATACATTTTAATGCTTGAGAATGAAGTTTTTGGCAAACCTAGTTCTAGCATTACCATAGATGAAGTGTTTGATCAACCTGCTATTGAAATGAAACAAAACCAGCTCTACAGGCCTTAAATGCATGTCCTGTTTCAAAAGTTAGAATCAGTGAAGACCTAGCACATGAACTAAATGACTTAACCAAAAAGTTTGCCACTAAGTTAGACAACATGGAAAAGAAGTTGAAACTTGTCTAGTTAAAATCTCTAGGTTACAAGGATTTAGATGAAAAGGTAGAACCTAAGGTAGAACCAAAAGTTAAACTGAAGGTAGAACCAACTGAAACAAAGCCTGCAAACATATATTTGAATCATCTAGTTGATAGACTTGATAAAGAAAATGTTGAATTGCAACTTAGATGTCAATCTTTGAAATAAATGCTTTAGATATGTGATAAACTTCCTCCACTTCCTAAGGAAGAATGTACTTATGCTTTAAGGGAAGGTGAAGTTGTAGTTTCTGCTGTGGACTTGTGTCTTGAGATTAAGAGCTTAAATTATAAGATAGTTCTACAACACACATAAGCAAAATTCTCCAAAAGCACACACAACACATATTTCATCTGCTTCTGTGAACAAAGTTTCTGAATGTGCTAGTGGGATTGATAAGAAGGTTAAAGGGTAAACATAATCTATTACTTCTAAACCCATTTCCGTTCTTAAAAATCCTTTACGCTCTCAATTGGGGAAAAGTGTTTCGAATGATTCACCTTCGAAGCCATTTATTGTTAAGAAGGTTCATCATCAAGATGGTTCTTATTCTACTAAACAACTTCCTATGATGATAATGTCAAATCATACAAAGGAAAGTCTTTTAAAGAAACTAGTTAAGTCTTCCAAACAACACACAAGTACAAAACCTGATTCGAGTGAGTATGATGCAAAGGAACGAAAAATCAAAATGGAAGTTTTGGAAAGTCAATCAACTCACATGTCAACTGAAAAGTTTGGACCTCTAACTAATAAACGTGTTTTTTGTGTCACAGGTTATAATTCAAACTTGAATTACAAGTCCATATGGGTACCTAAGTCAAAGACTAAGAAAGTAGCAAACAAAATCAAGAAATCAGCTAGTCGACCTAGGAAACCATCTCATGTATTTCATTTTTCTTCTGTGAACAAAACATCTACTTGGAATAATCTGTGTGTTAAGACTTATGATGATGCTGTAAAACTTGAGATTGCTTATGATTGTACATGTGATGTGCTTTTGAATGATGCTTTAAAGTCTAAATTGCATGATGAATTATGTGTTACTTATATATGTGTTCCAAAGTTTGTTGCTGGTACTAATCGTAGAGGACCCAAGCAACTTTGGGTGCCTAAACTCTAGGAAACTTAACGTTTACAGGGTTTCGACGTTTGTGTGTGGTATATCGACTCCGATTGTTCGCGACACGTGATGGGCAATAAATTCGTGCTTGTCAATTTTGTTGACAAATTCCTAGGAACGGTTAGATTTGGCAATGATGAAATTTCAGAGATAACGGGTTATGGAAATTATGTGAAAAATGTCATAACATCAAACATGTCTCATACGTTGAAGGCATGGGTTGTAGTTTGTTTAGTGTAAGCCAATTTTGCGATGGAAATCTCAAAGTCCTATTCGAACATCTTCAGTGCTCGGTGCAATCCATCGATAGAAATAATCTCCTTGTTGGTAAACATTGTGCTTCACTATATACTATTGACCTCAATGATGCGCCAACACATGGCAACTTGTGTTTGGTTGCACGTTCCACAAAAAAAAATTCGTGGTTATGGCATCACCGGATGTCACACCTGAATTTCAAGGGAATCAATCAACTAATCTCTAAAGACTTGGTTGATGGCATTTCTAGCTTTATGATAAGCATCAGGTGTGTCCATCATGTGCAATGGGTAAACTTTTCCACATTAATCATCCACTTAATCAAGTCCCTAGTACTTCATCTTCTTTGCAATTATTGCATACGGACTTATGTGGACCCATGAGGGTTTCTAGCCTCGGTGGCCAGAAACATGTGCTTGTCAGTGTAGATGACTATACCCGATTTACATGGATTTTTCTTTTGCGAACTAAATCTGAGACACCAGCCATTATCATTGAGTTCATCAAGAAAACTCAACGCTCTTTTAACAAACATGTTAAGAACATCTGAATTGATAATGGGACAGAATTTAAGAATGACCCGCTTGATAGTTTCTTAAGACACCAAGGCATTGAACATCAGTTCCCTGCTGTGAGAACCCCCCAACAGAATGGAGTAATCAAACGACGTAACTGTATGTTGTGCGAGGCAGCACGAACGATGCTTGCCTACTCCAAACTACCTCCAAAAATGTGAGGTGAGGCCATTTTGACTGCATGTTATACCCAAAATTACTGTATCATAAACAAACATTTTGATAAGACTCCAAATGAGTTATTATATAGTAGATGCCGGGACGTTAAATATTATTATTTATTCGGTTGTATATGTTATGTTCTTAACGACTTTGACATCCTCGAAAAGTTTGATGCTCATGGCGATCAGGCCATATTTCTCAGATACTCGTCAAATAAAGTTACTTATCGTGTTTATCGCAAAAGAACAAGAATGATCAAGGAAAGTATCAACGTTCATTTTGATGAGTTATCGGGAATGGATTTTGAACAACTCAGTTCAAAACCCGATCCGAACCTGGCTACTACTTCTTCTGCATGTAACTCAATTTTCTCGAAGAAGGGTGTTCCTACGGTAACTACAGAGGAACTGGATATCTTGTTTGATAATCTTTATTTTTCTCAATGGAACTCAGATGTTCATGCCGTACCAGATACACCAACACAATCAATTACCATGGAGACACAACCAAGTCTCTATGATGAAGATAATATACAAGACCAACTGCATCACCTGTTGTTTCTTCATCCTCCCTCCTACCTCTTGATGTAAATCTTGATCCAGTTCAAGATGCATCACATAATTCTATTCCAGTTGTTTCTCCAGGAAATGCAAACCGACCCATTAGATAATGTTACATCAGAACAAGAGGATCATGGTTCAACTTCAACAACTGTTGATGTTTCACTTGATACCACCGGACCTGAACCTCTTTCACAAACCAACCGATGGACTAAAAGTCATCTGATTGATCTTATCATTGGTGATGTTACTGCTCCAGTCTCAACTAGAAGGGCTACTCAGAACATGTGTTTCTATCTTGCCTTTCTTAGTAAGATTGAACTGACTTCGGTTGCTCAAGCCTTACTTGATCCAAACTGGGTGATAGTTATGCAAGAGGAGATAGGTCAATTTAAATGTTTGAAAGTATGGCAATTAGTTCCAAGAATAGCAAGTCAACGACCAATCAGGGTTAAGTGGATATTCAAGAACATGAAAGATTCTGCTGGGTTAGTGGTTAGAAAAAAGACACGTCTTGTGGCCAAAGGATACCGACAATAAGAGGGTATTGACTACGATGAGACAATTGCTCCAGTTGTAAGGATTGAGGCTATTCATCTTTTTCTTGCTTATGCTTCTCATATGAAGTTCACGGTGTTTCAAATGGATGACAAAACTGCTTTTCTGAATGGTAATCTTCAAGAGGAAGTTTACGTTGATCAACCAGAAGGTTTTGTCGGTCTTATTCATCCAAACCACGTTTACTACTTGGAGAAAGCTTTGTACCATCTAAAGCAAGCACCGCGTGCATGGTACGAGACCTTGACAAAGTATTTGCTGGAAAATGGATTCTCTCATCGAACAATTGATACAACGCTCTTCATCCATAAAAACCACGGTCACATCCTTTTGGTGCAATTTTACGTTGATGATATTATTTTTGGGTCCACGTCCCCGGCATTATGCAAAGAATTTGGTGACCTTATGGCCAACAAATTCAAAATAAGCATGCTTGACCAACTTAATTTCTTCTTGGGGTTACAAGTCAAACAATTACCAAATGGCATTTTTATCAATCAAACAAAATACATTAACGATATGCTAAAACGTTTTAAAATGACTAGTTTGAGAACAATGTCAACCCCAATGAGGACTTTGTTAAATGCTGATGAAAATGGGGAACCCTTTGATATAACACTTTATTGAAGCATGGTTGGCTCACTCATGTACTTGACTGCAAGTAGACCAGACATTACACTTTTTGTAACTGTCTATGCTCGATTTCAGTCCAACCCTAAGAAATCACACTCCAAAGCGGTGGTTAGAATTTTCCAATACCTTAAAGAACACCTAACCTTGGAATCTGGTATCCTCATGGATCTCATTTCAATCTCACTGCTTATACGGATGCAGATCATGGCGGTTGCCATGTTGACAAAAAGAGCACATCTAGATCAATTCAGATGTTAGGGAGTAGATTCATTGGTTGGTCATCCAAGAAACAAAACTGTGTTTCATTGTCAACAGCCGAGTCTGAGTACATTGGTGCAGCTCACTGTTGTTCTTAAGTTTTATGGATGCAAAATCAACTATTAGACTATGGCTTTAAGATAACTAAGACCTCGATATATTGTGATTCCCAAAGTGCAATTGCCATTACTAGTAACCCGGCCCAACATTCAAAGACCAAGCAGATAGATATCTATTATCACTTTATCAAGGTCCATGTAGAAAAGGGAGATGTAGAATTATACTTCGTGCCTACAAAAGTACAATTAGCTGACATGTTTACAAAACCTTTGGATGAGGTTAAGCTAAAGTTCTTGATTTAACAAATAGGCATGGTGGAGTATAGTGCTTAGTTTCCTTAATTCAAGTGGTACTTAAACCTGGGATTTTGTGTTTAGGGGGGAGCATATTCTTTCTAGGGGGAGCAACTGAACTTTAATGCTTTAGATACTATATTTATCGGGGGAGCTTTTGTTTCGTGTTAACTCCTTGGGCTTATATTTCAATAGTTATGATAGGGGTAGGTAATTGATTGATATCATGTTTCAAGGGGGAGTTACTAATTTTCTTACGGGATGATCAAAATGGTAATTTACTTAACTGTATATCACATTTTGAGGGGGAGAAAGAGAGAAAATGAAAAAGAAAATTTATTTTCAAAAAGTGAATTCATAAAATTTGTGTTTCATTGATAAAATTCACTTTGGCTTGTATACATCTCAGTATGCAACCCGCTTAACAATTGGTATCACTGAAGATTTGTACTTTGTACATATTTCAAAATCTTATAAATAAAAATCATAATTTTTTAAAAATCTCAAAAATTAGAAAAGTTTAAAATCCAAAAAGATTAAAAATTTTCATATATAAATGCTATTTTTAGCATGTTACCGAATCTGACAACCAAACAGTGCAGATTCGGTATGTATTAAAAATGATCAAAATTCACTCAATCTTAATGTTTGAAGGAAATATAATAAGCTTGTGATTATATTAATTTGGATTCTCCAAAGTTTGAAGTTAAAATGATTGAAATCACTTAATGGACTGACATTCGGTTTGTGAAGGTCCATTCGGTATGAATTTGGTTATGCCCATGTTTGACCCGGATTCGGTGTATATAAATAGGGATTCAAAGTCAAAACTTTTACTTTTCTAATTCTGAAGCAAAAATCGAATCTGAGCCTCATACCGAATTTGTGCCTAATCTACCGAATCCGTCATCTCTTTCAAATAAATCTTTGGTAAATCTTCATTTTAATCAAGTTTGTTAATTAAGATACATAGATCTGAGTTGAATATGAGAATATGAACCAGAATAGATCATTAATTTCATGATTAAGATGGTCAGATGATTGAATCATTCAAAAAACGAATATGAGTATAAAACTTTGAATTTTTAACTGAAACATATTTGTGTGCTTTAATGATGATTTCTTGAGATTGAATGATGACTGATAAGTAGATCTTTCATGAAAATGACTTAGATTGCACGATAAATCTGAGTTTAATAGATTATGTACATACCGAACTTGTTAGTGCTATTGTTACCGTATCTGTTCTACTAATTACATATCTATCTGATTAATTCTTTGTTTAAAAATGATTCTGGTTATGAACTTCAGAACAATATGACTAGAGAAGCATGTTTAGAGTATTATATGTGAAGTTTTTATGATACCGAATCTGCTATGTGAACTTGATACCGAATCTCGTATTTTTTTGACTAGATTTCAAGTATTAAACTTATGTTCTGTATCTGAAAATCTTACATGTTGATCTAGTTCATAAATATAAAAGGAAAAGTATATTTGGTAACCGAATCTGAGAAACTTAATAGTTACCAAATCTGCTCAATGTTCGAAAAATGACTAAGTGTTGTTAGAATATTGGTTGTTTTATTTGATTAACAATGATAAAATTTGAAGTATTTGAATCTTAATTGTCTTAGCATGAACTTCATGGTTATCAAATACTTGTAAATATTTGGAATAAAAAAATTTTATAAGTTATAAAAACCATAAAAATTTATAAAATTTGGAAATGAAAAATATTTCAAAGGAAATAGGAATAAAGACATGTGATTACTGTTAACATGTTGTGATCTTTTATTCTTATCAAGCAGCTAATGACGAACAACTACTTCGTTAACTCTGAGACAAACATACCTGGCAATTACTGGTTGGCCATTCTGGAAAGGCATCAGCTATGGGGTTCTTTAAGCAATATAGTTAGTGTACCAGGATCAGATCTTAGACTTCTGAATAGAACAATCAGATTTATTGAGGCCACACAACCTTCTGCTGCTAACCCTCAAGGAGAACCTACTCGGTTTGAGTTTGAGTTAAGCGGTGTTAATGGAATGAGGTCCATTATTAAGGCTGACTTCAGGAGGATCTTTAGACTTCCTATTGTTAATAATGCTCCTGCATTTCCTTCCACCACTGCCATGATGAACTCAATATTCAATCTGGGATACAATGGAGACACTACTGTCACTCCTGCTGAATTTCAAAAGTAATATTTACACTACAGGTGGTATGTGATCTTCTCAATCATAAACAGGTTCCTTCGGATGACACCTAAGGGCTCTGATAGCTTGACTATCCCGATGTTGGGCTTTTCTACTCTTTCACCAGAGTGGAAAATCCAGATTATGCTGAACTCTTATGGGATTTTAGTTTAGGCACAAGTTGAATAAACAAGGAATACATACGTTCCTTGTGAAAGGTTTTTCTGCATATTTATACATGATGCACTAACTTCTTGTAAGAATGCCAATGTACCTTTTCCAGATTCTCATGGTATGAGAATGGTGAGATTTGTGGAGGTGAAGATGAATACTCTGATCTTGTCTGATAATCAGTTCACTGCACCAATTCCTAATTAGTTAGTAAGGTTAGCAAATCTCTTGGATGTTAGAATGCGTCCATACTTTGAGGTGGTAGGTATACCTTTTTCGAACCCGGTGCAACAAGTACAAGTTGAACCACCCGTGGTTCCAGCCCCAGAGGTTAGAGAGGAACCTAGAATCTAACATGTACCAACTGATACCTCACTTAGGGTAAACCTCAAACGCCCTAGGGTTATCTGGCCAACACAACCCATGAGGATAAGAGAACATCTAAGTAGACAACATTCATCAAAAAATATAAACAAATTTTTCTCAAAAATTAATATCGTCACCAAAGTATAAAAAAAACCCTAGTCTGTTGAATCATTCACAACTTTATAAATATATTTTGAAATGAGTGCATCATTAATGTTCTTTTGAAATGTTAATATTGATATTGATACCGATGAATACATTCTTTTTCTGTGAATATATGTTTACAAGTGAAAGTCGCAAAAACTAAAGCGTATTTCGTTTAGACATTTCATCAAATACCTAGTGTGAAATATTTAAGAAACAAAATCAAACACCTAGTGTGCCTTAGATATGTACTCCATAAGAAATTGCCTTTAAGATTTTAATTGGAAGCAACATCAGATTAAAAGAAGTGAGCGAATGGAGGAGTTCAGATCTGGAAGCCGGTGATTTAATGGAGGTCGATTTCCGATATGTTTTTTCAGACTTTTTTATTTAGATGTGTAGTATCCACATAGGTTGTTGAATTATTATTGTTAGAGGTCTAATTTAGCAGTTGGATGGTGGTTGTAGCGACGGAATGATGCTGGTTGGCGGTCTTACTAGTACAGTTGAATTAATATCTTAAGAAACAATTGAATTTGTGTACAAGATTAACTAAAATTGCAGGATATGTATATATATATATATATATATATATATATATATATATATATATATATATATTGATAGTGCTCTAAATGAACATATATTTAGTATCAATATCCTTCCAATATGTAAAGCTTTTAGTTACTATTGTTCTATTTTTATGTAATAATCGTTTAAATAAATAAGTACGAAGACAAAAGAAGAAAACAACGATTTGAAGACGCAAATGACCAAAAAGCTCAAATGTACAAGATGCAATCCAAGTGATTCAAATTATTGATGAGAAACGTCTAAAAATTATAAGAGTACAAGTCGCGGAATGCAAAATACAAGATATCTAAGCGTACAAAAGGACGTTCGGAAATCCGAAATCGGGACATAAGCCGAGCATTAACGCGCGAGTCAACGGACCTAAAATTATAAGTCAACTATGCACATGAATATAATATAATATATATTTAATTAATATAATTTTTATATATTATATATATATATATATAATAATATGTCGGCAAAGGAAGAAAACAAGGATTGGAGCATGCCAGACTGGCCATGCGATCACATGGCTATAACACACAAAGCCTATGCAATCGCATGGGCTACAGGATTCAGAATTTTGCTATAAAAGGCCAGGCTTCTGCTCGAGTTCACTACACCATCTACATATCTCTCCCTCTGTTATATATATATATATATATATATATATATATATATATATATATATATATATATATATATATATATATATATATATATATATATATATATATTACATATTACATATATATAATATATATTAGTTTAGTTTTATATTAGTTAATTTGGGTAATGTAAACGGTTATTTTACGAGTTTTAAAGTAGGAGCTCTGTCCCTGTAACACTACGCGATTAATGATCACTGTAAGCTAAATTCTCCTTTCTAAATTAATGTCTCGTATTTAAGTTACTATTATGCTTATTTGAGCCAAAGTAATCGTGAATGTTGGGCTAAATATTAAGACGCGGTTATTGGGCTTTAGACCATAATTGGGGTTTGGAAAAAAGACCGACACTTGTGGAAATTGGACTATGGGCTATTAATGGGCTTTATATTCGATTAACTAAATGATATCTTGTTAATTTAATGTAGAGATTTACAACTTGATGTATTTATATATAACCACATACGCTTGATCGGGTATGGTAGGCAGGATATCTATAAATACTAATAATTGTTCATTTGACCGGACACGGGGATGGATTAATAGTCAATGGACTCATTAAAACAGGGGTGGATTACATTCAAGGATAATTGGTGTAATTGTTAATAAAGTATTAAAACCTTGGATTACACG
Source organism: Rutidosis leptorrhynchoides (assembly GCF_046630445.1). Taxonomy (NCBI): domain Eukaryota; kingdom Viridiplantae; phylum Streptophyta; class Magnoliopsida; order Asterales; family Asteraceae; genus Rutidosis; species Rutidosis leptorrhynchoides. The sequence continues at coordinate 301,541,475 of NC_092339.1, forward strand.
CAGTCGATAACCTGGTGTAATCATTAACAATGTATTAAAACCTTATTACGGTTTAAGTCCCCAATTAGTTGGAATATTTGACTTCGGTTATAAGGTTAATTTGGCAAAGACCCTCGCACTTTATAATTATGATTACGGAAGTTTAAATAAGCATAATTATTTTATTTCATTTCTTATCGCAATTTTATATTTCGTCATTTAAATATCGTTATTTATTTTACGCTTTAAATTAAGTTATATATAATATTTTGCATTAAGTTTTAATTGTGACTTAAAATATAAAATCGTCAAACCGGTCATTAAACGGTAAACCCCCTTTTATAATATATATATATATATATTTTGTACAAATATAGTTATATAAAAATATAGTGTAAAATAAGCCGTCTCCCTGTGGAACGAACCGGACTTACTAAAAACTATACTACTCTACGATTAGGTACACTGCCTATAGTGTTGTAGCAAGGTTTAGGTATATCCCATCTGTAAATAAATAATAAAACTTGTGTAATTTGTATCGTATTTCGTAATATTAATAATACTTTTTCGTATACACCGCTGCGTATTTCGTACCCCTTCGCTGCATACATCATATATATATATATATATATATATACGTGTGTTTGTGTGTGTATATATATATAGGGAGAGGATCCAGTGAGAACTTTTTTAGTGTGAGAACTCTAGGAATTCCAAAAAATACCTAAATACACTTAAATTCGAGCAAAAAAAGAGGAATTCGAGCAAAAATACAAAACACGGACGAACAAAAAATTCATAGTCGAGCAAAAAAAAAAATTCAAAAAAAATGTAGAACCATTTTTTGTTCGAATATCAAATTTTTTGTTCGACTACCTATATGTTCTACATTTTTTTGTTCGAATACAAAAATGTAGAACACATTTTGTGTTTGAATTCAACAATTTTTGTTCGAATTTCTTTTTTTTTGTTCGACCGTGTTTTTTTTGTTCGACTTTCCCATTTTTTGTTCGACTACCCCATTTTTTGCTCGAATTCCCCCTTTTTTGTTCGGCCGTGTCTCATTTTTGCTCGAATTTCCCTTTTTTGCTCGAATTTCAGTGTATGTATATGTATATATATGTATAATATGCTTATATATAATAGGTTTTTGAGCCCGTGCATTACACGGGTGTGTAAAAAAGATAAAAATGTAATTTTCAGTTCATATTGGTATGTAAATAGCGATATTAAAAAAATTTGAAACGTATAAGTGTAAGACCCTATTTCTGTTCCAGTCCTTTTCAGTTGATTGGGACGGCGTCCAGATTGGAGGACGCCGTCCAGCAATGAAGGGTTGGACGCCGTCCAACAGAACTGACGGGCCAGCTGTGATAAATTGAGTTATTAAGGGTTATTTTGGTATTTTCACTTGAGGGTCGGTTTATGAGCCACAAAACTGATCCATGGGCTATCTTATCCTCATTTCACCTCTTTTAACTCACACACTTATATCTAGAGAGAGAGGAAGGGTTTAGAGAGAGAGAGAGCTTGATTTGGAGAAGAAGGAGTCGGATTCTCACCAAGGCTCGGGTTTTAAAGTTGTTCATCTCGCTCCTAGCTACGTTGTGGTAGTATTGGTAAGTACAAACTCCGAATTTCAATTGTTAGATTTGATATTCGAGTTAGGGTTTGAGCTTGTTTAGTTGTAAAACCCTTTTAGATGATGAAGTGGGTTTATGGTGACTAGTTATTCTTGTCACTTGGCGGGTTTTGGGTTGGTTGACGTTTTGGCCATGTTTAGGCTTTGATATTGGGTTTAATCACTAGGTTTAGTGATTATGGAAGTGTTGGAATGTGACGATCGCTCCAAATCCATTTGGCCGAATACGTCATTCATTGATTTCATTGCGAGGTATTTGACCTCTATATGATACGTTTTATAAACATTGCATTCTTTTGAAAAGGCACACCATAAATGAATATTAAATCAAAGGTTTTCGACATCTGATGATTTCTACATATAAACAATCACCTTATATAATAGTTTACAACAGTACTTCCGTTGACATTGCAGTCTAAATAAGGTACATGATGATGAATTGGTGAATGCAACGTTTTCTTGAAAAATATGCCATATAAGACTCCATGCACATAGCTTGTCTATCATATAAGCAAACAGCGGAAGACTTCTAGGGAACCTGAGAATAAACATGCTAACAAGTGTCAACACAAAGGTTGGTGAGTTCATAGTTTTAGTGTTTCGCATAATCTGCATATAAAAGTGGATAACAAGATTTCAGTTGTTTCATCCAGAAACGTTTATCAAAATATTCTACGAAATTGAGCACCCTGGTAACTAAACTTAACGTATATATAATTTGTACCCTTTGTATAATCATCTTAATAATACACGTAAACCAACGTGTACGCTTCTCAAATAGCATACGTCCGTTAAAAGGCTAGTGCTCTAGCTCGGACGGGGATATCAAGCCCTATGGATCCATATACAACTACTCGCGCCCACCAGTTCTTATAACCGGCAGTTACTAGTTACCAAAGCTAAGGGATTTTCGGTTCAAACTCGGTGTAGAATTTAGTATGTACTTGTATCCATTGCGTTTAAAATAAAGTGCATGTATTCTCAGCCCAAAAATATAGATTGCAAAAGCAATTAAAAAGGGAGCAAATGAAACTCACGCATATAAATATTGTATATCGGTATTTATAAATAGTCGCATGTATTCTCAGCCCAAAAATATATTGAGTAAAAGGGATCATATGAAACTCACACTTTAATATTGATATACAATATTGCAGGAAAGCACGTAGACGCATTGGAGATAATAAGCACGAGGTTTGATTCACAAAAATACCCCCGAATATTACCCATAACCTCCTTGGCAATAACCCATATTTTCCTTAGCTCTAGCTTTCTCGGAAACTCGTTTTGAAAAATTACTTGGACAACACTCCGTCGTAATATTTTATGTACATTATTATTTTTGTATCGCAAAAATAATAACACTAATAATAAAAATAATAAGATTAATAATAATCTTATTAATAATAATAATAATAATAATAATAATAATAATAATAAAATAAATAAATACGGAGTAAAAATAATATATATGTGTGTGTGATTTATCTGGCCAAAACTCGAGAATTTATAGCACTTGGCCTGAAATTTTGCCTCATGCGATCGCATGGATTTTGGGCATGATGGCCATGCGATCGCATGGCCTCAATTTCCAGCTCAGAATCATTTGTCCATTTGTTTGTCGACATATTTATATATATTATATATAATATATATAATTTAAATAATTAATTATATATTATATTAAATTCACGTGCATAGTTGACTTGTAATTTTCGTTCCGATAAGTCGTACGTCATCACTCGACTTATGTCCCGGTTTCGATTTTTCGAACGTCCTATCGTATACTGAGAAAACTTGTACTTTACGTTTCGTGAATCGTACTTTTGTCAAAATATAGTCTTAAATCATCCATAAACTATACACTGTAGCAATTTTACTGTAGCAATTCACTGTAGCAAAGTCAATTTCACTGTAGCAAATAGTGATTTTCAAAAACACTGTAGCATTTTGGGTACTGTAGCAATTTGAAAATGTTACTATCGTTTACTAAATAACTTGAAATTATATATATGTATATATCTTTTTAATATACATAAATCAGTTTTTAAATACACATTGGAAGTTATTTATAAATATTTCAACTTATCATATATATTCAAATAGATATTTAAACCAATAAGTTTAATGTACGGTATCAAATAATTAATACATTGTTACCTTTTCAAGTTATAGTATATATGTATCTATTTACATATAATTGTTCGCGAATCGTCGAAAATAACCGAAGGGTATTTAAGTATATAAAAGTAGTTCAAAAATTTTGAGATTCAGTTTTACAGACTTTGCTTATCGTGTCAGAAATGTTAATGATACAAAGATTAAGTTTAAATTTGGTCAGAAATTTTCGGGTCATCACAGTACCTACCCGTTAAAGAAATTTCGTCCCGAAATTTGAGTGAGGTCGTCATGACTAACAATAAAAATGTTTTCATGCTGTATATGTGTTGATAAATAGAGTTTTATCACCGTTAAATAATATGGATAAAATAATTCAATTACTCGAAGCGTATGAGGGAAGTTATCGTAATAAAGTGAAATGTAAGAATAGAGATTCGTCTTAGCTTTTGACGTAGTTACGATTGATTTCCGGAATTTAAGGAATAGAAAATCTTCATAATATAAATAAGATTTGATTCTTCGGAATTTGTGGAAATTAGGATTTTCTTTGATTAAATGCGTAATCCGCCTTGATTGTTATGTCCGATATTTTCGCTATAAATTGACCTCTTCCGTTTCATTTATTTTCACCACTCCTATAATCTTCTTTCTTATTTCATACATCCCAATAGATTGTGAAAATGCTTAATCCAGTTCTAATTCTTGATATTTTCCTGGCTATCGTATCCTTCATTCTTCTTTTTCATCTGCCACCAGAGGAAGTTATTTTCTTCTACTATTACCTTGGGGTTATAGTGTTTTTCATTCTCCCGTGTCTTTATATTGCTATACGCATTGATATACACGGTTTGTAATTTCGGGGTTGTTATCGGGCTTTATGTTCTCCATTATATTTCGGAGCTTCATGCTTTCGTTTTCTCTTCCCGGCCTTAAGTCAAGCGGATAATGGTCCAGAATTTGTAGGTATGAAGTTTCAGATGAACATAACTAATGTTCTAAGAAAGAAATGGTAATAGCACAATCTGACTTGTCAAATTACCAGAATACCTCGAAAAAGACCGAATCATTAAGAAAATATTTTCTTGATATTTTTAGAGATTATATAGAATGAAAGAGTTATGTAACATGGTTTATGATGAGGGTATGATATGTGAACCTTTATCACGTTCCATTAGAAACTCAGCATGACTTACTGTAATATAATCACGTTGATCAAGTGTCATTATATTATATTAACTCATGCTTCAATTCCCAACATTACTTCAAAACATTTATATTTTAAACTTGAAAGTTTCAGAATTTAGAAACTAAAATAGTTTCTTTTATGGTGTAACACATATATCGTAAAGAGAAAATTGATTTTCGATAAGAATGATTATGAAATTCTCTCCAGAAATATGGAGGATATTTATAATGAAAGATACGATGATATCTTAGAATTTCTAATATCAGAGGATGATGAAGAATATTGTCCGCAAGGGTTTAGATTCGGAAGCAAGGTATTCGTTAATGGCTTCAGCAGATACTGAATCATTTGGATTCTTTGAAGACAGGTTTCGTCCTTGTGATTTATCCACAGCCTCTTTCATACTTTGCTCAATCCGTTTTCCAGTTCCAAACTTTCTCTTTTTCTCAGCTTTACCACCATACTATTCTTTATCATCAAACTTTTGACTGTTAAGGTTGTTTACAGTTTTTGCTGCTTCATCAACATTTTTCTAAAATTCGGAGAACTAGTTTCGTAGTTTGGGGTGTTTTTCGGAAACTTCACATTCGAAATCTGTAAGTCTAGAAGATCGATGTTATCTATATATAACCGTTGTCGTAGAAAATGCTGCGAGATTCAAAATAGTGATTGCTAATTCCCGATAGTTGGTATGGCAATTGCAGTTATAAGATGTGGATGAGTACATGATACGGTTTCAATGAGTATAAGGATTTTTCGGAAGGTCAAAGATCAATGAAGTTGTTGGTAAATTTACTACTAATGTGGTGGAACATGAAAGATTCTCTGATAACAAAAACGTATATGCCAAAGTTACAAGTCTGAAAGGTCATCGTTGACTGGTTGAACGGTTGATAATACTGGATACTTTGAAAAGAAATTGCAAGGTTATTTTCAGTAATAACAATGCTAAAGGATCTTTCACATTTTTGAAGTCAAAGTATAGCTTTAAAAGATGTAGAGATCTAAGAATGATGTCACCCGTTAAATCTTGAATTGGATTCTGATCCGTCAATATTAGAATATGTAATTGAATTTGTATGAAAATGATTGTATATCGCTGTGAGCATAGTTAATAATTTTTGAATCAAAGTTGAATAATGTACAGTATAACATATTAATTGTGAACTTATATATTTCCCGGAAATTACCTACCCGTTAAAGATTTCACAAGTAATATTTTGTACAAAAGAATTTTTATTACCGTCCTTATGAAAATATATGTATGTATATTTTCTTCAGATGTAATACAGATTTTTACTGTAGCAATTCACTGTAGCAAAGTCAATTTCACTGTAGCAAATAGTGATTTTCAAAAACACTATAGCATTTTGGGTACTGTAGCAATTTGAAAATGTTACTATCGTTTACTAAATAACTTGAAATTATATATATGTATATATCTTTTTAATATACATAAATCAGTTTTTAAATACACATTGGAAGTTATTTATAAATAAATTTTAATAATAAATATTTCAACTTATCATATATATTCAAATAGATATTTAAACCAATAAGTTTAATGTACGGTATCAAATAATTAATACATTGTTACCTTTTCAAGTTATAGTATATATGTATCTATTTACATATAATTGTTCGCGAATCGTCGAAAATAACCGAAGGGTATTTAAGTATATAAAAGTAGTTCAAAAATTTTGAGATTCAGTTTTACAGACTTTGCTTATCGTGTCAGAAATGTTAATGATACAAAGATTAAGTTTAAATTTGGTCAGAAATTTTCGGGTCATCACATGGAACCCTTTTGGGAGTATTCGGTTGACTAATTTTGAAATGGGTCAAAATTAGGGTTTGGTGTCAAATTGGGCAAGACGAGTGTTTAACACTTGTGTTCGGGTTTAATTGGCGTATTAGGACCATTCTCACTTGTGTTAGTGATTATTGGTTAGTTTGGACGCGGTTTGGTGCTTAGAAGTGCAATGGGTCGAAATTGCACTAAGTGTCGATTTGAGTTGGTTTGTAACTCCACTCTAAGTGTGTTGTTTGTATTGTGATAATGGAATAGGTACTTTCCATTAGCGCGTTGCGGATTATTCGGTTGCATTCATCAAGGTGACAAGGTGAGTGTTAATATCCTATGTGCATATGTATGTGTAGGATGGGTGCGGGTCGGGTGAAGTGGTTTTCGGTTATAGAGCTCACTTCACATATAGGTGGATTTTGATGGACTTGCGTATAGGTCCAATTGGCACGGGTGTGCGTTTTGGTTGACCACCTTCGGCGAGGTGCACACTTTGTGTGTACGATATCACATATGCTTGTGATGTGATTTATACAACCCCAATGGCGAAGGGTTGGTATTGAGTTGTGATTGGAGAAGTAGATCACGTGTGGATGCAGATTCACGATGACGCGTGTATTTTCGGTCATCTTATTGAGAAAGTGAGCCTTGTGTAGTTCGGATTCATGATGACTCGTGTAGTTCGGTCATCTTATTGAGGTGGTGATCTCGTGTGGTTGTGGATTCACTAAGGCTCGTGTAGTTCGGCCAACCTCGATGTTGTTGTGGTATTGAAGATAGTAATCTCGTGTGGATGCGGATTTACTAAGGCTCGTATAGTTCGGCCAATCTTCATGTTGGTAATTAGTAGTCGATTCCGGTATTGGGTTAAGGGGTTAACCTTGGACGTTTTGTATATTGTTTATATATTATCGTATTGTTGTGTTGTAGCTAACCCTCTGGGTGTAGCTGATTGGTGTTGTTCACATCGTCGTTGGTGAACTTATATTTGTTGTTATTATTAGCTTGATGCTTAGTGATCGTACGGTATGCTTAGCTTAGCTTGCCTTTATGCTTGGATGCTTCAGTATGTGTTATTTGATTACTTATGTGGTGTGTCCATTTTATGCATATATATGTATGTAGTATATTCTCACTCACTAAGCATTAGCTTACCCTCTCGTTGTTTACATTTTTATAGATTCGCATGGATGCGGTGGCTCGGGTAAGCGTGGGAACTAGTGGATTCGCGTAGTTGCTTTAGAAGATCGTACTTTTGGATTGTTTAGGATTGGGTAGCGTATCCCCAATCACCATGCTCGGTCTATGTTTTATATTAAAACTAAAATGGGTCGAAATGGTCGCTTGTCGTAATATGGGTCGATGTGGGCCCGGTAATGTAAAACTCGGTTTTTATTATGGAAAACCCTTAGTTTAATTATTATTAATATGTTGTGAAAACCGTTTAGTTTAAAAGTGTCGGGAAGCGGGTTTTTCGCCCGCGTGTATTTGTAAAACTGATCAGTAACTTGCAGTTCATTTGGATGCCGTCCAAGGAGCTTGGACGCCGTCCTGTCCTTTAGTACTAGACGCTGTCCAGATAACTGGACATCGTCCAGATGTACTGTCCCACAAAAAAAAAATTTAAGGCATGTTTTTGGTCGGATAACGGGTTGGGTCGTTACAAGTGGTATCAGAGCATGGTCTAAGGGATTTAGGTGACTTGAGATAGGTGCCTAGACTTAGACTTTTGTGTGTGCTTATTTGTCGCGGGACTTGTAGCTGTACGGGTCGGAATGGGAACTTGGTTAGTGCCTTAGCGTGTAGGTGAACTAACTAGGGTATTGGCTTGTGTTGTGACATTATTCTTGCGTGTGTTTATGTCGCGTAGGATATTTGGTTGTGTTGTTTATATCATCGAGTGAGGCGGTCGTTGTACTAACAAGTTGATACGGCGTGTGTGCGTAATAAGGACTTGCAAACCTTATTATGGGTGCAAATCGTGTCTAATAAGTGATGTACGACAAGTGTTGAGCAAGACAGGGCGGTGTTGTGTGTGTGGTTTTACGTTCGTGGTCTAATCGTTTTGCATTGCTTAGAATGAAGACGAAAGATGGTTACGGAACGGACGAGCCTATTCATACGGGGAAGGATGAGTTAACGTTAAAGATTGAGGCTTCGTTCGAACGATATGCCTCGGTTTTCTCCGACAAGGTTAAGCAAGAACTCCAAGAGGCAATCGAAGGACGGGTGACCGAAATGGTCCGAGACCAAGTGACTAAAGTCGTAAGGGAAGATTTTGAGAAGAGGTTTTCCAAACCTCGAGGTAGTTACAATGACGAAGTACTTGCAAGGTCAGAGTCACATGGTGCTCCTAGTAAGAGGGCACGAAGTACGCCTGAAGGCATCGGGAATGTGAAGAAGAAGAGTAAGAGGGGTTACATGCCTACGTGTTATAAGTGTGGAGAACGAGGTCATTTGGAACGAGATTGTACGGGTGTACCTTCAGTCACGATCAGGTGCTTTAATTGTCGAAAAGAGGGACACCGAAAGTCGGAGTGTTCCGAATCATTTGACGACCGGGTTAAGAGGTTAGAGCGCGACTACATGATGGGAAGTGGGGCACGGAAGCACAACGATGCTGCATCAGGTACTCCTACTGTGATATTGTATGTTGTTCGTTTGTAATAACATGCGGTGTGGACGTAAGTCTTAATTAGACTTCATTCTCCGCTAGAGATAATCCGTAGCGAGCGGGCGGTTTACGTTTATAGTATCGGGTCGTTAAGCTCGTTCGAGTGAGACCCTTAAGATTGCGATTGTGTTGTGCATATTATTGTTATGGGTGACGTTCCTAATGGAATTACGCTATGGTGACGTTTTGATTGATGGACGAAGGGCGTAAGACTTGGTGCAACCAAGCATTCCTTAGTGTTGGGAAATGTTTCTACCAAGCCATGGTTATGGGCTTTGGTGTTCGGATGTTAGCGCGTGTTTGCTTTCGTGTTGAAGTTGATGAACCATGAGGTTCGACGGGTGGATGGAACCCTTGAGATCTAGTGTTATGGATCTCGATGTATGTTGGTAATGGAGTCTACGTGACGCGATGTTAGGTGCCTCTTTCATACCTACTAGCGGTATTCGACTCCGATGGTGTTGCGGTTACATTGTACTTAAGGTACCCTATAGAAACCCTTAGGTACATGAGTGACTAAACGGAATTTGACAAGCCATAGCAATCGGATGATTACAAGGGTGAGGTTTTGTGTTCGTGTTAGTGAACGATTTGAATGAAGTGGGGAAGGATGATCTGAAATCCTTCGTTTGCTCAAGGTTGGAGCATGGTATCGTGATGGGTATGTTGTGGAATATAAGATGGATGGATTTTGTTTTTTCTTTAGCATGATGGTTGTATGAGTCTCGGAGAGACGGAGACGGACTCGACGTTGACTAAATCAACAATGAGTGAGTAGTGGATTCGCGGGATACCTTGATCTCGATGATGTGGTTATGGAACATAGTTCTAAGTGGGGGAGTTTGAACTCTCGCACGAAGATGTTTTAGTGTGTTGATATTGGACGATGCTCGTATGGATTCGGAGCTAGCGTTGAGACCTACGTTGGTTGATTGTGGTAAAAGTACGGTTTGGAATAAATTGTACTTATGGTTTTGGATTTAAATTACCGACAAGGTGGTAATGTGGTGAATCCCTTTGAGAGATAATGGACGTATTTGACGAGCAAGATGAGATCCCTCGGTTAAGGGATTTGCGTGTCAGATTCTCTTTTAGAGAATTATTGTTTTGTTCCAATGTGCGATATAAGTATCTCTTGCTCGATTGTGGTGGCGTTGTGTACACGTACGTGTGATGCGTGTGCAAGGATTTTCGATGTGAGTGGAATGTTTCGAAGTATGTGTATATACCTGTCGTTTGGGATGGATGGTTAGTGTATTCCGTTAGGACTCACTATGGTGTAGCAGTGCGCGATGTTACACTACTCGTTGATTGAGGCCAAAAGAGCGTATGTGATTGGTGGGTTATGGCCGTTGACTTGGTCCGCTAACTTCACCATGGGAGTAGTGTTATATCGGTATGGTATAACGTTATCGGAATGGGAGTACCGTTCATGTGTTGAGATTTTGGGAAGTGAGTCGCGTGTAGTTCGGATTCACAATGACACGTGTGGATGCGGTCATTCAATTGAGGAGTGAATCACGTGTGGATACGGATTCACGATGACGCGTGTAGTTCGGTCATCTTATTGAGGAAGTGAGTCTCGTGTAGTGCGGATTCACAATGACACGTGTGGATGCTGTCATTATATTGAGGAAGTGAGTCTCGTGCAGTTCGGATTCACAATGACACGTGTGGATGCGGTCATTATATTGAGAAAGTGAGTCTCGTGTAGTTCGGATTCACAATGACGCATATGGATGCGGTCATTCTATTGGGATAGTGACTCTCGTGTAGTTCGGATTCACTAAGGCACGTGTAGTTCGGCCAATCCCGATCATTGTTGCGGTGAAGGTAGTGAGTCGCGTGTGGTGCGGATTCACTAAGGCGCGTGTAGTTTCATCCAGCCTTCATGTGGTTTGTGTTGTGAACTATTGGTTGTTTTATACACCAATGGTGGGGTCGTGAGGACCATGTTGCGTGATTAGTGAAGCGATAGCCGTGTTTCGCTCACAAGTTATTACGGGTGTGATAATAGTCGATTTTGTTCACCTTGGGATTTGCGTTGCCATAGTTGTTTTGGGCGCTATCGATTTTAGCCGTTTGCTTATGATGTTACGATAATTGCGTATTGGTCGTATTGCGCACTACGAGGGATGTTTAGTGATAAGTGTTATCCGTAAGGATGCGTTTTGTTCGGTCTTCATCGTTTGGGTTATTGACCTTAGGTTGAGACTTGGTTGCTTTTAGCGTTGTACTTGGTAAGGGTACGCTAAGGGATTGATATCTCGGTAAGAGATTGGTTGAGTTCTTCCCGATGTGAGGGATTTGGCAAGTTTTAGTGCTCGAATTTGCGGATTTGATAAATCGCGGATGACGATTTAGTTGTTAAAGGTGATTTATAGAGAAGAACTGCATAGGAAGGTCGGATTGGGACTTATGATTGAGGACCGTTGAGTGTGGTCCCTTCGGTTAAGTGGCACATATCGCGAGGACGCGATCATGTTTAAGTGGGGGAGAGTTGTAAGACCCTGTTTCTGTTTCAGTCCTTTTCAGTTGATTGGGATGCCGTCTAGATTGGAGGACGCCGTCCAGCAATGAAGGGTTGGACGCCGTCCAAGTTTTGGGACGACGTCCAACAGAACTGACGGGCCAGCTGTGATAAATTGAGTTATTAAGGGGTATTTTGGTATTTTCACATGAGGGTCAGTTTATGAGCCACAAAACTGATCCATGGGCTATCTTATCCTCATTTCACCTCTTTTCACTCACACACTTGTATCTAGAGAGAGGAAGGGTTTAGAGAGAGAGAGCTTGATTTGGAGAAGAAGGAGTCGAATTCTCACCAAGGCTCGGGTTTTAAAGTTTTTAATCTCACTCCTAGCTACGTTGTGGTAGTATTGGTAAGTTCAAACTCCGAATTTTAATTGTTAGATTTGACATTCGAGTTAGGGTTTGAGCTTGTTTAGTTGTAAAACCCTTTTAGATGATGAAGTGGGTTTATGGTGACTAGTTATTCTTGTCACTTGGGGAGTTTTGGGTTGGTTGACATTTTGGCCATGTTTAGGCTTTGATATTGGGTTTAATCACTAGGTTTAGTGATTATGGAAGTGTTGGAATCCTTTTGGGAGTATTTGGTTGACTAATTTTGAAATGGGTCAAAATTAGGGTTTGGTGTCAATTTGGGCAAGACGAGTGTTTAACACTTATGTTCGGGTTTAATTGGCGTATTAGGACCATTCTCACTTGTGTTAGTGATTATTGGTTAGTTTGGACGCGGTTTGGTGCTTGGAAGTGCAATGGGTCGAAATTGCACTAAGTGTCGATTTGAGTTGGTTTGTAAATCCTCTCTAAGTGTGTTGTTTGTATTGTGATAATGGAATAGGTACTTTCCATTGGCGTGTTGCGGATTATTCGGTTGCATTCATTAAGGCGACAAGGTGAGTGATAATATCCTATGTACATATGTATGTGTAGGATGGGTGCGGGTCGGGTGAAGTGGTTCTCGGTTATAGAGCTCACTTCACATATAGGTAGATTTTGATGGACTTGCGTATAGGTCCAATTGGCACGGGTGTGCGTTTTGGTTGACCACCTTTGGCGAGGTTCACACTTTGTGTGTACGATATCACACATGCTTATGATGTGGATTATACAACCCCAATGGCGAAGGGTTGGTATTGAGTTGTGATTGGAGAAGTGGATCACGTGTGGATGCGGATTCACGATGACGCGTGTAGTTTCGATCATCTTATTGAGAAAGTGAGTCTCGTGTAGTTCGAATTCATGATGACTCGTGTAGTTCGGTCGTCTTATTGAGGTAGTGATCTCGTGTGGTTGCGGATTCACTAAGGCTCGTGTAGTTCGGCCAACCTCGATGTTGTTTTGGTATTGAAGATAGTAATCTCGTGTGGATGCGGATTTACTAAGGCTCGTGTAGTTCGGCCAATCTTCATGTTGGTAATTGGTAGTCGGTTCCGGTATTGGGTTAAGGGGTTAACCTTGGACATTTGTATATTGTTTATATATTGTCGTATTGTTGTGTTGTAGCTAACCCTGTGGGTGTAGCTTATTGGCGTTGTTCACATCGTTGTTAGTGAACTTATATTTGTTGTTATTATTAGCTTTATGCTTAGTGATCGTACGGTATGCTTAGCTTAGCTTGCCTTTATGCTTGGATGCTCCGGTATTCGTTATTTGATTACTTATGTGGCGTGTCCATTTTATGCATATATATGTATGTAGTATATTCTCACTCACTAAGCGTTAGCTTACTCTCTCGTTGTTTACATTTTTATAGATTCGCATGGATGCGGTGGCTCGGGTAAGCGTGGGAACTAGTGGACTCGCATAGTTGCTTTAGAAGATCGTGCTTTTGGATTGTTTAGGATTGGGTAGCGTATCCCCAATCACCATACTCGGTCTATGTTTTGTATTAAAACTAAAATGGGTCGAAATGGTCGCTTGTTGTAATATGGGTCGATGTGGGCCCGGTAATGTAAAACTCGGTTTTTATTATGGAAAACCCTTAGTTTAATTATTATTAACATGTTGTAAAAACCGTTTAGTTTAAAAGTGTCGGGAAGCGGGTTTTTCGCCCGCATGTATTTGTAAAACTGATCAGTAACTTGCAGTTCATTTGGACGCCGTCCAAGGAGCTTGGACGCCGTCCTGTCCTTTAATACTGGACGCTGTCCAGATAACTGGACGCCGTCCAGATGTACTGTCCCACAAATTATTTTTTTAAGGCATGTTTTTGGCCAGATAACGGGTTGGGTCGTTACAATAAGAATTATTTAAGTGCCCGTGTTGTTGACAAATTTTAAAAATTCTTTTGAGTTTATGAGCCCGTGTTAAAAAAATTTTAAAATTCCTTTAGAGTTTAAGAGTCCATGGTGTTGACGATTTTTAAATGTTCTTTTGAGTTAAAGAGCCCTTGGTGTTGAAAAATTTTAAAAGTAGTTTTAGGTTGCGTTAGTAACTTAATGTCTACAATTTTTTTTCTCACCATTAATATCTTTTTAATATATAAATTATATACTACGTAATATTCAGAGTACATTGAAAATTTATCATGGAACGTAACAGTAGTAAAATATATGTTATATTATTTTAAAATTATTATATTCTCGCGAGTTTAATTTTATAAAAGTTGTTAGTCATTTCAGCAAATTAATGATACTCGGAGAATTCGTCAAATATTATAATAGTCATATTCGTGTGTTCATGAATATTTTAAGGGCTTAAACTGTAAATTCAAATCACTTCCATATTTATTGCTAAAAAGAAATACTCTATTAGTAGTGTATCGAAGCTCCGTTTCGAATACAATTTATTGCGTTTTGTTCGTAAAATTATTTCGAGTTTAACGGTGATGGCGGTGGAACCTAACTCGCGGCGAACATAAAAATAAATACGTAAAAAATTGGGTGGATTTGTTTAAAAATATTCTTAAATAACTAATTTTATATAATAATAATAATAATGATAATTGTAATATATATATATATATATATATATATATATATATATATATATATATATATATATATATATATATATATATATATATATATATATATATATATATATATATATATATATATATATATATATATATATATCATACCCCAATTAAAACCCTAACTCATGGAGCGTTTTCCATTACGAATTTTTGGTCCCAAGGTCAATTTTTAGAGAGTTTTTCATGGTTATTCTCAAAGTTTAATACTTGGATTCAATTTTGGCTATCATTGATCATTGGTAAATCTTATGTTTACTCTTGATTAATACTATGAATTTTAATTGTTTATCTTCGTGTATGCTGTCTTCAGTTATCATGTCTAGCTAAATCTCTTGAATTCACTTAGATAATTGAACTTAGGTGAAGGATTACTAATCTTTATGTTTTGTATGATTAGTGATTACTCTTGATCCATGGCTCATTATTACTCCCATTGATTAATCCATTTAATTACAAGTTTGTTGATTGAATTAGATTGGTTGAATTGCATGTGGAACGCCACTGTAATTATGTAATTAGACGTTATTAATTAAACCATCAATTGAGTAGATAATTGTGATGCTAAAAAGGAACACCAATTTACCCTTCTGTTGAATCACCATCTTGAGTAACTAACTTGATGATTGTTGTCATGACCCGGATTTTTTCATGATTATATATTGAACAATATTAATATCTACATGATTAAATATTTCCAACATGTTAAGAAATCAAACTTTTTAAGACTTGATTAATTGAAACGAATTTTATGTAAACGTGAGACAACCCAACTTGTTCGATGATTCACGAACGTTATAACTTGTAAATAACATGATAATATATATATATATATATATATATATATATATATATATATATATATATATATATATGAATTTATATATATATTTAACATGATGAAATGATAATTAAGATGTATTAATACACATTTGAAGGACTTCAATACATATATCAAAACACTCTTACTTAACAAAAATAATCACAATTGTATTCCCATTTGTTTTCATCAAGAATTCTGCTCGTATTCGCTCGGTATTTGCACTCGTATTATACCCAGCTTCTAGATGTATTTAATATTGGTATATACCAATAAAAATCTACTCCTTAGCAGCCTTAAATGATTAAGAAATATGTGGAACCAACCATTTGTCAAGTAGCATGAATTATTTAGCAAGAAAACAAAATTAGGAATCTTTTCTTTCTTTATAAACTAAAAATGTTTTTATGCATACACACCATTTCTTCATTCAATTTTCTCATACTTACACTCCCAATTCTCTCTAAAAATACTCCTAACCTCATACTTGATCATCTCCAAGTATTTTCCCCATCATTTAGCTTCAATTACAAGCTTTAATCATCATAAAAACAACCTAGAATCAAGAAGTTGCAAGATTACTTCCAATCTTTTTAATCCAATCCAACAACTCATCAAAGATAAAGAACTTCCATATAATCTCAGTAACTTTTCATTATTAATCAAGGTAATAATCATATCCAAGCTTTGGTTTAATTCCTATAAACATAACTACCGTAAATCAAGTAGTAATCTTACTTGAACTTGTTTTCATGTCATGATTCTGCTTCAAGAACTTCCAAGCCATCAAAAATCCTTTGAAGCTCAAGTTATATTCTCATCATTTCCAGTAGGTTTACCTACTATACTTGAGGTAGTAATGATGTTCATAACATCATTCGATTCATATATATATATAACTATCTTATTCGAAGATTTAAACTTGTAATCACTAGAACATAGTTTAGTTAATTCCAAACTTGTTCGCAAACAAAGTTAATCCTTCTAAAATAACTTTTAAAATCCACTAAACACATGTTATATATCTATATGATATGCTAACTTAATGATTTAAAACCTGTAAACACGAAGAACACTGTAAAAACCGGACATACGCCGTCGTAGTAAAACCGGGGGCTGTTTTGGTTTGGATAATTAAAAACTATGAAAAACTTTGATTTAAAAGTTGTTCTTATGAGAAAATGATATTTCTTATGAGCATAAAACTATATCCAAAAATCATGGTTAAACTCAAAGTGGAAGTATGTTTTTCAAAATGGTCATCAAGATGTCGTTTTTCGACGAAAATGACTACCTCTTTCAAATATGACTTGTAACCTGTAACTCCAACTATAAACCACTACTTTTTCAGTTTATTTCTAAATATTACAGTTCATTATGAAACCATAGCAATTTTATTCACTTTAAACGGAGTTGTAATGAATATTTGGCGAGCAAAACAAAATCTGCTAAAATTCACGTTGTATGGACGAAATTTATATTGTAAAAACTATATTAACCATATCCTTGCTAACTTTTCCTATATATTTGGACATGTTATCATTATTATAACAAAATATTATAATCTTAGTTAATTCCGAGATTGTATATATATATATATATATATATATATATATATATATATATATATATATATATATATATATAATAATAATAATAATCTTGGTACATTCCATGACAATAAGTATACAATACGTTTTGATAAATCCTAAGACAATGAGTATACAATATGTTTTGATAAATTCTAAGACAATATGTATACAATATGTCTCTGGGTTGATGCAAAGACAATACGTATACAATACGTCGTGGGGTAATTCTAAGATTATATATATACCGATTATTGGACTGTTGGACATTTCGGACTATTTTGGACTACTAACAAAGGACTACTAACATAAAAATATTAAAAATTAATATATAAGTATTCTATGAACTTGTTTTATTTTATTCACATGTTGTATTATTATCTGAATCATTATTATTGTTATAGGTTCGTGAATCCAAGGACGACGGCCATATTTTTAATAAGCTGAAAACTTATTGTTAATATACTTTTACTACCGTGAGTATATAGTCCCATTTTTAAACTCTAAAAATATTTTGGGATGAGAATACATGCATTTTATGTTTTACGCCATCAACACAAGTACTTAAAATATATTCTACGTTGAGTTGTACCACATTGCATATCTTTCCTAATAGCTTGGTAACTAATATTTACATGTTGTAAGAACATGTAAGTGCGAATCCTAATCATAGATCTATCGGGTTTGACAACTCCAACCGGGCTAGTCGCTCTAGTATCGTAAACGGTTGCATAGTACTTCGTTTTTACTACACTTGATACAGTGTAGGGAGATTTCATAATAAAGGGAATATGCTACATTTATGGTTAAGTATGGTTACCGAAGCGCTCAACAACTTATAGAATATCTTTATTGAAATATTTATAACTATGAAATCTTGTGGTCTATATTTATATCGATGCTAGCTTTAAACCTATATATCTCACCAACCTTTGTGTTGACTGTTTAAGCATGTTTATTCTCAGGTCCTTATGAAAGTCTTCCGCTGTTGCATTATCTGAGCGAGCTGTGCATGGAGTCTCATGCTTTTGTTTAAATAAAGTGTTGCATTCAATAAAACCTTTGTCATGTATTATATTCGACTGTTATGTCACGTGTGTAGTATTTGGAAACCGATGTATTATGGGGATTATTTCTTAAATAATCGCCCACTTGTTTAAAACATGCATTATGTATAATAAGGGTATGTCTTTTTATGAAACGAATGCAATATTTTCTAAAATGTATCATATAGAGGTCAAATACCTCGCTATGGGACCAATGAATAACGTACCACATTTATAGTAATATGGACGAGTCGTTTCAGTTGGCATCAGAGCAGAGGTCTTAGCGAACCAGAAATTGCATTAGTGTGTCTGACCGGTATTTGTTAGGATGCATTAGTAAGTCTGGACTTTGACCGAACTTGTTTTTGAAAACCATTAATTATCATTTTTGGTCGGAAATTAAATATTATAACATGTAAATATTATGTGGTATATTACTAATGTGGTAGTTAATGTGTGATAGATGTCTACTTCTAGCACCAATCTCATTATCACATTCAGCGACTCCGAAGTTGAATATCCAGTAAAAGTACAAATCATCGACTTATCTGATAATGATGATGACCCGAAGGAAGGTGTATCAATCATATATATAACTGATGACGATGATGACCTGGAGTCGGATGCATTTTTGGAAGACTCACAATTCCCAGAGGAACCAGAAGAGGAACCTATAATCGACAACCCAGAAATTCCAAAAGCAGAAACTAATAAAACAATTATTGTACCAAGTGCTCCCGATACTACCACACCTAGTCAACCATGTCTTACCAATACTACAGAAATGTCATCTGCTGAACCCCAACCAAAACCTAGACTTACCGCTGAAATACGCACTCTGACAGTAGGGAAGCGAAAATTCTATGATTTCCCATATTTCTTTGAATTCCCAAGGAAGCCTCGTCGTTTCTAATCTGTTTTTGCAGCTATTCGACTTCACGCCTTATATAATAATATATCATGTGCTATATTTCATCTTACATATGTTTTATGTAAATAGTGGTATTGAATTATTGTAAAATATTGTACCAAAAGAATAAGCGTGAAGTATTAATTCATTAAGTTTTTCATGATAGAATATTATCATGATTGTAGTAGTTAATTTGTGTACTAGCTATTAAGTATGAACTTTAACGGGTAGGTACTACCCGAGCTACAATTATAAAACGCTAATAAGAAGAAAATGCTTTTATAATAATTGGTTCATATTATTAATATGCCACGATGTACCATTAATTACTTGCTACATCTATAATATTCTATGTGATTAATTATCTTATATGTTTATTGAAGAAACATGGCTAGATTAAATCGAATGACGGAACAAGAAATTGAGGAGCTTATCAACCAACGCGTAAACGACCGAATGCTTTGGGTCGAAGCGGCAAGAGCAACAGCAAACAACATAAACCCTCGTGTTGGATGCTCATATAAAGCATTTCAAGGTTGCAAACCTTCATCATTCAGTGGAACAGAAGGACCAGTCGGTTTAACCCGATGGTTCGAAAAACTGGAGTCCGTATTTAAAATCAGTGGTTGTGCGGAAGGGGATCATATAAAGTATGCTTCATGCACATTACAGTATGGTGCACTTACATGGTGGAAAAACTATGTAAAAATTGTAGGGGGCGATGAAGCATATGATACTCCTTGGGAGGAATTGAAAAATATGCTAATCAACGAATACTGCCCAAGGAACGAGGTTCGAAAGATGAAAGCTGAGTTACGAAATCTAAAAGTTGTCGGAACGGAACTTACCAACTATAACAGGCGATTCATGAAATTAGCCTTGTTATGTCCTGAATTGGTACCAACGAAAGAGCGAAAGATTGAATTGTACAAAGATGGTCTGCCAAAGAACATCAAGGCCAATGTTACAGCATCCAAACCCAAGACTATTCATGAAGCTATCACCATGAAAAATGAGCTAATGGATCAGATCATCCTGGATAAGAACGCATCAAATACCGATGCCAAGGTATCGGATAACAAAAGAAAGTGGGATGAAAACCGTGATCGAGGTCACCAGCAACAATCTCTCAAGAAACAGGAAACTACGCAAGGTGCGGGTAGTGGTTCAAGATCGGGTTACAAAGGGTGTAATCCCTTATGTAACAGATGAAACAAACATCACACTAGTTTTTGCAATGTGGTGTGCAACAAATGTAATCGAAGGGGTCATCTTGCTGAAGATTGTTGGGTTCATGTTACAAATACAAATGGCACCAAGACTCCTGCCACCAATGCAAATAGAACTACCCTGGCTACTGTTACTTGTTACGGGTGTGAGAAACAGGTTCATATTAAGAGCCAGTACCCGAATCCAGAGAAGAATAATGGACCTGCACGAGGAAGAGCATTTGTTATTAATGCTAGAGAGGCATGTGAAGACCCGGAGCTTGTTACGGGTACATTTACCATTAATGACTTATCAGCATCTATTATATTTGATACTGGTGTCGATAGAAGTTACATGTGTAGAGACTTTTACGCTAAATTGAATTGTTCATCATTACCTTTAGATGCTAAGTACATGATTGAGTTAACTAATGGTAAACTAATTAAAGCCGATAAAATTTGTCGTGATTGTAAAATAAAGTTAGCCGGAGAAACATTTAAAATTGATTTGATACCTCTAGAATTAGGAAGTTTTGATGTAATATTCGGCATGGACTGTATGTCCAAAATAGGAGCTGAGGTTGTGTGTGCCAAGAAGGCAATTCGCATTCCTCGTAAGGATAAAACGGCAGTAATGATATATGGAGAGAAGGGTAACTCAAAGCTAAAACTCATTAGCTGCTTGAAAGTCCAAAAGTGCTTGAAGAAAGGGTGCTATGCTATCCTAGCACATGTTAATAAAGTCGAAACGAAGGAAAAAGAGAAGAGCATCAACGACGTGCCTGTGGCAAGAGATTTTCCTGAAGTCTTTCCGGAAGAGTTGCCAGGATTACCTCCATTTAGATTTGTAGAATATCAAATAGATCTAGTACCAGGAGCTGCACCAGTGGCTCGTGCTCCATACAGACTTGCACTGTCTGAGATAAAAGAGTTACAAAGCCAGTTACAAGAATTACTTGACCGTGGATTCATTTGACCATGTTCTTCACCGTGGGGAGCTCCAATTTTATTCGTCAATAAGAAAGATGGATCCCTCCGAATGTGTATAGATTACCGCGAATTAAACAAGTTAACTATCAAGAATTGGTACCCATTACCGAGAATTGATGACTTGTTTGATCAGCTGCAAGGATCATGTGTTTACTCCAAAATCGATCTAAGATTGGGATATCATCAGTTGCGTGTCAAAGAAGAAGATATTCCGAAAACCGCATTTCGGACACGCTACGATCATTATGAATTTTTAGTCATGCCGTTCGGGCTGAAAAACGCACCAACTGTATTCATGGACCTCATGAATCGGGTATGCAGTCCGTATTTGGATAAGTTTGTTATCGTCTTTATTGATGATATTCTTATTTATTCCAAAAATGAACAAGAACATGAGCAACATTTAAGGTTGGTGCTGGAACTGTTGAAGAAAGAACAGTTATATGCAAAGTTTTCTAAGTGCGCCTTTTGGTTAAAGGAAGTACAATTCCTTGGTCACATCGTGAGCAGTCAAGGAATTCAGGTCGATCCTGCGAAGGTTGAAGCCATTGAAAAATGGGAAACCCCAAAGACTCCGACCCAAATACGCCAATTTTTGGGTCTTGCTGGCTATTACAGAAGGTTTATTCAAGATTTTTCCCGGATAGCCAAACCATTGACAGCATTAACACATAAAGGGAAGAAGTACGAATGGACTTCCGAGCAGGAGGCCGCATTTCAATTATTAAAGAAGAAGTTGACTACATCACCTATTCTATCGTTACCTGAAGGAAACGATAATTTTGTAATTTATTGTGACGCTTCGCGACAAGGTTTTGGTTGTGTCCTCATGCAACGAAAAAAGGTTATTGCATATGCATCCCGACAACTGAAGATTCATGAACAAAATTATATGACTCATGATCTAGAATTGGGAGCAGTGGTGTTTGCATTAAAGATTTGGAGACACTATTTGTACGGGGTTAAATGTACTGTGTATACCGACCATAAAAGCTTTCAACATATCTTCAACCAAAAACAACTGAACATGAGGCAACGTAGGTGGGTTGAGCTGATAAACGACTATGATTGTGAAATTCGCTATCATCCTGGGAAAGCAAATGTAGTAGCAGATGCTTTAAGCAGGAAGGAAAGAGAGCTTATTCAAGTACGGGCAATGAATATGAAGATTCATACAAACCTGACTACACAAATAAAGGAGGCTCAACGAGGAGCTCTTACTGAAGAAAACTTTGGAAATGAGATGCTCAAGGGTTTAGTCAAGCAACTTGAGATATGAGAAGACGGAACCCGGTATTTTAATAGACGTATTTGCGTACCGAAGTTTAAAGGGTTAAGAAAATTGGTTTTGGATGAGGCACATAAGACAAAATACTCGATACATCCTGAAGCTGGAAAGATGTATCAAGATCTTAATGCACACTTTTGGTGGCTAAATTTGAAAGCTGATATTGCAACATACATTAAAGAATGTTTGACTTGCTCTAAAGTCAAGGCGGAACATCAGAAACCATCAAGATTGCTTCAACAACCAGAAATCCCTGAATGGAAATGGGAATGTATTACTATGAATTTCATCACGAAGCTACCAAAGACTACATGGGGTTATGACACCATTTGGGTAATTGTCGATCGTCTCACCAAATCTGCACATTTTTTACCTAAGAAGGAAATGGATAAGATGGAGAAATTGGTACGATTATACATGAAGGAAGTTGTTTCAAGACATGAAGTACCTATTTCCATTATATCTGATCGCGACAGTAGGTTTACGTCAAGGTTTTGGCAATCACTACATGAAGCTCTAGGGACTCGTCTGGATATAAGCACTGCATATCATCCTCAGACCGATGGGTAAAGTGAAAGGACCATTCAGACTCTTGAAGACATGATTAGAGCATGTGTGATCAATTTCGGAAACGGATGGGATAAATATTTACCATTGGCAGAATTCTCGTATAACAACCATTATCATACGAGTATTAATGCTGCACCATTCGAAGCACTTTATGGAAGAAAGTGTAGATCCCCTATCTGTTGGAACGAAGTAGGCGACAGATAACTGACTGGTCCCAAGATCATACAGGTGACTACTGAAAAGAATGTGCAAATCTAGGAGAGATTGAAGACAGCCCAAAGTCGTCAAAAGAGCTAGGCTGATGTTCGAAGGAAGCTGTTAGAATTTCAGGTTGATGACATGGTTATGTTAAAGGTGTCACCTGAGAAAGGTGTGATACGCTTTGGTAAGAGGGGTAAATTGAACCCAAGATACGTAGGACCATTCAAGATCATCGAACGTATTGGACCGGTGGCTTATCGACTTAAGCTACTACAAAAACTTGCTGGAGTACACAATACCTTTCACGTCTCGAACCTAAGGAAATTCCTTGCAAAAGAAGACCACTGTTCCTCTTGAAGAAATCCAAATCGATGAGAAACTGCATTTTATAGAAGAGCCTGTCGAAATCATGGATCGTGAAGTCAAACGGCTCAAGAAAAGCAACATACCTATAGTTAGGGTTCGTTGGAATGCTCGAAGAGGTCCTGAGTTCACTTGGGAAAGAGAGGACCAGATGAAACAGAAATATCCACAGCTGTTTACAAACACCGCCCATTGAATAGGTATTACTTCAAATTTCGGGACGAAATTTCTTTAACGGGTAGGTACTGTCATGACCCGGATTTTTCCATGATTATATATTGAGCAATATTAATATCTACATGATTAAATGCTTCCAACATGTTAAGAAATTAAACTTTTTAAGACTTGATTAATTGAAACGAATTTTATATAAACGTGTGACAACTCAACTTGTCCGATGATTCACGAACGTTATAACTTGTAAATAACATGATAATATATATATGAACTTAGATATATATTTAACATGATGAAATGATAATTAAGTATCTCGTTAAGTATATTAACAATGAACTATATACATAAAATGAGACTACTAACTTAAGGATTTCGAAACGATATATATACATAACGATTATCGATGTAATAACGTCATAATATTTATATATCGTATTAAGATATATTAACACACTATGTTATCATGATAATATAACAATTTAACATCCCATTAGATATAATAACAATGGGATTAATTACATTTAACAAGGTCGTTAACTTAAAGGTTTCGAAACAACACTTACATGTAACGACTAACGATGATGTAACGACTCAGTTAAAACGTATATATATATATATATATATATATATATATATATATATATATATATATATATATATATATATATATATATATATATATATATATATATATATATAGTGTATTAAGATGTATTAATACAAATTTGAAGGACTTCAATACATATATCAAAACACTCTTACTTAACAAAAATAATCACAATTGTATTCCCATTTGTTTTCATCAAGAATTCTGCTCGTATTCGCTCGGTATTTGCACTCGTATTATACCCAGCTTCTAGATGTATTTACTATTGGTATATACCAATAAAAATCTGCTCCTTAGCAGCCTTAAATAATTGAGGAACATTTGGAACTAACCATTTATCAAGTAGCATGAATTATTTAGCAAGAAAACAAAATTAGGAATCTTTTCTTTCTTTATAAACTAAAAACGTTTTTATGCATACACACCATTTCTTCATTCCATTTTCTCATACTTTCACTCCCAATTCTCTCTCAAAATACTCCTAACTTCATACTTGATCATCTCCAAGTATTTTCCCCATCATTTAGCTTCAATTACAAGCTTCAATCATCATAAAAACAACCTAGAATCAAGAAGTTGCAAGATTACTTCCAATCTTTTTAATCCAATCCAACAACTCATCAAAGATCAAGAACTTCCATCTAATCTCAGTAACTTTTCATTATTAATCAAGGTAATAATCATATCCAAGTTTTGGTTTAATTCCTATAAACATAACTACCTTAAATCAAGTAGTAATCTTACTTGAACTTGTTTTCGTGTCATGATTCTGCTTCGAGAACTTCCAATCCATCAAAGATCCTTTGAAGTTCAAGTTATTTTCTCATCATTTCCTGTAGGTTTACCTACTATACTTGAGGTAGTAATGATGTTCATAACATCATTCGATTCATATATATATAAATATCTTATTTGAAGATTTAAACTTGTAATCACTAGAACATAGTTTAGTTAATTCTAAACTTGTTCGCAAACAAAGTTAATCCTTCTAACATAACTTTTAAAATCCACTAAACACATGTTCTTTATCTATGTGATATGCTAACTTAATGATTTAAAACCTGTAAACACGAAGAACACCGTAAAACCGGACATACGCCGTCGTAGTAAAACCGGGGGCTGTTTTGGGTTGGATAATTAAAAACTATGACAAACTTTGATTTAAAAGTTGTTCTTCTGAGAAAATGATATTTCTTATGAACATGAAACTATATCCAAAAATCATGGTTAAACTTAAAGTGTAAGTATGTTTTTCAAAATGGTCATCAAGATGTCCTTTTTCGACGGAAATGACTACCTCTTTCAAATATGACTTGTAACCTGTAACTCCGACTATAAACCACTACTTTTTCAGTTTAGTTCTAAATATTACAGTTCATTATGAAACCATAGCAATTTGATTCACTTTAAACGGAGTTGTAATGAATATTTGGCGAGCAAAACAAAATCTGCTAAAATTAACGTTGTATGGACGAAATTTATATTGTAAAAACTATATTAACCATATCCTTGCTAAATTTTCCTATATATTTGGATATGTTATCATTAGTATAACAAAATATTATAATCTTAGTTAATTCCGAGATTGTATATATATATATATATATAATAATCTTGGTACATTCCATGACAATAAGTATACAATACGTTTTGATAAATCCTAAGACAATGAGTATACAATACGTTTTGATAAATTCTAAGACAATACGTATACAATGCGTCTCTGGGTTGATGCAAAGACAATACGTATACAATACGTCGTGGGGTAATTCTAAGATTATATATATACCGATTATTGGACCATTGGACATTTAGGACTATTTTGGACTACTAACAAAGGACTACTAACATAAAAATGTTAAAAATTAATATATAAGTATTCTATGAACTTGTTTTATTTTATTCACATGTCGTATTATTATCTGAATCATTATTATTGTTATAGGTTCGTGAATCCAAGGACGACGGCCATATTTTTAATAAGCTGAAAACTTATTATTAATATACTTTTACTACCGTGAGTATATAGTCCCATTTTTAAACTCTAAAAATATTTTGGGATGAGAATACATGCATTTTATGTTTGACGCCATCGACACAAGTACTTAAAATATATTCTACGTTGAGTTGTACCACATTGCATATCTTCCCTAATAGCTTGGTAACTAACATTTACATGTTGTAAGAACATGTAAGCGCGAATCCTAATCATAGATCTATCAGGTTTGACAACCCCAACCGGGCTAGTCGCTCTAGTATCGTAAACGGTTGCATAGTACTTCGTTTTTACTACACTTGGTACAGTGTAGGGAGATTTCATAATAAAGAGAATATGCTACATTTATGGTTAAGTATGGTTACCGAAGCGCTCAACAACTTATAGAATATCTTTATTGAAATATTTATAACTATGAAATCTTGTGGTCTATATTTATATCGATGCTAGCTTTAAACCTATATATCTCACCAACCTTTGTGTTGACTGTTTAAGCATGTTTATTCTCAGGTCCTTAAGAATGTCTTCCGCTGTTGCATTATCTGAGCAAGCTGTGCATGGAGTCTCATGCTTTTGTTTAAATGAAGTGTTGCATTCAATAAAACCTTTGTCATGTATTATATTCGACTGTTATGTCACGTGTGTAGTATTTGGAAACCGATGTATTATGGGGATTATTTCTTAAATAATCGCCCACTTGTTTAAAACATGCATTATGTATAATAAGGGTGTGTCTTTTTATGAAACGAATGCAATATTTTCTAAAATGTATCATATAGAGGTCAAATACCTCGCTATGGGACTAATGAATAATGTACCGCATTTATAGTAATATGGACGAGTCGTTTCAATTGTGTTCTTAAAAAGCGTGTAGAAAACTAGCGTTATTAACTTACACTTTCAAGATAAAATTAGTATCTAAGTAAGGGACACCAAGCTTATCGTACTAATTGGTGAATTGATTAATGAACTAGGTTAACGACAGTTATACTTAGGGAATTAGTTAAGAAACTATAGGAATCGACAGATAAATATAGTGTCACCACAAAATCAATTATTATATCGGTCTTAATAAAAGAATTCCGGATCTTAGGGAATTGATTCTGAGTGGATACACTTCTATCATATGAATTCGTACTTGTTAGTTTGCACTATTTTAGTTTTATTAAATCAAAACCCCCATCTTTAGAATATTTTTAAATGTACTTCTCCCTGTTGATACGAACTGTTCGATTTACTTATTAACTATTGAACGATCGGGTTTCAGTTGCTTGTATTGTGTAAAGTTTTTGAGTCAAATTGTCTAGATTTTATAAGTACGTTTTTACACATCAACGTTTTTACCAATCATCAATTTTTTTTATTTATTTAATATATATATATATATATATATATATATATATATATATATATATATATATATATATATATATATATATATATATATATATTGGTAGGATCAATGGGGATAACCAATCGGGGGAAGCAAAATTTTTTTTTTTTTGTTTTTTGAAAAAAATTTATTCACGAACATTATAGATTGGATGAAATTATGAACATTTAATAAAGACACTTTGTGATAAATGTTTTTATTATGACCGGAAAATGCTCGAAGAATTAATATATAACAATTATCGTATTTTTTGAGCGTATTTTGAGGTTTTAGATATTAGGGTTTTTAGAAATTTAGGGGTTAGGGTTTAGATTTAGGATATAGATTGAGTTTTTAACACGACCCTAAACCCAAAACCCTAAACCCTTAATCCTAAACCCTAAACTCTAAATCGGGCTAAATTTTGACAAAAAGTTCTTCACAAAATATGAAGAAGAAAAAAACGTTAACATTCTTCAAGATCAATATTATCTTGAATATTATTTTTGTCGATCGTTTTCCCCCCTAATATAAGACCCTAATCAGTTTATACAGCAGTGTAAATATGTTACATAGAGTGTGGGTGATGTTGTGCAGTTAAACAGAAGTCACTGAGTGAGCTGAGCCTAGTGCGCGCCGCGCACACTAAAGGGAGCGCGCCGCGCACCCCTTACTCTAGCCGGGTTCTAGCTTTTTAAATCAGATATTTTGATGGGCATTTTGGTAAATTCACTTATGGACGGGTTAAAGACAGATAGTTCAGTTTGTGGAGCACCATTACTCCATTATCAACAACCTTATCACTTTAACTTTAATTCTAGAGAGAGATTGTGATTTTTGAGAGAGAAAGCTTAAATCCAAGAGGAAGGAGCTTGTTTTGGGTTAAAGTTCAAGCATTAAAGTCGTTCATCTTATCTCTAGCTTCGTTGTGGTAGTTGTGGTATGTTCTAATTTTATTTTCCTTACTTTAATTTAGTGTAAGGGTTAGGGTTTGAGTAAATGATGAACACAAAACCCATTATTGGTGATTTTGGGTGTTCTTGGGTAAAATTGAGTCTTGAATACTAATTGGTGACTAGTCTAGGGTTTCAAAGTATTAAATGATGTTTATGAACCCTAATTGGTGAGTTAATTGCTAACACACCTAGTTATTTAGTAAATGGGTGTTGGTTAGTTAGTGGATGACCCGAAATGGGTGTGTTGTCTTAAAATGGTTATTTGGGTAATAAATTGACCTAGTTTGGAAAGATGAGTACGAATTACCCTAATTATGTATTAGTTGGTGTTGTTGGACCTTAATCACTAGCTTTTAAGTGATTAGTGGTGGTCTTGACTTTAATTGTGTTGTGTTTAGCAATCATCAAGCGAGATGGACGTTGTACTAGCGAGTTAGCGCGACGTGCTCGCGTAGTAATGACTAGCTACCATTACTACGAGTGCAAATCGGGTCAAACGAGCAATGTACGACGATTGTCGAGCAAGATGGGGTAGTGTGGCGTATATGTATGTATTTATGTAAATTGTCCTTTCGTTTTGTGGTTTAACCTATTTCGTTTTATAGAATGAAGACGAGAAACGGTCCCGATCATGATAACGGAAGTACAAGCGAGGACGTCGAGTTTTCGGCCAAGGTTGAGGCCGTCTTTAAAAAGTTAAAAGCGGATTTTCTTACGGACGTCCGAAAAGTCTTTCAAGATTCGGTTGATGAGCAAATAACCGATCTAATTAATGAACGAATGAAGGCCACTATCGAAGAGTCCCTTGACGCTAGGAATATCTATCCTCGCGGTGAAGGATGTGAAGGAAGGCGGGACTTCCACTACAAGAACTTCAAGGATGCTCAACCCCCGATGTTTAATGAGGTGCGAGATCCCTTGAAAAGTGCATGTTGGATCTCCGATATTGAGGGAGCTTTCCATACCGCGGAATGTCCTCCCGAAAAGAAGACGAGGTATGGTTCTAGCATGTTACGCGAAGAAGCTAAGTTGTGGTGGGACGATAAGATCAACTTATATGGCGAAGAACAATGTATGGGCTTGACATGGGAAGAGTTCAAGAAAGAGTTTTTCAAAGAATACCGAACTTCTTCCGACCTCGATAGAATCCGGGACGAGTTGCACCATTTGCAACAAGGTTCCATGGATTTGGTTACCCTCAAGTCTACATTCTTGGCAAAGACTCGTTTTTGTCCGGAATATGTTGGTGATGATCATAAGCTCATGAAGGATTTCTACCGTAGTTTGAATGATGAGTACAAGGGGAAGATTAGTCGGGGTATGGCTAAGACTTTTGATGAATTGTTTGAGTTGGCTTGGGGTTTTGAGCCGGAGGTTCCAAGAAAGAGTGATTTCATGTTTTCCAAAAGAAAGTTTGAAGGTTTTAGTTACTCTAACGCCTCAAGCAAGAAGAGCAAGAGCAAGAGGGGGGCTGAAAGTGTCAATAGTGCAAAGAAGGGCACTACCGGTGGGTTTTCTTATACGTGCTACAATTGTGGGCAACCGGGTCATATGGCTCGTGAGTGTCCGAAACCATCTTTCGGAAACAAGGTCACTTGTTTTAATTGCGGCAAAGAGGGGCATAAGAAGCCGGAGTGTCCCGACTTGCGAAATGACAATGTGAAGCGGTTAGAGAGGGCGGCGGGTACAGCTAAGGGTCGCAACTATTTGATGACCAATGATGAAGCCAAACAATCGCACGAAGTTGTCTCAGGTACTTACATGGTTAATTCTAATCCGGCAAGGATTCTTTTCGATAGCGGTGCAAATTTGTCGTTTGTGTCTCCTAAATTTGTGCCTAAACTTAATAGACCGTTAGCTAAGTTAAGTCGTCCGATAGAAGTCGAAATAGCGGACGGCAAGACGGTGCTAGTGGTTGATGTGTGTGAAAATTGTGATGTTGTTTTTGGTGCCGAAACCTTTAAAATTGATCTTATTCCAATGACCTTGGGCGACTTTGATATTGTCGTTGGTATGGATTGGCTTGATTGTTATAGAGCCGATATTGCATGCCATGATAAGTCTATTCGTGTGAAGACCCTAAGTGGGGGAGAGTTAATTATTCATGGTGATAAGCGAAGGAGACCGGTACCGATATGCACTTTTGCACGGGCACGTCGTTTTGTTGTTACCGGTGGCATGGCTTTCCTTGCTCATGTTGTTGATACTCGCAATGAGCCACCACCTATTCGTGAAATTCCGGTTGTTAGTGAATTCGAAGACGTTTTTCCGGACGAATTACCGGGTGTTCCGGTGGAAAGACAAGTTGAGTTTCGTATTGAGTTGGTTCCGGGAGCTACTCCCATTGCTAAAACTCCTTATCGTTTAGCACCAACGGAAATGCAAGAGTTGTTAAATCAAACCCAAGAGTTGCTCAAGAAGGGTTTTATTCGACCGAGTGCTTCGCCATGGGGCGCTCCGGTGTTATTTGTGAAGAAGAAAGATGGTAGTATGCGTATGTGCATTGATTATCGTGAGTTGAATAAAGTGACGATCAAGAATCGTTATCCATTACCTAGGATTGACGATTTATTTGATCAACTTCAAGGTGCAACGTATTTCTCTAAGATCGACCTACGGTCCGGCTATCACCAAATGCGGGTCCGTGAGGAAGACATTCAGAAAACGGCCTTTCGAACGCGTTATGGGCATTATGAGTTTGTAGTTATGCCCTTTGGTCTTACGAATGCACCAGCGGCATTCATGGATCTTATGAACCGAGTGTGCCAACCTATGTTGGACAAGTCGGTAATAGTGTTCATCGACGACATACTAATCTACTCGAAAAGTATGAACGAACATGAACGTCATTTGCGTGAAGTATTGAAGATGTTAAGAAAGGAGAAGTTGTATGTAAAGTTCTCCAAATGTGAGTTTTGGCTAAGGGAAGTTCAATTCCTTGGTCATATTGTGAATGAAAGCGTTATCCAAGTAGATCCGGGGAAGATCGAGACGGTGAAGGATTGGAAGCAACCGACTACGCCTACGGAAATCCGAAGTTTTCTCGGATTGGCCGGTTATTATCGTCGGTTTATCCAAGATTTTTCTAAGATCGCTTCTTCGTTGACGAAATTGACAAGGAAGAATGCGAGGTTTGTTTGGGAGAACGAGCAAGAAATTGCTTTTCAATTGTTAAAAGAGAAGTTGTGTCAAGCTCCGGTGTTAGTGTTACCGGAAGGTGTTGAAGACATGGTGGTTTATTGTGATGCTTCCTTAAATGGTCTCGGGTGTGTTCTAATGCAAAGAGGTAAAGTCATCGCTTATGCCTCTCGACAATTAAAGGAACATGAAACGAGGTATCCGACTCATGATCTTGAGTTGGCGGCGGTTGTGCATGCGTTGAAAATTTGGCGCCATTACTTGTATTGTGTCAAGTGTACGATTTATTCGGATCATAAGAGTTTGAAACATCACTTTAATCAACGAGATTTGAATTATTACCAACGTAGGTGGATGGATGTGGTGAAAGACTACGATTGTGAAATACTTTATCATCCGGGTAAGGCGAATGTGGTCGTGGATGCGTTGAGTCGAAAGAGTCAACATCCGGCGATAAAAGTGGGGTCGTTACATTTGATTATTACCAACGATTTTCTTGAAAAGCTTGGTGAGATTCAAATAGAGGCTTATGTTCACAACAAGCATACGGAGCGAATCGTGGGCCAATCGGAGTTTATTACTATGGGTCCGCGTGGTTTGTTGTCTTTCCAATGAAGGGTGTGGGTGCCTAAGATGGGTGATTACCGACGAGTGCTACTTGATGAAGCACATAAGTCAAAATATTCCATTCATCCGGGCGCGACGAAAATGTATCTTGACTTGAAGAAAGATTATTGGTGGCCGGGCATGAAGCGTGATGTTGTGAAGTATGTTGAGCAATGCGTCACGTGTTTGCAAGTAAAAGCCGAACACCAAAAGCCGTATGGTAAATTGCAACCGTTAGAAATTCCGAAATGGAAATGGGAGCACATTACCATGGATTTCATAACAAAGTTACCTAAGACGGCGAGAACCCAATTTGATACGATTTGGGTGATAGTTGACCGGTTGACGAAAAGTGCTTTGTTTCTTCCCATTAAAGAAGCGATATCGTCGGAGACCTTGGCTAAGTTGTTTATCAAGGAAGTGGTCGCTCGACATGGGGTTCCTATATCTATTATTTCGGATCGAGATACCCGTTTTACATCTCGATTTTGGGAAAAGTTTCATGAGGATATGGGTACACAATTGAAGTTGAGCACGGCGTATCATCCTCAAACGGACGGTCAAACCGAACGTACGAACCAAACTTTGGAAGATATGTTACGGGCGTTCATTATTGATTTCGGTGGTAGTTGGGATGAGCATTTGCCTTTGGTGGAATTCTCGTACAATAATAGTTATCATACTAGTATCGGGATGCCACCTTATGAGATGCTTTACAGGCGGAGGTGTCGAACTCCCATTTGTTGGGGAGAAGTGGGTCAAAGAGAAATCGGGAGTACCGATTTGGTTTTAGAGACGAATAACAAGATTGATATTATTCGGGAACATTTGAGAAAGGCTCAAGATAGACAAAAGTCGTATGCCGACAAAAGTAGATGAACGATCGAATTTCAATAAGGCGATATGGTGATGCTTAAGGTTTCGCCATGGAAGGGTATTATTCGATTTCGAAAACGGGGAAAGTTAGCTCCTCGGTTTATTGGTCCCTTTAAAGTTTTAGCTCGTGTTGGTGAAGTCGCGTATCGTTTGGAATTACCCGAAGAGCTTGCGGGGATTCATAATACATTTCATGTTTCCCATCTCCGTAAGTGTCTTGCGGATGATTCATCATGGGTGCCGTTAGACGAAATTGAGCTAAACAATAAGTTAGAGTATATTGAGGAGCCGATTGCCATACTCGATGAGAAGGTCAAAAGGTTGAGGCATAAAGGGGTTAGGACTTTTAAAGTTCAATGGCGTCGTAGTAAGGGTTCCGAGTTTACTTGGGAGCCCGAAGAATTCGTGTTGGTTTATCTTCCCTCTTGTCATGCTGCTTGGATCGCGAGGACGCGCTCCGAATAAGTGGGGGAGAGTTGTAAGACCCTAATCAGTTTGTACAGCAGTGTAAATATGTTACATAGAGTGTGGGTGATGTTGTGCAGTTAAACAGAAGTCACTGAGTGAGCTGAGCCTAGTGCGCGCCGCGCACACTAAAGGGAGCGCGCCGCGCACCCCTTACTGTAGCTGGGTTCCAGCTTTTTAAATCAGATATTTTGATGGGCATTTTGGTAAATTCACTTATGGACGGGTTAAAGACAGATAGGTCAGTTTGTGGAGCACCATTACTCCATTATCAACAACCTTATCACTTTAACTTTAATTCTAGAGAGAGATTGTGATTTTTGAGAGAGAAAGCTTAAATTCAAGAGGAAGGAGCTTGTTTTGGGTTAAAGTTCAAGCATTAAAGTCGTTCATCTTATCTCTAGCTTCGTTGTGGTAGTTGTGGTATGTTATAATTTTATTTTCCTTACTTTAATTTAGTGTAAGGGTTAGGGTTTGAGTAAATGATGAACACAAAACCCATTATTGGTGATTTTGGGTGTTCTTGGGTAAAATTGAGTCTTGAATACTAATTGGTGACTAGTCTAGGGTTTCAAAGTATTAAATGATGTTTATGAACCCTAATTGGTGAATTAATTGCTAACACACCTATTTGTTTAGTAAATGGGTGTTGGTTAGTTAGTGGATGACCCGAAATGGGTGTGTTGTCTTAAAATGGTTATTTGGGTAATAAATTGACCTAGTTTGGAAAGATGGGTATGAATTACCCTAATTATGTATTAGTTGGTGTTGTTGGACCTTAATCACTAGCTTTTAAGTGATTAGTGGTGGTCTTGACTTTAATTGGGCGGTTTTGGTATAAATGGGCGATTTAATACATTAAGTCATTAAATGCTCATGAGTAAGTGTTAGTATTGAGTCCACTTAGCTTGTTTGTTGATCAAGTACTTATTATATTAGGTACTTTGCTTTGAAGCTTGTGGAGGTTGAAATCGTCATCTAATTGTTAAGGTGAGTGGAATAATTATATGCGTATGTATATAATGTATCTATTTGTTGTAGCGTGAAAGGTGTAGTGTCGAGGTGTTAAGACACCACGTTTCACGTGAAGGGTGTAGCATCGAGGTGTTAAGATGCCACTCGGGTGTAGCATCGAGGTGTTAATATGCCACCTAGGAGTGTAGTGTCGAGGTGTTAAGACACCACTCCGTAAAATAATGAGTGTTGCATCGAGGTGTTAAGATGCCACTCGGGGTGATGTGCCGAGGTGTTAAGGTGCCACCCTAGCAGTTAGTGGTGCGAGGTGTTAAGTGCCCTAATGGATGTTATGAACACCGATGGCGTTTTCGCGAGCGCCGTTCCCTTGTACTATTGGTCGACCATGGTTACTTGTGTTGTAAGCATATTATATCATTTCGAGTTATATTATTATGCGGTTGTTGCTAGCTTGTGGTTTTGGAGATTATAGCTTGTTAATGTGACGATAAGCTAATTGTGTTGCTAGCATGTTTGCGGTTTGTGTAAGTGTATGCAAGTAGGTATAATTATATATGTATTTGTATAATTATTGCATTCACTAAGATTTGCTTACCCTCTCGTTGTTTACCATTTTATAGGTTCGGTTTTGGACAAGGGTAAGGGCATCGTATTGGACTAGAGATCCCGCTTGATGCTAGGGGACGCTTTTGGCTATAGTAGCTCTTGGAGTTTGACCGGTAGTTGGGTAGTTTAATCCCAAACGCCATGCTCATTGTGTAGTTTGGAACTTAAATTTTTTGGTGGTCAAACTCTAAACTTGTATTAAACTTGTATTTTGGGTCGTGTGGGCCCCGCTTGTAAAACATCATTTTTATGTTTGATTCGTGTTAGCTTTACATATATAAGTTTGTTGTGAAAAGCGTTCGGTCTAAAAATGTCGGGAAGTGGTCCATCTTTTTACGAGTTAAAAACAGTTTGATCAGAGCCTGGAACGCCTTGTGCGCGCCACGCACTTTCAGTGGAGCGCGCCGCGCACCACACCTGAGCAGCAGTTTAAATTTTTTTTTTGGGACTGTTTATGGTCGGTTATCGGGTTGGGTTGTTACACCTAAATAATACCATTCATCACGAAGTATCTTCTAAAAAAAAAATTCCCAAAAAAACGAAAAACAAAAAATTTGCTTCCCCCCGCTTTCTACCGATTAATTACTTCCCCATTGATCCTGCCCATATATATATATATATATATATATATATATATATATATATATATATATATATATATATATATATATATATATATATATATATATATCTCTTTTATAGAGGAATATTCAAATAAATCCAACTTTTAATTTGAGATCCAAGGGACCGATCAGAGTATGACATATGTCACGACAATCACATGTGATTGAAAAAAAAAATTTCTCAAAAAATTTCTTAATCACTTTATTTGACATTAAGTAAATCACGTGTGATTCTGCATGTCAAATTTAATCACATGTGATTAAAAAAAATTGAAAAAAAAATTTGAATTTTTTTTTTGTCAATCACATGCGATTGAATTTGACATGCAGAATCACATGTGATTGGGTTTTACAATCACATGTGATTGGATTTGACATGCTAAATTTAAAAATTAAAATTTTTTTTTTTCAAAAAAATACCCATGTGATTAGATAATTAAAAAAAAAATTTAATTGCAAAAGAAATAAAAAGGGTGTGTTAGTAATTACTGTATTAAATACCCATCGACGGATTCAAATTTCATGTTATGGTAACTGCTTCTTAAAATATAGTTCCATTTTCTTTTATTTCTATTTTACTAATTAAACACCATTTTTAATACATTCATTTGGATTAATTTACCTAAGTATCAATAATCACGATATTTGTTATTGAAATATCATTGGTACTTTAATGGTAGAACATGTTTGTAAATCAACGCATCCTATTTTTGATGCACTAACTCATATTCAACGCATCATATTATTTTTTTATGCACTAAATCATATGTCCATTGTGATGCACCAACTCATATTCATTGTCCATTGTGATGCACTAACTCATATTCAAAAATGCACCAACTCATATAGTCATATTCATTGTCCATTGTGTAATATTATGGATGCATTAACTCATTTTGTTACATTTACATCGTCAATTTTAATTTATACTTAATCCATTGATGAGAATGTTAACAAAACTCATACATATAAATTTGAGAATGTTAACAAAACTCATTTTGTTACATTTACATCGTCAATTATAATATGATAATTATTCTTTGTGTTTTTTTGTTTTTTTCAATTATATTACTCCTTTTCAGTTTCGTATGCATGGTTACATGATGTTTATTCTTTGTACTTTTTATTTCAATTATATTATTCGTTTTTAGTTTCGTATGCATATTTGGTAACAAGTTTGTATTAGCTTCTTGCTAGTCGTTTTTATTTACATTATGTTGTGTAGAAAAAAAAAAAAAAAACATCCTAATTAGCTAAGGTCTACTTGAGTAGTTGTATAGGTCATTTATGTTCTTAAGTCTGGTCCTTCATCTAATAACACTCCCTTATTTTGCTCAATAATCGTCTAATATTTCCTTCGTTCAAATGGTTTTCCAGTAGATTTAAACATGCTAGATTAGATTGTTGCAAACACCTTCATTATGTTTGTAACGAGCCTAAGAATGGTACGCGTGTTGCTGCGTGAAATGATTCTACTCATTAACTTAAACATCGTTTTTATAGTAGAGATGATCGGAACAATACGACCGGAACACGTTCGCAGCAATACATGTTAATTGGTACAATTCATTTTATTATAACTAAAAAAAATTATACCTGAAAAAAACAATAAAAAAGCATAATGCAAAAAAATAGTAAAATCAAACGTTACCGTTTTAGCTAATACGACAATTCATAAGCTATTAAACAGCCATATTCTCCACCGCTATTGCAATATATTGTTGAAAATTTAATGTAATTAAGAGATTTAGTTTACATTTGTAAATGGGTTCCGGTCATATTGTGCCGATAGACTACCTGGACCCAAAAGTAGTTTTTCATTATTCACTATCTTGATTTGGTCTACTCGAAATTCAACTAAGTGTTTTTGTGCTATGTCTTTTTAGTCAGCTGAACTTTGACTAAGTGTTTTTTTTTTTTTGTTATGTCCACGAAGTCAGCTGAAAATTTGACTAAGTGTTTGGTGCTCCCTCTTAAGAGGCAGCACAAGAAAGTGCTGAAGAGGCAGCGCAAGTTTGGTGCTCCTTCTAAGAGGCAGCACGAGACATCACGAGAGGCAGCACAAGAGGTAGCAACAAAAGTCTTTTTGAAATTGATTGTGCTTTGGTACTCCCTGGGCTGCAAGGATTTGCTCCCTCGGCAGCAAGGATTTGCTACTCCCTCTTAGGAGCAACAAGGAAAACACTTAGCACGAATTTTGAGTTTTAGCGTGTTGTCCAAATTTTAGTAAAATACGAAATGATTATTCATATAACCACTTACGCTACATTTGTGGAAAGGATAATTTTTGTTTATGGGAAAGATTATTATCTTAACCACTTTGAATATTATGGGAAATATTCATGGAGAGTCAATCGGCCAATTCATTTGGATATATCTTCTTTCATAATTACGGATGACTATAAATACATAGATAAATTATTCATGACATACATACAATACGAAACCTAAATACTCTTCTGCGAAAGAGTTCTTTTTTTGTTTTTGTTTTTTTTTTTTTGCCAAAAAGCAAGAACATAATCTCTGTCTTATCCCAAAGTAATATTCGTGTAACCCAGGCAATTAAGATCGAATAATTACTTTCAAAAAGTGATGCCACGATTCAGTATTTTATCCGGTCATCGGTTATTTTACCCTACACGAAACTTTAAAACCTTCAACAATCGAAAGTAATTATTTGTTATATCGATGGCGGCTACGATGAAGCACATGATGATAAATTTCTTCAAACTTAATAAGTTTGAAGGAAATGATTTTCGAAGATGGCAGAAGAAGATGTACTTCCTTCTGAGTCGCATGAGTGTTGTGTATGTACTCAGCACACCAATTCCTGATGATCATGATGATGATGCTACTGTTAAACAGATTCGGCAATGGAGCAAGTGGGGAAACGATGACTACATCGCTCGAGGTTTAATCATCAATGGCATGAACGATTCTCTTTTTGATACATACTTGAATGTTGAATCTGCTAAAGAACTATGGGACTGTTTGGAAACCATGTATATATTTGAGGATGCTTCTAGTAAGAAGTTCCTATTGAGTAATTTTAATAATTACAAGATGGTCGATTCTAGACCGGTCATGGAACAATACAATAAACTCATTCGCATACTTGGTCAATTCACACAACACAAGATGCACATGGATGAGTCTATTCAAGTCCCAAGCATCATTGATAAACTCCCACCATCTTCGAAAGAATTTAAACATTCTTTGAAACATAAGAAGGAGGAGTTAACTCTTGTTGAGTTGGGCAGTCATCTGCGTATTGAGGAATCCCTTAGGCTGCAGGATAATGAAAAGCTAAATAGCAACAAAGTTGTTGGTACGTCTGCTGTCAATATGATGGAACATAAAAGGTTCACTTGTAATAATGACAAAATGGCAAACGAAAACATCAAGGTAATAACAAGGCTGATCTGAACAAGAAGTCTAAATTGACTTCTTGGAAGTGTGGCAAATCTGGACACTTGAAGAGGAATTGCGAAGTTATTTTAGGCACTAACAATGCTAAGGGATCTAACACAAGTAGTTCAGGCAATGGTTTGAACAACCACTCCCTAAAAGGTCAGATTATATTTAATAATTCAATTTATAATTATTATGTTTCACATATATCTGAGTCTTATTGGTGCAGGATGATGATGTTGCATGGTGGGTTGGATCGGAAGCTACTACTGTCACGACCCTACTTTTTTCGTTATCTTTTTCCGTTAGTATTTAACGTCCGTTAATTGATATTTGTGCCACGTCATTTCTATGACTTATATTATTATTATAGTAATAATATATTCCTTATTATGTGTAATATGAATATATGTATTCGTATTTGAAATTGTACGTTTCTACGTATCGTGGATTTCTATCCGGCGAATCATTTCGGTTTTCAAACCAACGATTAGACTTTTGAGATTTTTGAATCCAAATTATTTTATTTATGATCTCTATATACCATATGAGTACATATAATATTTCTATATTTTATTTTCCGCGTATGCGCGTTCTTTCCAAAAATTTAATCGCGTAACAGTGTTTTCGCGAATCGGGATTCGTTCGGGCTTTCGAGCCACAAGCTATTGATCCATACATCAAAGTGGGCTAAAGGGAACCCATTTGACTCCCATATTCTTCCAGCCCATCCCCATATTCTCATGGGGTTGAAAATGTAAAAATCACATATATTTTATTTTCTACATTTTTACACTACTTCACTTGAAAATACCTAAACCTAATTTATTTCTCCTTTCTCCCTGTAACAACCCGACTTCGCTTTACTAAAAAAACACACTACAAAAAAAAAAAAAAATCTGGTGCAGCACAACTGGACGGCGTCCAGATTTCTGGACGGCGTCCAGATTTCTGGACGGCGTCCAGCAATGAAGGGTGGGACGGCGTCCAGCAGATCTGGACGGCGTCCAATTTGCCTTACAGCTGCTGTCCCCGGGTCCAACTTACACGAGCGGAAATCCCGCTTCCCGACACTTTTAAACGAAAACCTTTTCACAACATAACACAATATAATAAACTAAGAGGTTTTCATCATCAAAACTAGTTTTACATCACCGGGCCCACATCGGCCCGAATTACGCGTTTCGTTCAAAAAAATACAAGTTTCGACCATACTAGTTTAATTTCCAAACGACACTAGAGCATGGTGTTTGGGGTTAAACTACCCAAATCTTGGTCGAACTTCCAAAAGCTACCCAAAAAGCATCCCCTATCAAAATAAGCGGGAGACCACTAATCCAACCGAATACTTTTTCCTTTGTCCGCGCTAGAGCCTAAAAAGGTAAACAACGAGAGGGTAAGCTAACGCTTAGTGAATTCAATAATTATACATATACATATATAACCTACTTACTTGCATCACTTACACAAATACCATACACGGGCTAGCAATTCTACAACCATGCAAAACATTATGCATATACCAATAACCGCAATTCACAATGAGCTAGCAATACCAAAAGCATATAGTTCATAATTAAATATGCTAACACAGAATTCGTACAACCATGGTTAACCAAATGAACAAGGGAACGGTACTTAAAAGACCGTCGGAGTTCATAACATCCATTAGTGTTACTTAAACACCGCGTAATCACTAATTCCCTTGGTGATGTCTTGAACAACGCGACTCACTCACCCCCATGACAATGTGGCGTCTTGAACAATGCGACGAATCCACATGTCAATCAAAACAATGAGTAGTGCCTTGAACACCGCGGCATCCACTCCCATGACAATGTGGTTCCTTGAACACCGCAGCATCCACATGTCAATCAACCAATGAGTAGTGTCTTAAACACCGCGACAATACTACTCGTTACTTAGAATGTGGTGTCTTGAACAACGCGACAATGCCACATTCATACAACACAAAATAAATACATTATATACGAACACGCATAATTATTCCACTCACCTTACGCCTTTGGTGAATCAATAAACCAAGCTTGCGGCTTCAAGGTAACGTACCTATTACATTATGCACATATATTAATCATTCATTCAAGTTGGTCAACCAACTCACTCACCATCCTTAGTCATTTTGACCCATGGTGAAAATCCGACCCATTTGCACACTTAACCCTAATATTGGGTCAATTTCGCCAAAAACCCTAACCCTAGCCATTTATGGTCTTAATACACATATAATCACAATGTTATCTCATTTTCACACTAACAAGGCAACTTAGGTCCTTAAAGACCCATTTTACCCATTCTAGGTTTTCGTACCCATTCGGGTCACCACATACTCAAATAGCACCCATTTACATAACATCTAGGTGTGCTAGTGGTTAACTAACCAATTTAAGACTCATAAACACATTTAACATTTCAAAACCCTAGGTTAGTCATCCTTGAGCCCTCATGACACAAACTTACCCAAAAACCCACAAATCATTAACAAATGGGTTTTATGTTTATCACTAGCCCAAACCCTAACCCTTAACCACATTAAACTAAGGAAATCAAGTTTAAGACTTACCACCACAATCAAAACGTAGCAAATGAGGAGATGAACAACTTTAATGCTCGAGCTCTAACTCGAAACAAGCTTCTTCCTCTTCTATTTGAGCTTTCTCACACTTGAGTCACACACTCTCTCTAGAATTGAAGTAGATGAAGTTTGGTGGTTGTAAATGGAGTAAATGAAGCTCCAAAACTGATCTAGGGCTTTAAATTCGACCCCCAAGTGAAATTACCAAAATACCCACTTTAAATATCTAAAAACAAGGCAGCTGGCCTGCCAGCTAATTTGGACGACGTCCAGATTTCTGGACGGCGTCTAGCCCTTTACAACGGGACGGCGTCCCACCATTTTGGATAACGTCCAAAGCTTCTGAGAAAACAGGATCTTACCACTCTCCCCCACTTGAACCGGATTGCGACCTCGCGATCCAAGCCGCATGACAAGCAGGAAGATACACAAGAACAAACTCTTCGGGCTCCTAAGTAAACTCGGAACCTTTACTACGACGCCATTGAACTTTAAAAGTCCTAACTACCTTATTTCTCAATATTTTGACCTTCTCGTCGAGTATAGCAA
Source organism: Rutidosis leptorrhynchoides (assembly GCF_046630445.1). NCBI lineage: Eukaryota > Viridiplantae > Streptophyta > Magnoliopsida > Asterales > Asteraceae > Rutidosis > Rutidosis leptorrhynchoides. The sequence continues at coordinate 301,584,319 of NC_092339.1, forward strand.
TCTGCTCCTCAACATACTCCAACTTATTATTTAGCTCAATCTCGTCTAATGGTACCCATGATGAATCATCCGCAAGACACTTACGGAGATGGGAAACATGGAATGTATTATGGATCCTCGCAAGTTCTTCGGGTAATTCCAAATGATACGCAACTTCGCCAACCCGAGCTAAAACTTTAAATGGGCCAATAAACTGAGGAGCTAACTTTCCCCGTTTTCGAAACCGAATAATACCTTTCCATGGCGAGACCTTAAGAATCACCATGTCGCCTTCTTGGAATTCGATCATTCGCCTACGTTTGTCAGCATACGACTTTTGTCTATCTTGAGCCTTTTTCAAATGAGCCCGAATCATCTCAATCTTGCTATTCGTTTCCAAAACCAAATCGGTACTCCCGATTTCCTTTTGACCCACTTCACCCCAACAAATCAGGGTTCGACACCTCCGCCCATAAAGCATCTCATAAGGTGGCATCCCGATACTAGTACGATAACAATTATTGTACGAGAATTCCACCAAAGGCAAGTGCTTATCTCAACTACCACCAAAATCGATAATACACGCCCGTAACATATCCTCTAATGTTTGATTCGTACGTTCGGTTTGACCGTCCGTTTGAGGATGATACGCCGTGCTCAATTTTAATTGAGTACCCATATCGTTATGAAACTTTTCCCAAAACCGAGATGTGAAACGGGTATCTCAATCTGAAATAGATATAGGAACCCCATGTCGAGCGACTACTTCCTTGATAAACAATTTAGCCAAGGTTTCCGACGATATCGCTTCCCGAATGGGAAGAAACAAAGCACTTTTTGTCAATCGGTCAACTATCACCCAAATTGAATCAAATTGGGTTCTCGCCGTCTTTGGTAACTTTGTGATAAAATCCATGGTAATGTGCTCCCATTTTTACTTCGAGATTTCTAACGGTTATAACTTACCATACGGCTTTTGGTGTTCGGCCTTAACTTGCAAACACGTGACGCATTGCTCAACATACTTAACAACGTCACGTTTCATGCCCGGCCACCAATACTCCTTCCTTAAATCAAGATACATTTTTGTTGCGCCCGGATGAATGGAATACTTTGACTTATGTGCTTCATCAAGTAGCACTCGTCGATAATCCCCCATCTTAGGCACCCACACCCTTCCTTGAAAAGACAACAAACCACGCGAGCCCATAGTAATGAACTCCGATTGCCCCACTATTTGTTCCGCATGCTTGTTGCGAACGTAAGCCTCTATTTGAATCACACCAAGTTTTTCAAGAAAATCATTAGTAATAATCATACGTAACAATCCCAATCGTAACGCCGGGTGATGACTCTTTCGACTTAACGCATCCGCGACCACATTCGCCTTGCCCGGATGATAAAGTATTTCACAGTCGTAATCTTTTACCACATCCATCCACCTACGTTGAAGATAATTCAAATCTCTTTGGTTAAAGAGATGTTTCAAACTCTTATGATCCGAATAAATCGTACTCTTGACACCATACAAGTAATGGCGCCAAATTTTCAATGCATGCACAACCGCCGCCAACTCAAGATCATGAGTCGGATATCTCATCTCGTGTTCCTTTAATTGTCGAGAGGCGTAAGCGATGACTTTACCTCTTTGCATTAGAACACACCCGAGCCCATTTAGAGTAGCATCACAATAAACCGTCATGTATTCCGCACCTTCTGGCAACACCAACAACGGAGCTTGACACAACTTTACTTTTAACAATTGAAAAGCAATTTCTCACTCTTTCTCCCAAATAAACCTCGCGTTCTTCCTCGTCAATTTCGTCAACGAAGAAGCGATCTTAGAAAAGTCTTGGATAAACCGACGATAGTAACCAGCCAATCCGAGAAAACTTCGGATTTCTGTAGGCGTAGTCGGTCGTCTCCAACTCTTCACCGTCTCTATCTTCCCCGGATCTACTTGAATACCATTTTTGTTCACAATATGGCCAAGGAATTGAACTTCCCTTAGCCAAAATTCACATTTGGAGAATTTAGCATACAACTTCTCCTTCCGCAACGTCTTTAACACACACCGCAAATGAAGTTCATGTTCTTTCATACTCTTCGAATAGACAAGTATGTCGTTAATGAACACAATTACCGACTTGTCCAACATAGATTGGCACACTCGGTTCATAAGATCCATGAATGCCACCGGTGCATTCGTAAGACCAAAAGGCATTACCACAAATTCAAAATGCCCATAACGAGTTCGAAAAGCCGTTTTCTCGATATCTTCCTCACGAACCCGCATTTGGTGATAGCCGGACCATAGGTCGATTTTGGAGAAATACGTTGCACCTTGGAGTTGGTCAAACAAATGGTCAATCCGAGGCAATGGATAACGATTCTTGATTGTCACTTTATTCAACTCCCGATAATCGATGCACATCCACATACTACCATCCTTTTTCTTCACAAATAAAACCGGAGCGCCCCATTGCGAAGCACTCGGTCGAATAAAAATTTTTTCAAGAAACTCTTGGGTTTGATTTAACAACTCTTGCATTTCCGTTAGCGCTAAACGATAAGGAGTTTTAGCAATGGGAGTAGCTCCCGGAACCAACTCAATGCGAAATTCAACTTGTCTTTCCGCCGGAACACCTGGTAACTCGTCCGAAAAAACGTCTTCGAATTCACTATCCACCGGAATTTCACGAATGGGTGGTGGCTCATCACGAGTATCAACAACATGGGCAAGAAAAGTCATGCCACCACTAACAAGGAAACGATGTGCCCGTGCAAATGTACATATCGGCACAAGTCTTCTACGCTTATCACCGTGAATAATTAACTCTCCCCCACTTGGGGTCTTCACACGAATAAATTTTTCATGGCATGAAATATCGGCTCTGTTATGATCGAGCCAATCCATACCAACAACGATATCAAAATCACCCAAAGTCATCGGGATAAGATCAATCTTAAAGTTTTCGGCACCAAAAACGACATCACAATTTTTACACACATCAACCACTAGCACCGTCTTGCCGTCCGCTATTTCGACTTATACCGAATGACTTAACTTAGCTAACGGTCTATTAAGTCTAGGCACAAATTTTGGAGACACAAACGAAAAATTTGCACCGCTGTCAAATAGAATCCTTGCCGGATTAGAGTTAACCATGAAAGTATCTGAGACAACTTCGTTGGATTGTTTGGCTTCATCATTGGTCATCAAATAATTTCGACCCCTAGCCGTACCCGCCGTCTTCTCTAACTTTTAAACATTATCGTTGCTCAAGTCGGGACACTCCGACCTCTTGTGCCCTTCTTTACCACAATTATAACAAGTGACTATGGTTGTAGAAGGTGGGTTGGTGTAATCACGGGCCATATGCCCCTTTCGTCCACAATTGTGACAAGAATAACGGAATTCTCCTGGAACACTCTTCTTTACACTACCGACGCTCTCGGTTGCACCTTTACCTTTCTTGTTCGAATAACTAGTAGCTTCGAACTTCCTCTTGCCAAAAGTAAAGCCACTCTTTCTCAACACAAGCGCCTCAAAACCTTTGGCCATATTAAACAACTCATCAAAGCTCTTCACCATGTTTACACTAATCTTCTCTTGATAACTATCATTAAAGATTCGATAGAAATCTTCTTTCAAAATTTTATCATTCCCAACATACTCCGGGCAAAATTGGGTCTTGGACAAAAACACGGATTTTAGAGTGTTCAAATCCATCGACCCTTGCCTCAAGGAACGTAACTCGTCCTTAAGCCTAGTAAGATCAGCCGAAGTTCGGTATTCATCAAAAAACTCCACCTTGAATTCATCCCATGTGAACTCCATACATTGTTCTTCGCCATAAACTTGGATTTTCACGTCCCACCACAACTTAGCATCACCCCTCAACATACTACACCCTTACCTTGTCTTCTTACCGAGAGGTCATTCACAAGTACGAAAGGCCCCCTCCATATCGGAGATCTATCGGGCACTCTTAAGAGGGTCTCTTTCACCTTCAAAGGTGGGAGGTTGAGAATCCTTGAAATTCTTATAGAAAAAGTCCCGTCTTCCCACATTATCTTCGTGAAGAACGGCCTTAACTTGTTCCTTTACCACATTGACTATTTACTCGTCAATCGTGTCTAGGAACATCTTCTTAACATCTTCGAGAAACTCCGCTTTTTGACGTTTAAAGATGGCCTCAACTTTGGCCGTGAACTCAACGTCCTCACTCGTACTTCCTTCATTGGTGTCGTGTCCATTTCTCATCTTCATTCTATAAAACAGAAAAGATTAAACAATGAAACGAAAGGACTTAACACATATGTATATACATATACACCACACTACCCCATCTTGCTCAACAATCGTCGTACATCGCTTGTTTGACACGATTTGAACCCGTAACAATGGTAGCTAATCATTGTTACGTGAGCATGTAGCATGAACTTGCTAGTACAACGTCTATCTCGCTTGATGATTGCTAATACAACACAAAAATAATTCGCGCAAGGTTAGTTCACATAAACCTAAGCACTAACAATTTCCGATCCGACCCAAAGTCCTACAAGTCCCGCATAAAGCGTACACACAATAAAGTCTAAGTCTAGGCACCTATCTCAAGTCGCCTAAATCCCTTAGACCATGCTCTGATACCACTTGTAACAACCCGACTTCGCTTTACTAAAAAAAACACACTACAAAAAAAAATCTGGTGCAGCACAACTGGACGGCGTCCAGATTTCTGGACGGCGTCCAGCAATGAAGGGTGGGACGGCATCCAGCAGATCTGGACGGCGTCCAATTTACCTTCCAGCTGCTGTCCCCGGGTCCAACTTACACGAGCGAAAATCTCGCTTCCCGACACTTTTAAACGAAAACCTTTTCACAACATAACACAATATAATAAACTAAGAGGTTTTCATCATCAAAACAAGTTTTACATCACCGGGCCCACATCGGCCCGAATTACGCGTTTCGTTCAAAAAAATACAAGTTTCGACCATACTAGTTTAATTTCCAAACGACACTAGAGCATGATGTTTGGGGTTAAACTACTCAAATCTTGGCCGAACTTCCAAAAGCTACCCAAAAAGCATCCCCTATCAAAATAAGCGGGAGACCACTAATCCAACCGAATACCTTTTCCATTGTCCGCGCCAGAGCCTAAAAAGGTAAACAACGAGAGGGTAAGCTAACGCTTAGTGAATGCAATAATTATACATATACATATATAACCTACTTACTTGCATCACTTACACAAATAACATACACGGGCTAGCAATTCTACAACCATGCAAAACATTATGCATATACCAATAACCGCAATTCACAATGAGCTAGCAATACCAAAAGCATATAGTTCATAATTAAATATGCTAACACAGAATTCGTACAACCATGGTTAACCAAACGAACAAGGGAACGGTACTTAAAAGACCGTCGGAGTTCATAACATCCATTAGTGTTACTTAAACACCGCGTAATCACTAATTCTCCGGGTGATGTCTTGAACAACGCGACTCACTCACCCCCATGACAATGTGGCGTCTTGAACAACGCGATGAATCCACATGTCAATCAAAACAATGAGTGGTGCCTTGAACACCGCGGCATCCACTCCCATGACAATGTGGTGCCTTGAACACCGCGGCATCCACATGTCAATCAACCAATGAGTAGTGTCTTAAACACCGCGAAAATACCACTCGTTACTTAGAATGTGGTGTCTTGAACAACGCAACAATGCCACATTCATACAACACAAATAAATACATTATATACGGACACGCATAATTATTCCACTCACCTTACGCCTTTGGTGAATCAATAAACCAAGCTTGCAGCTTCAAGGTAACGTACCTATTACATTATGCACATATATCAATCATTCATTCAAGTTGGTCAACCAACTCACTCACCATCCTTAGGTCATTTTGACCCATGGTGAAAATCTGACCCATTTGCACAATTAACCCTAATATTGGGTTAACTTCGCCAAAAACCCTAACCCTAGCCATTTATGGTCTTAATACACATATAATCACAATGTTATCTCATTTTCACACTAACAAGGCAACTTAGGTCCTCAAAAACCCATTTTACCCATTCTAGGTTTCCGCACCCATTCGGGTCACCACATACTCAAATAGCACCCATTTACATAACATCTAGGTGTGTTAGTGGTTAACTAAACAATTTAAGACTCATAAACACATTTAACATTTCAAAACCCTAGGTTAGTCATCCTTAAGCCCTCATGACACAAACTTGCCCAAAAACCCACAAATCATTAACAAATGGGTTTTATGTTCATCACTAGCCCAAACCCTAACCCTTAACCATATTAAACTAAGGAAATCAAGTTTAGGACTTACCACCACAATCAAAAAGTAGCAAATGAGGAGATGAACAGCTTTAATGCTCGAGCTCTAGCCCAAACAAGCTTCTTCCTCTTCTATTTGAGCTTTCTCACACTTGAGTCACACTCTCTCTTTAGAATTGAAGTGGATGAAGTTTGGTGGTTGTAAATGGAGTAAATGAAGCTCCAAAACTGATCTAGGGCTTCAAATTCGACCCCCATGTGAAATTACCAAAATACCCACTTTAAATATCTAATAATAAGGCAGCTGGCTTGCTAGCTAATCTGGAAGGTGTCCAGATTTCTGGACGGCGTCCAGCCCTTTACAACGGGACGGCGTCCCACCATTTTGGACGGCGTCCAAAGCTTCTGAGAAAACAGGATCTTACACTCCCTCACCTATGGACGAATTTTCCAGCCTCCTTAGCCTCTTCCATCACCAAAAATTGGCCAACCCTTGATCATACACAATTGATCATCATTTCTCAAGGTTGATTACATATTCGGGTGCTTCATCTCACGATCTTTAATCTACATCTCCTTAATGTTTGATTTGGGTATGAACACAAACCCTATATTTTCAATTTTTATTTATTTTATTGATTTTTATATGTATGATGATGTTATACTACTTGTGTATTGTTGTATTGGTGATTTAATGCGTAGAAATACTCGATTTGTTATGTTTTCGGTTTGATTAATTTTGGACAGCAGCTTGTTGGTTAAAATCAGTGAACTTAACATGGATTTTTGATTAAATAAAGTATATAGATGAGTTCCTCTCATCAAGATAATAATTTTAGGCTTGGATTCATGTTGTTTTGAGTTTCAGATCAAAAGTTATGCCCGATTTAGGGTTTTGATGAAATTGAAATGTAAAAACGAATATGATCAGTTCGGGTCCGACTTTGTGACCATTTTTGAAGGCTCTAGGGTGTACTAGTGGGTTAGGATTGATGATTGGATGAACATTCATGTTCGGGTCATCGAAATCCTAGCCACGGATCACCCGGAATGGCTAAAACATGATTTTGAACGGATTAAAGCTCCAAGTTGATATATGGCTGATGGTCACGACTTGGTGGATGTTATTAGGGTGTTATTGAGTGCATTAATGTGTCAGGTGGTTTGGTTAGGCGGAGATATATATAAGACTCGCCGAAAACCGATACCCGGGGCTCAAATTATGACCCGATGAACTTCTAATTAAAACTTATGGTTATAACATCTAACTTATGATATAAATAATGATTTTCATTATTATTAAATTACTTATGATATAAAAGTAATTATTTTAATTTAAGACTTATGATATATATATATTTATTATATCATTTATTAATTACATTTTGATTAATTAAACATTTAATTAAACTTATGATTAATAATACTTTCATTATTAATGAAAAATACTTATGATAAGTATTAAACTTATGTTATGAGATTATTATTATAAGACTTACAATAAATATTAAATAATTATTTAATTATTATAAGGCTTAGTTATTAAATTATAATTTAATTATTAAATACTTATGGTTTAATAATTATAATTAAATACCTATAATGTGATTAATAATTCAATATTAATTAATAATACTTATGATATGATTAAAAACTTATTATTAATTAATAATACTTATGTTATGACTAATATTTAATTAATTAATTAATTAAATAATTATGATATGTTAATTATATCATTTAAACTTATGTTGACTTTATAAATTCAATTGAATTTAATTAAACTTATGATATGACATAATTATACATATATGACTTTAAATAACATTATAACTTATATTATTATTATAACTTACACTTTAAAAATTAATGTTGACTGTGTTTGACCAAGGTTGACTTTTGAGTTGACTTTCGGTTGACTTTGACTTTCAGTTGACTTTCTAATTTAGGAAACTTTCCAAAGTTATAAACTTTCCAAAAATATCAACTTTCTAAATATGGAAACTTTCTAAAAATAGAAACTTTCCTAAAATAGCGACTTTCCTAAAATAGAAACTTTCCTAAAATAGAAACTTTTCAAAAATGGAAACCTGCCAAAAATAGAAACTTTCTAAAAATAGAAAGTATGTGTCTTTACGTTGTCCTGATCAAACCGAAGCATACTGAGTGTTTTTCTATGTGCACTCGCAACAAGTACTATAGCTATCATACTAAGACTTGACCTAAGTTAGTTATTTATATCGACCTGCTTTATTTATAGGTCGGCGTTGTGATCATTCTTGATCACTTTACTTTTTGCGGTTTACATTCTGTGTTATTACTTCGTTTACGTTAAGGTGAGTTATAGTCCCATTTTTCTATTTTAAACCTTTTGGGATGAGAATACATGCATTTTATTTTTACGTATTGAACACAAGTGCAAGTTGGTTTAAATTATTCATTGTGAGTCGAACAAAAATATTCCCTAATCTGGTAATTGTAATCACTGGTTTCTACTGGTGAACACGAACCCTATGGATTGATCTATTGGGTTTGACAACCCCATTTCGAGCTAGTCGCGCTAGCAATTTATAATCGGAATGTTTAGTACTTCGTATTTAGTTGAAGATACACTTGTTCGGTGTATATTATTTATTATGTTTAGCAAGGGTAAATAAATGGTTAAGTGGTTACTAGGTGGCTCACGTAAAATGGAATAATATTTTTATATGTTTTCTAGCATATAATTTTGTGGTCCAAAAAGGAGTTTTTATGTTTTCAAACATAAATTTTTATGGTTTAAATTAAATATTGTTTGCAATATTAAACCTATAATTCACTCAATATTTTTGTTGACAGTTACTCGCATGTTTTATTCTCATGTTCATGATTGATTGCTTCTGCTGTGCTTAGAGAGTCTGCATATTTATGATGGCAGCTTTCGTTAAACATTAACTTGCATTCTATTTTAATACATTTAATAGTGGATGTTGTTGACTTGTTTTGGCCAACTTTTGGTTAAGTAATAATGTATGGTTTTTCTAAACTTACACATTTTGGTAGGTTTCCTTTATAGGAAATCATTTTTAAATAAAGAATGCAAGGTTATTTGTCAAATTTATATAGACTTATGATCAAGCTGTGGGACCAAGATAATGATGGTCGTCAAGTGTACTTTGACGGGTCGTTAAAGTTGGTATCAGAGCCTTGGTTGTAGGGAATTAGGCTGCATTGATGTCGTTACCCGAGTCAATAGGGTGCATTAGTGAGTCTAGTCTACAGCCCGACCTATAGCATATTATTATATATGATTATTTGTATTTTATGGTATGTATTTTGTTATCATACATACATCTCTGTTATGTTCTGAATTCGAAAGGAACTCCCATTCTGATTTAAACGTATTCTTCGACTCATGCGAGTTTATCTTTATAAGAACACCTTGGATAGTGAAACCGAGGGTTCTCATTCTTGACTTCTAAAATTCTCGACATTTCTATATCATCTGTTATGGTTATGTATATAACATTTGAGTTATATTACGCGAGATGTCATTCTTGACATCTAAAGGCTCGACATTTCAATGTCAGCTATTATGTTTATGTATATAACATTCTTGTTATACTACGTGCCTTTGTGTCGTTGTGCCTTTGTGCTTTGGGTTGCGGATCGGAAACGTCATTCTTGACATTTAAAGATTCTTGATACTTCAAAGACATTTTTATGTCATCGTTACTCTTATTCATTACTTTTGATGTTTTTGTCTCTTGTGCTATCCTTAACACATTGTTTAAGAAATCGTTTTAGAGAAATTGTGTGGAAATTTGAGGTTGATCGCGTATCCTGACCTCATGTAGTGCTATTGGAATGGAACTATGAATTAGTGAAATATAATGGCATCAGGCCAACGTGATTATATTACGTTAATTCATAAAGAAGTCCCAATATTGTGACATGAGGAATAGAAAGCGAGTCAAAGAAAATTTTTACACTACTCATTCAGAAATTCTGATGTATTACATGGGTAGGGAAAATATTCATTATCTTATTTGTTGATATACGAGAAGCTCATTTTAACCAGATTATCTATCTCATGCTCTATCCTTCATAACTCGCTTGTTAGCAACAGCTTCGCTCGGGAACAGTTTTGGCCCAAGGACTTATGTCCTGATAATAGTCAAAACAACATTTAACTCATTGGTTTTCATGACCTCGTAACATTTGTTGGTCAAATGTCACACGACGATTCAGGTTCTTTACTCGATCTTCCATGATCTTACTTCAACTTGTAACCTCTGAAATACAGATACTCTATTTATCATAGGGAGTTTTACACATTTGTTTAATTGGGCGGTTCTCACAGGATTTTTGGGCGAATAGAAGTAATGAAATATTTTGTCATGTATACAATTTATAAAATCATATATGTACGTATGGATTCAAATGAATAAATTTACCCTTACCTATTTTGGCTAGTATATACTAAATCATACCTTCAAAATTATTTTAAAACCACTCATTTATTGAGCTGTTTGACTAAGTCAATTTGTTTTATATAAAATGGTACACGCTGTACATACTTCTAATTTTACTAAGAACTTCGTTCCGTTTATGGGGTTACATCAGACGTTTAAAGCTTTTTCAAAACTTCTTTGATTAATCACATTAAAATTTTTGCATTACTCTGCAGTGTGTTTGGATCACAATTCTTCTCATCCCTCGTTTAATGATGAAATTCACCATTAAGTTCAGCGATCCCTTACGCCACTTTGGATGGCAATTTTATAAAATTTGTTGAAAAGTCTTTGCGCTCATAAATTTTCCCTCTTGTGTTTGGACATGACTGACACGCGGACTGATAAATCAGTTTTCTGAGGTACGTTCAGTGGCCACCCTGTTCTCAGGAAAGGCAGTGGGTGGGTTTCTACCCCAACTGTTGTTACAATTGGTATCACAGATAGATATTACACTAGACCATCTGAGAAGTTTCTGCTCTCGATATTCACGGCTAACCGCAACACCCTCGTAAACATCAATCCTATAATTCAATACTTTGAGGTGCACAGAATCATTTTTGGAGATTCATCTCACCTGGAGTCGACTATTCTTTATAGTCCATCATTCACGTTTCTTTTCATCCGCACATAAATTGACTCGCTCATTGTGCGAGGAAGTTCACTCTCGTTGAAAGATCGCACTTTTCGTACGTCTTCCTTTCGAAAATGTAATGAAATTTACTTTGAAGTTCATGATCCTCGTTATCCCCTTTGAAGGAATTACCTTAAACGTCTATACCACTGATATGGCTACTCTTTATATTTCTTCCTTCGTTGGTTACAACTATGTCTCATTCGTCCTAGTTCGTCCTCTTGGGGAGCTCCTATTTTTGTTGTTAAGAAGAAAGATGTTTTGTTCCGATGGTGTATTGGTTATCCCGAGTTGAACAAGGTTACTGTTAAGAATTGTTATCCTCTTCTGAGAATTAATGATCTGTTCGATCAGCTTTAAGGTTCGTCCATTTATTCTAGGATTGATCTTCGTTCTGGTTATCACCAACTGAGCGTCAAAGAAACTAATATTCCGAAAACCGCTTTTCGTACCCGCTATGGTCATTACGAATTTCTTGTTATGCCGTTCGGATTAACTATGGTCAACACTTTAAAAATTAATGTTGACTGTGTTTGACCAAGGTTGACTTTTGAGTTGACTTTCGGTTGACTTTGACTTTCAGTTGACTTTGACTTTCAGTTGACTTTCTAATTAAGGAAACTTTCCTAAGTTATAAACCTTCCAAAAATAGCAACTTTCTAAATATGGAAAGTTTCCAAAAATAGAAACTTTTCTAAAATAGAAACTTTCTTAAAATAGCAACTTTCCTAAAATAGAAACTTTCCTAAAATAGAAACTTTCCTAAAATAGAAACTTTTCAAAAATGGAAACCTGCCAAAAATAGAAACTTTCTAAAAATAGAAAGTACGTGTCTTTACGCTATCCTGATCAAACCGAAGCATACTGAGTGTTGTTCTATGTGCACTTGCAATAAGTACTATAGCTATCATACTAAGACTTGACCTAAGTTAGTTATTTATATCGACCTGCTTTATTTATAGGTCGGCGTTGTGATCATTCTTGATCACTTTACTTTCTGCGGTTCACGTTCTGTGTTATTACTTCGTTTACGTTAAGGTGAGTTATAATCTCATTTTTCTATTTTAAACCTTTTGGGATGAGAATACATGCATTTTATTTTTACATATTGGACACAAGTGGAAGTTAGTTTAAATTATTCATTGTGAGTTGAACAAAAATATTCCTTAATCTGGTAATCGTAATCATTGATTTCTACTGGTGAACACGAATCCTATGGATAGATCTATCGGGTTTGACAACCCCATTTCGAGCTAGTCGCGCTAGCAATTTATAATCGGAATGTTTAGTACTTCATATTTAGTTGAAGATACAGTTGTTCGTTGTATATTATTTATTGTGTTTGGCAAGGGTAAATAAATGGTTAAGTGGTTACCAGGTGGCTCACGGAAAATGGAATAATGTTTTTATATGTTTTCTAGCATATAATTTTGTGGTCAAAAAAGGAGTTTCTATGTTTTCAAACATAAATTTTTATGGTTTAAATTAAATATTGTTTGCAATATTAAACCTATAATTCACTCAACATTTTTGTTGACAGTTACTCGCGTGTTTTATTCTCAGGTTCATGATTGATTGTTTCTGCTGTGCTTAGAGAGTCTGCATATTTATGATGGCAGATTTTGTTAAACATTAACTTGCATTCTATTTTAATACATTTAATAGTGGATGTTGTTGACTTGTTTTGGCCAACTTTTGATTAAGTAATAATGTATGGTTTTTCTAAACTTACACATTTTGGTAGGTTTCCTTTATAGGAAATCATTTTTAAATAAAGAATGCAAGGTTATTTGTCAAATTCATATAGAGTTATGATCAAGCTGTGGGACCAAGATAACGATGGTCGTCAAGTGTACTTTGACAGGTCGTTAAAACTACTCATGTGTGAAAAGATAGATGTTGGTTCAAGACATACGAGTCGGCGGTGACCGATGGATCAATTCTTCATATGAAAAATGAGTTAACAGCCTCTGTTCATGGACTTGAAATTGTGGATTTAACTTTTAGTTCTGAAAAAGTTGTTTCTTTATTTAATATTTTGCATGTACCACAGATTAGAAAAAACTTAGTTTCTAGTAGTATGTTAAATAATTGTGGTTACAAACAAGTTATTAAATTTGATAAGTTTATTTTATCTAAACATGGTATGTTTATTGGGTTTGGTTATTTGATCAATGACATGTTTAGACTTCAATTTGATCACATGAATATTGATATTGCTTGTATGACAACTGTTAGTATAAATGATTCTACTCTTTGACATGCTAGACTAGGACACGCACATTTTAAAAGAATGCAAGATATGTCTAAAGATGGTTTAATACCTGCCTTTGATATGAACAATGAAAAGTGCAAAATGTGTATGTTAAATAAAGATCACTAAGAAACCATTTTAAAATGTACAACATGATACTGAAATTTGAAATTGATACATAGTGATTTATGTGATTTGCATGCAACTCCTACTTTAAGGAACAAGAAATATTTTGTTGACTTTTATTGATGATGCTTCCAGGTTTTGCTACGTTTATTTGTTACATACTAAGGATGAAGCTTTAGATAAATTTAAAATATTTAAAACTGAAGTAGAATTGCAACAAAAGACTTTGATTAAAAGACTTAGAATGGATAAGGGAGGTGAAGACATTGACCAATCTTATTTCTAATCCGTTGGTATTATCTATGAGACTACAACTCCTTATACTCGACAACAAAATGGTATATCTGAGAGAAATAGGGTCCTTAAAAAAATGGTTAATTCCATGAAATACTATTCGGGTTTAGGTGAGTGATTTTAGGGGGATGCTATGTTAATAGCTTGTTATTTACTTAATAGAGTTTCTAACAGAAGGAACAAGATTACACCTTATACTTTTGAATAAAACAAAACCTAACTTGAATTATCTTCGAGTATGGGGTTGTAGGGTTGTTGTAAGACTACCTGATCTCAAGAAGAAAAGTTTAGGTGAAAGAGGTATAGATTGCATATTTATTGGATATGTTGAACATTACAAGGTATATAGGTTCTATGGTATATAACCTAATGAGTTTGTCTCAATCAATTCTATGATTGATTCAATGGATGCAATTTTTTATGAAAATATATTTTAATCTATACGTAGACCAAAGGATATGAATCTAAGTAATAATGGAATCAATGAAGATTGTAATGATGAATTCTATGAAAAGGCTAATGATCAGTCACTTGAGGTTCAAAAAAATAAAAAGAATAAGGAAATCATTTGGACCAGATTTTCAATTATACTTAACTGAAGGTTCCAGGGATGATGTTTCTACCCAATATTCATATTAATTCAATGTTGAGGATGATCCTAAAATATATGATGAAGTAATGATGTATCAGGATGTTGCATTTTGGAAAAAGGCAATTAATGATGAGATGGATTCCAACATGGGTAATAATACTTAGGTGTTAGCTTATCTACCTCGCAGTTCCAAACCTTTGGGTTGCAAATGGATCTTTAAAAGGAAGATGAAGGTAGATGTCACTATTGAAAAGTTCAAGGAAAGGTTAGTCATTTAAGGCTTTAGATAAAAGTCCGGAATAGACTTATTTGATACTTATGCTACCTTGGATCGTATCACTACCATTAGAATGTTGATTACGTTGTTTGAAATTCATATGCTAGTTGTTGACCAGATGGATGTGAATACATCATTCTTGAATGGTGATTTGCATGATGAGGTTTATATGAACCAACCTCGTGGCTTTATCATGTCAGGTAATGAAAGAAAGGTGTGCAAACTTATGAAGTCCTTATATGGATTGAAACAAGCACCTAAGAAATGGCATCAGAAGTTTGATGAAGTGATTTTATCTAGTGGTTTTTAATTAAACCAGGCTGATAAATGTGTATATAGAAATTTTGATGATTCTGGTAAAGGAGTTATAATTTATCTATATGTTGCTGACATGTTAATCTTTGGGACTGACCAAAGTGAGGTTGATTTAACAAAAGAATTTATTTCATCTAAGTTCTCCATGAAAGATATAGGGGAGGCTGACGTCATCCTTGGTATTAGGATCGAACGTGAGAGTAATGGAATTTCAATTTATCAATCTCATTATATTGAGAATGTGTTGAGAAAGTTCAATTGCTTTGATTGTACTCATGTGAGTACACCTGTGGATCCAAGTGAGAAGCTTATGCTTAACCAAGGTGAAGTTGTATCAAAACTGGAGTATTCACATGTGATTGGTTGTTTAATGTATTACATGACTTGTATAAGGCCGGATATTGCTTTTGCATTGGGAAAATTGAGTAGATACACTAGTAATCCTAGTACTCATCATTGGCAAGCAATTAGGCAGGTACTGAAGTATTTGAAGAAAAGTATGAACTATAGTTTATCTTGTAGTGGGTTTCCTTCGATAATAGAAGGATACACTGATGCAAGTTGGACAACCAATTTTGAAGATCATTCTTCAACAAGTGATTGGGTGTTCTTGCTTGGTGAAGGTGCCATTTCATGGGATTATAACAAGCAGACATGTTTTACCAACTCAAGGTTGGAATATAAGTTGGTTGCATTAGTTGCTGTCAGTGATCGAACATAAATCGGACCCAAGAACTAGATTCATGTTGAGTGCCAGGTGAGAGTGTTTAAGGACAATAAGGTTTTAATCTTCGGTCCGGTTTACCGTGAGAGTCCCTAGTCCAGATGATCATCTACGAGAGGGTGATTAAAACCTATTCCACAACTGATGGCAAGTGCCGAAATAATGGCCACTAGGGTGGTTGCATAGGATTTATTTTCATGGAACATAACTATTACCGTAATGTTATTTCCTAGATGCAATCGATAATCGAGTAATACCGAAAACATGTGTGTTGAATGAATGAGGTTATGGGTTGTATTTATAGTGAAACCCGAACCCTACATACTCCTTAATTCGTTATGGATCATTCCTGAATAACAACCATAAAGAACGGAATATTCGTTAGGAAAGGATTACGTTTTAATTAAGGATGAGATCATCTAAGATTGTTTACGTATGCGCCAAGCAAGACTGCGTAATGCACCATCTATTATACTGTTCAGGGTTACTCATGAATGATGTGCGCACATCAAGTGATACGCACGAGAGCCATGCGCAAAGGTACGCGTATCATGAAGTCCCTCCAGTTTAACGTGATGCACACGATCCAAGGCGCATGACATTAAACTCTATAAAATATCCCGAAGATTTCACCCATTAAACTTATACAAGATATTTATGGTAAAAATCAATTAAATGAGATTCGCACTCAATTTAGCATTGAATACGGAGCAGACGCTTGCAATCAAACGTCTGCTAATGATGACGTTAATTCGGCGAGAATTATCTAATGATGACAGCCTGTCAAATCACAACTTCCAGGTTTTTCTAACATGCATCCCGCTATAGTAAACAGGTGGGTTTTCCTTATCATAAACCATGCATTTTCATCCCAATCCGTTAAGATGGTGACACGTGTACGACTAGCATATTAACTTACGCGTTTTGAGACCTAATTTCCCCTTATAAATTAACATGCCTTTTTACCAAATTGGTTAAAAATCCAAAATCATCGTTTTCCTCCTTCGCTCCCAACATTTTTCCGTTCAAGTTTCCAGCAACAATTGAACTATCGTCGCAGGTTAGTTTTCTATTTTCTTTGTTCTCCTTTTGTTTAAACATGTCATCAACTTCATCCTATTCTAATGTTTTTCACGTTCACTCCATCGCTTCAACCCTCGATCAAGAATTGATTAAATGCATAATTTATTGGTATCCTCCAATTGTTGAGTATTCACCCATACTCCCCAAGGAAGACTAGCGAGCCCACAAACCACCCCAAAACATGATCGGTGTATATGATCAAACTCTGGAAGTCGTTAATACTCGTATTCCACCCACCGATTTCTTCATGCGATTTCTTTCGGCATACAACATAGGGTTTGGTCAACCTCATCCTTATAGTGCTGCCCGTGTGTCTCTTTTTGAGATGTGGTGTCGAGCCACGATCGAGAACCATCATTGAACGTCTTACAGAACATTTTCCAATACAAGTTGAGTGAACACGACTGTGTTTCATTCACCGCCGGTATGAAGAAAGGCTTATAAAGTTCTTGGAAGGATTCTTTTTATTTTTTCAAAAACAAGTTTGTTCCTGCTCAGTATTCTAATATCCTCCAATGACACACTGGTCCGAACACATCGTTGAATAAACCCTCCTATGACCACAACTGAACAAGAACTGTTTGATCTCTATGCATGCCAAAAGCTCCAAATGCGAGTCTTCCCAAATGGGTTACTTTATCTCACTCGACTTTCATCGTTTTGGCCATTCAATGGTTTTCGCCTAGTAGTTGTACTTAGAGGAAAGGTTATAATTTTATTGCCTAAATCATCAATAATAAATGATTAACTGTTGTGGATGTTAATTAGTTCGTACCTTTTTTGCAGTCATGAAGGTTGAAGAGTGCATTATTGAGGAGAACTTGAAGGGATACTCCATTAAAAAAGAAGTTGTTGACGACAATGTTTATGTAAATGCTGTTGAGGACACCAGTGATGCCAATGTGGAGGAGGAGGCCCTCGTGAAGAACATGTATTCTGTGCGCCTCAACCCCTGCCCAAAAGAAAAAGAAAACAACTGCAACCCCTGGAAATGCTTCATCATCAGAATGTATAACCATTGCTCTTTTTATGCTGATGTGACGTTATGCCATGCATTACTTATGCTAACTTGATTATTGCTTTGTATTTTGCAAGTTTTTAATCTTGATGAAAAGGTTGTGCCTCCCCCCACTGCACCAGAACTCGTGATTACTGCTGTTGTTCCCATACTTCATGCATCCTCTATGCCGCTTACTGTAATTGCTCCGTGACTCTCAGCTACTGCTACTCATCAAGTTAAAGTTGGGTCATCTACCTTCTCTATCCTCAAATCGAATGCAAACCAATACATTGGCATCCGGGTGGACAACCTAGATTTGATTTTAAATGTGTCGAAACGCTCTGCCTTTGAACAGAACGCGTACATGCAAGGGTGCGTTCCTGCTGAAGTTAGACAGGAGTTGCAAAAGATGACCCCAGAGCAAAAGCTATGCTTTGAAACCCACCTTTCATTTTTGAAATGGGTGAGGGATTATGACCGGCTAAACAGCGAGCGATCATACCGTGCTGACCTTCGTCTTTCTGGGCAGTTGCAGAAAAGGGTGCAACTTTTAGAGAACCAACTTAGGGCGGCCAATGAAGCATTAAAGATAGTGGAGGCCACCATGGAAATTGTGAAGAAGGAAAAGGAGGACGTTCTTTCTTGGAAAGTTGACTACGAAGAGGAGAACAGGGCACTTCGCGAAGAACTTTCCACTACCAACTCCAGTCTTGACCACCTTTCTTATGAAAATAAGGATCTGGCCTCGCACATTGAAGAGGTGGCTGAAGACTGTGACATGATGGAAAAGAACTACAATGATCTCAAAGCAGCACTCCCCACCATCACGAGCCACATCCTCGATGCCTCTATTGTCAGCGAGCTACATAGCAACGCTCTAAAGGCAGCGCAAGCATCTGAGAGGGTAAAGATTTGGAACCTAATCTCAGAGAACATCAAATTCCCTTCCCCTGTTCCTCAAATCATCACATATCAACTCGAATAAAACCCTCTAGAGAAAGCAACGGTAACCAGCACGGTGCTAAAAATCATCACCATCCTTGGTTGAAGAAAGGTCAGATCCTGCAACTTCAGTGCATGATCTTGTTAAGAGAAAGTGGTAGTGGGGAAAGCTTATAGTTCGATTTGGTCATTGGGTGCGCTTGACGTCCTTTGATGTTCACTTTTTTGCTTGGAGCTCGGGGTCTTGGGTACACCATGAGTAGGCTCTGTTTGATATTCTTGGCCCCTTGCACTTACTACTCCTTGTGGGCATATTCATTATTAGCAAGCTTGGTAGGGTGCTTTTTACTCATTGGATGCACTTCCTAGCTTATTTTTACAGAAACATCATTGGTCATTTTACTTTCCCGTTTACATGGCGCAATTATCCTAATCACTATGAGAAAGGGTTTGAAGAATTTCTACCATTAGCGTATGGAACCGTCACCAACAAGCCATCCCCTTTTTTATTTCATGTTTTTAGTTTAGATTTCTTCTTTTGTATGGGCATGCATGCCAGTAAACTTAGTGCTATAAGCACCTTTGTAATCGTGGTAACTTTGGGCATTATCAATGCTTTGATGTTGACTTTTTTGAATAAACTAGTACTCTTTTGGTTATATTGCCCGATTGTAATTCTATGTTTTTTAGGACTTCGACATAATTGTCTGTATACAAATCCATGTACACCGTGTTTATACTCCAAATTTAATAAGTTCAACAGTAACATACTATTGTGCACATAATAGCCATTTTTCACTTCCTTATTAAGTAAAATATATAGAGTCTTCTAAGTGAACCAACACTTAGGGCTGTGGGCAAGTAATCCCAATGCTTGTCGTTTATAGTCATAATTTGCAGTCTTCTAGTCTACAAGACTGCGTTGATCTAGACAAACCAATGTCTGTTACCCACCCTAAAATCTAGGCTTGTAACCAAACAGGCTTTTGTCACACGGGAGCTAGAGATCATCCCTTAAATGGTAGGTGCATGTAATTTCTATCATATTGTGCATCAAAACGTAACCAAACGTTTCTATTCAAAAATTGAATTTATTCATAAAAAATAAATAAAATTCATAAGTCACATTCATATGACATTTTATTGCAACCATAAAAGAAATGCTAACTCAAAGAGTGGGGTGATCAGTCTCAAGTCCTGCAGCCTGACAATTATATGTAACATCTTTTTAAGTTGGTTTCATGCCAAGTGCCAGGTACTCACTCTCCAGTAATTTCTGCAAGGATGTAAGATCCAGTTGAACTTGTACCAATAACTTCATAGGGACCCTCCCATTTATATCCCTGCTTTTCAGTATTCTCTGAGCAACTTGCTTCATTGTTGTGCCAAACATAATCTCCTAGTTTGAATGACATGGGCTTGACGCACTTATCATAATACTTAGAGATTTTCTGTTTGCTTATTGCTTCACGAATGACAGCCATTTCTCTGCGCTCTTCCGATAAATCCAAGTTTGCGCGCCAGTCTTCACCATTTCTTGACTCATCAAAAGTGCTTATACGCTTAGTTGGGACCAATAACTCGGTAGGGATAATAGTGTAACAACCAAACTTTTTCCGTTAACTTTCCGTTAAATACTTAACGAACATTAGTTAAATTCTATGAATTTATACGCCATAACTTTTTCTTAGAAAATACTATTTTTAATATGTGCTACATATTACTTGATTTCATACTTTGGTTTTGAAGTATGCGAGAAACTTAGAAAACGCAATAAAAATGTACGGTTTGTGAAAACAGGAAAAAACGTCTTTAAGACAACGAAACAATTGATAATTCACTTTTAGTAATTATTTTATTTAATTATTATGCTTTAAAGGTACTTTTAATTTATTAGAAGTTTTATCAATTTAAAACGCGTAGAATTCGCTAAAACGCTCGGTTAACGTTTCAGCTTTCGGTTTCGATTAACGACACTTAGCAACAAATTAAATAATTATTAAGAGAAATAATTATTCCATGTAATTTATAAAAATTAGAATTCTTTTATCAATTAAGAGAATTTAATTTATTTTAAGAATCCGATAATATTAATGTTTAGCGATTCGGTTTGCGTTTTCGGCTAACGACACTTAAAGGCTCTTAACGGAATCCCATAGAAATTTATCTAGCAATATTTTAAAGTCCAAATAATCCCTTTTGGGCCCTCTTGGTCTTTTTCCTCCATCCCTCCTCAAAATCCAACCCATCTAAAACCAATACTTAGGCCTTAAGTACTTAAGACAAGCTATACCTTAAAACCTAACACAATTTTTGCCTTCCCTCTATTATACCTGCTATTTACGGATGAAAATCAGCCTCCCATCATCCAAAAAAGTTGACATCTTCATCCCTCAAAGAACACCTTCGATTGCTTGCTCGTTTGCTTAATTGTTTACATAATCGTGTTCCTCTCGTTCTCCTCTACGCGTGGATACAAGTAATTGCTTGATTGATGGTAAAATCTCTCAAAACCTAATTGTTAAAATCTGAATTTTATTACTAATTACATATTCTAGATGTTCTATTGCTCAACTGATTGCAATTGTATGTGTTATTAGTCGTTATAATGCTCGGATGTTAGGGTTCAATCACGAATTGTATTTCTATGCTACTAGTTTTGTGACTTTGTTTTTCGTAATTGAAAAGTGTTTAGATGGATAGCTATTGAATAACTATTGATTTTGCTCGTTTGAATCGCATGTTTTCGTTTTGTATAGCTTAAGTTTTGATTGTTTGAAGTTTCGGTATGTAATTATGCTATAATACAAAAACTGCAATTTGTATGAATTGAATTGGCTTATGAACTGATGCTAGATAGATATAGAATTGAAAAACACATAAAATGGACTAGGATATCATAGTAATTGGATTTGTGAAAGTCATTTTATGATTACTTGAATGTTCGTGTTACAACGTGTTGACTAGTGAGTTGTTCATCGACCAAACGACCATTTAACATGATTTTTGCTAAACAAGCTTTTGTATTATGTAAAGTGCATGATTAGCACTTGACATTTCATGGAGACTTCACATGGTAATTGTTTCTAGATGCTTGTATATTCGACCCCGAAAATGACTACCTGAATGGGATCGAATATATCTATTTTGTACAAATAATTGTCTAGCATGAAGTAGAAGTTGAATTAGACCTTGTGCTTATGGTATGTTGTTGTATGTATATTTCTTAGCATATCTTGTTTACATGTCTAGCTCTGAAAATCTTATTTACTATGTGTTATATGCGCACCGAAACCAAAGGTCTGGATTCTGTCTAAATCAGAAAGTCTGAAAAGTTGGTCAAAATTGTACAAATTAGCTATATGGTTTTCTTATATCTTTTTACCAATGATAATTTTAGGTGTTTAGAATCATCTCCAATTGGCCGTTTGTTACTTGCTATTTTCTATATTAAATGAGAATTTAAATAAAACTGATGCGCAAACAGAAACTGAACTTGAATATTTTGCATGCTACGTGAGTTCTAGTAACCATATGATAGTTTGCTTGGTCTTTTTAGAAAGCTTATAATATGAAATTATGATTTGGATTTGTTCATAATTGTTTGATGTGTCATGTGAGAACTATGCTTGTACGATTGCATGACCATTGTGAAAACGTACGATAGCTAAACTAGTAAACGTTACTTGACTAAACAACTATGTGAAACTTATGTGTTGACCTTGGTTTGACTTTATGATAACGTTGCATTGACCTACTGATGTATTTGACTTAGGTTGACCAATTTGACCATTTTTGACTTTTTGTTGACTTGCTTGACTAGTTGACTTCTATGTTGACTTTTACTACACAATGGCGTCGGTCTAAGCAATAGAACAACTGTACTGTGAGTCTTTCTTTTGAAACAAACATTTGTAACTTTATAATGGTACTTTTAGGTTCCATTACTCGGTCGTTGTAACTCGACTACGTTTGCTTGTGAATTGTCAAGTGCACTTAAAGTGAGTCTACAGTCCCATACATTTTTACTTTTTGAGATGAGATAACATGCTATTTTAAACTGTTTTACGCATTAGACACGACTACTAAACTAAATATACAATATGAGTTAGATCCAAAAGCCTCTAGCTTGAATATATTAATTACTTTGTAAGGCTCGAACTATAAGGACGGTACCGTAGGTTTAACAAACCTCACTCTACAAACTTGGGTGCTTATAACTTTGTTACTGAATGCTTGATCAGCGTTTGCAATATGGGGTAAAGGAAGACGTGTAGCGCTAATAAGCTATCCTCGGGTTAAAGATTTATATTTAAGTGCTCATAACTGTTGTATAATTTTTACTGCTTTGAACTAAATCTCGTGATCTAACAAAGATAAACTGATTTACTTAAACCTATAGATTCACTCAACATTTTTGTTGATCGCTTCCATGTTTTATCTCAGTTTCTTAAAGGTTCTTAGCTTTCGCATTGCTTTGATGACAAAGTGCTTACGTGGCGCATACACTGGATTGGAGTCCAGCATGGGTCTTTTTATCAAGAACATTTTGATCGCATTTGAAACTGTTCCTTATTAAATAATGTTTATGAATTATTTACTATTGTCATTACATTAAACGTTTTTGAATTATTTACCTTAAAGACAATGCTTTTGAAATAAATGCGATAACTTTTCAGAAAACATCTCATATACAGGGCGTGACCATTAACTGTGGGACCAGAAGTTAATATTCCGTTAGTGTGTTCTGACGGGGTGTTTCAAACGGCCTCCGTTCCATAAACTAAACTGAACGGGGTTTTACATGTGCTTTTCTTGTGAGTAGTGTGGTGAGCCCACAAAACACTTGGGACCCCATCCACCCACTCTTTTCCATACAAACCCAAGCGTGCCTTTATGCCCCTACTAATATCCCGAATAGTAAATTCACATTGTCTGTTCACCTGTGGGTGTGCGAGTGAAGTAAAAGATTGCTTAATATTTAGCTCTTGATACGAGGACCTAAAGGGTTCTCCTTCAAATTGGGTACCGTTGTCTGATGGGCATCGAAATACCCGTTAAAAATAACTTAATTACCTTAAACTAGTTAGGGCAAGTAAGGTTTGTTCCAGGGGAGATTGTGGTCAAAAGGAAGCAATTCTTAGGATTTGATTTTGATTAACTAAGTATACTAACTAATTGTGACTATTAAAACTAATCAAGACTTAAACATTATCAATTAAAAGCAAAGAACATAAACACTAGATCGAAAACTAAGAGTTGTAAACAATGGATTAAAAACCTTTATCCATTCTCAATCCCAATTAAGCATGCATTTATTCAAACAAGTATTATGCTATCAAGTTCCAATCAAATCTCATAGACAAGACTTCTTAAGTTCACTAATACAATTATGTTGGGCACAAATTATTTAACTTTAACGCTTGTCTTTATCCTTAATCTAAATTAACTAAGTTGGATCAAGCATAATATGTTCAATCATAATAATATGTCTTACAATAACCAATACTCAACAAACTTGTATTAATCGTAACTTAATTGGTTTACAAAGATTATAATCCAAAGTACATAAGCATTACAATCTCAAAAACCACATAAACTTGAATGAATTAAACTTACATTAATTATTCATGGAAGGAATAAAGTAAAAGAAACTAGCCGAACATGTTCATGATGATGAACATGATGTATCTTTGATGAAGCATGATGAACTCCCCTTCGATCCTTGAAACTTTGATGATTTTGATGTTAGGATTGATGTTTGGGGCTCAATACTTGATATACATGAAAACTCATAAAAACAATTCGTTTCGACTATTAGATTCACATAAAACCCTTGTCATTAATCATCATTTCGAGCATAAATTAGGAACTGATCATTGTCGCTGATATTTTCATTGGGGATACTACACACAATGTCTTCCCAAAAAAAGATGCGAATGTGCCGCTAGTAATTGTTGCTAATGGTTTTGCCTTTACCCATTTAGTGAAGTAATCGATTGCTACCACCAAGAAACATTAATCCACCTGAGTAAGCAATGATTGTGAAAATACTATAAAAGCGCGTATAATGCAAAGTATTGTTTAAGTAAAGTGTTTGACGTGTACCTGAACACACAGTAATTGGACTGACAATGTTAATGGCCCATTTACAGAATGGCCATGCTGTAGTAATTGGTATCATTGGGTGCCGAGGTGCTCGGATGACCGGCGTGTGTTGTTGGCATGATTGACACATCCTTACAACTTTTGCCGCATCACTATGGATGGTAGGCCAGTAATACCCTATGTGCATCACTTTCACTGTGATTGTTCAGTATCCTAAATGTAATGCGCAATATCCTTCATGGACTTATGTATCCTGTGATTGTTATGTCCTTGAAATCAACACAGATGCGCCAGGACTCATCCGCCTTTATTATTAGCACAGGGTTTGTAACCCAAGTCCGGTATCAAACCTCTGTTAGTATGTTTGCATTTACCAATTTTTTGACCTCCATCCTCAACCACTCACTTCTTTCAGGGGCCATCGGCCACTTATTCTGGCGCACAGGAGTGAAGCTTGGATTAACATTTAACTTATGCTCCAAAATTTCACGCGGAACTCCTGACATATCCTCTTCACTCCAAGCGAAAGCATCCATATTGGTAATCAATATATCGTGTAACTTAACTTTGATTTCATCAGACAAGTTGCCCCCAAATTAGATTCTCTGAATGGGATGCTTTCGATTAACCAAGATAGAACAACTTCGCATCTGTTCGTCAATTGTTAGGAGTGGTTCGGGTGGTGCAATAGATGCACATAGCGCCCTTCCTAATTCTGACCGGATGGTCGCTATACCCTGCTTGGTAGGAAATTTGATCATGTCATGAACGGTCGAAGGGACCGCACCAAACTTCTGCAAGGTGACCCTTCCTGGTAATGCATTGTAGCAAGAGTAAGAGCGTACCACACAAAAAATTTAATAGGAACTGCTCAGGAGAGAGTTATGTCATTATCATCTGCTAGCTCTAGCTCAAGTTCAATACACCCCAACGGCCATGCAGATGCCAGAAAGAACCCTGATAACACCGCTATCGAGCACGCAATTTTGATTTAAGAGCTTTAGGGAATTGCTTAAAGGAATGCTCATACATTAAATATTGCTTCCAGTGTTGATGATATGACTGGAACAGACAGTTTATTTTATGCGGTGTCTTTAGCCCGCAAGGCGTCAGAATCAGCTATCAGGAGGGAGAATAGTGGTTTATTATTTATATTTTGCGGGGCTTAAATTTAGTTTTAACTTTTTAAGGTAGAAGGTGTAAGTTAACCTAGGGTCGTATTTTAGAATGGTTTAACAAATTAAAGATCAAGTGGATAATTGTCCTTGGTTAAATTACCTGGATAAAAGATAGTAGTTGGTTTTAAGATAATAATCCTAATTACGGAATAGTAAACGTGATGGAGGGATATCCAGAGTATGCAGATCAGGGAAATGTTAACCAAGATATCAGTTTGGGCTAGGGAAAGGTAATTATGTTTATTTAAAAGCTATGATTGATCTGGTTGGATGAGCCATTTACACAGACCTACTTATCTCCAGACTCTCGGAGTTCTCGTTGGATAGTGAAAAGTATGTCACTTGGTTGTATAATTGAAAGGTAACTATACCTCGGAGGTTATCCTTTGTAAAGTACAAGGTTTATTAGTAAGTTGAGCTCTAATCCTAACCCTCGTTATCAATTTGGGTAACTGAATAACAACGTGCCGTATTGAGTGAACACTGATCATAAACGGAAGGAGTTCGTCGGGTCAAGTTGACAAAACATTAATGTAAACTATCAACAATTTCATCATACTAATAAGATGATACCAATCTAAATATTATACAACATTACAATTGATATACTGAAAGTAAAGCAGATAAAAACCTAATAGATACCTAAACAGTTGATATGAATTAATCTTAGGGCAACAATCAAACAAGAACATGCAATAGGTTTGGGTCACACAGTTAAGGCACTAACTAGATCTTAACAGCTCCTAAGAGGTCTCTTTGGAACAATCAATAGACACACTAGGTCATTCATGTCTCAATTCCTAAGTTTCGTGTCTTAAAAGCGCATTAGATGCCTCTCGGGAACTCAGGACATACCGAGTTCATAGAATCTTGAGATACAGTAAAACCAGGGGTCTTAATCCTATGAATTAGCAAAGTTCATATAGATGGACAAGTCCTGATCACAACCTAGGCTAGTCAATCCTTAAGATGCTAGCATACAAATCTATCAGGGTCACAGATTCAGTATAACAATAGTAACTGTAATAATTTAACATAACTACGCTAACCCAGACTTCTATCATGGCAACATACAGTTTAATCATGCTAACATTGTAATATCAGAATGCATTATAAAACATAAATGATAGCGATACATGTTTAATTAATAAGACAAGTGTTTCGGATAAAAACCTAAAAAGGCTGAAGAAATCTGCCCGAGATCGCAGGGACTCGCCGGGATATCCTCCGGAAAAATAAAAGCTAAGCTAGCTACTACTAAAAAATAACTAAAATACTTGAAAAATCTAAATTGAATTAAGAATTGAGTGTGTAAAAATGAATGCAAAAAGCTCCTTAAATAGGCAAAATTCCAGCTACCATACGGCAGGCCGTATGGCCTGTTCGTATGGCATGGTGAGCCGTTTGTTGTGCCCGGATGCATGGCAAGCCATAAAGCAGGCTGGATGGCATGCCGGATGGCAGGCTGGATGGTCCCTCTGGTCTGCTGTTTTTCTGGGATCGTAACTTGATTTTCTTGGGTCGTAACTCGTCTTTCACCATTTTTGCTCTAGAATCTTCGTTTTATCTCCGTTTTACTTGATTTCTTTTGCATCTCCTTTATAATTATTTAATCTACAAAATTAACCAAAAAACGATTATTTTACCGATAAAGTTTGGAACTTTATTGATTTAGGGCTCAATATCGAGGGTAAAAACGTGACTTTTTGGGGGATATCAAATACCTAACACTTAGCTTTTATTGTCCTCAAGCAAAAAGCGGGAATATAAGGTATTCTTCTAATAGATCCTCCCTTGCCCACCCTTGGATTCTTTTATTATGCTTTCATTAGAAGTAGTCACATCTTTCGAAAGTAGTAGAGAAAGTTTCGAACTTCGATGGTTTAGTCGCTAGATTTCAATCGCGTCCATGGTGAAAATGGCTTACTTTCCAACTCTCAGATGTAGAGTATACATGACCATGCTTCTCAGTACTGGATCACTCATATCACTCAAGTGTTTAGGGTTCCCTAATCTAGTTGTATTGTTGCTCAGAAGCCAGTCGTGTAACGGTTTTCATCATAGGCTTGGTAAAGCATCGATATCTCCACCGGTTAAGTAAGGATGGCACTGTTCTTCTTCCTAGGCATTCTTTCAAAAGGAAGACTGGTTGTAGGGTTGGTTGGAGAGTTTATGTAAGGTGAAAGGTATTTGGATCTTTTGACTTTTTTTAAAGAGAATTGATAGATTTTGATTCTTCAGAGTATCCATTTTTTGGATAGAGAATGGCTTGAATTCCGCGATGAGTTCTTTGAAGGATGCGGATTTTGCTAAGACTTTTGTCTGGAATTTTTCTTGGCTCTTCCCACAATCCTTCTTTGGGAAACTTCTCGAGTTTTTCTTGCCTTTATTCTAGAGACTTTGCTCTTTTATAATCATTCATATTTTTTTTGGCATACGCTTTTCTTCATAACTTTTGTCCTTCGTTCCTGGCGCCCAGAGAGGAAGTAATAATTCACCAAAAATAGGTCCTTGACCTATCCAAAACAATTGGGGGTTCGGAAACTTCTAACAAGTGTTTTGAAGTGAATTTGATCGATCTATCTCTTTATTGATCTCTGAATCTTTTGAAAAGCGAGAAAGGAATGAAGGTGAATAGGTTGTGTATTTTTAGTAGTGAATTTGGGGTGAGTATTTTCTGATTCATCAACTCTTTGGTGTAAGTTGGTCGGTTTGAATTTGTGGAGCGGAAACAGAAACAGATGGTTTTTGTCTTCTCTATTCAGAATGATTTCAGAACGAGGATCGCACCTACACCACGTATGGTGCTTACTAACTATTGTCTTTGAAATGTATGTCAAAACCAAGTTCTAACTTAAACGGTACACTGGCACGCTCATCAAATGAATTAACAAAGCACTATAGATTTGATGGGTCATACAGGTACTTTGGGTCCAAGAATTCCTCACTTTTTGGGAGTAGGGGTCGTGCCTTGGTCATGCATAGACTTTTTCATATATTTTTGAAAGAAATCTTTTGACACAAATCATGAGTTTTAACTTAATCATTTCGTTCTAGTGAATGTTTCGAAAACTGATTTCTAGCAATTCTATAGAATCTTTTGGGTAAACCGAGGTAAGAATTTTTTGAATTTCCCTAAAATTCTTTGCCAATTACTTTTTAGACAAAAGAATTTTTCAAAATTTTGGCGTTTTAACGATTACTTGTGCTTAAACCTTTACCCAATACCCCACACTTAGAAGAACATTGTCCCTAATATTCCCTAAAATAGAATATTTTGAGTGCTTTGATAAATTAAGGAGAATATCTTCTAAAATCTCTAAGTTGGCTACAGGAATCACCCCACACTTAGAGATTTTAGTGCGTAATAATAGAAAGAGGTTTGAGGACATATTACTTCCTTACAGTCAAGTTGTTCTCCTAGTGTTGGGCTTTCCTATGGTTGGGCTATGCTCCTAGTGCTGGAAAGGACCAGTCTCTTTGATAAAATTCTGCATAAAGAACAAAAGAGAGTAGCATTTCCACTAGGTATATTTTTATACAATGCTTTTATAAAAATAAAATTAAAAGAAAATAAAGTAGTATATTCAGCATCTGCGAAGTATCCATAAGGTCCGAAGATATCATCATCATCCTCGAGTCTTGGCAAATCCTTAAGTGGCGGTCACGCATCCAACTCAGTTCCCACCGGTGTGTCTAGACATAGGTCTGATGGTAGCTCTAGGTGTGAAAGACTCGGGAATGGCTCCTCATCAGGGATGTTCCCGGTGATCATAAAGAACTGGGCCATATGTGGCTTTACTGAGATAGTAACTGTGACTAAGTGGAAGCCCTCAGGTACCTCACGGATAGGGACCGTCTCAATGACTGGAGCAGGTGGAACAGCTGAAATAGGCGGCGTTATAGGAGTAGCACGAACTTGGGCGACTGCTGAGGCTACTGAATGAACCGAGACTGGAGTAAGGCGCCTAGGAGTAACTTTTCATGTAGGTGGAACATGACCCTCTAATCTGAATGATGAAGGGCCTAGAGTACGTAATGGCATTCCTTCATGGTGAATATATGCTCTGAAATCTCTGTAGAGTCTCTGGTGATCTCTGAGTAATGCCCATGTGACAGTCGGATCACTCATGGTGGCTCCATGGTGAATCACAACTTGCGGCTCACGTGGCTCTAATAGCTCTGGATGCTCAACGGGTCTAGAAGCTAAACACCTAGAGCATCGTACTAGGGGAGCTAGCGGTGCCGTACTGATATCCTCCTCGACACTCTCTAAAATCAAACGTCTCGGGCCTAGTTGTCCCGTCGAAGGCCTGTGCTGATGTTTGAAAGGTAAACCCTAGGAGTCCCTCTCCTGCGGATGGGAATGTTATAAGAAGCTCCTGAACTTGGCATTTTGCCTGGATACATTTCAACAAATTAGTAAGTATGTAACGACCCAAAACGCTATATGAGAAAAAACACGCCTTTTTAAAAAAAATCAGTAAGTCTGGTCAGGGCATTTTACGCGGTGCGCAAATACTTGCGCGGCACACACTACCGCGTGAAACAAGGTCAGAAGCCAAGACTGCACTCTTGGTACCTGAACTCAGCTTTTGCGCGGCACGCACCCAATTGCGCAGCTCGCTTTACTTCACAAAAACAGCTGCCCGAACTTTTTACATACAAAAGACAAATTCCCATCATAATTGTTTAAACGTTTGACCGTTTCACAATAGTCATAATAGTCATAAATTCAACACTTCATGAGGTTACGAGTTTACAAAAAGGGTACAATGACCCATACATCACCAATATATTTTCGACCCACGAGTTTAAGTACCAAACAAAAGACGAGCATGGTGTTTGGGATTAAGCTACCCAAAACCTAGGTCGAATCACGAAAGCCTTCATTATCATATCAAAAGCGGGAAATCTCTAATCCAAACGAATAAAATTGCCTTTGTCCACGCCGGAGACTAAAAGGTAAACAACGAGAGGGTAAGCAAAACGCTTAGTGAATGCAATAATTATACACATACATATATAATATACCTACTTGCAAACACTTACACACATTCCGCATATTGCTAGCAATTTAATTAGCATACAAACTCCAAATATAAAGCTAATAACCTCCAATATCGCAACTAGCATATCCAATGGCATATAGTTGGAACAATAGAATATGCTACACTACCATACATACACAAACCATATGGTTAACCATACATGCATCATGGCGCTACCGGCTCTTTGATTCACTCTATACGCATTTGTCATGATGCTACCGGCTCTTTGGTTCACATCACAACTCGAGTCATACTCATGTTAGAGTGATACCGGCTCTTTGGTTCACACTCCAACAATGCCTAAGGTGCTACAGACTCTTTGGTTCACACCCTAACAAATCATGCTATAGTGCTACCGGATCTTTAGTTCACACTACAACATACGTACTACGATGCTACTGGCTCTTTGGTTCACATCGTAGCACACTCGAACATACTATGGCACTACCGGCTCTTTGGTTCATACCATAGCATACAAATAAATACATCATACACATACGCATATAATTATTCCACTCACCTCTTATCCGCAATAAGTGAAAGCAAGTAATCACGCACGCTTCGATCTTCAAAGAAATTCACCTATTACATTATCACAATCATCAACACATATCTACTTGGACTCACAACCCGCCCAAATAATCACAAAGTGCAATATTCACCTTTTTGCGCTTTTAACTCTACCCGAAGGTCCAATTTCATCAAAGTCAGTGTTCGCGTTCTCGAAATATGCATTTACAGCTCTTTTGACACTTCACATTCTAGCCCATTTCATTCACAAAAATCCATTTTTACACCCAAAATGGGTCAAACTCAAGCTTTCACTAGTTTCACACACAAAACTCTTTTAATCAAGTTCACCAAGTGTTTTGAAACTTACTAGTTCAAAAATACATGCACTTAAACTTCTAAACACAAAACACAACAAATCGGGTTTTTCACATAACTAATCAAACCCCTAAACCAAAAATCTTGCAACAATTAGGGTTTAAACACAAATAGGTCTCACTTAGGAACTTTAAGCATGAATTAACATCAAACTCGGTATAGAGACTAACCACAAAACTAAATGAGATGCTAGGAAGCAAGAACACCAAGATTTGAGCTCGATCTAGCAAAAACTCACTTGAATCACACAAGGTCTTACTTTCTCACTTTACTCTCTCTCTAAACTTGAATGAGAAGAAGATAAGGTTGGTGTATGAGAGTAAATGAGTTTTGGATAACCCTAGACCAGTTTTTGTGGCCTCAAACTGGATCTAGTGTGAAAAGACCAAAATGCCCACTTTAAAATTAAAAGAAAATGAGGTGAGCTATCAGCAGCATCTGCGCGCCGCGCGGATAGATGCGTGCCGCGCATTTCCTGTGTCACAAATTCCAGCCATCATTAAATATATACATTATGTAAAAATTGGTTTCGGGTCTTACAAAGTACTAAGCGCAAGTACGGCGCTTAGGGTTAGTGCACAGTAAAATAAATCGGTAGACTTTTTCTGGCATGTATTCAGAACGAATCAAGGGAGAAGAGATATTCCTCCCTGTTGTGGTCTTCTAGATAAGCTTTCAATCGATGGTCATTGACTTTGAAATTTCCGGTGGGTCCTTCTAGTTCTACGGCTCCATGCAAAAAAGCATGTATTACTTTAAATTGTCCACTCCATCTTGATCTGAATTTATCAGTGAATTTCTTGAATCAAGAATTAAAGAGTAGGACTTTATCTCCAGGTGCGAACATTGTTGGTATCAGTTATGCAACGTGTGTCAGCTTCGTCTGTTCCTTGTAGATATATGACGTTTCATATACTTGGTCTCTTAATTCAACGAGTTCATTCCTCTGCATCTTCCGATGCCTAGCAGTTACTGAAGGATCGAGGTGACAGGTTTTCAATGCCCAGAGAGCCTTGTATTCGAGTTCTAGCGGAAGGTGATAGGCTTTTCCATAGTTCATGCGATAGGGTGTAGTTCCTAGAGGATTCTTGTAAGAAGTCTGGTATGCCGACAGAGCATCATTTAGTTTCTCGGCCCATTTATTTCCATGATGGCTGACGGTTCATTCTAGAATTCTTTTGAGTGCTCTGTTAGTGACTTCTGCCTGCCCGTTTGTCTGCAGATGGTAGGAAGTGGACATCTTGTGGGTAACTCCATATTGTTGCATCACCTTCATGAATTGAATATTATAGAAGTGTGTGCCTCTATCACTTATTATAGCGCGGGTCAGCTCCGAATCGGCAAAAAAGTCTTTTCATGAAATTGGTGACAACCTTGGCATCATTGGTTGTAAATGCTTGGGCTTCGACCCATATGGAGACGTAATCTACTGCTACGAGGATATATTCTTTTCCATTAGACTTGGGGAACGGCCCCATAAAGTCTAATCCCCATATATCGAAGATTTCGCAAGCTTGTATATTAGTCTGAAGCATCTCATTCTTCATAGAGATAATACCTTGTCTTTGACAAGCGTCGCAACGCTTTACAAGATCTTGCGCATCTCGGAATATAGTAGGCCAAAAAAATCCTGAATTGTAGACTTTTCTTGCGGTTAAGTTTGCTCCATGATGACCTCCAGTTGGTCCATGATGACATTGGTGAAGAATCCCTATTGCTTGTTTCTCATCTACGCATCTCCTGATTATTTCCCAGTATTAGAACTTAGCATCCCTAAAGAACTTCCTTTTTCGAGATGTGCTCAATTCCTTTTTGCACTACTCCGGTAACTAGGTGGTTGGCTATGTCAGCGTACCAAGGGGTATTAGTGAATTGTGATCCTATGTTGGCTTGTCCTAAGCTCATAAGTTGTTCTTCTGGAAATTTGTCTCTAATATCTTGTTCAACAAGTTGTTCCATCGCTAGATTCTTTAAACGACTAAGATGATTTGCTGCGACGTTCTCTGCTCCTTTCTTTTCTTTAATCTCAATATTGAATTCCTGAAGGAGTAGGATCCATTGTAGGAGTCTTGGTTAAGCATCTTGCTTAGTAAATAGATATTTTAGGGCTGAATGATCTGTATAAACCGTAGTTTTGGACAGGATGAGATAGGAACGAAATTTTTTGAAGGCAAAAACTACTGCTAGAAGCTCCTTTTCCGTGGTGGTATAATTCTCTTGAGCTCCGGTTAAGGTTTTGTTGGCGTAATAGATAGGGTGGAAATGTTTATCTTTCCGTTGTCCTAGTACAGATCCAACCGCGAAGTCACTCGTATCACACTTGATTTCGAATGGTAAACTCCAATAAAGAGCTATCATGATGGGTACATGTGTGAGCTGTTCCAATAGTTGAATGCTCGAACACATTCTACATTAAAGATAAACGGAACTTCCTTTCCAAGGAGATGAGTAATAGGTAGTATGACCTTTCAAAAATCTTTGATAAAACATCAGTAGAATTCAGTGTGTTCAAAGAAACTCCTCACAACTTTTACTGTGGTAGTTTCTGGAAGTTTGGTTATGGTTTCGATCTTAGCCTTATCGACTTCTATTCCTGACTCTGAGATCTTGTGTCTTAAAACTATTCCTTCTTTTACCATGAAGTGAAATTTTTCCCAATTTAGCACTAAGTTCAAATCTTCGTACCGGGTGAGCATCTTGTCAAGGTTAGAAAGGAACGACTCAAAGGTACTACCGAAGATGGAGAAGTCATTCATAAAGACTTCAATACAACGCTCAATCATGTCCTGGAATATAGCTACCATACACCTCTGAAATATAGTAGGTTCATTGCATAACCCAAAGGGAATGCGTCGATAAGCAAATGTTCCATAAGGATAGGTGACAGTTGTCTTTTCTTGGTTCTTTGGATCGAGGGGAATTTGAAAGTAGCCTGAAAAACCGTCAAGGAAATAATAGAACTCATTTCCTGATAGGCGTTCCAACATTTGATCAATGAACGGAAGTGGAAAATGATATTTCCGAGTTGCATTGTTTAATTTTTGTTAATCTATGCAAACCCTCCAACCGATGACCTCCCGTGTTGGAATAAGTTCATTATTCTCATTTTTAATTACGGTCATTCCTCCCTTCTTGGGCACCTCTTGAACAGGACTGACCCATGGCGAAACAGAAATAGGATAGATCAGACCGGCATCTAGAAGTTTGATTACTTCTTTTTTGATGACTTCTTGAATCATTGGTTTGACCCTTCTTTGCCTCTGAACTGATGGTTTGAAATCATCTTCCATGAAGATCTTATGGGTGCAATAGTTTAGACTGATTCCTTTTATGTCAAAAATCTTCCAAGCAATTGCTTTCTTATGTGATTTCAAAACCTTAATCAATTTCACCTTCTTATGTGGCATGAGATCTTTAGAAATGATTACAGGGAGTTGCGATTCTTTTTATAAGAATGCATACTCCAGATGTTTGGGTAACTTTTTTAGCTCCAATTCCGGAGGTTTTTCTCGATAGACGGCTTCATTCTTGCTATCTCCTTTCTTTCTAATGAGTCATATATCTCCTGGAATTCCGATTCTTCTTCCTTAATAGCAGTTACTGATGCTATTTGTTCTTTGGTTCTGGAAATTGTCATTTTAATGCTTCGTCTTCAGAAACTTCTTCTTTAGTTTCAAAGGTTGGCTCAGAAATATCATCACATTTCTCATTTAACTGTTGTTCCTGAAATACCGGGATGAAATCAGTTTCTTCATTCGGTCTTCTCCTTAACAGAGGTAGGGGAATGCCTTGACCTAGTGCTATACGGATAGTTTTTCCAAGAAAGTTACTTTCGGATAGGGGAGATTAATATTAACTATGACCTATGGATGAATGGTTATCAAGATTTCCTTTGGGAGGGGTAAAGAACAGATCCTTAGAACCTAGATCATGACTGCATATAGCCATGGTATCATTTAGATATTCGTTGATGAGTTCTTGAAAAGAATCAGCGAGATTGAGATCTTCTTCGTGAGGGTGGCTCATGAGTCGGTCAACATTGAATATGACTTCTTCATTTCCAACTCTTAATTTCAGTGATTTCTCGTGTACGTCAATTATGGCCTTGGCAGTATTTAAGAATGGTCTGCCGAGTATGAGTGGGACCTTCGTGTCTTTCTCAATATCCATAATGACGAAAACAACATGAAATGCAAACTTATCCATTCTCAGTACGACATCCTCAGCTATTCCTCGAGGAATCTTAACTGATCTGTCCGCGAGTTGGATAGTCATTATGGTAGGTCTTAAGTCATTAAGTCCAAGCTTTTTGAATAATGAATAGGGCATTAGGTTTACACTGGCTCCCAGATCTGCTAATGCATTACTGATTTGGACATCTTGCAGGTAGCAAGATACCATAAATCTTCCTGTATCTCCTAATACCATGTTGTAACACTAATGAACATTCCTCACTTAAGGGTAAGCAAACTATCTCTTTTAATCTCTCTTTATTTGAAAGCAATTCTTTAGAAAATTTAGCCCAGTTTGGCATTTCTACTAAAGCATCTACTAGTCGTACATTCAAATGCAGATTTTAAATAATATCCCAATACTTAGCGAATTGCGCTTCTTACGTTTCCTTCCTAAGCCTACCTGAAAAAAGGTATGCGGACTCGCGGAATAATTTTCGAAGCTTTAGGAGAGATATGTTCCGGTGGATTGACAACTGGGTCAATTGGCACAGTTTCCTTCCCACCTCTAGTATGGGTATATTAACAGTTGTTTCCTTCCCAACTCTAGTTATTACTAGGGCATCAAACTCACTACACTCTGTTTCAACTTTAGTGGTTAATCATTTAAGAGTAAGTTGAAATTGGTTATTAATTTTTCAAAAGTCTTTATCAAAGCATCAAACTTATTTTGTCATTCTATTACTTGAAGGTTTATCATGTATTACTTTTTCATAAAGTCGACTAAAGTTTCCTTATAGTGGAGAGTGGGTTGGTTTAATGAGAAGATTATATTAGAGTCCGAGCTATTCTGCTGTTTATATGCCCATCTAGGGTAAGGATACCTTAGACCGGTTCTAGTAGTATCGGTACTTTTAGGAATTGATAAACTTTGAAGAGTGAGGGTGAGATCTTGTAACCTGGTTTCCAGCATTTTTATCGTTTGAGTGAAGATGTCATCCTTCTCAGTAGCTTCATTGCGCCAATCTTCCTGTTGTGCAGCTATTGTTTCTAAAAGATTCAATGCTTCATTTTCTGTTCATGAAATGAAATTGCCTTGCGAGGCCATGTCTAGGAGAGACTTACCATCCTTGGTCAAACCATTGTAAAGTGTGCAGATTATGTCTGCCCGACTTAACGAATGATTCGGACATCTTTTAAGCATCACCTTTACTCTATTCCATGCTAGACACAATGATTCGTCTTCTTTTTGAGAAAAGTTTGTGATGTCATTTCTTAAACAGGTTTGTAGGGAGGGTGGATAAAATCTGTTTAAAACTTTGTGGCTTATTTCTCCCATGATTGTATTGAATTCAGTTTAAGCTCATCAAACCATGTTAAAGCGTGTGTAGACAAAGAATATTAATTAGAAAAGGTGAAGTTTCAAAAATGTTTTTCTCGTTTTCTTCCTTCTTAAAAGAGTCAACACACTGATAAATTTATTCAGGTGAAAGTTTGGATCGTCAGTCGGGAATCCTTGAAATTTACAGATCATACTGACCAATTTGATCATATGTGAACTGATTTTAGGAATTCCTTCGGTTCCTAAGGTGATTGGTCCTCCTCTTTCTTCTAAGCATGACTTTTGCATAAGCAAGGGTGATTTGTTGTTCCATTTTTAGGATTTTCTGTTTAAAAGACTTGGAAAAGTAACTTTTAGAAAATATTAATTAACTAAAAGGATCGATAATTTAATTAAAACAATTATTCTTGAAATTCGGTCGCTAACCTTATCGGATATTCTAATTGATAAGATTTCTTATAGATTACTTCGTACCTAAGTGGCCAGATCGACTACGGAGAGGCAGGATCCATTTGGTTCCAATATAAATTTGGAGACTGTTCTGAAATTCCAACAACCAAGTCCGTGTATAATTGTCTTTCTTAGACATCATCAAATAATACATTTTTTGTCTGTTTAAAATCTTTCTCAATCAAATTCTTCGATTCCCTGGCAGCGGCACCAAAAACTTGTTACCCCTATGATATGACTGAAATGGACGGTTTTATTTATGCAGTGTCGTTAGGCCGCAAGGCGTCAGAATCAGCTATCAGGAGGGAGAACAGTGGTTTATTATTTATATTTTGTGCGGCCTAAATTTACTTTTAACTTTCTAAGGTAGAAGGTGTAAGTTAACCTAGGGTCGTGTTTTTGAATGGTTTAACGAATTGAAGATCAAGTATATAATTGTCCTTGGTTAAATACCTGGATAAAAGTTTGTAGTTGGTTTTAAGCTAATAATCCTAACTACGGAAAAGTAAAGGTGATTGAGGGATATCCAGAGTATGCAGATTAGGGAAATGTTGACCAAGATATCAGTTTGGGCTAGGGATAGGTAATTATGTTTATTTAAACTAACAACCATTTCATCATACTAATGAGATCATACCAAACTAAACATTATATAGCATTACAATTGATATACTAAAAATAAAGCAGATAGAAACCTAATAGATATCTAAACAATTGATATGACTTAATACTTGGGCAAAAATCAAACAAGAGCATGCAATAGGTTTGGGTCACGCAGGTAAGGTAATAACTAGATCTTAACAGCTCCTAAGAGGTCTCTTTGGAAAAATCAATAGGCACACTAGGTCATTCATGTCTCAATTTCTAAGTTATGTGTCCTAAAAGTGCATTAGATGCCTCTTGGGAACTCCAGCCATACCGAGGTCATAGAATCTTCAGATACATTATAACCAGGGGTCTTAATCCTATGATGTAGCTAAGTTCATATGGGTGGACAAGTCCTGATTACAACCTAGGTTGGTCAACCCTTAAGATGCTAGCATACAAATCTATTGGGGTCATAGATTCAGTATAACAATAGTAACCGTACTAATTTAACATTACTACGCTAACCCAGAGTTCTATCATGGCAATATACAGTTTAATTAAGCTAACATGATAATATCGGAATGAATTATTAAACAAAAAATGATAGCGATACATGTTTAATTAATAAGACAAGAGTTTCGGATAAAAACCTGAAAAGGCTGAAGAAATCTGCCCGAGATCGCAAGAAATCGCCGGAATATCCTCCGAAAAATAAAAGGTAAGCTAGCTACTTCTAAAAACTAACTAAAATACTTGAAAATCTAAATTGAATTACAAATTGAGTGTCTGTAATAATGAATGCAAAAAGCTCCTTAAATAGGCAAAATTCCAGCTGCCATACGGGTGGCAGGCCGTATGGCAAGCCCTATGGCTTGCCCGTATGGCATGGTGAGCTATTTGTTGTGCATGGATGCATGGCAAGCCGTCTCCCTTTTGGAATGCCGTATGGTAAGCCGGATGGCAGGCCTTCTGGTCCCTCTGGTCTGTTGTTTTTCTGTGATCGTAACTTGATTTCCTTCGTCGTAACTTGTCTTTCACCATTTTCGCTCTAGAATCTTCGTTTTAGCTCCGTTTTACTTGATTCTTTTTGCATCACCTTTGTAATTACTTAACCTACAAAATTAACCAAATAGGTGATTATTTTGCCGATAAAGTTTGGAACTTTATTGATTTAGGGCTCAATATCGGGTGTAAAAACGTGACTTTGGCCGATAGCAGTCAACATTTAATCATTTGACGTTATACCTGCATTTAGTAATGCACCCTTTAATGATGATTGGTGCATGCGAAGTATTAATTTTTTGCATAGGAGGAAAATATATGGGCTCTTGATGTTAAAGCGAAGGGGTATAAAATACTATTAATTTTTACAAGGAAATACTATTAAATAACACAAGTTTTAATTATTTATTTACAGATGGGATATACCTAAACCTTGCTGCAACACTTATAGGCAGTGTGCCTAATCGTAAAGTAGTGTAGTTTTTAGTAAGTCCGGTTCGTTCCACAGGGAGATGGCTTATTTCACACTATATTTTAATTAACTATATTTGTACAAAATATATATAATTATATATAATAATATATAAAAGGGGGTTTACCGATTAATGACCGGTTTGTCGATTTTATATTTTAAGTCACAATTAAAACCTATTGCAAAATATAAATGACGATAATTTAAGTGCGTAAAATAAATAACAATATAATAATTATGCTTATTTAAACTTCTGTAACCATGATGTTTGACGTTTTGATTATTTATTACCCTGGGTTAATTGTCCTTTGTCCTGGATGTAATTGAAACCTATCTGGGTTTTGCCCATAATAGTTCATCGGTCATAATTATAAAATGCTCGGCAAATTTAACCTTATACCCGAAGTCAAATATTCCAACTAATTGGGGATTCGAACTGTAACAAGGTCTTAATACTTTGTTTAATGAATACACCAGGTTATCGACTGTGTGTAATCCAAGGTTTTAATACTTTGTTAACAATTACACCAATTACCCTTGAATGTAATCCACCACTGTTTTAATGAGTCCATTAACTATTAATCCATCCCCGTGTCCGGTCAAATGAACAATAATTCGTACTTATAAATATCCCGTTCATCGTGTCCGATTAAGCGTATGTGGTTATATATAGATACGTCAAATCTTAACCTTTATATTAAATTAACAAGGTATCGTTAATTTAATATAAAGCCCATTAATAGCCCATAGTCTAATTTCCACAAGTGTCATTCTTTTGTTCAAACCCCAATTATGGTACAAAGCCCAATAACCCCATCTTTAATATTTAGTCTAACATCACGATTACTTTGGCTTAAATAAACATAATAATAACTTAGTTACGAGACATTAATTTTAAAAAGGAAAACATAACTTACATTGAGTATTTATCGCGTAGTGTTACACGGACAGAATTTCGACTTCAAAACCCGTAAAATCACCTTTACATAATCCAAACTAATCTAATATAAAACTAAACTAATATTTATATATATATATATATATGTATATATATATATATATATATATATATATATATATATATATATATATATATATATATATATATATATATATATATCTTACAGAGGGAGTAATATATTTATGGTATATATTTCGGCCAGAATTCTGTGGCTTTTATAGACCTGACCAAACTTTTGGGGCCATGCGATCGCATGGCTCCCATTTGTTATTTCCATGCGATCGCATGGCATAGAAATCCAGCTCACATTGCCTTGGACACTAGCTTGTTGACATGATATATAAATATATATAATATATATAATTTATATAATTATATATATATTATATTATATTTTTGTGCATAGTAGGCTTGTAATTTTTGGTCCGTTGAGTCGGGCGTTGATAGTTGGCTCAGGTCCAGGTTCCGGATTTTCGAACGTCCTTTCGTACGATTTAATATCTTATACGTTGCGTTTTGCAATTTGTAATTTGCACAAAAAATTATTTTCCTTAACTCCCAAAATCCGCGCAAGTCTTTTAACTCAATTTTTGGGACGCTTTTGAGTGCACTATGGCTTTAAGGACCCTTTTCCAGTTTTAGGACACTTTTTTTCTTCAATTCTTTAATCTTCGTGCTTTTCGTTTCGTAACTTGTACTCTTGTTAATTTTAGACGTTTCTCATCATTAATTTGAACCACTTGAATTGTATCTTGTACATTTGAGCTTTTTGGACGTTTTTGTCTTCGAATCTTCGTTTTCGCCTTTTGTCTTTGCACTTATTTATTATAAACGAATATCACTTGGAAATAGAACAATTGTAACTGAAAACTTTACATATCGAAAGGATATTGATACTAAATATATGTTTATTTGGAGCACTATCAAATATCCCCACACTTGAACGTTGCTTGTCCTCAAGCAATACATAATTTGAAATTAAATTACACGAATCACTTCTTTATTCTTCACACTTTATACATAAGTGATTTTGATACGGCGGTATAAACAATGATAGTAACGGTGTGGCTTACAGTCCCACATGACTATGAAAATTTAGATCCTTTAAGGAAATTGGATCTTTATGAAAACATTTGATCTTTTGAAAATTCATTCTAGCTTTTACCCTAGATAAGTTTTCCGGAATAACCCTTCACCGGTGTTTGTAAAATGTTTTTGTGGGTTTGGTGGGTTTCAGATTTGAAAATTTTAGCTCAAAACTTATGGTTTTGTGTCACCCACTTGCTAACCTTGTATTAGGAAAGCAACACGTCCAGTATACTTGCTCCGTATATTACCTTTCAGTAAACTACCGTCCGGTTGTAAAGGAAAGCGTTGAACAAGCAACTGTTAAGGCAATGTCTAATG
The DNA here is from genome assembly GCF_046630445.1 of Rutidosis leptorrhynchoides. Lineage (NCBI taxonomy): Eukaryota > Viridiplantae > Streptophyta > Magnoliopsida > Asterales > Asteraceae > Rutidosis > Rutidosis leptorrhynchoides. Next base: position 301,626,974 of record NC_092339.1, read on the forward strand.
ACATGCATTTGATTATGGTCCAAAAACGTGTCGGATGCAATTACTATCCTTTGTAGGAGCAATAGTAAAACTCACCCTATAATTTTTCGGTCTGGCACAAGGTCCTGTCTTTGACCATGCTATGCAACCACAATTCTTACGGTTGACACCTGATTTGGTTCAGGTGACCTAATGAATTCCAGGTGAATTCCTAGGATTTTACGTTCAATGGTAATGAACGCATTGAAAATAGGGTTTTCAGAAAACAAATCGGTTTTAATTTGATCAAAATATTTTCTCGTTCAAGCTCGAGTTTAGATATCATCGAATTCCATGAGTTTGTAATTCTCAATCTTTAAGGTCAATCTTAAGGATTGAGTAATATCAGGCTTAAAAGCTGATTTTTAATCTTTAAGGAGATTATCCTTTCTGGGGGTCTGATTCATTAGTCTTATCAAGCTAATTTGCATGACGCCCTCCTCATTTTACGAGACAGATCCTCTCATGGTTAGGATAAGTCTGACCACTTGGCGACCCTGTTTGATGCTGAGGTCCGTGGATTTCCTGCTGATTTTAGAGATGACTTTTCTAGATTTTTCGTCAACCTACAGCTGGTCTGGACGACAACTTCTTGACCTAAATCAAGAAGCGCGTGTCTTTTATGGATGACTTTACTTCCTTTTAATGATGGAATTGATTCATCGTGTAGATCCATCTTTTCTTTTATCTTTATTATAATATTGTGGGTAAAACAGTCAATTTAGTCCAAAACAAAAGCACCTGCAGTAACTTTACAGAAACATGTGATAGATAGTTTTTTAATTGAATAACTTGGTACATTCTCCTCATACTTGGCTTTTTTTCATGCGTCTTTTTATATCCTAATAAATAAATTCAAGCGTTTTAGTTGTTTCTCAATTTATGTCCTTTCCGAGGTAACAATAATTTCGGAATTAACACCTAGTTTTATCGTTCATAAATATGTATAAACATGATTTTGAATTCATTTAGTTGAAAAATTTTAAAATTTTCACAATATTTAGAAAATAAGCCAAGTATAAATCCGAAAGAATTTATAACCCTTCCCCACACTTGAGATCATGCAGTGCCCTCATTTGCATGAAATCAGACTCTAATTATAAATTCATGAGGGTGAGATGTAGAAAAGTGATTGAAAATACCCAGTTTGTAATTACAAAGCTCATCGAATGATAGATGGCGTGCCTCATCATTCATTCCTTCTTGTTTTATCACACATGTTTTTTTTTTCAAAAACGGTTGCTTTTCTGAACTGTTTGCTAATATTTGAAAATGCATCTTTTACCCTAACTCATCATGCATTTTTATTAACGAGTTATGCACTAACCCGCACTCCTAATTTAACGTTAAGTGGGGTTAGACTTCCCCACACTTAGCTGACGACATGTGAAGTCGGTAGAATAAGTTCCACGAATTAAAATAGTGAGCCAGTTATTTATATCTCGGGTGGTGTATGATATATCAATGGGTTTAAAGTTTAGACTCATCCGATCGTCACTACTTAATTCTTTTTTAAGTGTAGCTTTTAGTAAATGGATATGTCTCTTTTCTGGTTCTTGGTCAAATGGATCGATATACACCGACATACATATTTCTATAGGGTGGACAATTCCTAACATTTCCTTCCGTTTATTCTCGGGATCAAAGTTTTCACTCCTATTACCCAATTGGGTGAAATTCGAGGTGTCAATATCTATTACAGCTTGTAGTTCATCTTTGGTAGATGACTCGTCTATTGAGAATATTGGGTTAGAAGGTTGTGGAATGGTGAATTTCGAGATCGAAGAAAATTCTTCTTCATTAATGGTACTTATCTGTCCCACCATTTTGGTCTCGGGGGTAAAATTTTCAACGTTATCATTTTCCCAGGAGTACCAATTTGTCACCCTTACTTCTTCTTCATCCATTGATGGATCGATGATTTCGTCGGTAGAGGTTAATATGTCGATATGTTGTGAAATTAGTAAAGCTGAATAAAAAGTATCATCGGGATAATTGGTGATTTCGGAGCTCTCGAATTCATCAAAATTCGATGATATGAGATTTTCTTGCACAATACTCCTCAGATCAACAGGTGTGTAATCTGATAGAGTTTCAGCGTGCCGATTTACAAACTCTCTCATTTGTTCATTTTGAGCATCGAGTTCTTCGAGTTTGATTTTCATATTGTCTAAAAGATTTTCAGACACATAATTTTCCTCATCTTCTGGTTGTTGAGTTTGGAAATATGCTTGGGAATAATCCCAATTTGAATTGTATTTTTCATAATCATTCCATTCAGGTTCCGTGGGTGCGTAATTTTCCATAGGAATGTAATAAAAACATTCCCATGTTGAGTGATAATCTCCACAGATTTCACAACCAGTTATTGTTTCGTCATTCGTGATCTAAGATTGACTGAACGAATTGTCATCAACACCCGTTTGAGAGTATTGATTAAATTGATTTCGGATGTCATAAAGAGTTTCCAAAATATTCTCGAGATTTTCCATAATGCGCTTATTACCAAATTTTAGCTACAATGTGGTGCATTTACTTAATTATCCTATTAGTTATAAAAATAAAAATTATATAAGTTATCAAATTAATAGACTTTTCTGCTTTTGCCCACGTTTCGAATAGCCAATAGATGTAGCAGGGAGCCAGAACCCTTTAAATCGGAAGCTCACAACTCAGCCACTAACAAATCCAACTATTACTACGAAGCAGAAAATTTGGATGTCTATCAATTTAACCGCTTAAAATAATTTTTCGTTTGAAAAATAAAAATCTATGTCCTAAAAACTAGCGTGTCGAGAAATAAGAAAGAAAAAGATTACGCGTCGAAAAACGTAGAAAAGTAAAAATAAGAAAGAAAAACGTCGAAACTTAAAAGTCTAAAAACTAAATCTAAAAAGTTGCGCCTAAAGGTCTAAAGGTAAATGCAATTTTATTCGGAAAACGGCAATTACTTATAAGGCACTAAAAAATTAAAGCGAAAAACGGCGTCGCAAAATTCTAAAGCGCCTAAATCTTAATTCTAAAGAAAAAGCACTTAAAGGATTTTACGGCAAAGTCTAAAAACTAAAAATATAAAATAAATACGGCAAAACTAAATTTAAAACTATATAGCGAACGATAAATATTACGAAATAAACGATAAAAATACAAATTATAACTAAAATGATAAAAATACAAATTTTATAAAAATATTATTTTTATATTATTTATTATATAAACATATTAAACTATATAATTAAAAATAATAATTAAAACTTAATATTACTAATTAAAACTAAAACTAAATAATAAATTAATTAATACAATAATTGATTTAAATAATAATAATTATATTTAAAACCTACTTGTAATTAATGCCCGAAATCAGGCCTGTCAGGTCACCCCATGCGACCGCATGGTTTTACAACACCCGGCTCATGCGATCACATGGGCCTGGGTTCCAGGTTTTTTTTTTTAATTTTATATTGTTTTTCTAAAAATTATATATAAAAATATTTACACAAATATATATATTAAAAATATAGCGTTTCGCCGAGTCCCCGGCAGCGGCGCCAAAAACTTGATGTTAAAGCGAAGGGGTATAAAATACTATTACTTTTTACAAGGAAATACTATTAAATAACACAAGTTTTAATTATTTATTTATAGATGGGATATACCTAAACCTTGCTACAACACTTATAGGCAGTGTACCTAATCGTAAAGTAGTGTAGTTTTTAGTAAGTCCGGTTCGTTCCATAGGGAGATGGCTTATTTCACACTATATTTTAATTAACTATATTTGTACAAAATATATATAATTATATATAATAATATATAAAAGGGGGTTTACCGTTTAATGACCGGTTTGTCGGTTTTATATTTTAAGTCACAATTAAAACCTAATGCAAAATATAAATGACGATAATTTAAGTGCGTAAAATAAATAACAATATAATAATTATGCTTATTTAAACTTCTGTAACCATGATGTTTGACGTTTTGATTATTTATTACCCTGGGTTAATTGTCCTTTGTCCTGGATGTAATTGAAACCTATCTGGGTTTTGCCCATAATAGTTCATCGGTCATAATTATAAAATGCTCGGCAAATTTAACCTTATACCCGAAGTCAAATATTCCAACTAATTAGGGATTCGAACTGTAACAAGGTCTTAATACTTTGTTTAATGAATACACCAGGTTATCGACTGTGTGTAATCCAAGGTTTTAATACTTTGTTAACAATTACACCAATTACCCTTGAATGTAATCCACCCCTGTTTTAATGAGTCCATTAACTATTAATCCATCCCCGTGTCCGATCAAATGAACAATAATTCGTACTTATAAATATCCCGCCCATCGTGTCCGATTAAGCGTATGTGGTTATATATAGATACGTCAAATCATAACCTTTATATTAAATTAACGAGGTATCGTTAATTTAATATAAAGCCCATTAATAGCCCATAGTCTAATTTCCACAAGTGTCACTCTTTTGTCCAAACCCCAATTATGGTACAAAGCCCAATAACCCCGTCTTTAATATTTAGTCTAACATCACGATTACTTTGGCTTAAATAAGCATAATAATAACTTAGTTACGAGACATTAATTTTAAAAAGGAAAACATAACTTACATTGAGTATTTATCGCGTAGTGTTACACGGACAGAATTTCGACTTCAAAACCCGTAAAATAACCTTTACATAACCCAAACTAATCTAATATAAAACTAAACTAATATATATATATATATATATATATATATATATATATATATATATATATATATATATATATATATATATATATATATATATATATGTATGTATGTATGTATGTATATATATCTTACAGAGGGAGTAATATATTTATGGTATATATTTCGGCCAGAATTCTGTGGCTTTTATAGACCTGACCAAACTTTTGGGGCCATGCGATCGCATGGCTCCCCTTTGTTATTTCCATGCGATCGCATGGCATAGAAATCCAGCTCACATTGCCTTGGACACTAGCTTGTCGACATGATATATAAATATATATAATATATATAATATATATATATATATATATTATATTATATTATATTATATTCTTGTGTATAGTAGACTTGTAATTTTTGGTCCGTTGAGTCGGGCGTTGATAGTTGGCTCAGGTCCCGGTTCCGGATTTTTGAACGTCCTTTCGTACGATTTAATATCTTGTACTTTGCGTTTTGCAATTTGTAATTTGCACAAAAAATTATTTTCCTTAACTCCCAAAATCCGCGCAAGTCTTTTAACTCAATTTTTGGGACGCTTTTGAGTGCACTATGGCTTTAAGGACCCTTTTCCAGTTTTAGGACGCTTTTTTTCTTCAATTCTTTAATCTTCGTGCTTTTCGTTTCGTAACTTGTACTCTTGTTAATTTTAGACTTTTCTCATCATTAATTTGAACCACTTAAATTGTATCTTGTACATTTGAGCTTTTTGGACGTTTTTGTCTTCGAATCTTCGTTTTCGCCTTTTGTCTTTGCACTTATTTATTATAAATGAATATCACTTGGAAATAGAACAATTGCAACTGAAAACTTTACATATCGAAAGGATATTGATACTAAATATATGTTTATTTGGAGCACTATCAGCTCTATCTTCGATTATTCTAACTGCTCCACCTTGCGCCTATGGTCAGTGTGCCATGCATGCACCATATTTATCGTCTTGTTCGCGTCCTTCTCACCACCTTTCTTCTGATTTGGAGTGGTTTTTTCTGTCACATTGTTTTATGTTGAAGATATCTTCTTCTTTACAGGTTTCAGATGATTAAGCTCGTCTCTCCAAAGGCAATCAATCACTTTTTCTATAAAAGCCTTTCATCGATCAATTTTGTGTCCATAATCATCATAGAACTCACAATATCTAAGTTTATGTCGTCTTGCATAATATGACATCTTCTGTGGCACTGAAAATGTCAGGAAAATTGGCTCTGTTTCTAGGATATCCTTTGGTGTTGTCGTTAATTCGCGCATAATTGCAAAATTCTGACTTGGAAAATGCCCTTTCTCTTGACCACTATTGCTAGATATGCGAAACTTATTGTTGTACCTTGAAGACCCATAACCCAGATTGTACCTGTTTCTCTTGATCTTGGATCCACCAAGTTGTCCTTGATAAGAATCATCGTCGTTACTTCATCGATTGTCAGAGTTCTTACCACTGTTGAGCGTGGTATCTTCTTGCGCACGCATATGCTTGTCCGCTTCTTTAATTGCTCCTGATAGAGTGTCAGGGACTTTCATGCGCAAGCGCTGCCACGAAGGAAGATGCCTGTGTCTATACAAACCATGTATGAATCCAGATACTTTTTGACTTTTGGGAAATCCTAGGATCTTTGCTACTTCCTTGGTGTATCAGTCAATAAATTGACCCAGGGATTGCTTTACCCTCTGCCTGATGTCATGGCATTCCACATGTGTTCTCCTTCTCGTGTTCATGTTATGAAAATTTAACAAGAAGCGCGCCCGGAGATCACTATAAGAATTGATGAGCGGTAGTGGTAGATTACTGAACCAGACTCCATCTCAACTCCATGTAGTAGAGTTTGAAACACTTGGTTTCATCGTTACATGCTTAAACGCGCCGTTCCTTCGTATCGTTGTAAGAAATCATCGGGATCTCTCATTCCGTCGTTCCATCCCATAGCTAATGGAATGATTGGCGGAGATGCAGGCACGTGGTTAGCGATGTAAGGCGCAAACTTTTCATTGGCAGGCGTAATTTCCATAAAGGGTTTAACTATTTAACCCATTATGCCAGCATAGAAGTTATCCAACACATTTCCCCTCTTATCTGGTACTTGGAAGGCTGAAGCATATTTATCTGTCGTGGCCTGAGCCAAGAGCACGAGCAAATCGACTTGACTCTTTTTCTTGTTCTCCTCTGCAGAACCCTAAGTGCACCCTGACGACGTACCTGGAGTAAACAGAGTTGAAAACTTGGGGATGGGTGTTTCACGTTGTAAGAACAAATTATCTAAGGGGGTCCTGACATCAGTGGAATTCACGATTTTGATGTTTTTTCCCGCCCGATATTCGCATGCGCTAGTCGGTGTCATCACACGCCTTGTGTGAATTGTTGACCTTGGCATTGAGTACACATGATTAGACCCAAATGTGGTAACTAGGATTTCTTCCTCATCTTTGTCATCATCATCCTTTTCAACGGGTGCTCCATACTTACCAGATATTTGTAACAGCAATTTTGGTGGCACCTCCTGTGATGTTGGAGGAACTGCGATTGATGACGTTGTTGATTTTTCTGGAACTTTGCTGATTCTTGTCTCGAGATTTTGTTGCTGACCGGTGTCTTTTCTTGGTTCGATTGTTTCAATCCCGTCTATCCAGTCGCTGGGGAAAGAGAAAATTGATTGTTACTAGATTTATGACTACCAGCCATTGCTACCTGTTACAAAAAACAGCCATAGACGAAAAGATTAGAAGTTTCATAGGTAATCGTTAATGACATACAAACTTCTCATGCAGTTCTATTTTTGGTCCCACGGATGGTGCCATTTGATCGAACATAAATCTATTCCAAGAAAAAGATTCATGTTGAGTACCAGTGAGAGTGCTTAAGGAAAATACGGGTTTTATCTTTGGTACGGTTTATCGTGAATAACCCTAGTTGAGATGATGATCTACGAGAGGGTGATCAAAACCTAGTCCACCATTTATGGCAAGTGCCGCAATAATGGCCACTAGGGTGGTTGCATATGGTTTATGTTCATGGAACACACCTGTTACCGTAATGTTGTTTCCTGGATGCAATCGATAATCGAATAATACAGAAAACGTATATGTTGAATGAATGAGGTTAGGGTTGTATTTATAGTGAAACTCTAACCCTAGATGCTCCTTAATTGGTTGTAAATCCTTCCCGAATAACAACCATAAATAATGGCATATTAGTTATGAAAGGATTACATTTTAATTAAGGATAAGATCATCTAAGATTGTTTACGTATGTGCCAATCAAGAATGCATAATGTGCCATCCATTATTGTTTAGGGTTACTCATGAATTACGTGTGCACATCACGTGATACGCACGAGTGTCATGTGCGAAGGTACGCGTATTATTAATTGGTAAAGAGGCAGAATAGCGTAGAAACTTGATTCATGAATTACCATTATTGCCTTAACCTGTAGCACTCATGTCTATCCATTGTGATAGTGCTGCTACATTGGCAAAGGCTTATAGCCAGATCTACAATGGGAAGTCCAGACACTTAGATGTTAGACATAGCATGATTTGTGAACTCGTCACGAATGAGGTAATTTCTATAGTGGTTGTGAGGTCACAACAGAATTTAGTTTATCACTTGACGAAGGGACTGGCAAGAAACTTCTTTGACAAGTCTGCTGTGGGGATGGGTTTAAAGTCCACATAAATTTCTAATTATAAGATACCCAATTCCCTTCTTATAAAAATCAGAAGTTGAATTCAATGAGGAAGGCGTATACTTAGAAATTGGAGTACATAAATTTTGTATCATCTTATATAAGGTATTTACTCGGACCAGCTGAAGGTAAGGTTGAAGTTTAGCTTCTATACGGTTCATTTGAAAAAAGTGCAAGAGCTGGTGCATGATTGAATTGAACTACCTATGTGAATGTGAAGTTTTTCCGCTTCAAGAAAGCTTTGGACTTTCGATTTGGATACATTCACGAATGGATATGAACACATGGCTTGTAAAGTGTCGGGATATCATTAAAGTATTTGAAAACTTATGTGTATGTTATTTTTTCAGTTATTCAAATGGGTTGAAGGGTTCAATTCTAAGAACACCCTAATTCTCGAACATTTAGAATGTCTAATGTAATAAGGTGGAAATTTAATCTTCAAGATTTTTTTATTCATGCATGAGCTTTGTTTTGATTGTTTAATTCTCATGAAACGAATTGCACTAAATTGGGGAGGATTGTTGAAAATTTAATGTAATTGAAGGATTTAGTTTACACTTGTAAATGGGTTAGGAGGTATGGAGTGTAGACCCATTAACTGATAGACTATCCAGACCCAAAAGTGGTTTTTCATTATTTACTATCTTGACTTGGTCTAGTAGAAATTTGACTAAGTATTTTTGTGCTATGTCTTCTTAGTCAACTTAAATTTGACTAAGTATTTTTTGTGCTATGTCTACTTAGTCAGCTGAAAATTTGACAAAGTGTTTGGTGCTCCCTCTTAAGAGGCAGCACAAGAAAGTGCTGAAGAGGCAACACAAGTTTGGTGCTCCCTATAACAGCACAACAGGCAACACGAGAGGCAACACAAGAGGCAACACAAGAGGCAACATCAAAAGACTTATTAAAATTCATTGTGTTTTGCTACTCCCTAGGCAGTACGGTTTTTTTCCTTGTGTAGCAAGGTTTTTCTACTCTATGGATAGCAAGGATTTGCTACTCCCTCTTACGGGCAGCAAGAAAAACATTTCGCTCGAATATTGAGTTTTAGCGTGCTGTCAAGTTTTAGTAAAATACGGAAGGATTATTTCTGTAACCACTTATGCTATCTTTGTGGAAATGATAATTTTTGTTTACGAAAAATATTATAATCTCAACCACTTTGAATATTACGAGAGATATTCATGGAGAATTAATCAACCAATGGATTTGAATATATCTTCTTCCATAATTACGAGTGCCTATAAATACATAGACGAATTATTCATGAGATATATACAATACGAAACCTAAATACTATTCTACGAAAGAGTTCTTTTTTTTAACAAAAACAAGAACATAATCTCTGTCTTATCCAAAGTGATATTCGTGTAACACAGGCAATTGGGGTCGAATAATTAATTTCGGAAAGCCATACCACGATTCAGTGATTTATCCGCTCTTCCATTATTTTACCCTACACGAAACTTTAAAAGCTCCAACACACACACACATATATGTGTGTGTGTGTGTGTGGGCGTGGGCGTGGGAGTGGGCATGTACGTGTGCGTGTGCGTGTGCGTGTGTGTGTGTGTCGAACTGGTACTCTATGCATCCCAATTCAATAGTCCTTATACAATAAATACATATACTTTGAGAAAAATTATTATCACATTGTACTACTTTTTAACTATACAACTTTACCTCATATTATTTACATATTTTTTTTAATTATACGTTAGTTTAAAAGAATGTTGCTCATTATGATTATCTATTTATGAAAATAGATTATTGATATTGGTCAATACATTAAGGAAAATTTAGCTAATTAAATAAGAAGGAAAAATCAAAAATAGATATTAATATATTCGATAAAACTAAAAAAAAAAAAATATGGAAAAAAATTACATGTTATTTATTTAAAGAAAAAAATCAAACAAAACCAATGGAATGAAATAGCGTTAAATCAACATACACTCTATTACTTGGGAAACGTCGTCGCTTTGGACAATACTACATATGGTTATTTCTTAAACGACATAAAAATTCACTTCCTTTAGTACATGCTAGAAAAAGTTCGGACTGCGCGTTGCATCGGTTGCATGGTTGCATTTGAATATACGTTGTTTGGTACATGTTTGTAGTATAAGACGATATATAGGTACAAAATGACTACGTATGTCTACTACTTATTACATATATACATAATGTTTGTACATTTAAAAATTTTAAAAACACGATATTTAAAGGATACACGATATTTTTCATGTTGCAGTAGGACTCGAACCTAGATCTTTTCCCTTACAAACTAATGAACTTAGCACTTACTCTAGACATCTACATGATATAATTAATTGAGTTTATTTATTATGTATATAATTTATTAAAAATGTTTCTTTTTAAAAAAAGCTCCGTTTCGAATATAATTAGTTGCGTTTTGTTCGTAAAATTATTTCGAGTTGAACGGTGATAATGGAGAAACCTAACTCGCGTTGGGAAAAAAGATATATCCCGTAAAAAAAATTAGGTGAATTTTCTTTAGTTATTATTGTAATAAGTTAGAAAGTTATAACTTATTAAAAATGATATAATTAATTGAGTTTATTTATTATGTACATAATTTATTAAAAATGTTTCTTTTTAAAAAAAAGCTCCGTTTCGAATATAATTAGTTGCGTTTTGTTCGTAAAATTATTTCGAGTTGAACGGTGTTAATGGAGAAACCTAACTCGCGTTGAAAAAAAAGATATATCCCGTAAAAAAAATTAGGTGAATTTTCTTTAGTTATTATTGTAATAAGTTAGAAAGTTATAATTTAAACCCTTTAAGTTATAATTTTGGTCCACTTTTACCCCTAAAAAGCTATGAAAATTTTCCTTGGCAAAAACGTATTATTCAATGCATAAAACGACCAAATTTTTTGTTGGGTTTAGTAGATATGTATTATTCAATGCATAAAACGACCAAATTTTTGGTTTGGTTTAGTAGATATGAAAATTTTTCTTGGCAAAAACGTATTATTCAATGCATAAAACGACCAAATTTTTGGTTGGGTTTAGTAGATATGAAAATAACATGTATGATAATAATAATAATATAATTGTTTCTGCTTTCTAGCTTCTCCATAGTTTAATAAAATCAGATAAAATCATCAAATAACCGTCTCTTAATCGATTTAAGAAATTATGTTTTGGATGGTTGAAGACAATTATAGATACACTTTAAAAAATTGTTAGATTATTAATTGGGTCTCGTTTGTATACGATATTTAACAATTTTGTGAATTTGTATTAAACTAAAGTAAATAAATAAAATGTAAGATTAATGTTTTGTTTGAGGTCCAATATGCGATTACTTATTGTTGATGAATATGAAGTCCGGGACGCTGCAGGTACTATGGATCCTCTAACTCCCTATCGGGTTGCTTTCCCAGGTCTCGCCGATGTTGCTTGTAGGTCGTGATGTGCCTTGAGATGGCCGTCTCCTGCCACCCCCCTCAGTGTAGAATCCGCTCCCGGGTCGTCGTTCTGCTGCGTCTGGCCCGTCCTCTAGGCACCTTTGGAAGACAAGGAGTGTGAGAACGAACACGCTTACATTTACCCCATACCATAGGGACTTTTCATCAGCTGCAGGGTTTGGTGGCCCGAAATTAACTTGCCTTCGCCAAAAGGCCTCATCTCTACAAGCCCGCCTCGCTAGGCGTCCCTCTCGCAGTAGAGTTTCAAACCTAGTTTGGGTGACCTTGAGTCACATTTTGGTGAAATTGGGTTATTATCACTAGTCTTTAGTGATTAGGTGTGTTCAGGTCTTGGTTAACCTAGTTTGGGTGACCAAAGTGCAATTTGGGTCAAAATTGCACTTGTGTGTTTAGGGTCAAGCTATTGGTGGTCATTGCTTGGTGTTGTGATTTGAATGCTAGGTGAATTGCTTCGGATTGCTCATGAAGCTCTAGCTCGTATCAGCTCAATTAAGTGATCAAGGTAAGTGGAATATTTATATGTATATATATATATATATATATATATATATATATATATATATATATATATATATATATGTTGCTCGTTTGTAGGTGAAGTGGCAAGTGACACCGAGTGTAAGGTTCACTCTTCGTTGGCCACATGAAGCAAGGTGGTGAGTGATATCCGTAAGGTTTCACTCTTCGTTGACCATGTTTGTAGTTTGAGGTATGGCGAGTGTTATTCACTCTTCGGCGGCCACACGGTACGTTGGAATGTGGGAAGTGTCACCTAACGGGTTCACTTTTTGGCGATCACATTCGTGTGTATGTGGCGGTGCCATCCGAATATGCGCCTTCGTTGGCCACATGCATGTGTGGATAGTGTTATTTTATTTTATGACTAGCACTATTGGGTATGGTTAACCACATTTGCGTGTTGTAGTGTAATGAGTTATATTTTGGTTGTATGCTTTGTGATGCTAGCTTGTATGCGGTTATGTGTAAGTGGTACAAGTAAGTAACTTATGTATGTATGCATATAAGTATTGCACTCACTAAGCATGTTGCTTACTCCATCGTTGTTTATCTTTTTATAGATTCAAGCGCCACAAGGGACAAGGGTAAGGGTTTGGAGTAGCTATGGATGGGATTTTGATTTTGGTAGTTGACTCGGATGATCATGTTCTTCTTTTAGGTCAAGTGTTGTTTTGGGTCGAAATATAGAACTTAACGAAATTGTGGGTCAAGTGATACCCGATGTTTAAAACTTATGGATATGTTGTATTTTGTATTTCTTCATGATAAACGGGTTTTGAAATGGTGACACATGTAATTTGGTTGGAGATATTTAGTGTTTACGCTTGTTGAAAAAGGCAGCATCAGCTCCAGCATAGTGGCGCGTCGCGAAATTTGATGTCGAAGCCAAAAATCCATTCTGGGATCCTGACCAAATGTTAGAGTGCATCGCGCGCGAGAGTCGTGCGTCGCCCGCTAAGGCGTGAAATGGATCCCGAAGCTACACCATGTTTCTGAGTATCTGGCACTGGTGTGGTGCGCGCCGCGCGACCATCTGGCGCGCCGCGCCTTAAGCCTGTGTCAGGTCACTGACTGACTGTTATTTAAAAAATAAAATGTTGTCGATTTCCGGTAACGGTTTGCGGACGTTTCATCTCAAGTGAATTGGTTTCGAGAGCATTCTGCCACTTTTTTGCGACTTTCACTTTCAACCTAATTCACCGCCTACGTGGTGCCCTTTATGTGTAGTCATTCTGAAGAAAATTTACCCCCTCCCCTTGGTCTTACCGTGGCTTCTGGCAGGGAGTTAGCCGAGGCTTCTTCATCAAGTCTTGTCATGATCGCGCATTTGATGAAAGATCCTTGCAAGGGCATTGCCCTTATTCACTCACAAAATATTGCTGGATCGATCTTTCGCCTATTGTCCAAGATTCCCCATTGCTGCCCCCCGCGGGAGTCTAGACCGTGTTTCAGTCCCAGTGTGACTGATCATCCGAAAAGACCAGCTAAGCATACTACGCAGGCTCATCAAACCACGCATTTTAGCTTTTTCAGGATTTGGCCTGAACTATTCGACAGATTCTTAGGCGTTACGCACCCGTTCGCCACTTTGTTTTCAACTCTTCTAACCTCCTGGGCAAGGGAAGCTACCTTTAGCTAGGAGCCTCTTTTCCTTCTACCCAGCCTCCCAAAAACAACATTCGACTTGAATGTGTTAAGCATATAGCTATGATTTGGCCCTATAGTGGTAGAACCCTGTGAACCGGGCGTACTACTTCTCAACCTTCTGTGATTGATATCTACGAGAAGCTGGTAAAGTAAAGACTGACTCTTTCGAAAGCAATGGTGGCTGGGAATGGCTTCAGTCAGATCATCGATTCACCTTATGGTCGACTAGCTTGAATCAAAGAAGAAGAGGCCACTTACATATTGAATTCAGGCTTTCATTAGCTCCTTCAGAATGGGATCGACTATTTCAACTCGCTGGGTCCTATTCATTAAAAGTCCATTGAATCTATGAACTCCCTTTCTCAACTCCGCCCCCTTGCTTCTGATAGATGGCTTTCTACCGGATCCCCAATTCTTGTTTACCCAGGTTGATCGTGTGCCTTAGGTTATTCCATGAGAAAGTGATTTTCGCATATCGGTCTACCCTAGGGCATGCACAACTCCAATTGTTTCCTTTATGAAAGTGGGCTACGTTATTTATTCAAGCCTAAACTAGGAATAGGCGAATAGCAATAGCAAAAGAAAGGTTAAGGCGGTGAGGCGAGGTAAAGTAAAACAAGAATAGGACCTATCTAAAGACGGAAGGGGTCTAGGGTAAAATGATCTCGTGCTATAATTAACGCAATGGGTGAGAAGGCTGACATGAAGGCTTTCATCGAAGGCAAAGCAATGGGAGTTATACAATGACACGTGTCTTTGGGGGCTTTCTTGTCTTTCTCTAACAGTCAAATCACATGCCTTTGGGGGCTTTCTTGTGTTTCTCTCACACCTCTCAGTCAGAATCCGGGCTAAAAGTCGTCCACACGCGCAATTCCTCTCCCTATGGGATAGCTTGTTTGTATTCTGCACTTCTCCCTAAAGGGAAAGATATCTGAAAGTAGCATTCCATATATGAATGAGATAGTCAACGTGAAGGGCTAGGGGCTAAGAAGCAACTAGCTGAGGGCGAAGGGCACACTGAACATGAACCGAATCAACTGAAAGGAGAGGAGCGATAGCAACTCACCAAAAAGTAATTAGCTATCGCCCTACTTCCATCATCCCTCTCAATAGACGCTTAAATCACCTACTTAACACTAACCCAATAGAACCAGGAAAGCGTAAAACCTTTCGCAGTGCCCCTCGCCTGCAAGTACCTAGCTGAGTTCAAGAAAGCACCTAGATGTCGAGCTAGTTTTGACTTCTTCTAATAAGCTCTTAGTCAAGCTAAGCTCCTTAAGCATAAGACTCAAGCTGGCAAATTTCAAAAGTAATCTTTGAAGGCTAGATAGCGTAGGAAGCAACTTAAATTGTGGTACTAAGGAATGAAACAACTACTTAAGCCAAAATGTGATGTTTACTCTAGTAGCTTAGATGTTGAGCCTCCTACTCTTTCCCTTAGAAGGACAGTCAAAATCCGGTGCTTTAGTGAACGGTTTTCGTAGTGACTAATCGTAGCCAACTTATTAAAGATATATGCTTTCTCTTAATAAAAAGAATATGTATATGATTTCAGAGATGAAAGAATTAGACGAAAAACTAGAGATGAGAGAAGCAAGACCATAAAGAGAAGGAGAGGAAGGAAACTACGGGCGAAGGGCTAACCCAACACCAACCCAATAGAGATAGCCAACAAGCTCTGGCTAAGAGCTAGGTCAATCTCCATGCACTATACCCCTTTACTAATAAAGGAAAGCTTGCCTTAATTGAAGTAGAGGCTGTGAAGGCGTATAAACTTGCATAGCCAAAATCAGTCTAAAAGTTTGGGCTAGGCCGTAGTACATACAGAGGAATGGGCACCATCCTCCGCGTCCCATCCACGCACTCTGCTGAAACAAAACCAAGACCGGCAAGGTGCTAGCTGCTTAGCCTATTGAATGGGGAGATACATGCAAAGTCTTGATTAACTTATTAAAAAGAGGCATTGTAAGCCTTTGCAGCCCCTCACAAGCCAGGTGAGGGTAGGTACTATGACATATAATCAAGATCGATAAAAGGGCTTTTCTTGCAATGAGAGGAAAAAGTCCTCTTCCAACAGGGTTGCCCTTCATAAAAATAAAAAAATAACTCCTCTTGAGTAAACTAAACTTGGTTGTTTTTTTCCTCCATTGATATATAACATATGTTTGTCTCCATTTTGTATGGAGGGGTGATGTCGTCTTTTGACTAGGGTAAGGCACTTTGTAAATCCCAAGGAATATTGTATTCTCATATCTCAGTGTGCTTCAACATAGATGAGAACCTTGTGTGAAGAAATATTATATGCCGGTCTCAGCTATATATTTTAAGGTGTATATTTCCCTTTAACCTCTCAGAGCTGAGTAGTCTCAAGAATTGAACTAAGCCCACGCTAAGACACCTTTATAAACTAAAGAAAAATCTATCGTTATATCTCTCAATCTAGACTATAAAATAAAAAAGAGTTCAAAATTATTCCATTTTACTTAGTAAAACCTTCGATCGGCTTCGGGTAATTTCACCTTCACATGATCTATACTGTCAATGCTTCTACTAGTACACCTTCTTCGGTTTTTGGTTCTCGTAATACTATCTTTAATTGCTACTAACGGAGTAAAACATATTTACCTAAAATAAAAAGTTGTTTATATTCCTTGTATTTAACTCCTACTAGAGTGCCTTTACATCCTACAGGGTGTTTCAAGGATCGTAATAGTCTACTTAATAGTGAAATTAATACAATATCTCATTCTATTTGGAGTCCATCTATTTTTGAACAACAACGTACAATTGAGGAGGCTGCTTAACAACATAAAGAGGACATCGGCATAATGAATCTGGCTTTTCATGCCATTCTTTGGAGGACCTTACCAGGCATGAGGGCAAGCGCGTGGAACTAGAAGCCTTGTCTTTAGATTCATGTCAAGTCGATCATTGAGTTGTGCCCGATGTGGGATAGGCTGGCTGGGTACAGTTTTGAAAATTGGATTATTGAGTTCGCCTGGACTATGCTGGCTTTGGGATGTCAGGCTTGATGCTTCAAGAATGTTCCAAACCAATCTCTGGCACATGGTAAAGATTTGTGATTTCCGGGTGATGACAACTAACTCGTGAAGGTCTATAGTCAACTATAGCTATTGAGCATCGAGATGCTTTACCACGCGAGATCCTTTCCTCACGCACGGTACTTACATAGTAGAGCAGCACCACTGGCTTTATTCGCTTGGTCGAACAAACATATATGGGGAGAGGGAAGGGTAAACATCTCTTTCTATTCACAGTGTTGGTATAACACCCCGCCATATTCCATCTGACAGCATGTTAATCATAGGTCTCACAGTAACAGTCATGCCCTCTAAATGAGACGATTCAAAAGAATTTTCATTTATTTCATTAAAAAATAGTTGACTTTGAACAAGTCAACAACCATAAAGAAATACCATTGTGATCGTAACCACAAGCCAACAGCATTCAGTAAATATAAAAGTTTAAATTCGAAATAAATATGAATAGTGTCTTGAAAAAAATATACCGACTCCACAGCAAGACCATGCACCAAGAAAACCAGCATAAGCTATACCTCTAAAGACCTGGGAACAAACACGCAAAACAGGTCAACAATAATGTTGGTGAATCTACATGTTTAAGTAACTTAAAATAGTATCTGAAAAGCAGTATTCAGAAAATAATTATATGTTTTAGACAACGAGATTTCATAACGTACAACCCAAGTTTTGTAAAAAGTACATACATCTTATGAGCACTTGAATACTAACTTAACACCACGTGTATTTTAGAACTACGCTTATCCTTTACCCCATATATAGCATACACTTGTTCGAGTGTAAAATTGTACAAAGAACATGCATCCAAGTTAAGTAGGGTAAGGCTTGTCTAACCTAACGGATCCGTCCATCTAGTTCACTCTTACAAAAAGGTAATTAAAGTATTCAAGTTAAGAGCTTTCTGAACAATAACTAAATATGTATAATAGTACTCGTGTCAAAAGTAAAAACATTTGTAAACAGCATGTATTCTCATCCCAGAATAAGTAAGTGAAAGTGGGACTGTAGACTCACCTTGTATGCGCTGTAAAGATAGTCAAAAGCAGTAAGTAAACCGGATGATTACTATCATGTAACGTAACCTACTCATTTAGATTGTTCAAGTATATAATATCACACTATGTTATTCCATATTGTACATGTTTTCCTATAGCTATGTGCGACTCGATAAGGTTGTAAAAGTCAACACAATTCATGAAAATCAACAAAAGTCAAACTTGGTCAAAGTGGTCAACCAAAGTCAAACACATCAATAGATTATGAAATCTTGGTTAATGAATCAACCCTAGGTCAACTAACAAGGTTTAGATCATCGTTTGTCATTTACGTGTTTACTAGTTATCGTGACAATACGTGTTCATGCAAGTCATGCAAATCAACAAGCATAAATCATAATTCATAAATCATGGTAATATGGTTCACTCCAGATCAAAAAAATGTTATAAGCTGTCTAAAAAGTCCAACTATGCCATTAAATTATTTCTATAACTCAAGTTACATATGATTTTCACCAACTCAGTTTCTGCACGCGCAACAGTTTTATATTATTTATCATTTATTCTAGAAATTGAAATTGACACATAGTTAGTGGGAGATGATCACTAACATCCCAAACTTTAAGTGGTAAAAAGATCTAAGCTTTTGGTTTAGCCAATTTGTACAGTTTTAGTACGAAAATTAAGTGTTCTGATTTGGACAGAATTCGGACATATCATTTTACGATACATGTAGCACACAAAGTATAAGGTTTCACATGCTGACACAAATTATGCATTTAATAGCTAAACACACTAGTCTAGTAATTACCGTTAATTTATTTAACATGCAGTTAAATAAAAGTGACTATTAAAATTAGGGTTGTTACATTACCTACTCGTTACTAAAAATTTCATCCCAAAAATTTAGTGAACGCCCACTGAAGTTGTTTTGTCAGGAAACAGTTGTGGATACTTTCGTCTCATCTAATCATCACATTCCTACGTGAACTCTGGTCCTCTCCGAGCGTTTCACCTAACCTTAACGATAGGTATTTTGCTTTGCTTGACTCGTTTGACCTCACGGTCCATGATCTCAATGGGTTCTTTAATATAATGAATCTTGTTATCAATGCGCAGGTCCTCTAAAGGAATCACCAAGTTCTCGTCGACTAGGCACTTCTTCAGGTCCGAGATATGGAAAGTGTCGTGTATTTCACTGAGTTCCTGTGGCAGTTTCAATCTGTAAGCCACCAGTCCAACCCTTTTAGTTATCTCAAATGGTCAAATATATCTCGGACTCAGTTTACCTCATTTTCCGAATATATATATATATATATATATATATATATATATATATATATATATATATATATATATATATATATATATATATATATATATATATATATATATATATATATATATATATATATATATATATCGTACTACACCCTTCCAGGGTGATACTTTAAGCATGACTTTATCGCCAACTTGAATTTCTAAAGGTTGCCTTCGAACATCGGCATAGCTTTTCTGACGATTTCGAGCCGTTTTCAATCGTTCTTGAATTTGCACGATTTTCTCGGTTGTTTCCTGTATAATCTTAGGACCTGTCAAATGACTATCCCCTAGTTCGTTCCAGCATATGGGAGATCTACACTTTCTTTCATATAATGCTTCAAAAGGTGTAGCCTTAATGCTCATACGGTAGCTATTGTTGTATGAGAACTCAGCTAGTGGTAAATACTTATCCCATCCGTTTCCGCAATCAATGACACATGCTTGCAATATGTCTTCTAGAGTTTGAATGGTTCGTTCACTATGGCCATCTGTTTGAGGTGATATCCTGTAATCATATCTAAACGAGTCCCTATTACTTTCTGTAATGTTTGCCAGAATTTAGAAGTAAATCTGCTGTCACGATCGGATATAATGGATACAGGCACTCCATGCCTAGAGATGACTTCTTTTATGTAAACATGTACCAACTTCTCCATCTTTTCAGTTTCTCTTATTGGTAGGTAGTGTGTATAATTGGTGAGATGATCTACGACAACCCAAATGGTATCGTAACCTCCTACAGTTTTTGGTAGTTTTGTTATGAAGTCCATTGTAATGCATTCCCACTTTCATTGGGGAATTTCTAGCTTTGTCAGTAGCCCTGATGGCTTCTGGTGTTCAACCTTGATTTTAGCACAGGTCAATCACTTTCTGACATAGGTAGAAATGTTAGCTTTCAGATTTGGCCACTAATAACACGCCTTCAGATCTTGGTACATTTTATCTGATCCAGGATGAATTGAGTACCTTGACTTGTGTTCTTCCTCCAACACCAGTCTTTCTCAATCCACCAAATTTTTGTACCCAGATTCGCTTAGAAAAATATCGTGTTCCATCTTCTTTTATGTCGAATTTCTTATCTAAACCTTTGATAATTTCAACATCGATATTCTCTTGTTTTATGGCTTCCAGTTTTGCATCACGGATTTGTGACGTAAGGTTCGTACGGAAAACCATGTTGAGAGATCAGACTCTGAGAGGTCTATCTCTCTATTTTCTACCCAGAGTATCCGCTACCAAGTTCGCTTTACCAGGATGGTATTGAATTTCACAGTCATAGTCATTTAGCAATTCCACCCAATGTCGTTGTATCATGTTGAGTTTTTTCTGATCAACGATGTGTTGTAAACTCTTATGGTGAGTGAAGATGGTAAACTTGGTTTCATACAGGTAGTGTCTCAACATTTTGAGTACAAAGACTACATCACCTAGTTCAAGATCATGCGTTGTGTAATTCTGCTTGTAAATCTTTAATTGTCATGATCCATTAGCAATAACCTTGTTTCGTTGCATCAGCAAGCAACCTAGTCATTGACGCGATGCATCACAATAAATAACGATGTCTTTATTCCCCTCGGGTAGAGATAATATCAGTGCAGTTATCAACTTCTCCTTCAACAACTGAAATGTAGTTTCTTGTGGTTCTGACCATTCATACTTCTTGCTCTTTTGAGTCAACGCAGTCAACGGTAGGGCAACTGTGGAAAAACCTTCGATAAATCTCCTGTAGTAACCAGCTATACCCAGAAATTGTTGGATCTGAGTTTGTGTCTTTGGAGTTTTCCAATTCTTAACTGTCTCTATCTTGGTCGAATCAACTTGAATTCCGTTGGCGACTACAACGTGACCAAGGAATTTTAATTCTTGTAACCAAAAGTCACATTTTGAGAACTTCGCATACATCTGTTCTTCTTTGAGCATCTTCAGTACTGAACGCAAATGTTGTCCGTGTTCTTCTATGTTCTTCTAATACACCAATATGTCATCAATGAATACAATGGCGAATTTATCCAGGTATGGCTTACACATACGGTTCTTGAGATCCATGAACGCTACTAGTGCGTTCGTCAAACCAAACGGTATCACTGTAAACTCATAATTTCCATAGCGTGTTCGGTAATCTTATCAACTCTCATAAAATTACTGTTCCCTAGTTCTATAGAATATATGTTATCTAAGGGAGAGATAGGGTTCTTAACATTATGACAAATATCATTAAATATAAAGCTTCTATCAGCGTCAGTGTAAAACAAAATATAAACATGTTGATCGTTGAGTGAAAACATACCCGTAACTAATTTCGGATCATCACGAGCTTATGTGGAGTTGATATTGAATGCCTTGCCTCGACTAGTTCCAGTATTGTTGTTCTTGGGATAGTTTTTCTTAAAGTGACCCAGTTGTCCACAAGCATAGCAGTTCTTATTGTTAGTATTAACCTTGCAATCCTTGGCCTGATGACCAATTTTCTTACACTTGTCACAGATCACAACAGTACAGGTTCCAGAATGATGCCTGCCATACCTTTGACATTGTGGCTATTTACCCGTATACCTAGAGTTTGCACTAGTGACACCAGTGTTGTTTCCTGGACTTTGCTGCTGTTTGAATGGCTGTTGGTTAGGGTTTTTGTCTTGTCCGCTGTTCTACTTTCTCTAGCCATCATTCTACTTAACTTCACTGACAATAGCAATCTTCCCTATCTGCACAATCTGATCTATTAACAAACTGGCCATATCTATAGCCTCTTGAACAATTATTGGCTTAGAAGTAGTGACGTGATGTGTGCGAGGTGTAGTACAAAA
Source organism: Rutidosis leptorrhynchoides (assembly GCF_046630445.1). NCBI lineage: Eukaryota > Viridiplantae > Streptophyta > Magnoliopsida > Asterales > Asteraceae > Rutidosis > Rutidosis leptorrhynchoides. The sequence goes on from NC_092339.1 coordinate 301,649,226, forward strand.
TAGTATTTATTTTTAATATGAAATACGATACAATTTGCACAAGTTTTATTAATTTACGGATGGGATATACCTAAACCTTGCTACAACGCTTATAGGCAGTGTACCTAATCGTAGAGTAGTGTAGTTTTTAGTAAGTCTGGTTCGTTCCACAAGGAGCTAGTGATACGTACTATATTTTTAACAACTATATTTATATAATATATATATATATATATATATATATATATATATATATATATATATAAGTAGTAATAATATTATATAAAAGGGGGGTTCTACCGTTTAATGACCGGTTTGTCGATTTTATATTTTAATCATAAAGATAAATGATGATAATTAAAATGCGTAAAATAAATAACAATATTTAAAATGACAATAAATAAATGACAGTAAATAAAAGTACGATGAGATATAAAATAAAACAATTATGCTTATTTAAACTTCCGTAACCATGATGTTTGTCGTTTTGATATTACTCTGGGTTAATTGTCCTTTGTCCTGGATTATTTGAAACCTATCTGGTATTTGTCCATAATAGTTCATCGGTCATAATTATAAAATGCTCATCAAATTAACCTTATTCCCGAAGTCGAATATTCCAACTAATTAGGGATTCGAACTGTAACAAGGTTTTAATACTTTGTTTAATTATTACACCATGTTATCGACTGCATATAATCCAAGGTTTTAATACTTTGTTAACAATTACACCAATTACCCTTGTATGTAATCCACCCCTGTTATAATTAGTCCATGATACATTAATTTATTCACTTGGCCATAATGAATAAAAAATTACCCAATCCAATTGATTAAATTAAATGATTTGTAAAAGATGTCGTATAAACGTTACTAAATAGGACATGTATAATCATTTAATAATTATTAGATTAACTAATTTGAAGATAGGTTCGACAGATTCCAATGAATTTTCATTCATTTAGACAATACCCCCCATCTATTAATAGTCCATAGTCCAATGTTCACAAGTGTCGGTCTTTTGTCCAAACCCAAATTATAGTACAAAATCCAATAACCCCGTTTTTAATATTTAGCCCAAACATCACGATTACTTTGGCTCAAATAAACATAATAATAACTTAGTTACGATACATCACTTTAAAAAGGAAGAACATAGCTTACAGTGGTGATTAATCGCGTAGCGTTACCCGGACAGAGTTTCAACTTACAAAACCTTAAAACATTTCTTACATTAACCCAATTATTATTTAACTTAATTTAAACTTAATATTATATATATATATATATATATATATATATATATATATATATATATATATATATATATATCTTACTGAGAAAAAGAATGAAAAAGAGTGTGTAGTACTCGGCTGAAAACATTGCAATTTATAGGACCTGGCCTGATATCTGGGGTCATGCGATCGCATGCTTTCTACCCTTCTTGGCCATGCGATCGCATGGCCAGCTGTCCCAGCTCATATGGAGTTTAAAACGTGGGTGGCTCTTGATTTATTTATTATATAATATAATATATATAATTTTATATAATTATATATATATTATATTATATTCCTGTGCATAGTTGAATCGTAATTTTAGCTCCGTTGACTCGCGCGTTGATGCTCGGTTCATGTCTCGGTTCCGGATTTTTGAATGTCTTCTCGTACGCTTAGATATCTTGTACTTTGCGTTCCGCGACTTGTACTTTTGTAATTTTTAGACGTTTCTCATCAATAAATGGAACCACTTGGATTGTATCTTGTACATTTGAGCTTTTTGGTCATTTACGTCTTTAAATCTTTATTTGCGTCTTCAGTCTTCACACTTATTTATTTAAACGAATATTACTTGGAATTAGAACAATTGCAACTAAAAACTTTACATATTGGGATGATATTGCGACTAAATATATGTTCATTTGGAGCACTATCATGACGTCACCTTGTATGTCCTCAGTTATGCCTTTAATGTACTATTCGACCTTTCGAATCTCAGGAGTGACCATCTCTAGACACATTAATGCCAGTTCAAAAAATCTCTTGTTGTAGCCGGTAAGATCAATGCCGACTAGCTTCAGTTCACGGAACTCTCACTTCATTTTCTTAATCTCGTTGCGAAGACAGTACTCCTTGATCATTCTTTGCTTTAAAGTTTCCCACAGAAGAGCATAAGCTTGATCATGACCCAGGGATTGCGAGTAGGAATTCCACCAAGTAAGCGAACTATCAAACATCATGACTGTAGCAAACCCTACGCGGTCAGCATCATTACACCCGCAGATACAGAAATCTGACTCCAACTTCTCAAACCATCTATTTAGACCAACCGGTCCTTCATTTCCACTGAATGAGTGTGGATTGCAGCTTGTGAACGTCTTAGAAGAACAACCACCTCGTTAATTATTTCCATTATTGTTGTTAGTTGGACCGTCGTTGTTGTAGTTGTGTCCACGATTGTTGTTGAATTCTCGTAGCACTTTAGACCTTTCCGCCCCAATGCCATCGGCAACAAGTCTTCGGATTTGAGCAGCGGTGGATTCTTTTGGAGGCATTATCTTCAAAGCATAAATTATACACCAGATTAGTTTCAACAAAAACAATGACTTAAAAGTATACTAGCAACGAGTAGTTATGAATAGTAAGTAGTAACAAATCGTAGAGATTTTAGTAGTGAGGAGTAGTGTTAGATGGTAATAGTAGTGATAAGTAGTGACACTAGTAGTAAGTAGTGACAGTAGTGATAGTGGTAGTATGTAGTGACAGTAGTGATAGTAGTGGTAGTAGCGATGAGTAGTGATAACAGTAATAATCATAGTAGTGTTCCTACAACACGAGCAATTATCCATCACACGAGCATCAGGTACACTAACTATACAATACCACACAAGCACAATGTATATAAATCAATATCACACCATATATAAGATAAAAAGTCATCCACAAAGAATAAAATATCCACCATATGCAAAATAAGGTAATAATCCAAAACACAAAAATCGGTACTAAAAATCCGGTAAAACCACGCCGGTACGGTTCATAAAAGAGTAAGTAATAGAAGAATTAGAGTCTAAAATATGGAATAATAAATCCAAGTCAGTCACTTCTTCTTATTCAGGGTCGACAAAGCGAGACCGTGCTTCATCTTCTCCATGGCCTCATAATTACTCAATTTCTCCTTAGTTTCCGCTAGCTCTTTTTTGGAGGCCAATAACCAACATCTCAAGTTGTGCAAATTTCGCGTTGACGGCCTTATCACGAGTGCAGAGCTCATCCGCTAGCATATACTGGTGATTATTTTAACACTCCATCCTCTCTGATAAATGATCTATCACATCAGGGTGAGGTGTAACATTGAGAACGTCACTGATAGCGTTCACTCGAGCTTCCAATGAAAAGCTTCAGTTGGCGTAAGTCAAAGTGCTAAAATAGACATTCACTGGGGTTCCGTCTGCAGGAACAGATGCTGTCTTCGATGAAATGTTTCCCATGGAGTTCGACATCTGTCATGGCAGCTCAAGCACAAGAATAAGGAAAGATGAAATAAGAAGAAATCACAGTTAGTCACATAAGATAAGTCATATTGAAACCAAGTACGCATACAGTTATAGATTAGACCCAATAATGTATCTACAGACACACTAATGCAATACTAATTACCTATAACCGTTAGCTCTGATACCAACTATAACACCCCGCCAAATTCCATCTGACGTCGTGTTAATCATAGGTCCCACAGTAACAATCACACCCTCTAAATGAGACGTTTCAAAAGCATTCACATTTAATTTTATTAAAAACAGTTGACTTTAAACACAAGTCAACAACCATAAAGAAATATCATTGTGATCGTAACCACAAGTCAACAGTATTTATTAAATATATAAAGTTTAAATGCGAATTAAATATGAATAATTTCTTGACAATAACATGCTGACTCCACAGCAAGACCATGCACCAAGTAAACCAGCGGAAGCTATACCTCTAAGGACCATAGAACAAACACGGAAAATAGGTCAACAATAATGTTGGTGTATCTACAGGTTTAAGTAACGTAAAACAGTATATGAAAAACAGTATTCAGAAAATAATTATTTGTTTTAGACAACGAGATTTCATAACGTACAACCCAAGTGTTGTAAAAAGTACATACATCTTATGATCACTTGAATACTAACTTAACACCACGTGTAGTTTAGAACTACACTTATCCTTTACCCCATATATATCATACACTTGTTCGAGTGTAAAATTGTATGAAGAACATGCACCCAAGTTAAGTAGGGTGAGGCTTGTCTAACTTAATGGATCCATCCATCTAGTTAGAGCTTACCAAAAGATAATTAAAATATTCAAGCTAAGGGCTTTCTGAAAAATAACTCAATGTGCATAATAGTACTCGTGTCAAAAGTAAAAACATTTGTAAACAGCGTGTATTCTCCTCCCAGAATAAGTAAGTGAAAGTGGGACTGTAGATTCACCTTGTGTGCACGGTAAAGATTGTCAAAAGCAGTAAGTAAACTGGACGATTACTATCGTGTAACGCAACCTAATCATTTAGATTGTTCAAGTATGTATATAATATCACACTATGTTATTCCATAGTGTACATGTTGTCCTATAGCTCTGTCCAACTCGATAAGGTTGTAAATGTCAACACCGTTCATGCAAGTCAACAAAAGTCAAAATTGGTCAAAGTGGTCAACCAAAGTCAAAAAATCAGTAGTCAAACAAAAGTCACTAGTTATCGTGCCAATACGTGTTCATGCAAGTCATGCAAATCAACAAGCATAAATCACAAATCATAAATCATGGGAATGTGGTTCACTCCAGATCAAAAGAACATGTTATAAGCTTTCTAAAAATTCAACCATGCCTTCATATGATTTCTATAACTCAAGTTACATATGATTTTCACCAACTCAGTTTCTACACACGCAACACTTTTGTATCATTTATCATTTATTCTAGAAAAATGAAATTGAAACATGGCCAGTGGGAGATGATCACTAACATCCCAAAGTTAAAGTGTCAAGATCTAAGCTTTTGGTTTAGCCAATTATTACAGTTTTAGCACGAAATTCATGTGTTCTGATTTGGACAGAATCTAGACATAGCATTTTACGACACATGTAGCTCACAAAGCATAAGGTTTCACGTGTTGACATACAGATGTAATTTTATTCTTAACACCAAAATATTAACATATTAGAAGTCCAAGTCTCCAATCAACTTCTATTTCATGTTAGGCCAAACTTTGTGCACACGGGACAGAATTGGTCCTATTCAGGTAGTCATTTTCGGACTCATATATCCGGACATCTAGGAACAACTAACATGCATAATCTACATGAAAATTGAAGTAATAATCATTTACTTTCCAAAAATCAAAAGGTTATAATCTATAAGTTAATTAAAAATGGTCGTTTGCATCAGTTTTAAGTATTGATTAACAAAAGTAGTCGCAAACACTCAAACTAGCATATCATGAGCATTACGAGTCCAATTCACATGATTTTTATGTCTAACTTGAGTGGTTTTTAATTATATTTCGGTTGGTAAACAATTCACATTCCCAATCATAAAGTATTTCGCTCAGAAAATTCGGCTTCAAAGCATAAACAAGTCAAACTTCAAATAAGCAAAACGGGAGAAATTCTTAACGTAATTTGATGATTCTTTCGAGCAAACTTATAAATTTTTAGATAACTTTTCATCTAGATACATATTACCTACTGATTTTATGTCATACATATGGTTTAGGTCATATTCAAAAACGAATTTTACAAAAAGTGCACAAAAAATACGATCTAGCAATCAATAACAAATAATTGGTCGAGGACTTGAGCAATAATAACATTCACCATGAATAATTGATTGAAAAACTGAAATTAAAGATTAGGTTTTTATGTAATATACCTCTATCAATCAAATTGGTCACACCAACGTGTAGAGAAAGATGCAACCAACAATTTTCGTGCATCAAGATTGAGCAATTAAGAAAAAATTAAAGATGAATTTTGTGTGTGTGTGTGTGTATGTGTTGATCGTGAGAGAGCCAGGAGGAAGGAAAAAAGATGTGTTTGATTTCTAATTAGGTTTAGGGAGAAATTAAAAGGCGGTGTTTTATTTATTCCTTTAATTAGATTATGACCTAATTACCCACGAATAAGTACAAGGGCCAAAACAAGTCCAAAAAGGAGTGGCGTATTCGGCTGATGGTCCATGGGGGGATGCTTCTCGAGCTCGTTTTGCTTAATTAGATGTTCGTGTGGTTCGTTTCTAGTGTCGTTAAACCATACCGAAATCCCGGAACGTTAACCGAACGTTTAAATGCTTCCACTAACTTTAAATTATAAAATATATAGTATATTAAATATATTTTTTTCAAAGTTAACAACTATTAAAAATAATTATTTATTTAAAAAACCGAGTGATTCGTAGTCCCGAAAGACCCTTTTTGCAGTTATTAAAACCGTTCCGTTTTCTATGTATTTCATTGGTTGAAATAAGTTACGCAATTAATATCCCATCACATTAAGTCAAGTAATCCACAAAGGATCAAGTATGCATTTAATAGCTAAACACACAAGTCTAGTAATCACCGCTAATTTAATTAACATGCAGTTAAATAAAAGTGACAGAAAAAGTAAGGTTTCCATGCGCGAATAAGTCGAATCTAGAGCACTCATTGAATGTGCGACCTAAAAAAAAATTAAATTTCGCTTGCAAGAAGGAAAGTTAATGTAAGAGGGTTCGACAAAGCCTCTCATTTGGGAAATCCCTAATAAGATGTGCTAAAGACTGTTAGTCTTCCCTTTAGTAGTTTCGCGACGGTGGAGTCTAAAAAAATGTTTCATCTGCTGACTCCTTTGCTCAGTGAACTCCGCATCTGAGGGTCGGGGCGTGAAGGCCTGTCGGCTTTGGAAATATGACTATTACCTAAACCTAAAGTCCGCGAGTAGCGAAGCTTGACACTTTGTCCCTAACTCCGCTCCCGTCTTGAATGAAATGACAGTTTGAGCACACCATCCTGCTGGCTAGTTTACTCAAAGTATCTGGTATGAGAGCAATATCTTTCTCTCCCTCATGCACCATCTTTTGTGTTTTTGGTCAAAGGGAGGAGCATTAGCAAGGGAAAGAGGAACGTGGAGGAGCTATAGCGACGTTGATAGCAACTAGGATAGCGACGATGAAGATAAAGGGAGAGCCCTAGTTTTGAGTTTGATATTTCACTTCATATAATCATAAAGAGCTCGATCATCGACTAAAATATAGAAATTCTAACAACATGATCATCAAAACACCAACTAATAAAACGTACGTAAGGTATACACCTTCCAATTCTCATGTCTTAAGAGATTTATGCAACTTTTGTGTAATGAGATACTTAAACAACGCGCCTTTGGTGCTTTCTATTCCTATAAGTAGTACTTTATCTCAGAAAGAGGGTCAAGGGATAGGCTTGATGTCATATCCACTTTTAGGGTTGACCTAGCAGTTGAAGAAGGTTGTAATTTGACTAGTTGTTCCCTCTTTCCTGGGCTCGCTAACTTTTTTATCTGTGATAATGAAACTCTGTCAAGTTCTATCTATGAATACTAAATCGGTTTAAGCTTTAGAAGGAAAGTACAATCGGGAGACAGACCCTTCAGCGGCATCTATTACCTATGATATCGGCCAAAAAGTCACGTTTTTACCCCCGATATTAATCCCTAAATCCATAAAGTTCCAAAATTTTTCACCAAAATCATCTCTTTGTCATTTGATTTTGTAGATTAAGTAATTACGAAGGCAATGCAAAAAGAATCAAGTAAAACGGAGCTAAAATGAAGAATCTAGAGCGAAAACGGTAAAAATCAAGTTACGATCCAAGAAACTAGCTGACAAGGGCAACAAACGGCCAGCCAAATGGCCTGCCACTATGTAAAATGGCTTGCCACATGGTTCAAGCAATCGGGCATCAAAAACGGTCCACCTCAGAAAACGGTCTCAGCAAACGGCCTACCAAACGGCTTGTCAAACGGCCTGCCAGCCGTTTGCAGGCAAAATCCAAGTCTATTTAAAGGGTTCTTCCATCCATTTTTACACATACTCAAATTATAATTCACTTTATATTTTCAAGACTTTTAGTTAGTTTTAGTAGTAGCTAGCTTAGCTTTTATTTTCTGGAGGATATCCCGACGAGTCCCAGTAATCTCGGGCAGAGTTCTCAGCCTTTTCTGGTTTTTATCCGAAACGCTTGTCTTTCGTATTAAACATGTATTGTTACCATTTATATTTAATAATGCGTTCTGATATTACCAATATACCTTAATTAATATGTATGTTGCCATGATAGAAGTTTGGGTTAGCGTAGTTATGTTAAATTAGTACGGTTACTATTGTTATGCTGAACTTGTGAGTCTGATAGATTTGTATGCTAGCATCTTAAGGATTGACCAACCTAGGTTGTGATCAGGACTTTTCCACCTATATGAACTTAGCTACTTCATAGGATTAAGACCCCTGGTTATACTTTATCTGAAGATTCTATGAACTCTTCCGCGAGGCATCTAATGCGCTTTTAGGACACGAAACTTAGGAATTGAGATATGAATGACCTAGTATGCCTATTGACTGTTGTAAAGAGACCTCTTAGGAGCTGTTAAGATCTAGCTAGTGCCTTGACTGTATGATCCAAACCTATTGCATGTTCTTGTTTGATTGTTGCACTAGGATTAAGTCATATCAACTGCTTAGGTATCTGCTTGGTTTCAATCTGCTTTACTTTCAGTATATTAACTGTAATGATGTATAATGTTTGATTTGGTATGATCTTATTAGTATGATGAAATGGTTGTTAGTTTTCATTTAAGGTTTTGTCATCTTAACCCGACGGACTCCTTCCGTTTATGATCAGTGTTCAATCAACACGGCATGTTGTTATTCAGTTAACTAAACTAATAACGAGGGTTAGGATCATAACTCAACTCACTACCAAACCTAGTGCTTTACTAAGGATAACCTCTGAGGTACAGTTACCTTTCGATTATACAACCAAGTGATATACTTTTCACTACTCAACGAGAACTCTGAGAGTTTAGAGATAAGTAGGTCTATGTAATTGGCTCATCCAACTAGATCTACACTATTCTAATCATAGCTTTAACATTGACATAATTACCTTTCCCTAACCCAGACTAATATCTTGGTCAACATTTCTCTGATCTGCATACTCCAGATATCCTTCCATTTTCTTTACTTTTCTGCATTTAGGACTATTAGCTTAAGAGAAACTACTATCCTTTACTCAGGTAATTTAAACAAAAACAATTATCCACTTGATCTTCAATTCGTTAAACCATTCAAAAGCACGACCCTAGGTTAACTTACACCTTCTACCATTAGAAAGTCAAAAGTAAATTTAGGCCCCGCAAAATATAAATAATAAACCAATGTTCGCTACCCTGACCAGCTGATTCTGACGTCTTGTGACCTAACGACACCACACGAATAAAACCTTCCATTTCGGTCATATCATTGTAGTATAACAAGTTTTTGGCACCGCTGTCCGGGAACGAATATTTTAATCGAGAAATATTTTAAACAGACAAAAGTATTGTTGGTGGTGTCTAAGAAAGACATTTATACACGGACTTGGTTGTTGGATTTTATGAACAGTCTCCAATTATATTGGAACCAAAAGGATCCTGCCTCTTCGTAGTCGGCCTGGCCACCTAAATACAAAGTAGTTTGTGAGAAGTCCTTTCTGTTGGAATATCCGATAATGTTAGCGACCGAACTTCAAGAATAATTGTTTTTATCAAATTATTGATCCTTTTAGTCGATTAATATTTTCTAAAAGTTATTTTTTTATAAGTCTTTTTAAACAGAAAATAACAAAAGACCCTTGCTTCTATGCAAAATTCATGCTTATAAGAAAGAGGAGGACCGATCTTCTTAGGAACCGAAGGGATTCCTGAAATCAGGTCACACATGATCAAGCTGGTCAGTATGATCTGTAAATTTCAAGGATTACTGACTGATAATCCAAACTTTCATTTAAACAAATTTATTAGTCTGGTTGACTCTTTTAAGAAGGAAGAAAACAAGAAAAATATTTTGAAACTTCATCTTTTTTAATATTCTATGTCTACACACGCTTTAACATAGTTTGATGAGCTTAACCCAAATTCGATACATTCATGGGAGGAATTAGCCACTAAGTTTTTAAACAAATTTTATCCACCCTCCCTGCAAACATGTTTAAGAAATGACCTCACAAACTTTTCTCCAAAAGAAAACGAGTCATTGTGTCTAGCATGGAATAGAGTAAAAGTGATACTTAAAAGATGTCCGAATCATTCTTTAAGTCGGGCAGACATAATCTGCACGCTTTACAATGGTTTGACCAAGGATGATAAGTCTCTCCTAGACATGGCTTCGCATTGCAATTTCATGTCACGAACAGCAGACGAAGCATGGAATCTTTGGGACACAATAGCTGCACAACAGAAAGATTGGAACAATGAAGATGTTGAGAAAGATGATGTCTTCACTCATACGATACAAATGCTGGAAACCAGGTTACAAGATCTCACCCTCACTCTTCAAAGTTTACCAATTCCTAAAAGTCCCGATGCTACTAGAACCAATCTAAGGTATCCTTACCCTAGATGGGCATATAAACAGCAGAATAGCTCGGACTTTAATATAATCCTCCCACTACACCAACCTACTATCCTCTCTAAGGAAACTTTAGTTAAATTTATGAAAAACCAGTAACCTTCAAGTCATAGAATGCCAAAACAAGTTTGATACTTTGATAAAGACTTTTGAAGAATTAATAATCAATTTTTAGCTTATGCTTAAACGATTAACCACTAAAGTTGAATTAGAGTGTAGTGAGTTTAATGCCCTAGTAGTCACTAGAGGTGCGAAAGAAACAACCGTTAATATACCCATACAAGATTTTTCCAATACGGAACCCATGCCAATTGACCCAGTTGTCAATCCACCGGAACCTATCTCTCATAAGTCCCCAGAAATTATTTCGCGCGCCCGCATACCTTTCCCAGGTAGGCTTAAGAAGGAAAAACAAGAAGCACAATTCACTAAGTACTGGGATATTATTAAGAATCTGCATTTGAATGTACGACTAGTAGATGCTTTAGTAGAAATGCCCAACTACGCTAAATTTTTCAAAGAACTGCTTTCTAACAAAGAGAGATTAAGAGAGATAGTTAGCTTACCCTTAAGTGAAGATTGTTCATTAGTGTTACAACATGGTATTCCCCCTAAGTTAAGAGATACATGAAGATTTACGGTACCTTTCTACCTGCAAGATGTCCAAATTAGCAATGCATTAGCAGACTTAGGAGCCAGTGTAAACCTAATGCCCTATTCATTATTCAAAAAGCTAGGATTAAAAGACTTAAGACCTACCAAAATGACTATCCAACTCGCAGACAGGTCAGTTAAGATTCCTCGAGGAATAGCTGAAGATGTCCTAGTCAGAGTGGATAAGTTTGTATTCCCCGTCGATTTCGTCATTATGGATATTGAGGAAGACACGAAGGTCCCACTCATACTTGGTAGACCATTCTTGAATACTGCCAAGGCCGTAATTGATGTACACGAGAAATCGCTAAAATTAAGAGTTGGAAGTGAAGAAGTCACATTCAATGTCCACCGACTCATGAGCCATCCTCGCGAAGAAAATCTCAATCTCGCTGATTCTTTTCAAGAACTCGTCAACGAATATCTGGAGAATACCATGGCTATATGTAGTCAAGATCAAATTTCTAAGGATCTGTTCTTTACACCTCCTGAAGAAAATCTCGAAATCCATTCAGCCATAAATCCTGTTCAAAATAAATCTCCCCTCTCTTAAAGTAACTTTCTCGGCAAACCACTAGGTTAAGGCATTCGCCTACCTCTGTTAAGGAGAAGACCGAATGAAGAAACATATTTCATTCCGGTACTTTAGGGACCATAGTTAATAGAGGACTGTGATGAAATTCCTGAACCAATCTTCAGAGACGTTTTTGAAGAGGAAGCATTAAGAAGGACAATTTCCATAACCAAAGAACATATAGCATCAGTGACCTCTATTAAGGAAGAATAAGAATTCTAGGAGAGATATGACTCATTAGACAGAGCAGAAATAGCTAGAATGATGCCGTCTATCAAGGAATCTTCGGAATCGGAGTTGAAGAAGTTACTCGAACATCATGAGTATGCATTCTTAAAAGGAGAAACGCAACTCCCTGTGATCATTTCTAAACACCTCATGCCACACGAGAAGGTGAAATTGATTCAGGTTCTGATATCACATAAGAAAGCAATTGCTTGGAAGATTTCCGGTATAAACAGAATCAGACCCAACTATTGCACCCACAAGATCTTCATGGAAGATGATTTCAAACCATCAGTTCAGAGGCAAAGGAGGGTCAATCCTATGATTCAAGAAGTCATCAAGAAATAAGTAATAAAACTTTTGGAAACCGGTCTGATCTATCCTATTTTTGATTCCCCATGGGACAGTCCTGTTCAAGTCATACCTAAGAAGGGAGGAATGACCGTAATCCAAAATGAGATTAATGAACTTATTCTAACACGGGAGGTCACCGGTTGGAGGGTTTTCATAGATTATCGTAAACTTAACGATGCAACCAGAAAAGATCATTTTCCATTACCATTCATTGATCAGATGTTGGAACGTCTATCAGGAAATGAGTTCTATTGTTTCCTTGACGGGTTTTCCGGCTACTTTCAAATTCCCCTCGATCCAAAGGACCAAGAAAAGACAACCTTCAACTGTCCTTATGGAACATTTGCCTATTGATGCATGCCCTTTGGGTTATGCAGTGCACCTGCTACGTTTCAGCGATGCATGGTGGCAATATTCCACGACATGATTGAACGTTGTATGGAAGTCTTCATGGATGACCTCTCAGTCTTTGGTAGTACCTTTGATTCATGCCTTTCTAACCTTGACAAGATGCTCACCCAGTGTGAAGATTCGAATTTAGTTCTAAATTGGGAGAAATGTCACTTCATGGTAAAAAAAGGTATAGTTGTAGGACATAAGATTTCAAAGTCGAGAATAGAAGTCGATAAGGCTAAGATTGAAACCATAGCTAAACTTCCAGAATCTATCACAGTAAAAGTGGTAAGGAGTTTCCTTGGACACGCCGGTTTCTACAGACATTTCATCAATTATTTTTCAAAGGTCACGTGACCTATTACTCATCTCCTCAGAAATGAAGTTCCGTTTGCCTTTAATGAAAAATGTGTGCAAGCATTCAACTATCTGAAGGAACAGCTCACACATGCACCCATCATGATAGCTCCTGATTGGAGTTTACCATTCTAAATCATGTGTGATGTGAGTGACTTCGCAGTTGGAGCTGTACTTGGACAACGGAAAGATAAGCACTTTCATCCAATCTATTACGCCAGCAAAACCTTGACCGGAGCTTAAGAGAATTACACCACCATGGAAAAGGAGCTGCTAGCAGAAGTTTTCGCCTTCGACAAATTTCGTTCCTATCTCATCCTATCCAAAACTACAGTTTACACAGATCATTCAGCCCTCAAATATCTATTCACTGAGCAAGATGCTAAACTGAGACTCCTACGATGGATCTTACTCCTTTAAAAATTCGATATTGAGATCAAAGATAAGAAAGGAGCAGAGAACGTTGCAGCAGACCATCTTAGTCATTTGGAAAACCCAGTGATGGAACAACTTGCTGAACAAGATATCAGAGACAAATTTCTGGAAGAATAGCTTATGAGCTTAGGAAAAGCTAACATAGGATCACAATTTACTGATACTCCTTGGTACGCTGACATAGCCAACTACCTAGTTGCTGGTGTAGTACAGAAAGGAATGAGCACATCCCGAAGAAGGAAGTTCTTCAGGGACGCTAAATACTACTACTGGAAAGATCCATACCTGTTCAGAATTTGCCCATCAGGAGGTATGTATATGAGAAACAAGCAACAGGGATTCTTCACCAATGTCACCACGGACCAACTAGAGGTCATCATGGAGCAAACTTAACAGCAAGAAAAGTCTACGAATCAGGATTTTATTGTGTGTCTATATTCCGAGATGCGCAAGAGCTTGTAAAGCATTGTGATGCATGCCAAAGGTAAGGTATTATCTCTATGAAGAATGAGATGCCTCAGACCAATATCCAAGCTTGCGAGATCTTCGATATATGGGGATTAGACTTTATGGGGCCATTCCCTAAGTCTAATGGGAAAGAATATGTCCTCGTAGCAGTTACGTATCCAGATGGGTCGAAGCCCAAGAATTTCCAACCAATGATGTCAAGGTCGTCACCAACTTCCTGAAAAGACTCTTCTGCCGATTCGGAGGTCCCCATGCTATAATAAGTGATAGAGGCACACACTTCTATAATACCCAATTTATGAAGGTGATGCAACAATACGGAGTTACCCACAAAATGTCCACTGCCTATCATCCGCAGACTAACGGACAGGCAGAAGTGACTAACAGAGCACGCAAGAAAATTCTAGAATGCACCATCGGCCATCATGGGAATAAATGGGCCGAGAAACTAGACGATGCTCTGTGGGCATTCCGGACTGCTTACAAGAATCCTCTAGGAACTACACCCTACCACATGATCTACGGAAAAGCCTGTCACCTTCCACTAGAACTAGAGTACAAAGCTCTCTGGGCATTGAAGACCTGCAACCTAGATCCTTCGGTAACCGCTAGCATCGGAAGAGGCAGATGAATAAACTCGCTGAATTAAGAGACCAAGCTTACGAGACGTCATATTTCTACAATGAACGAATGAAGCTAACACACGATGCAAAACTGATACCTACAAAGTTTGCTCCTGGGGATAAAGTCCTACTCTTTAATTCTCGATTCAAGAAATTTGCTGGAAAATTCAGATCAAGATGGAGTGGGCCATACAAAGTAATACATGCTTTTTCGTACCGGTCCGTAGAATTAGAAGGACCCACTGGCAACTTCAAAGTCAACGACCATCGAATAAAAGCTTATCTAGAAGACCACGACAAAGAGAAGCATCTCTTCTCCTTTGATCCATTTTGAAGACATACCAAGAGAAGTCGAGCTATAACAACTTGATAAACAAAGCGCTCTTGGGAGGAACCCCTTGCCTATCCTTTTTATTTAATTTTTATTTTAAATTATTTTCAGTCTACAAAAATATTCTTTACTGTGCACAAACCCTAAGCGCCATACTTGCGCTTAGTACTTACGAGTTTGTTGAATGTATTCAGGCAAAATGCCAAGTTCAGGAGCTTCCTACTTTATTCCAATTTGCAGGAGAAGGACTCCCAGAGTTTACTTATCAGAGAGCAGCACAGATCAGCACAAGCCATCTACGGGATAATTAGGTCCAAGGCGTTTGATTCTTGAGAGTGTAGAGGAGGACATCAGTACGACACCGCCAGCTCCTCCTGTACGAGCCTCCAGGAGTTTAGCTTCGAGACCCACTGCGCATATAGAGCCACTAAAGACACATGAGCCGCAAACTGTGATACATTATGGAGCCACATTGAATGACCCAGATGTTACATTGGCATTACTTACAGACTAGCAGAGACTCTATCGAGCTCTTAGAGCATACCTTCAGCTTGAAGGAATGCCCCGGAGTACTCTAAGCCCCTCGTCATTCATACTAGCACGCCGTGTTCCCCAACATGACAAGCTACTCCCAGGCGCTCCACCCCGGTCTCATTTCATTCAGTAGCCTCAGTCACCGTCCCAGTTCACGCTGCTCCCATCACCTGACCGTAGGGAAGTACTTTTTTCACAAACCTCTTTTCATTTATTACGCACTAAAATCTCTAAGTGTGGGGCCATCGCCGCACCAAACTTAGAGATTCTAGAAGATACTGTCCATAATTTATAAAATATTAAAATATTCTATTTTAGAGAACATTAGGGACAATGTTCTTCTAAGTGTGGGGTATTGGGTAAAGGTTTAAGGACAAGTAACCATAAAACGCCAAGTTTTGAAAAATTCTTTTATCTAAAAGTAATTAGCAAAAAAATATTTAGGTAATTTCGAAAAATTCTTACCTCGTTTTACCCAAAAGATTCTATAAAATTGCTAGAAATCAGTTTTTAGAACATTCATTAGAATGGAACGATTAAGCTAAAACTCGTAATTAATGTCAAAAGATTTCTGTCGAAAAAATATGTAAACAGCTACGCATGACCAAGGCACGACCCCTACTCCCAAAAAGTGAGGACTCTTGGACCAAAGTATCTGTATGACCCATCAAATCTGCAGTACTTTGTCAATTCAATTGATGAGCGTGCCGGTGTAAAGTTTAAGTTAGAACTTGGTTTTGACATATGTTTCGAGACCAATGGTTAGAAAGCGTCATACGTGGTGCAGGTGCGATACTCCTTTCGAAATCATTCTGAATAGAGAAGACAAAAGCCATCCATTTCCGTTTCCACTCCACGCATTTAAAACCGATCAAATCACACAAAGAGTTGATGAATCAGAAAATACTCACCCCAAATTTACTCCCAAAAATACAATACACATTCACCTTCATTCCTTTTCCTCCTTTCAAAAAGATCCAGATATTGATAAAGAGATAGATTGATCAAATTTGCTTCAAAAGCACTTGTTAAAAGATTCCGAACGCCTGATTATTTTTGATAGGTCAAAGACCTATTTTCGGTGAATTATCACTTCCTCTCTAGGCACCAGGAACAAAGGACAAAAGTTATGAAGAAAGGTATGCCGAAAAAAATGATTATGAAAGAGCAAAGTCTCTAAATAAAGGCAAGAAAAACCCGAGAAGTTGCCCAAAGAAGGATTGTCGGAAGAGCCAAGAAAAATTCTAGAAAAAAGTCTATGCGAAATCCGCATCTTTCGAAGAAACTTTTTACGAAATTCAAACCATTCTATATCCAAAAGGGTTACTCTGAAGAATCAAAATCTATCAATTCTCTTTAGAAATCAAAATATCTAGACACGTTTCACCTTTCCATAAACTCCTCAACCAATCCTATAACTCGTCTTCCTCTTGAAAGAATGCCTAGGAAGATGATCAGTGTCGCCCTTACTTAACCGGTGGAGATATCGATGCTTTACCAAGCCTATGATGAGAACTGCTACACGACTGACTTCTGAGCGATAACACAACTAGATTAGGGCACCCTAAATACTTGAGTGATATGAGTGATCCACTAGTGAGAAGCCTGGTCGTGTATATTCTACATCTGAGAGTTGGAAAGTACGCCTTTTTCACTATAGACCCCCGATATTAAGCCCTAAATCCATAAAGTTCCAACCTTTATCACCAAAATTATCACTTTATCGGTAAATTTTGTAGATTAAGTAATTATAAAGGAAATACAAAAAGAATCAAGTAAAACAGAGCTAAAACGAAGAATCTAGAGCGAAAACGATGAAAATTAAGTTACGATCCAGAAAACAAGCTGAACAGGGCAACAAATGGCCTGTCAAATGGCCTGCCACTATGTAAAAATGGCTTGCCACATGGGTCAAGCAAACGGGCATCAAAAATGGGCCACCTCAGCAAACGGCCTGCCAAACAGCCTGCCAGCCGTTTGCATCCAAAATTCAAGTCTATTTAAAGGGTCTCTTCCATCCATTTTTACAGACACTCAATTTATAATTCACTTTATATTTTCAAGCTTTTTAGTTAGTTTTTAGTAGTAGCTAGCTTAACTTTTATTTTTCGGAGGATATCCAGGCGAATCCCTGCAATCGCGGGCAGATTTCTTCAGCCTTTTAATGTTTTTATCCGAAACGCTTGTCTTTCGTATTAAACATGTATTGTTACCATTTATGTTTAATAATACGTTCCGATATTACCATGTTAGCTTAATTAATCTGTATGTTTCCATATTAGAAGTTTGGGTTAGCGTAGTTATTTTAAATTAGTACGGTTACTATTGTTATGTTGTTATGCTAAACTTGTGAGTCTGATAGATTTGTATGCTAGCATCTTAAGGATTGACCAACCTAGGTTATGATCAGGACTTGTCCACCTTCGTAGGATTAAGACCCCTGTTTATACTGTATCTGAAGATTCTATGAACTCGGTATGGCAGGAGTTCCCGAGACAATCTAATGCGCTTTTAGGACACATAACTTAGGAATTGAGACATGAATGACCTAGTATGCCTATTGACTATTGCAAAGAGACCTATTAGGAGCTGTTAAGATCTAGCTAGTGCCTTGACTGTATGATTCAAACCTATTGCATGTTCTTGTTTGATTGTTGCCCTAGGATTAAGTCATATCAACTGCTTAGGTATCTACTAGGTTTCTATCTGCTTTACTTTCAACATATTAACTGTAATGCTGTATAATGTTTGATTTGGTATGATCTCATTAGTATGATGAAATGGTTGTTAGTTTTCATTTAAGGTTTTGTCAACTTAACCCGACGGACTTCTTCCATTTGTGATCAGTGTTCAATCAACACGGCATGTTGTTATTCAGTTATCTAAACTGATAACGAGGGCTAGGATTAGAACTTAACTCACTTATAAACCTAATGCTTTACTGAGGATAACCTCCGAGGTATAGATACCTTTCAATTATACAACCAAGTGACATACTTTTCACAACTCAACGAGAACTCTGAGAGTTTAGAGATAAGTAGGTCTGTGTAATTGGCTCATCCAACAAGATCTACACCATTCCAATCATAGCTTTTACATCAACATAATTACCTTTCCCTAACCCAGACTAATATCTTGGTCAACATTTCCCTGATCTGCATACTCCGGATATCCTTCCACTTTCTTTACTTTTCCGCATATAGGACTATTAGCTTAAAACAAACTACTATCCTTTACTCAGGAAAATTAAACAAAGACAATTATCCACTTAATCTTCAATTCGTTAAACCATTCAAAAGCACGACCCTATGTTAACTTACACCTTCTACCATTAGAAAGTCAAAAGTAAATTTAGGCCCCGTAAAATATAAATAATAAACCACTGTTCGCTACCCTGACCAGCTGATTCTGACGTCTTGCGACCTAATGACACCGCACAAATAAAACCGTCCGTTTCGGTCATATCAACCTATCTTTAACATTCAGCTTCCGCGCCTGGTGAATCTAAAAACCTATATGATTTATAATATATGGTTCAAGACATACAAATGTTAGGTGTAAGATGTTGAATACTTCAACTGTAGAAAAGATCAATGTAATAGTATTGTTGATGAATTACTATCAACGACAAGGTGTAGGTGTTAGGAATTTGGGAGGCCCCAACAAGACAAATGATTTAAACCAATCACTTAGCTATGAACGAAAAACGAATAATAAAGAATAAATAAATAAAGATAAATGACACGGGATTTAACTTGGTTATATACCAACTCCAAAACACAGAGAAGGGTTTACTCCACGGGCGCAAACTAGAGTTTTTTTTACTATATTTTTCTTGCACATTGTCATGGGTTACATGGTGTCCTATTTATAGGCAAATACAAACAAGGAAATAACTTAGGCAATAAGAAAGAACATTCTGGCAAACCTAGCTTTAGCATCTCTTCTTTGTTTTCTCGCGTCTGTGAGCTCCACTTTCCTTTATTTAATTCTTCTTCGCACTTAACAATCTCCCACTCGAAGGAGACATTAAACAACCTTCACCAACCCGTCAACAATCTTCATTCAACACCCAAAATAACTCTAGATTAGCCAATTACCAACTCCTTTTGATACCGTCGGACTAGACACCCGAATCAAGCCGCACTTCACTCATTAACCCACAAGCAAGTGAAGTCTTTCGACACCAAAAAACACATCTGAGCGATAATCCAATCTCTTAGTTACCAACTTGGGTCATCTCAGTTTCTTTCGCCACCATCTGCTAATATGAAGTTCATCTTCTTACACTAGATGACTAATTGAAGCAAGCAAGACTTCAATCATAGGATTCTTTCATGAGGCAACACCGCCTTACACATCGATCTAGACATGTCCAGTCCCGAGCACACATGTCAACAACCACTCGTACAGATTATACCCGTCTATCTATGATTTCCTTCACCAACAAAAAAGGATCCTCAATAGACGCCTTTTTAGACTATTCTTCAAGATACCCTCGTGAGAACGCAATCACCACCTTGAAGTCTACCACTTTTTCAACTTTTCGCTTTCTCGTCGGTACACTAACCTCCTCATAGCGCTATTATTTTCACAAACCCCATGTTCTCTCCCAAGCATACTCCCACTATACGAGTAAGAATTAAACCACGGCTTTTAAGAACACACTAGGTTCGTATCACCGGTTAGTCTCAATATTCTTTGTTATCAGAGAGTAAAACAAGATTTCGAAGCCCTAGTGTTACCTAGAATCAACGCACTAAACTTGAGAACATTGGAGAACATGTCGCTCAACCATCTCCATAAACCCAATAGTCGTGTAATTCCCATGATGTTATGCAAGGTGTATATGAAATAGCTTTATTTTTACTAGGAAATACTATTAAATACGATACAATTTTACGCAGGATATTTATTTATTTATAGAATGGATATACCAAAACCTTGCTACAACACTTATAGGCAGTGTACCTAATCGTACAGTAGTGTAGTTTTTAGTAAGTCCGGTTCGTTCCACATGGAATCTTTTAAACAAAGCTTAACGCTATATTAGTTTTAATTTATAAAAATACAAATATATATAAGTAATATTATTATTATAAAGGGGGGTTTTTACCATTTAATGACCGGTTTGTCGATTTTTAAAACTTTAGTCGCAGTTAAAACCTAAGGTAAAATATTAAATAAATAAAAGCCTTAATTTAAAGCGTAAAATAAATAACGATAATGAAATTGCAATAAATAAAAGTGCGATGAACTAAAATTGCGATAATTAAAAAGTGCGATAATTAAAAGTGCAATTAAATACAATGACAATAAATAAAAGTGCGATAATTAGAAGTGCAATTAAATATGAAAATAAAGGAATTATGCTTATGATGTTTTAGCAGAGTGGTATAAAATAGTTATTAATTTTAGCAGGAAATACTATTAAATACGATACAATTTTACACAAGATATTTATTTATTTATAGAATGGATATACTTAAACCTTGCTACAACACTTATAGGCAGTGTACCTAATCGTACAGTAGTGTAGTTTTTAGTAAGTCCGGTTCGTTCCACAGGGAATCTTTTTAAACAAAGCTTAACGCTATATTAGTTTACTTTTATAAAAATACAAATATATATATATAAGTAATATTATTATTATAAAGGGGAGTTTTTTACCGTTTAATGACCGGTTTGTCGATTTTAAAACTTTAGTCGCAGTTAAAACCAAATGTAAAATACAAGACTTAAATTAAAGCATAAAGTAAATAACGATAATGAAATTGCGAATAATAAAAGTGCGATAAAATAAACTTGCGATAATTAAAAGTGCAATTAAATACAATAACAATAAATAAAAATGCGATAATTAGAAGTGCAATTAAATATAAAATAAAGGAAATTAAATATGAAATTAAAGAATTATGCTTATTTAAACTTCCGTAATCATGATGTTTGACGTGTTGATTTTAGTTTTATGCCCATGGGTTAATTGTCCTTTGTCCTGGATTATTTAATATGTCCGTCTGGTTTTTATCCATAACAGTCCATCAGTCATAAATATAAAGTGCGAGTGTCATCGTCAAATTATCCTTATACCCGAAGTTAAATATTACAACTAATTGGGGACTTAAACTGTAACAAGATTTTAATACTTTGTTTAATAATTACACCAGGATGTCGACTGAGTGTAACCCAAGGTTTTAATATTTTGTTATCAATTATACCAAGTGTCCTTGTACATAATTTTACCCCTGTTTTAATTATTCTAGTGGCTATTAATCCATTCCCGTGTCCGGTTAAATGAACGATTATTTGTACATATAAATACCCCGCCCATCGTGTCCGATCGAGTGTATATGGTAATTTATAGGGACGCCCAATTGTAAATCTTTATATTAACATTAACAAACTATCATTTAGTTAAATAAATATAAAGCCCATTAATAGCCCATAGTCTAATTTCCACAAGTGTCATTCTTTTGTCCAAACCCCAATTATGGTACAAAGCCCAATTACCCAATTTTAGTAATTAGCCCAATATCATGATTACTTCGGATTAAATAAGCATAATAATAACTTAGCTACGAGACATTAATATAAAAAGGTTGAACATAACTTACAATGATTAAAAATAGCGTAGCGTTACACGGACAGAATTTCGACTTACACCCTTACAACATTCGCTAACATACCCTTATTATTAGAATTATAATTAAAATTAAAATATAAATTATAAATATATATATATATTTTACGTATGAATGAGGAGAAGAAAAAGATGATGATTACGATCAGAATGCGCGAGCTTTATAGGGAGTTTCTGAAATTGGGGCTCCGCGACTCGCGGCCTTTTTGGCCTTTAAACTCCGCGAGTCGCGGAGATTGAAATTACAGCTCACAACTTTGGAGTCTTTCTCTGCCGACGGTTTTTATTTATAAATATAATATATATATAATTAATATAATTAATTATATATTATATTATATTTATATACATAGTTAACTTGTAATTTTTAGTCCGTTGCGTCGAGCGTTGAGAGTTGACTCTGGTCCTGGTTTTGGATTTTCAAACGTCCTTGCGTACAATTTAATATCTTGTACTTTGCGTTTTGAATCTTGTACTCTTGTAATTTCGAGACGTTTCTTATCAATAATTGGAACCTCTTTGATTGTCTTTTGTACTTTTGAGCTTTTTGGTCGTTTGCGTCTTCAATTCTTCGAATCTGTCTTTTGTCTTCACCTTTTATTATTTAAACGAATATCACTTGTAAATAGAACAATTGCAACTAAAAGCTTGTCTTTCTTGAGGAATAATGCTATGAAATATATGTTCGTTTTTAGCATTATCAAATATTCCCACACTTGAGCGTTGCTTGTCCTCAAGCAATATCGTCTTGAAATACTAGAATCACTTCTTTATTCTTCACACTTTGTACATCAGTGATTTCTATACGGTGGTATAAACAATGGTAGTAACGATATGGTTTACAGTCTCACATGACTATAAAAATTTAGATCCATTAAGGAAATTGGATCTTTATGAAAACATTTGATCTTTTGAAAATTAAATCTAGTTTTTACCCTAGATAAGTTTTCCAGAATAACCCTTTACCGGTGTTTGCAAAATATTTTTGTGGGTTTGGTGGGTTTCAGATTTGAAAATTTTAGCTCAAAACTTATGGTTTTGTGTCACCCACTTGCTAACCTTGTATTTGGAAAGCAACACGTCCAGTTCACTTGTCCCGTATATTACCTTTCGGTAAACTACCGTCCGGTTGTAAAGGAAAGCGTTGAACAAGCAACTGTTAAGGCAATGTCCCCTGACATGCTTTTAATTATGGTCTATAACGTGTCGGACGCAATTACTATCCTTGGTAGGAGCAATAGTAAAGCTCACCCTTATAATTTTTCGGTATGGCACAAGGTCCTGTCTTTGACCACTATGCAACCACCGTTCTTACGGTTGACACCCGATTTAGTTCAGGTGACCTAATGAATTCCAGGTGAATTCCTAGGATTTTACGTTCAATGGTAATGAACGCATTGAAAATAGGGTTTTCAGAAAACAAATCGGTTTGTAATTTTGATCAAAATATTTTCTCGTTCAAGCTCGAGTTTAGATATCATTGAATTCCATGAGTTTGAATTCTCAATCTTTAAGGTCAATCTCTAGGATTGAGTAATATCAGTCTTAAAAGCTGATTTTTAATCTCTAAGGAGATTATCCTTTCTGGGGATCTGATTCATTAGTCTTATCAAGCTAATTTGCATGGTGCCCCCCCATTGTACGAGATAAATCCTTCTCATGGTTAGGATAAATCTGACCACTTGGCGACCCTGTTTAATGCTGAGGTCCGTGGATTTCCTGCTGATTTTAGTGATGACTTTTCTGGATTTTTCGTCAACCTACAGCTGGTCTGGACGACAACTTCATGACCTAAATCAAGAAGCGCGTGTCTTTTTTCGGAAGACTTTACTTCCTTTTAATGATGGAATTGATTCATCGTGTAGATCCATCTTTCTTTTCTTTCATCGGGTAAAACAGTTTAGTTTAGTCCAAAGCAAAAGTATTTTCAGTTATTTGTTACAGAAATATGTGATATATGTTTTGAATAACTTGGAGAATTTTCCCACACTTGGCTTTTATTTTCCTTTTTATCGTCCTCTATTCCATTTTAAATGAATTTTAACATTTTGGTTTGTTTCTCAATTTATGTCCTTTCCGAGGTTACAATAATTTCGGTGTTAAAACCTAGTTTTATCGTTCATAAATATGTATAAACATGATTTTGAGTTCATTTAATTGAAAATTTTGAAAAATTTTACTAGAATTGGGTAGTCAGTATATAAGACTAGGGCTGTTCTTTATTATCAGAGAGCACTAGATTCTAATACAACTACTGCTTTACTAGTATTTTTAATGGTAACCAAGTGTTTAAGATAAAAATTTTAAAATCCGAAAGAATTTAACCCCTTCCCACACTTAAGATCTTGCGATGCCCTCATTTGCAAGAAATCAGTAACAATTTAAATTATTGAGGGTGATTTGTGTGAAAATGATTAAATTTTTACCAAAGTTTCCAAATATATTGGCGTTTGTTTGCTGAATGATAAATGGTGCACATCATTTGTTCATTCCGTCTTGTTGTTATTTCACATATATTTTGTATCTTGTCGTCAAAATTAGTTGCTTTTGCTGAACTTAATGCCAGTCTTTGAAAATGCGTTGTTTTACCATGTTGTGTACATAAGATAAACTGCAAACATATATACATATTTTTGAAGTTTGGTATATTACCCCACATTCAAAAATTATTAAAATCTAAGAATAAAAGTTAGACAATTATAAAAACTATTACAATATTAACAAAGGTATTAAATTGTATCAATCATTACAAATTACAAAATAAATAAAACTAAGTATACTAGGGATGATACTGGTACCAATAGGGGTTCCAAGCATAACCATAGGTGCTATAGAATGCTTCGGCAGGGTTATACGTAGGATAAGGTGGTTGCATCTCTATAGACCAGGGAGGGAAGATGGGTTTTGGTGTAGGAATATAGTTTCGACCTATATGTTGGCAATGAGCTATGATTTGGTTCTGATGAACTTGCCAATCTTCAAATGCTCTCTGTCTAGCATTTTCGTACTCCTGAGAAGCTATAAACCTTTGCATTTCTTGCATCTGATTTCCCCCTCCTACATTACCTTGCTGTTGGTTTCTCTCAACCTGTGGATTTCTACCATGGTATGGTACTGCGGCGTTATTTCGCCTCTTCAAAACTTTCGCACCATGGTATACATTTAAACCTATAGTATCGCGGGGTTCTGGTTCTTCTACTAATAATCTCCCCCCGACTTATATCCACACCGAGATATTCACCAATCAAAGTAATAAAAATACCACCTCCTATTATGCTATGCGGTCGCATCCCCTGAACCATAGCTGATAAATAATAACCCACACAATACGGTATACTTACAGCGCTTTGTGGGTCTCGAATACACATATGGTAAAACAAATCCTGTTCATTTACCTTTTCCTTGTTTTTACCCCTTTGTGTAATCGAATTAGCTAAAAACCTATGAATCACTCTTAATTCGGCTCTATCCATATCCAAATAAGAGTAATTTCCCCCTTTGAAACGGTGATGGCTTGTCATTTGACTCCACACACCGTGTGTATCAAAATTTTCATCTAGCTTTCTACCGTTTAGTATCAACCCTCTACAATCGGCAGATGCTAACTCCTCAGGCGTATATATACGTAAAGCCTGAGCCATGTCTAGTAAAGACATGTGGCGCATCGAACCGCCTAACAAAAATCTAATAAAAGAACGATCGGTTAAACTAGCTACCCGATCATTCAACTCTATACTACACAACAATTCTTCACACCATACTTTATATACAGGTCTACGCATGGTGAATAAACGTACCCAGTCATTAAAAGTAGAATTACCATACCTCTGTACAAGTAATTCTCTAATTGGCCCGGCCAATTCTACAGCTTCTAAGGGTCCCCATTCTATGACCCTTGGTACCTCAACAACCTTAGAATGAAGAGTATGCAAACCCCTTTGATATTTTGGATAATCTATCCAAAGTCTGTCAAATCTCAGGTTCGGGTGCAACTCTTCCAAGTGCATATCAGAAAAGGTCATGACTGGATGAGGTATATCCTGCTTGTAGTAGTTATCCACTTCCTGTTGTTCCGCATTCTCAGTAGGAGCATTGCGAGCTTGGGATGAAGATTCACCCCTTTCAGTCTGCAAAACACATCAAACACAATTTTTGTGCATCCAAATATGCATTAGTGTCAGCAAAATCATCAATCAAAATAATCAAAATGACATGATCAATTTATATCAAACTTAAGCTCATTTTCACATTTTCATCAAATCTACACTTTTTCAAATAAGCATATACGAAAATGTTCGCCAAGTTCATAAGCATTCAACTCAAATAACATGTCAAAATAATCATTACTAGCAATTAAACAAGTTTCAAATGGCATTGTCTCTCAAAAATCAAGTTCATGAATTTTTAGACTTGAAAAAGTCCACTTTAATTCTCAAAATCATGTTTAGGCTCAAAGCTTGGATCATTTAACTATCTAAACATGTTACACTACTTAATTTAGCAACAATTCATGACAAAAATCGGCCATAACCTGTTTATATCAAAAAGCCCCAAATTTGCTCAAGAACATAAACCCTAGATTACTCAAAATTTGAAGTTTAAGGCTTCTAATCATGTTAAACAGCATCAATCTAGGTTATACAAGCATAATACATAAACAATTTAAGCCTAATTACACTAAAAAGCATCAAAATCAAATTGGGGAAAAAAAATTGCTCAAGAACACTAATTTCGGATTAAATGGTGTTTAGGTGTAGAAATTTACCGTTTTTCTTGAGTAATTCCTTGATAGCATCCTTCTCAACATGATTTTAGTAAAAAATTTGGTGATTAACGGTTAAAAATTGTGATTTTGGGGTGTATTTTTCTGGTTTTTCGCGCAGGTTTTTCGGCAGTTTTGTGTTTTGTGGTGTGTTGGACTGAGCTGTTTCAGCTCTTATTTTTTTTTCTGTAATCCGACCCTTCTGCGAGTCGCGGAGATTAAAGCTCCAAACTCCGCGAGTCGCGAAGTTTGCTTTTTTTTTTTAACATCTTATACTAATTAAAACAATTAATTAATTAATTTAAAATTTTGTTTCCCTTGTTATTTAGGACGAGGTCGTTTCGGATTGATGTCCTAGTCCGTCCTTCGACAAAATTTTAAAATTTGTCTTTTTGTAGCGATTGTTTTAAAAGCTAAGATTTTTGGGTTTTTTAATGTTTTTGGCATACTTTAATTCAATAAGATTAAAAATAATGATAATAAAAGTTCTCGTCCCTCCCTCGGGTAAAGCAATTTCGGTTCAAATACCTAGTCTTCAACTTACGACGAATTTTAAAAATCATATTCTTAACTTAATGAGATAAAGTAAATTTTTGTTTTTAAATTCACACAACTTAAATATAAAATTCAAAATTAATATTAAAAATTCACACCAAACTTAAAATTTAAAATGCATAAAATTGAAAATTCATATTTTAAAAATTAAAAATTCACACCAAACTTAATTTTAAAAATTCACATCATAAATTCACACCAAACTTAATTTTAAAAAAATTCACATCATAAATTCACACCAAACTTATATTAATTTTTCAAATATTTACATTTTTTAAAAATATTGTTTTTACAAAGTTTACAATATTAATTTAAGATTTAAATATTAATTTTAAAAACATGGTAAAAATAAAATTAAAAATCTTTTTGGCTTTTTATCCCACTTTAATCAATCAAATATTATCAAAAATATGCGCCCCTCTTTTCGGTAAAGTAATTTCGGTTCCAAGACCTAATTTAACTCATGACGAATTTTTGAAATATTTTTGGTTGATTAATTAAAGATATTTATACCTTAAGAATAAATGTTAAATTTTGCAGTGATGTAATAAATTTTTGTATGATATCAATAATTTCGGTCGCCAAACCTAATTTTATTTAATACTAATTTAATACTTTTTAGCGAACAAATTAGCGTTTATTATCAAAAGGTTAAAAATAAAAAAAAATAAAATAAAAACTGTACAGACATACCTGTGAAATAGATTTCTTAGTTATATGATCTATCCCATTCATAAGATAGTCGGTTTAATTGGTTTTTCATAGCTACATAGGCGTAACCTCGAGCATTCAGTGTCTTTTCTTCTAAACATATGAACAGTCCGTCTCTGCATAAAGTAACAAATTCGGTATTTGAATAGGTTTGATTATTTGAACATTTACCTCCATGTGACCATTTTCCGCATTTGTGACATCGTTCTAGGTGTCGTGCTCTTCTTTTTGCTGCGGATTTTGATTTTCCTTTACCAAATTGTAACTTATTATCTTCGCATCTGGATTCTTTTCTAACTCCGTCCATTCTTTCTCTGATTACTGATACTAATTCACTCGGTAGTATGTCATTATTACGTTTAGTGATCAAAGCGTGTAGCATTAGACCATGGTTTAGTTCACAGGCAGTCTTCATTTCGTAAAAACCTAAAAAAAATAAAAATTCAGAATGGGGGGAGAAGACTAGTTCTTTAGGGTCTGCTAGGGAAAGACCATTCGGGTTCCATTTTCGAGAACTACACGAAAACAGACAATCTAACTCTAACAGAAATACATATTATCCTTTAAAGACTTGATTCTCCCCACACTTACTTAGCTGTGGTGTCGAAATTGTGATTAACTTCGTTGTCGACTTCCATCGGACTATGTATGTAGTGTTTAACTCTGTGACCATTAACTTTAAATTCAATCCCATTTGAATTTATTAATTCTATCGTTCCGTATGGGAAAACTCTTTTGACTATGAATGGTCCAGACCATCTTGATTTCAATTTTCCAGGAAATAGCTTGAATCGTGAATTGAAAAGAAGAACTCTGTCTCCTTCTTTAAATTCTTTTGAACTTCTGATTCTTTTATCATGCCATTTCTTCGTTCTTTCTTTATAGATTAACGAATTTTCGTATGCTTCATGTCTTAATTCTTCTAATTCATTTAGTTGACTTAATCGTAGACGTCCGGCTTCATGTAAATCAAGATTACATGTCTTCAAAGCCCAAAATGCTTTGTGTTCAATTTCTACTGGAAGATGACATGCTTTTCCATAAACAAGTCTAAAAGGTGTGGTTCCAATTGGAGTTTTGTAGGCTGTTCTAAAAGCCCAGAGTGCATCCTCCAATTTAATGGACCATTCCTTTGGATTTGATCCTACGATTTTCTCTAGAATACGTTTTAAAGCTCGGTTGGTATTTTCAACTTGTCCACTTGTTTGTGGATGATATGCGGTGGAGATTTTATGAGTTACTCCATATCTTTTAAGAACTTTCTCAAGTTGATTATTACAGAAATGAGTACCCCGATCACTTATTAAAGCTTTCGGTGTTCCAAACCTTGCAAAAAGACGTTTTAAAAAGTTGACTACAACTCGTGCATCGTTAGTTGGGAGAGCTTGTGCTTCCGCCCATTTAGATACATAATCAATGGCTACGAGTATATATAGATTATTATGAGATTTTGGAAATGGACCCATAAAGTCAATACCCCAAATGTCAAATACTTCACATACTTGGATGACATTTTGTGGCATTTCATCACGTTGACTTATTTTTCCGGCCCTTTGACAAGCATCACAGGATTTGCAAAGAAGGTGTGCGTCTTTGTAAATTGTAGGCCAATAGAATCCAGCATCATAAACTTTTCTTGCTGTTAGTTGAGGCCCATAATGCCCTCCTGTTGGTCCTGTGTGACAATGGTTTAATATTTTACTAGCTTCATCTCCAAATACACATCGGCGTATAATTCCATCGGGACAACTTTTAAACAAATGTGGATCTTCCCAGAAATAGTGTTTTATATCACTGAAGAATTTCTTTCGTTTTTGGTACGATAATCCTTTTTCAAGGAATCCACAAACTAAGTAGTTTGCATAGTCTGCAAACCATGGGATTTCTTTATAATCTATCTTCAATAGATATTCATCAGAAAAGTTGTCTTGTATGGCCGATTCATTTAGAACTTCTAATTCGGGATTTTCAAGACGAGATAGATGATCAGCGGCGAGATTTTCTGCTCCTCTTTTATCTCGGATTTCAATATCAAACTCTTGTAAGAGTAAGATCCAACGGATTAATCTTGGTTTAGCATCTTGTTTTGAAAATAGGTATCTAAGAGCAGAATGGTCAGTATAGACCACCGTTTTTGCTAGAACGAGATATGATCGAAATTTGTCAAAAGCAAAGACAATAGCAAGGAGTTCTTTTTCAGTAGTTGTATAGTTTGTTTGTGCTCCTTGTAACGTCTTACTAGCATAATATATAGGATGAAATTGTTTTTCAATCCTTTGTCCTAAAACGGCTCCCATTGCAAAATCACTTGCATCGCACATTAGTTCAAATGGTAGATTCCAATTTGGTGTGATCATGATCGGTGCATTAGTGAGTTTTTCTTTAAGAATATTAAAAGATTTGATACACTCATCTGAAATGATGAATGGAGCATCCTTTTCTAGGGGTTTATTCATAGGAGTGGCAATTTTAGAAAAATCTTTTATGAAACGTCGGTAAAAACCGGCATGCCCTAGAAAACTCCTAACTCCTCTAACATTGGTGGGATGTGGAAGTTTAGCAATTACATCTACTTTAGCTCTATCCACTTCAATTCCTTCTTTTGAAATTTTATGTCCAAGAACGATGCCTTCTTTAACCATGAAATGGCATTTCTCCCAATTAAGTACTAGATTTGATTGTTCGCATCTAATAAGCATTCGTTCAAGATTAACTAGACATGATTCAAATGTATCACCAAAGACTGAAAAGTCATCCATGAATACTTCCATGCAATCTTCTATCATGTCGTGAAAAATCGCCATCATGCACCTTTGAAAGGTTGCAGGGGCGTTGCAAAGTCCAAATGGCATGCGTTTGTAAGCAAAAGTACCATAAGGGCACGTGAATGTGGTTTTCTCTTGGTCCTCGAGTGCTATTGGAATTTGAAAATATCCGGAAAATCCATCTAGAAAACAATAGTAACTATTTCCGGCTAATCTTTCAAACATTTGATCTATGAAAGGTAAGGGAAAGTGATCTTTTCTGGTGGCGTCATTTAATTTTCTATAATCAATACACACACGCCATCCTGTTACAGTCCTAGTAGGAATAAGCTCATTTTTCTCATTTGTAATGACAGTCATGCCACCCTTCTTAGGCACGCATTGAACTGGGCTTACCCATGGACTATCAGAAATTGGATATATCAAACCTGCATCTAGCAGTTTAATAATCTCTTTCTTAACTACATCTTGCATATTAGGATTTAGTCTTCGTTGGCGTTGCACATACGTTTTATGACCTTCTTACATAAGGATTTTATGTGTGCAATACGAAGGACTTATTCCTTTAATATCATGAATCTTCCATGCAATGGTTGGTTTATGAGCTTTCAACACAAAAATGAGTTGTGATTTCTCATTTTCAGTAAGAGAAGACGATATTATTACAGGTAATTCAGATTCACCATGTAAATAAGCGTATTCCAAATGGTTTGGAAGTAGCTTTAACTCTAATTTCGGAGGTTCTTCTATCGATGATTTGTATCGATATCTGTCTTCTTCTTTTAGCATTTGAATTTCTTCTGTTGTTGGTTCATATCCATTAGCTATAAGTGTAGCTAACATTTCAGCTTCATCAATTGGTTCATTACCTTCTCCTAAAGAACATTCTCCTGTTCCTTGTAATTCTGGAAATTCTTCTAATAATTCTGCATGTGCATCTATAGTTTGAATATAATAACATGTATCATCTGTAGATTGTGGTTGTTGCATTGCTCTATCAACTGAAAAGGTAACACTCTCATCCTCTATACTTAGGGTCAATTTCTTACCGAACACGTCTATCATTGCTTTAGCCGTGTTTAAGAATGGTCTTCCTAATATGAGAGGAACTTGAGAATCTTCTTCCATGTCCAAAACAACAAAATCTACTGGAAATACTAAAGTACCAACTTTAACTAGCATGTTCTCCATTATCCCTCTAGGATATTTTATTGATCTATCGGCTAGTTGTATGCTTATTCTGGTTGGTTTCAATTCTCCAAGGTCTAGTTTAGCGTATAGTGAATACGGCATTAGATTTATACTAGCACCTAAGTCTGCCAATGCTTCTATTGAACTAAGACTACCCAGAAAACATGGAATTGTGAAATTTCCTGGATCAGATAATTTTTCTGGTATCTTATTCAACAGCACTGCTGAACAATTAGCATTCATAGTAACAGCCGAGAGTTCTTCCATTTTCTTTCTATTTGAGATTAGATCTTTCAAGAATTTAGCATATCTAGGCATTCCTGAAATCACATCAATGAAAGGAAGATTTACATTTATCTGTTTAACATATCCAAAAATTTGGATTGCTCGGCTTCAAGTTTCTCTTTCTTCATTTTACTCGGGTAAGGAAGTGGTGGTTGGTATGGTTTAACATAAGGTTTATCCTTAACTGTGTTATCTTCATTAACCTTTTCAACTACCGGTTCTTTTTCCTTATCTTGATCAGGTTGTGGTTCTTGTGGAGTAGGAATAGCTTCATCAGAAGTTACAGGTATTTCAGGTGGTTTAAGTGTTATACCACTTCTTGTGGTAATGGCTTTAGCTGTTTCATTCCGGGGGTTAGCATTTGTATCACTAGGTAAACTTCCCGGTTTTCTTTCACCTATTAACCTTGCTAGGTTACTTACTTCTTGTTCCAAATTTTGAATAGAAGCTTGTTGATTTCTAAATGCTTGAGCATTTTGTTCATTAGTTTGTTTCTGAGATGTGAAAAACTGCGTTTGAGTTTCAACTAGCTTCGTCATCATATCTTCTAAATTCGGCTTTTTATCATCGGTTTGTTGTGGTGGTTTGTTTTGAAAATTAGGTCTTTGCTGATTGTAAGTATTATTGGATACTTGTTGATTGCTAGGACCTTGTTGGTTGTTGTATGGAATATTTCGGTTATAATTCTGGTTTTGATTGTAAATCGGTCTTGGCGGTTGATAATTATTCTGATAATTATTTCCAGGCCTTTGGTTTATGTATGAAATATTCTCTCTTTGTTCCATTGTTAA
Organism: Rutidosis leptorrhynchoides; assembly: GCF_046630445.1. Lineage (NCBI taxonomy): Eukaryota > Viridiplantae > Streptophyta > Magnoliopsida > Asterales > Asteraceae > Rutidosis > Rutidosis leptorrhynchoides. Next base: position 301,682,520 of record NC_092339.1, read on the forward strand.
TTCAATACTGAGACAATCTTTTGTCAAATGTGGTCCTCCACACTGCTCACAACTAATTCGTATTGAGTGAATATCTTTAGTCATCTTTTCCATTCGTCTCTCCACAGCATCTATCTTTGCGGAAATGGAATCTAAGTCATGGCTAGAATCGGCTCTAGCTGCTTTAGATGATCTAACTATATCTTTTTCTTGGTGCCACTCATGTGAGTGGGAAGCAGTGTTGTCAATAATTTTGTAAGCATCAGTTTCGGTTTTCTTCATAATAGAACCACCAGCTGCTATATCTATGTCTTTCCTTGTAGTGATGTCGCATCCTTGGTAGAATATTTGTACTATTTGACAGGTGTCTAACCCATGTTGCGGACATCCTCTTAACAACTTTTCATATCTTGTCCACGCCTCATATAGAGTTTCATTCGGTTTCTGTGTGAACGTAACAATTTCTGCTTGAAGTCTTACGGCTTTAGATGCAGGAAAGAATTGTTTAAGAAATTTTTCAACTAAAACGTCCCATGTATCGATCGCCCCTTCAGGTAACGATTCCAACCAATCTTTGGCTTCTCCCTTTAAAGTCCAGGGAAATAACATGAGATATATCTGTTCATCCTCCACTTCTCGGATTTTAAATAGTGTGCAGATCCTATTAAAGGTACGTAGATGTTCATTTGGATCTTCATTCGGCGCACCACTAAATTGGCATTGATTAGTCATCATGTGTAGAATTTGTCCTTTGATTTCATAATCTGGCGCATTAATGTCTGGATGAGTAATTGTGTGACCTTGGCCAGTGCGTTTAGCTCTCATTCGGTCTTCCATACTTAAAGGTTCCAGATTCTCCATAATTGAATTTGTTGAATCGGAATCACTAGAGGATTCTGATTTAATGGTTCGTTCCTCAACAATCTCTGTTTGAATGATTGGTGGTTCCGGAGGAAAGTTTAGTGGTTCAGGATCTACAAACCGTTCCTGAATATTCTCCGGATTCTCAATTGTGAGGTCGGGTTCAAAAAATGGATTATCGGAAATTTGAACTAAAGTACTTGGTCGACTGGATGACGATTCTAAAGAAAAATCAACGGCAGTAATATTTGCTAAATGTCTTGATCTAGTTACAGGTGGTGAACGTACAAAAGGTGGTGAACGTCTTGCTCGGTGCATTCACTGAATATCCTATTAGTTTTTAAAAGGAAAGAAAAATTATAATAAGTTATCCAATCAATAGACTTTTCTGATTTTGCTCACGTTTCGAATAGCCAAAAGATGCAGCAGAGGGGCAGGATTCGTTTGGTCTCAATATAATTGAGGACTGTTTGGCTCCAATAACCCGGTCCACGTACAAATCTAACTATTACTACGAACCAGAAAATTTTTATGTCTATCAATTTAACCACTTAAAATAAATTTTCGTAATTTTAAGAAATTTAGATAAGAAGTAGAATAAAAATCTATGTCCTAAAAACTAGAATAGCAGAAATAAGAAAGAAAAAGAGCTCGTCGAAAAAGGTCGAAAAAGAAAAATGGTTGAAAAATAAAAGGTGACGGAAAAATAAAAGAAACTTATAAAAATTAAAAATACTTGACTAACCTAACCTTATTACTACAACTAACTTAAAATTATAATCGCAAATTGAGATAACTAATTGGAATGATAATTGATACATAGGTAAAAGTCGTCTAAAAATATTAAAGCTTACAAGTAAAACTATATCCCAAATGGAAATAACTTAAAAAGAAACTAAAACTTAAAAAGGCGTCGCAAAATTCTAAAGCACCTAAATCTTAGTCTAAATAAAAAGCACTTAAGGAATTCTACGGCAAAGCCTAAAAATCTAGAAGTAAAAATAACTATGGCAAAAACTAAGTTTAAAACTAAATATGAGCGAAAAATACAAATATTACGCTAAAACAATTAAAAAGGGATAAAATATAAATATATACAAAAAGTTGTAAAAAGTACAATTTTTATAAAAATATTATTTTTATATTAATTATTTTATAAAACTATTAATTTTATAATTTAATTAAACTTAAAAAACTAAAATATAAATTAAATAAAACTTAAATTAAAATAAAACTAATTATAATAATAATAATAATTAGGGTTAATAATAATTATAATTAATAATTATCCGTAATAAATGCAGTTTTAGGGTTTCTGTCGGTGTCAGAGAAACTCCGCGAGTCGCGGTTCTCAAAGCTGCAAACCCCGCGAGTCGCGGGGTTCCAGTTTTCAACTCTGGAACAGGAAATTTACGCGTTTTTTTTTATTTAATGTTTTCTAATTTTCTGTTTTAATATAAATAAAAGATATTTAAATAAAACTTATATTTTTATAAACTAAAATATAAATAAAGAAACTTATAAAACTTTTAACAAACTCTTAAAAATATATAAATTTTTGTTTTTCTTTTTATATTTTTGAATATTTAAAACGTATTTTTATAAAAACGAATTTTAATAAAAGTAAACTAAAAATATTTTTTTTTATATTAGCGTTGCGCTTCCGGCTTTTAAGAAGATGTCCCCGGCAGCGGCGCCAAAAATACTTGATGTTTTAGCAGAGTGGTATAAAATAGTTATTAATTTTAGCAGGAAATACTATTAAATACGATACAATTTTACACAAGATATTTATTTATTTATAGAATAGATATACTTAAACCTTGCTACAACACTTATAGGCAGTGTACCTAATCGTACAGTAGTGTAGTTTTTAGTAAGTCCGGTTCGTTCCACAGGGAATCTTTTTAAACAAAGCTTAACGCTATATTAGTTTACTTTTATAAAAATACAAATATATATATATAAGTAATATTATTATTATAAAGGGGAGTTTTTTACCGTTTAATGACCGGTTTGTCGATTTTAAAACTTTAGTCACAGTTAAAACCAAATGTAAAATACAAGACTTAAATTAAAGCATAAAGTAAATAACGATAATGAAATTGCGAATAATAAAAGTGCTATAAAATAAACTTGCGATAATTAAAAGTGCAATTAAATACAATAACAATAAATAAAAATGCGACAATTAGAAGTGCAATTAAATATAAAATAAAGGAAATTAAATATGAAATAAAAGAATTATGCTTATTTAAACTTCCGTAATCATGATGTTTGACGTGTTGATTTTAGTTTTATGCCCATGGGTTAATTGTCCTTTGTCCTGGATTATTTAATATGTCCGTCTGGTTTTTGTCCATAACAGTCCATCAGTCATAAATATAAAGTGCGAGTGTCCTCGTCAAATTATCCTTATACCCGAAGTTAAATATTCCAACTAATTGGGGACTTAAACTGTAACAAGATTTTAATACTTTGTTTAATAATTACACCAGGATGTCGACTGAGTGTAACCCAAGGTTTTAATATTTTGTTATCAATTATACCAAGTGTCCTTGTACATAATTTTACCCCTGTTTTAATTATTCTAGTGGCTATTAATCCATTCCCGTGTCCGGTTAAATGAACGATTATTTGTACATATAAATACCCCGCCCATCGTGTCCGATCGAGTGTATATGGTAATTTATAGGGACGCCCAATTGTAAATCTTTATATTAACATTAACAAACTATCATTTAGTTAAACAAATATAAAGCCCATTAATAGCCCATAGTCTAATTTCCACAAGTGTCGTTCTTTTGTCCAAACCCCAATTATGGTACAAAGCCCAATTACCCAATTTTAGTAATTAGCCCAACATCATGATTACTTCGGATTAAATAAGCAAAATAATAACTTAGCTACGAGACATTAATATAAAAAGGTTGAACATAACTTACAATGATTAAAAATAGCGTAGCGTTACACGGACAGAATTTCGACTTACACCCTTACAACATTCGCTAACATACCCTTATTATTAGAATTATAATTAAAATTAAAATATAAATTATAAATATATATATATATATATATTTTACGTATGAATGAGGAGAAGAAAAATATGATGATTACGATCAGAATACGCGAGCTTTATAGGGAGTTTCTGAAATTGGGGCTCCGCGACTCGCGGCCTTTTTGGCATTTAAACTCCGCGAGTCGCGGAGATTGAAATTACAGCTCACAACTTTGGAGTCTTTCTCTGCCGAAGGTTTTTATTTATAAATATAATATATATATATAATTAATATAATTAATTATATATTATATTATATTTATATACATAGTTAACTTGTAATTTTTAGTCCGTTGCGTCGAGCGTTGAGAGTTGACTCTGGTGCCGGTTCCGGATTTTCAAACGTCCTTGCGTACAATTTAATATCTTGTACTTTGCGTTTTGAATCTTGTACTCTTGTAATTTCGAGACGTTTCTTATCAATAATTGGAACCTCTTTGATTGTCTTTTGTACTTTTGAGCTTTTTGGTCGTTTGCGTCTTCAATTCGTCGAATCTGTCTTTTGTCTTCACCTTTTATTATTTAAACGAATATCACTTGTAAATAGAACAATTGCAACTAAAAGCTTGTCTTTCTTGAGGAATAATGCTATGAAATATATGTTCATTTTTAGCATTATCAGCTTATTTAAACTTCCGTAATCATGATGTTTGACGTGTTGATTTTAGTTTATTCCCATGGGTTAATTGTTCTTTGTCCTGGATTATTTAATATGTCCGTCTGGTTTTTGTCCATAACAGTCCATCAGTCATAAATATAAAGTGCGAGTGTCCTCGTCAAATTATCCTTATACCCGAAGTCAAATATTCCAACTAATTGGGGACTTAAACTGTAATAAGGTTTTAATACTTTGTTTAATAATTACACCAGGATATCGACTGCGTGTAACCCAAGGTTTTAATACTTTGTTAACAATTACGCCAAGTGTCCTTGTACATAATTTCACCCTTGTTTTAATAAATCTATTGACTAGTAATCCATTCCCGTGTCCGGTTAAATGAACGATTATTCGTACATATAAATATCCCGCCCATCGTGTCCTATTGAGTGTATATGGTTATTTATAGGGACGTCCAATTGTAAATCTTTATAATAGAATTAACAAACTATCATTTAGTTACACAAGTATAAAGCCCATTAATAGCCCATAGTCTAATTTCCACAATTGTCGTTCTTTTATCCAAACCCCAATTATGGTGCAAAGTCCAATTACCCAATTTTAGCATTTAGCCCAACATCATGATTACTTCTTTTTAAATAAGCATAATAATAACTTAGCTACAAGACATTAAATTAAAAAGGTTGAACATAACTTACAATGATTAAAAATAGCGTAGCGTTACACGGACAGAATTTCGACTTACACCCTTACAATATTCGCTAAAATACCCTTATTATTAGAAATTAAAATTAAAATTAAAATTAAAATATAAATATATATATATATATCTTACGTATGAATGAAGAAGAAAAAGATGTGTAAATTTCGGCCGAATGCTAGGCCTTTTATAGGCCCACGTAATACTATTTGACCTCCGCGAGTGCGGAGGTTTTTGCCTTTATAAGCTCCGCGAGTGCGGAGCTGTGGATTCCACCTCACACAAGCTTGGCTCCTAGCTTGCCGACGCTTTTATAATATAATATAATATATATATATTAATTTTAAGAATTAATTATATATTATATTATATTCATGTGCATAGTTGACTTATAATTTTTAGTCCATTGCGTCGAGCGTTGAGAGTTGACTCTGGTCCCAGTTCCGGATTTTCGAACGTCCTTGCGTATAATTTAATATCTTGTACTTTGCGTTTCGCGTCTTGTACTCTTGTAATTTTGAGACGTTTCTCATCAATAATTGGAACCACTTTGATTGTATTTTGTACTTTTGAGCTTTTTGGTCGTTTGCGTCTTCAATTCGTCGAATCTGTCTTTTGTCTTCACCTTTTATTATTTAAACGAATATCACTTGTAAATAGAACAATTGCAACTAAAAGCTTGTCTTTCTTGAGGGATAATGCTATGAAATATATGTTCGTTTTTAGCATTATCAAATATTCCCACACTTGAGCGTTGCTTGTCCTCAAGCAATATAGTCTTGAAATATACTAGAATCACTTCTTTATTCTTCACACTTTGTACATCAGTGATTTCTATACTGCGGTATGAACAATGGTAGTAACGATGTGGTTTACAGTCCCACATGACTATGAAAATTTTGATCCTTTAAGGAAATAGGATCTTTATGAAAACATTTGATCTTTTGAAAATTAAATCTAGCTTTTAACCTAGATAAGTTTTCCGGAATAACCCTTCACCGATGTTTGCAAAATATTTTTGTGGGTTTGGTGGGTTTCAGATTTGAAAATTTTAGCTCAAAACTTGTGGTTTTGTGTCACCCACTTGCTAACCTTGTATTGGGAAAGCAACACGTCCAGTATACTTGCTCCAATTATTACCTCTCTGTAAACTACCATCCGGTTGTAAAGGAAAGCGTTGAACAAGCAACTGTTAAGGCAATGTCCCCTGACATGCTTTTAATTATGGTCTATAACGTGTCGGACGCAATTACTATCCTTTGTAGGAGCAATAGTAAAGCTCACCCTTATAATTTTCTGGTCTGGCACAAGGTCCTGTCTTTGACCATGCTATGCAACCACCGTTCTTATGGTTGACACCCGATTTGGTTCAGGTGACCTAATGAATTCTAGGTGAATTTCTAGGATTTTACGTTCAAGGGTAATGAACGCATTGAAAATGGGTTTTCAGAAAACAAATCGGTTTGTAATTTTGATCAAAATATTTTCTCGTTCAAGCTCGAGTTTAGATATCATCGAATTCCATGAGTTTGTAATTCTCAATATTTAAGGTCAATCTCTAGGATTGAGTAATATCAGGCTTAAAAGCTGATTTTTGATCTTTTAAGGAGATTATCCTTTCTGGGGGTCTGATTCATTAGTCTTATCCAGCTAATTTGCACGGCGTCCTCCCCATTTTACAAGACAGATCCTCTCATGGTTAGGATAAGTCTGACCACTTGGCGACCCTGTTTGATGTTGAGGTCCGTGGATTTCCTGCTGATTTTAGTGATGACTTTTCTAGATTTTTCGTCAACCTACAGCTGGTCTGGACGACAACTTCATGACCTAAATCAAGAAGCGCGTTTCTTTTTCGGAAGACTTTACTTCCTTTAAGTGATGAAATTGATTCATCGTGTAGATCCATCTTTCTTACAGTAAATCGGGTAAAACTGTTTAGTTTAGTCCAAAGCAAAAGTATCTTCAATTATTTGTTACAGAAATATGTGACATATGTTTAAAATAACTAGGTAAATTTTCCCATACTTGGCTTTTATTTTCTTTTATTTACCTTTTTATTGTCCTCTATTCCATTTTAAATGAATTTTAACATTTTGGTTTGTTTCTCAATTTATGTCCTTTCCGAGGTAACAATAATTTCGGTGTTAACACCTAGTTTTATCGTTCATAAATATGTATAAACATGATTTTGAGTTCATTTAATTGAAAATTTTGAAAAATTTTACTAGAAGTGGGTAGTCAGTATATAAGACTAGGGCTGTTCTTTATTATCAGAGAGCACTAGATTCTAATACAACTACTACGTTACTAGTATTTTTGATGATAACCAAGTGTTTAAGTTAAAAATTTTAAAAATCCGAAAGAATTTAACCCCTTCCCACACTTAAGATCTTGCAATGCCCTCATTTGCAAGAAATCAGTAACAATTTAAATTATTGAGGGTGATTAGCGTAGAAAAAAGATTAAATTTTACCAAAGTTTCCAAACATATTGGCGTTTGTTTGCTGAATGATAAATGGTGCATATCATTTTTTCATTCCGTCTGTTGGTACATCACATTTGTTTTTCGTTTTGTCAAAATTAATAGCTTTTGCTGAACTTAATGCCAGTCTTTGAAAATGCGCTGTTTTACCCTATTTTGTACATGAGATAAACTACAAACACATATATACATATTTTTGAAGTTGGGTTTTCACACCACATTCAAAAATTATTAAAATCTAATAAAGTTAGAAAATTATAAAAGCTATTATTATAATAAAATAAGAAATAAGAAATAAGAAAATTAAGAATTAGTAACATTACAATAAAATAAACAAAAATATAAAATTACGGATGAGGAGGATGGTTCCAGTATGGGTCCCAAGCGTATCCATAGATGCTGTAAAATGCTTGGGCCGGGTCATATGTAGGATATGGTGGTCGGCTCTCTAAAGTCCAAGGAGCAAATTCGGGCATAACGGTAGGAATGTAGTCTCTACCTACATGTGTACAATGACTTATGATTTGGCTTTGATGATACTGCCAATCTTGAAATGCTTTTTGTCTAGCCATTTCATACTCGTGTCGAGTCATAAAAATTTGCATTTCCGTCATTGGATTACCCCCTCCCGGTTGACCTTGCTGTTGATCTCTTTCAACTTGTGGATGCCTGCCATCATAACGTGCTGCCGCGTTGTTTCGTTTCTTTAAGACCTTAGCACCATGATAAACACGCAAATCTATTCTATCGCGGAGTTCTGGTTCTGCCATTAATATTCCCCCCGACTTCTATCCACACCGAGATATTCAGCAATTAAAGTAATAAATATACCACCTCCTATTATGCTACCACGCCTCATACCCCTAACCATAGTCAATAAATAATAACCCACACAAAAAGGTATACTTACAGCGCTATGTGAGTCTCGAATACACATGTGGTAAAACAAATCCTGTTCATTTACCTTTTCCTTATTCTTACCTCGTTGTGTAATCGAATTGGCTAAAAACCTATGGATTACTCTTAATTCAGCTCTATCAATATCAAGATAAGAGTATAATCCCCCCTGGAATCGGCGATGGCTAGTCATCCTACTCCATACGTCATTTGTATCAAAATTCTCATCCACCCTCCTACCATAAACTATTAACCTCTGGCAATCATAAAATGCTAGCTCCTCGGGCGTATATATACCTAAAGCCCGAGCCATGTCTAGTAAGGATATATGGCGCATCTCCCCTCCTAATAAAAATCTAATAAAACTACGATCGGTTAAAGTATCTACCCGATCATTTATTTCAATAGTACACAATAACTCTATACACCATTCTCTATATACAGGTCTACGCATGTTGAATAAATGTACCCAATCACTAAAAGTAGAATTACCATACATTTGAGTAATTCCTTGATAATAGTCTCCTCATTGTGATTTTATGAAAGATTTGATGAAAAATGGTGAGAAATCACGAATTTGGGCGACTTTTTTGTGTGTTTTTTCGCAGAAAAATGGGTGTGAGTGTGCAAACTGGTCTGTTTGACCAGTTATTTTTTTTTAGATTTTTGATGCTCCGCGAGTGCGGTGGTGGGAACCCACAAAGCACCGCGAGTCGCGGCGATATTTTTTTTTTTATAAAACCTTATAACTTTATAAAACATAAAATTAATTTAAAAATTAAAATTTTGTTTCTTTTTAGGATGAGGGCGTTTCGGATCGATGTCCTAGTCCGTCCCTCGACAAAAATTTTAAAATTTGTCATTTTTAAGCGCTGTTTTAAAAGCAAAGATTTTTGGGTTTTTTTTTAATGTTTTTGGCATACTTTAATTCAATAAGATTAAAAATAATGATAATAAAAGTTCTCGTCCCTACCTCGGGTAAAGCAATTTCGGTTCAACGACCTAGTCTTCAACTCACGACGAATTTTAAAAATCATATTTTTAACTTAGCGAAATAAAGTAAATTTTTATTTTTAAATTCACACCAAACTTAAATTTAAAATGCATAAAATTGAAAATTCATATTAATAATTAAAAATTCACACCAAACTTATATTATATTTTTGTTTTTATACATACAAACTTATATTAAAAATATTAAAATTTTTAAATATTTACAAACTTAAATATATTGATTTTAAAAAAAAATTCACAATATTAATTTAATATTTACATATTAATTTTAAAAACATGGTAAAAATAAAATTAAAAATCTTTTTGGCTTTTATCCCACTTTAATCAATCAAATATTATCAAAAATATGCGCCCCTTTTTTCGGTAAAGTAATTTCGGTTCAACGACCTAATTTAACTCATGACGAATTTTTGAAATATTTTGGGTTGATTGATTAAAGATATTTATACCTTAAGAATAAACGTTAAATTTCGCAGTGATGTAATAAATTTTTTTATGATATCAATAATTTCGGTCGCAAGACCTAATTTTATTGAATACCAATTTAATACTTTATTGCGAACAAATTAGCGTTTATTATCAAAAGGTTAAAAATAAAAATAAAAATAAAAACTGTACAGACTTACCTGTGAGATAGTATTCTTAGTGATATGCTCTAGCCCACTCATAAGATAGTCGGACTAATTGATTTTCCATGGCTACATAGGCGTAACCTCGAGCATTTAACGTTTTTTCTTCTAAACATATGAACGGTCCATCTCTGCATAGAGTAACAAATTCGGTATTCGAATAGGTTTGATTATTTGAACATTTACCTTCGTGTGACCATTTTCCGCATTTGTGACATCTTTCAAGGTGTCGTGATCTCCTTTTTGCTGCGGATTTTGATTTTCCTTTACCAAATTGTAACTTATTATCTTCGCATCTGGATTCTTTTCTTACTCCATCCAATTTACCTCTGATTAATGATACTATTTCACTTGGAAATGTGTCATTATTACGTTTAGTGATCAAAGCGTGTAGCATTAGACCATGGTTTAATTCACAGGAAGTCTTCATCTCGTAAAACCTAAAAAAAATAAAAATTCAGAATGGGGGGAGAAGACTAGTTCTTTAGGGTCTGCTAGGGAAAGACCATTCGGGTTCCATTTTCGAGAACTACACGAAAACAGAAAATCTAACTCTAACAGAAATACATATTATCCTTAAAAGACTTGATTCTCCCCATACTTAGTTAGCTGTGGTGTTGAAATTGTGATTAACTTCGTTGTCAACTTCCATCGGACTATCTATGTAATGTTTAACTCTGTGACCATTAACCTTAAATTCAATCCCATTTGAATTTATTAATTCTACTGTTCCGTATGGGAAAACTCTTTTGACTATGAATGGTCCAGACCATCTTGATTTCAATTTTCCAGGAAATAGCTTGAATCCTGAATTGAAAAGAAGAACTCTGTCTCCTTCTTTAAATTTTTTGGAACTTCTGATTCTTTTATCATGCCATTTCTTCGTTCTTTCCTTATAGATTAACGAATTTTTGTATGCTTCTTGTCTTAATTCTTCTAATTCATTTAGTTGACTTAATCGTAGACGTCCAGCTTCATGTAAATCAAGATTACATGTCTTCAAAGCCCAAAATGCTTTGTATTCAATTTCTAGTGGAAGATGACATGCTTTTCCGTAAACGAGTTTAAAAGGTGTGGTTCCAATTGGAGTTTTGTAGGCTGTTCTAAAAGCCCAGAGTGCATCCTCCAATTTAATGGACCATTCCTTCGGATTTGATCCTACGGTTTTCTCTAGAATACGTTTTAACGCTCGGTTGGTATTTTCAACTTGTCCACTTGTCTGTGGATGATAAGTAGTGGAGATTTTATGAGTTACTCCATATCTTTTAAGAACTTTCTCAAGTTGATTATTATAGAAATGAGTTCCCCGATCACTTATTAAAGCTTTCGGTGTTCCAAACCTAGCAAAAAGGCGTTTTAAAAAGTTGACTACAACTCGTGCATCGTTAGTTGGGAGAGCTTGTGCTTCCGCCCATTTAGATACATAATCAATGGCTACGAGAATATAGAGATTATTATGAGATTTTGGAAATGGACCCATAAAGTCAATACCCTAAATGTCAAATACTTCACATACTTGAATGACATTTTGTGGCATTTCATCACGTTGACTTATTTTTCTGGCCCTTTGACAAGCATCACATGATTTGCAAAGAAGGTGTGCGTCTTTGTAAATTGTAGGCCAATAGAATCCAGCATCGTAAACTTTTCTTGCTGTTAGTTGAGGCCCATAATGCCCTCCTGTTGGTCCTGTGTGACAATGGTTTAAGATTTTACTAGCTTCATCTCCGAATACACATCGGCGTATTATTCCATCTAGACAACTTTTAAACAAATGTGATCTTCCCAGAAATAGTATTTTATATCATTAAAGAATTTCTTTCGTTTTTGGTACGACAATCCTTTTTCAAGGAATCCACATACTAAGTAGTTTGCATAGTCTGCAAACCATGGAATTTCATTATAATCTATCTTCAATAGATATTCATCAGGAAAGTTGTCTTGTATGGCCGATTCATTTAGAACTTCTAATTCGGGATTTTCAAGACGAGAAAGATGATCAGCGGCGAGATTTTCTGCTCCCTTTTTATCTCGGATTTCAATATCAAACTCTTGTAAGAGTAAGATCTAACGGATTAATCGTGGTTTAGCATCTTGTTTCGAAAATAGGTATCTAAGAGCAGAATGGTCGGTATAGACCACCGTTTTAGCTAGAACGAGATATGAACAAAATTTGTCAAAAGCAAAGACAATAGCAAGGAGTTCTTTTTCAGTAGTTGTGTAATTTGTTTGTGCTCCTTGTAACGTCTTACTAGCATAATATATAGGTTGAAATCATTTTTCAATCCTTTGTCCTAAAATGGCTCCCATTGCAAAATCACTTGCATCGCACATTAGTTCAAACGGTAGATTCCAATTTGGAGTTATCATGATTGGCGCATTAGTGAGTTTCTCTTTAAGAATATTAAAAGATTTGATACATTAATCTGAAAAGATGAATGGAGCATCCTTTTCTAGGAGTTTATTCATAGGAGTGGCAATTTTAGAAAAATCTTTTATGAAACGTCGGTAAAAACCGGCATGCCCTAGAAAAATCCTAACTCCTCTAACATTGGTAGGATGTGGAAGTTTAGCAATTACATCTACTTTAACTCTATCCACTTCTATTCCTTCCTTTGAAATTTTATGACCAAGAACGATGCCTTCTTTAACCATGAAATGGCATTTCTCGCAATTAAGAACTAGATTTGATTGTTCACATCTAATAAGCATTCGTTCAAGATTAACTAAACAAGATTCAAAAGTATCACCGAAGACTGAAAAGTCATCCATGAAAACTTCCATGCATTCTTCTATCATGTCGTGAAAAATGGCCATCATACACCTTTGAAAGGTTGCAGGGGCGTTGCAAAGTCCAAATGGCATGCGTTTGTAAGCAAAAGTACCATAAGGGCATGTGAATGTGGTTTTCTCTTGGTCTTCGGGTGCTATTGGAATTTGAAAGTATCCGGAAAAACCATCAAGAAAACAATAGTAACTATTTCCGGCTAATCTTTCCAACATTTGATCAATAAAAGGTAAGGGAAAGTGATCTTTTCTGGTGACGTCATTTAATTTTCTATAATCAATACATACACGCCATCTTGTTACAGTCCTAGTAGGAATAAGCTCATTTTTCTCATTTGTGATGACAGTCATGCCACCCTTCTTAGGCACGCATTGAACTGGGCTTACCCATGGACTATCAGAAATTGGATAAATTAAACCTGCATCTAGCAGTTTAATAATTTCTTTCTTAACAACATCTTGCATATTAGGATTTAGTCTTCGTTGGCGTTGCACATACGTTTTATGACCTTCTTCCATAAGGATTAGGACTTATTCCTTTAATATCATGAATCTTTCATGCAATAGCTGGTTTATGAGCTTTTAACACAGAAATGAGTTGAGATTTTTCATTTTCAGTAAGAGAAGACGATATTATTACATGTAATTCAGATTCACCATGTAAATAAGCGTATTCCAAATGGTTTGGAAGTGGCTTTAACTCTAATTTTGGCGGTTCTTCTATCGATGATTTATATCGATATCAGTCTTCTTCTTTTAGCATTTGAATTTCTTCTGTTGTTGGTTCATATCCATTAGCCATAAGTGTAGCTAACATTTCAGTTTCATCAATTGGTTCAGTACCTTCTCCTAAAGAACATTCTCCTGTTCCTTGTAATTCTGGAAATTCTTCTATCAATTCTGCATGTGATTCTATAGTTTGAATATAATAACATGTATCATCCGCAGATTGTGGTTGTTGCATTGCTCTATCAACTGAAAAGGTAACACTCTTGTCCTCTATACTTAGGGTTAGTTTCTTACCAAACACATCTATCATTGCTTTAGCCGTGTTTAAAAATGGTCTTCCTAATATGAGAGGAACTTGAGAATCTTCTTCCATGTCCAGAACAACAAAATCTACTGGAAATACTAAAGTACCAACTTTAACTAGCATGTTCTCCATTATCCCTCTAGGATATTTTACTGATCTATCGGCTAGTTGTATGCTTATTCTTGTTGGTTTCAATTCTCCAAGGTCTAGTTTAGTGTATAGTGAATACGGCATTAAATTTATACTAGCACCTAACTCTGCCAATGCTTCTATTGAACTAAGACTACCCAGAAAACATGGAATTGTGAAACTTCCTGGATCAGATAGTTTTTCTGGTATCTTATTCAACAGCACTGCTGAACAATTAGCATTCATAGTAACAGCCGAGAGTTCTTCCATTTTCTTTCTATTTGAGATTAGATCTTTCAGATATTTAGCATATCTAGGCATTCCTGAAATCACATCAATGAAAGGAAGATTTACATTTATCTATTTAAACATATCCAAGAATTTGGATTGCTCGGCTTCAAGTCTCTCCTTTCTCATTTTACTCGGGTAAGGAAGTGGTGGTTGGTATGGTTTAACATAAGGTTTTGCCTTAACTGTGTTATCTTCATTAACTTTTTTAACTACCGGTTCTTTTTCCTTATCTTGTTCAGGTTGTGGTTCTTGTGGAGTAGGAATAGCTTCATCAGAAATTACAGGTATTTCAGGTGGTTTAAGTGTAATACCACTTCTTGTGGTAATGGCTTTAGCTGTTTCATTTCGGGGGTTAGCATTTGTATCACTAGGTAAACTTTCCGGTTTTCTTTCACCTATTAACCTTGCTAGGTTACTTACTTCTTGTTCCAGATTTTGAATAGAAGCTTGTTGATTTCTAAATGCTTGAGCATTTTGTTCATTTGTTTGTTTCTGAGATGTGAAAAATTGCGTTTGAGATTCAACTAGCTTTGTCATCATATCTTCTAAATTCAGATTTTTATCATCGGTTTGTGGTGGTTTGTTTTGAAAATTAGGTCTTTGCTGATTGTAAGTATTATTGGATACTTGTTGATTACTAGGACCTTGTTAGTTGTTGTATGGAACATTTCGATTATAATTCTGGTTTTGGTTGTAAATTGGTCTTGGCGGTTGATAATTATTCTGATAATTATTTCCAGGCCTTTGGTTTATGTATGAAACATTCTCTCTTTGTTCCATTGTTAGTTCAATACTGAGACAATCTTTTGTCAAATGTGGTCCTCCACACTGCTCACAACTAATTTGTATTGAGTGAATATCCTTAGTCATCTTTTCCATTCGTCTCTCGACAGCATCTATCTTTGCAGAAATGGAATCTAAGTCATGGCTAGAATCGGCTCTAGCTGCTTTAGATGATCTAACGATATCTTTTTCTTGGTGCCACTCATGTGAGTGGGAAGCAGTGTTATCAATAATCTTATAAGCATCAGTTTCTGTTTTCTTCATAATAGAACCACCAGCTGCTATGTCTATGTCTTTCCTTGTAGTGATGTCGCATCCTTGGTAGAATATTTGTACTATTTGACAGGTGTCTAAACCATGTTGCGGACATCCTCTTAATAACTTTCCAAATTTGGTCCATGCCTCATATAGAGTTTTATTTAGCTTCTGTGTGAACGTAACAATTTCTCCTTGAAGTCTCACAGCTTTGGATGCCGGAAAGAATTGTTTAAGAAAATTTTCAACTAAAACGTCCCATGTATCAATCGCCCCTTCAGGTAACGATTCCAACCAATCTTTGGCTTCTCCTTTTAAAGTCCAGGGAAATAACATGAGATATATCTGTTCATCCTCCACTTCTCTTATTTTAAATAGAGTGCAGATCCTATTAAAGGTACGAAGATGTTCATTTGGATCTTCCTTCAGCGCACCACTAAATTGGCATTGATTAGTTACCATGTGTAGAATTTGTCCTTTGATTTCATAATCTGGCGCATTAATGTCCGGATGAGTAATTGCGTGACCTTGGCCAGTGCGTTTAGCTCTCATTCGGTCTTCCATACTTAAAGGTTCCAGATTTTCCATGATTGAATTTGTTGAATCTGAATCACTAGAGGATTCTGATTTAATGGTTCGTTCCTCAACAATCTCTGTTTGAATGATTGGTGGTTCCGGAGGAAAAATTATTGGTTCAGGATCTCGAAATCGTCCCTGAATATTCTCCGGATTCTCAATTGTGAGGTCGGGTTCAAAAAATGGATTATCGGAAATTTGAATTTGAGTACTTGGTCGACTGGATGACGATTCTAAAGAAAAATCGACGGCGACAATATTTGCTAGATGTCTTGATCGAGTTACAGGTGGTGAACGTACAAAAGGTGGTGAACGTTTTGCTCGGTGCATTCACTGAATATCCTATTAGTTTTTTAAAAAGAAAGAAAAATTATATAAGTTATCCAATTAATAGACTTTTCTGATTTTGCCCACGTTTCGAATAGCCAAAAGATGCAGCAGAGGGGCAGGATTCGTTTGGTCTCAATATAATTGAGTACTGTTTGGCTCCAATAACCCGGTCCACGTACAAATCCAACTATTACTACGAACCAGAAAATTTTGATGTCTATCAATTTAACCACTTAAAACAATTTTTGTTTTGAAATTTAAAGAAATATTAGATAAGAAATAGAGAAAATTCTAAGTCCTAAAAACTATAATGGCGAGAAATAAGAGAGAAAAAGAGCGCGTCGAAAAACGTCGAAAAATAAAAGATTGAAAAAATAATAGGCGTCGAAAAATAAAAATAAGAAAGTAGCGCGTCGAAACTTATAAAGGAACTAAAAACTAAGAATTAGAAGTTGCGTCTAAAAATATTAAAGCTTACAAGGAATTCTATATCCCAAATGGCAATATCTTAAAAAGGTACTAAAAACTTAGAACAGCGTCGCAAAATTCTAAAGCACCTAAATCTTAGTCTAAAGAAAAAGCACGTAAGGGATTTTACGGCAAAGCCTAAAAATCTAGAAATAAAAATAACTATGGCAAATACTATGATTTAAAACTAAATACGAGCGAAAAATACAAATATTATGCTAAAACGAATAAAAAAAAGTACAAAATATAAAAATATACTTAAAGTTGTAAAAAGTACAATTTTTATAAAAATATTATTTTTATATTATTTATTTAATAAAACTATTAATTTTATAAATTAATTAAACTAATTATAACTTAATAATACAAATTAAATAAATAACTAAACTAATTAATTAAATAAAACCCTAAAAACTAAATAATTAAATTAATTAAACCCTAATTTCGTATTAATTGCAGTCCTAGGTTGACCTGTCAGATTGACCTCCGCGAGTGCGGTTAGGTCCAGTTCAAAAGCTCCGCGAGTCGCGGAGGGTCAAATTTAGGCTGAAAAGGGGTTCGTTTTTGCACAGTTTCAGTTTTTTTTTATTTTTATTTTTTTTATGTTTTTCTGTTTTATCAAATATATATAAAATATAAATATAACTAAATATTTTTATAAAACAATAAAATACTTATTTTTAAACTTAAAAATAAAAATACTTTTTTTTAAACTTTATATATTTTTTTAACAAACTCTTTTTGTATTTTTGTATTTTTATATTTTTATATTTTAAAAAAAACTTATATTTTTATACGAAGGACTTAATAAAAACTTTTACAAAATTATATTATTATTATTATTTTTATTATATCATTAGCGTTGAGCTTTCGGCGTTTAAGTTCCCCGGCAGCGGCGCCAAAAATTACTTGATGTTATGCGAGGTGTATATGAAATAGCTTTATTTTTACTAGGAAATACTATTAAATACGATACAATTTTACACAAGATATTTATTTATTTATAGAATGGATATACCAAAACCTTGCTACAACACTTATAGGCAGTGTACCTAATCGTACAGTAGTGTAGTTTTTAGTAAGTCCGGTTCGTTCAAAAGGGAATCTTTTAAACAAAGCTTAACGCTATATTAGTTTTAATTTATAAAAATACAAATATATATAAGTAATATTATTATTATAAAGGGCGGTTTTTACCGTTTAATGACCGGTTTGTCGATTTTTAAAACTTTAGTCGCAGTTAAAACCTAATGTAAAATATTAAATAAATAAAAGACTTAATTTAAAGCGTAAAATAAATAACGATAATGAAATTGCAATAAATAAAAGTGCGATGAAATAAAATTGCGATAATTAAAAAGTGCGATAATTAAAAGTGCAATTAAATACAATGACAATAAATAAAAGTGCGATAATTAGAAGTGCAATTAAATATGAAAATAAAGGAATTATGCATATTTAAACTTCCGTAATCATGATGTTTGACGTGTTGATTTTAGTTTATTCCCATGGGTTAATTGTTCTTTGTCCTGGATTATTTAATATATCCGTCTGGTTTTGTCCATAACAGTCCATCAGTCATAAATATAAAGTGCGAGTGTCCTCGTCAAATTATCCTTATACCCGAAGTCAAATATTCCAACTAATTGGGGACTTAAACTGTAACAAGGTTTTAATACTTTGTTTAATAATTACACCAGGATATCGACTGCGTGTAATCCAAGGTTTTAATACTTTGTTAACAATTACTCCAAATGTCCTTGTACATAATTTCACCCTTGTTTTAATAAATCTATTAACTAGTAATCCATTCCCGTGTCCGGTTAAATGAACGATTATTCGTACATATAAATATCCCGCCCATCGTGTCCGATTGAGTGTATATGGTTATTTATAGGGACGTCCAATTGTAAATCTTTATAATAAAATTAACAAACTATCATTTAGTTAAACAAGTATAAAGCCCATTAATAGCCCATAGTCTAATTTCCACAAGTGTCGTTCTTTTATCCAAACCCCAATTATGGTGCAAAGCCCAATTACTCAATTTTAGTATTTAGCCCAACATCATGATTACTTCGTTTTAAATAAACATAATAATAACTTAGCTACGAGACATTAAATTAAAAAGGTTGAACATAACTTACAATGATTAAAAATAGCGTAGCGTTACACGGACAGAATTTCGACTTACACCCTTACAATATTCGCTAACATACCCTTATTATTAGAAATTAAAATTAAAATTAAAATTAAAATATAAATATATATATATATATATATATATATATATCTTACGTATGAATGAAGAATAAAAAGATGTGTAAATTTCGGCCGAATGCTCGGCCTTTTATAGGCCCACGTAATACTATTTGACCTTCGCGAGTGCGGAGGTTTTTGCCTTTATAAGCTCCGCGAGTGCAGAGCTGTGGATTCCAGCTCACACAAGCTTGGCTCCTAGCTTGCCGACGGTTTTATAATATAATATAATATATATATTAATTTTAAGAATTAATTATATATTATATTATATTCATGTGCATAGTTGACTTGTAATTTTTAGTCCGTTGCGTCGAGCATTGAGAGTTGACTTTGGTCCCGGTTCCGGATTTTCGAACGTCTTTGCGTATAATTTAATATCTTGTACTTTGCGTTTCGCATCTTGTACTCTTGTAATTTTGAGACGTTTCTCATCAATAATTGGAGCCACTTTGATTGTATTTTGTACTTTTGAGCTTTTTGGTCGTTTGCGTCTTCAATTCGTCGAATCTGTCTTTTGTCTTCACCTTTTATTATTTAAACGAATATCACTTGTAAATAGAACAATTGCAACTAAAAGCTTGTCTTTCTTGAGGGATAATGCTATGAAATATATGTTCGTTTTTAGCATTATCATCCCACAAGCTCGATAACTTCCGTCGGTTATCAAACTCAAACCGAGTTTCCAACACCCTCAAAGATCCTAGAAAGCTCAAGTTCTGGGACTTACACGATTATCTGTTCCTCTTCCATCACCTAAAAACTTCTAATTGATCACCTTGGAAGAAGAACCTCTCCTTTTTGTTAAATCATCAACCAAGAACCGAGCAACCGTCTAACGTGTTTTATCCAAAACTCTTCGACAACCATTTTCCTTAGTGACTAGAAACTCTAATCTGCCCACATATTCCATAACCCCTGGAATATTGACCAAACACCATTGGTCATCCCGTTTCCAAACCCCGCAAGCAATAAACTCCCCTGATACTCCCACTATCGATTTCAACTCGATGCATCTCGTTCGATACCACAACCACTCTAACCCGAGAGAAAAACACTCTCCTGAGCTTCCGTAACAAACCCATATCTCTGAAAACACAGCTCTTACTGTTCAAAGTTTTCCAAGACAAAACCCACTCGTGCTCGCGTCATAAAACCCGAAAAAGTTCACCCTAAAAACTACCAAGATTCAAAAAATCGTATATCAAGATCCAATGGCCAGTTCAAGCTCAGATTTTTACCACGTGTAGATCAGTGTGTCTAATATTCACAACCAAAAAATCAAGTTGATCCAACTGTTAACGAACCCGCTACAAATTTTCTTCTGCTGCAGCTCTTGAAACTCTGAATTTGATAGTTCAATCATTCTTTCGCACGGGATAGCGAAGAACAAGAAATCAGATTCGCTACCCGGGTCTGCCGAAATATCTCTCCGCAATGAAACCATCGACCCGACCTCTGACTCCGTAACCCTTCGTAAAAAAATCACCATCATGATGCAATCAGCGTCCCGATTACAAAATAACTTTCAAGAACTGTCACACGAATCTTGTGTGATCAACTCTCCCGGATACATAGACATATTCATGAGTTCATTGCGACCTGCTAAGTCACCTGGTCTCGATACACGTTGCAAGATAAAACCCTAGAACGTCGTTTTTCAAAAAAAAAAAATGAAAAATATTGGCAGAAGCTATCTCGCTAACGCGAGCTTCTTCCCTTTGTTCATCTTGCGATCGCGAATCGAACATCATCAGCAATTCGTTTTTTTCTTCTTCTTGCTTCCAATTCACCATCGTGCCCATAAAACCGATCCTAAGCTCTGATACCATTTGTTAGGAATTCAGAAGGCCCCAACAAGATAAGTGATTTAAACCAATCACTTACCCACGAACGACAAACGAATAATAAAGAATAAATAAATAAAGATAAACGAGACGAGATTTAACGTGATTATATCTCAACTCCTAAATACGGAGAAGAGTTTACTCCACGGGTACAAACCAGATATTTTTCACTATTTTTTTCGTGCATATTGTTATGGGTTACATGGGGCCCCATTTATAGGCAAATACAAACAAGGAAACAACTTAGGGACAAGAAAGAACATTCTGGCCGACCTAGCTCTTGTTAATGATTTTAGTGTTATCAACGATCATTTTAGGTAATTGGTATTTACTATAAAGCAAATGCTTATCGAATTATGCTAAATGAGGAGTTTGGAGAGTGCGGAGTGCACGCTCGTTCGGGTTAGTTCGATAAGGTCTTTGAAATTACATCATTTGATGGAAAGGTAACCATGAATGGCGATGTCATTTTGTGAAAAGTGATGTTATTTTCTAAAAGAAGTGAATGAAGAAGTTGCATCTTTTCATTGAAAGGTTACATATTTTCATTGAAGCGTTACATCCTTTCGTCGCACCCTTTCACCTATTATATATAAGGGAATTTGCTTTCATTTTAACATATACAAAAAATCATATTCTCACTAATACTATAATTTGATCTCTTCTTGCATAGAATCAAATTGCATTTTTGTCTTATCCCAATTAAGATTTCGTGTAACCCGAGGCAAGTAGGGTCGAAATACTTAATTAGGAACGTGTTTCACGATTCAAAAATCAATCCGGGATTATCAATTCACAACACTTATTTCTAACAGCGATCGTCAGGGGCGAAACTATTTGGGGGCATGGTGGGGCGCCCACCCCATTAGATTTGCAATTTTCAGTGTAAAATTTTTGGGTTTTTCAACTTTGCCCTAGGTGAATTTTTTTTTGCCCCAAAACCTACATATTTTGCTCCAAAACCTTCAAATTTTTGCCCAAAATTCTTCAACTTTTGGCCAAAAACCTTCAAATTTTGCCCAAAAACCTCCATAATTTGCCTAAACAACCTCAATTTTTCCCCTAAAAACTCCATATTTTGCCCAAAAAAATTACTACGGTCTTCAATTTTTTTTGCCCACAGTAAAAAAAAATCATAGTTCGGCGATCACGAAACTCTCTTCTTTGTTTTTTTGCGTTCGCGAGCTCCACTCTCCCAGCTCCATATCCTTTGTTTATTTCTTCTTCGCACTCAAGAGATGGATACGGTGTAGCCGTGTAGGATGTGGAATTCTTCAATTGTGGAATAAGTCAATCCAGTAAATCAACTCTTCAGATGACTTACAATTCCCTCTATATCTATAAAATCTCACTTGTAGACCACGTTGAAAAGAATCTATAAAATCTCATTTAATTTTCATTTGACTTTCAGAAAAAAATAAAAAAAAGTCATCTCTGAATTTTAAATTTTGTTGGCAACAAAATACTTTTAACTCATTATTACTTATTTTAATTAATAATAATCACATCCTAACATGTAAACTGGGTCTATAAATGCAAATACGACATTGGCTATCAGTTCAAATTTGAAATTCACAAATATAAAACACGATGAAATCTCAACTAATACTTTCAGTTTTAACTCTTTGTTTATGTGTAACATTATCAATATCCTTTCATAATCATGTTACACCAAGTTCTCAAGATTTCATAAATTGCCTTGAATCCAAATCAAATAATGTTCATAACATCTCTCAACTCATATTCACCCCTAACAATGTATCTTTCCTACCAATATGGCAAGTTAGAGTTAACAACCACAGATTCAACAAATCATCAACTCCGAAACCATCGGTCATTGTTACTCCGATCGATGATGCTCAGATCGAAGCAACACTATTATGCAGCAAGAAATACGGGTATGAGATGAGGATTAGAAGCGGAGGCCATGACTATGAGGGAGTCTCGTCTACCGCTGATGTTCCGTTTGTGATGCTCGATCTAGCCAGAATGAGGTCTATAAATGTGGACGTTGCAAAAAGGACCGCATGGGCTGAAGCTGGCACTACACTTGGTGAAGTGTACTATGCTATATCTCAAAAGACCAACAAGTTGTATTTCGCAGGTGGAATTTGTCCCACGGTGGGTGTTGGCGGGTATATGGGTGGTGGTGGCTATGGATACCTGATGAGGAAATATGGTCTAGCTGCAGATAATGTTGTTGATGTTCGGTTCATGGATGTCAATGGAAATATTTTAAATAGAAAGTCTATGGGCGAAGATCTGTTTTGGGCAATTCGTGGTGGTGGATCTGCAAGTTTTGGAATCGTTCTTGCATGGAAGCTTAACTTGGTTCCGGTGCCTGAATTAGTGACTGTGTTTTTAGTGAACATAACTTTGGAACAAGGTGCCACAGAGATTTTTTATAAGTATCAACACGTTATACCGAATATCGATGAAAATTTGTCCATCAGAGTTCAAATGTCTTGCGAAGATATCGTCAACACTAACAAGAGAACCATACGAATGTTATTTTATGGACTTTATCAAGGCTCAATGAACACATTACTTTCTTTGTTAGACGAAAAGTACCCCGAGCTTAATGTCACACGAGAAATATGCCAAGAGGTTACAATGGTCCAGTCAACCCTTTTTTTCCAAGGTTATCCAATCGACACCCCACTAGAGGGTCTTGCTAACCGAACTATCGGTTTTAGGCTCAATGGACAAAACAAATTAGATTACGTACGCACCCCAATCCCTATAAGTGGCCTCAAACAAATCTGGAGACAGATGTTTAACAGTGTAGGATCAGCAGTGACCATGCAACCTTTTGGGGGGAAAATGAATGAGTACTCGGAGACATCACTTCCTTTTCCTCATAGAGCTGGAGTGTTGTACCAATTTCACCAAGTGGTTCGGTTTCGTGACCAAACCTCAGACACGACACCAGTATCGCTTCAGCGTGTCAGTTGGCTACGAAACTTTAGCAAGTATATAACACCTTATGTGTCGAAGAACCCGAGGGAGGCGTATTATAACTACATTGACTTTGATTTGGGAGTTGGAAGTGCTACTTATGAAGAAGCAAGTGTGTGGGGAAATAGATACTGGAAGGAAGACAACTTTAAAAAGTTGATTCGTATCAAAGCTAAAGTTGACCCAAACAATTTTTTTAACCACCCCCAAAGTATACCGGTTTTCTAGTTCATCATATTAATGTATGCATTATTGATGAATGAACAAATAATAGTAACCTAAATGGTTAATCTTTAATCTCGAGTTCTTATTTTGGATGATTACATAATATAGTTAGATGTTAAAATAATACAGTAATTTATTGTGCAACTCTAGAAATTAATAGTAAATTTACATTAAGTTTATTTTCAAGAGAAACATGTCAATGTTAATTAATATGCGTAGATAATCCTTAATTACTTTATTAGAGTACATGTTGTAAAGGTGCTCCGCAATATCTTCGACTTAGTGTACATGGAAGAACTTTGAGTCTTTTAGCACTCATTTCAACGTCGAGAGAGATTGATGTTTAAAATTTAATCCGTCAATAAATATCCGCTAGTTCACGTGTTTAAAAAGTTTAACACGTGTAGTTCATGGATGTCCAGTGTTTATATTTAAACGTTAATAATTTTTGTTTGAATGATGCCAGCTAACAACTTAAATGTGATTACAGCTAGAATCAAGTAAAATCGCGAGTTCATAAGTCTATACTTATTCAGCAGATGACTCAAATACAGAACAAGTCAAAATTACATATGTCGTTGAAATCAAACCCATAATGTTCGATTTGTGTTCTAATCGCAGGTCGACTATAAAATTGGTCTTCGAGTCAAAACGTGAAAAAGAAATATATACTGCTCTGCGGCTCGAGCTGCGGTCCAACCACGGGTCAACTGCAGTGGCCCTATTACAATTACATTTGCAAACATCACTTCAAAATGGGTGTGATTGACTAGGTGTGATTAATCTCTTTATAAATTGACTAGGTGTGATTAATCTCTTTATAAATTCATTATTACTCTCATTTGGAAGGTATTGTTAGAAAATATGTGAATATGATGAGTCAAAGAAGTTTTAGCTAAGTATTTTGAGTCTGAAAAATTAGAGTCTGTACAATTAGAGTCTGGAAGATTGAAGAACACAGACTCTGCTCAACAAGTAACACATATTCTACTAATGCTGATAAGTGATAAAGACTATATCAAATACACGTGAAATCCTTGAAGATAAGAATGAAGAGATTCCATTAAAGCGAATATCTCTGATTTCTAGGAAAAGATTATTGAAGAGATTTGATATTATCTAGTTTCCTTATATTTTCCATAGTTTGTTATAGAATAGATCTTTGAAGATTTGTGAAGCGTGTTTCTCAAAACTATAAATAGGGAACTTGTAATTCATTTCAAATCGCCAATTCAATAATAATAATCTTCTCAAATTGTTCATTCTTTTATGTGTTGTTTATAATTGAATAGTTCAATTGATTCTGCACTTTATAACTTTATTGTTATTATGTTCAATTGATCTCTTGAAAAGTTCTAGGTTGCTTAATTGTGGACCAACAACTGGTATCAGAGCGGTTAAAGATATAAATTCTCAATTGATATTTTTAAACGATCTAAGAATACCTAGAACAAGAAAACACACTAAAACATCTGTCATCATGTCTAATTCTATTACTGCTCCTGTTATAGCTGGAAAAGGTGTACCTATCTTTGATGGTACTGATTTTACAACCTGAAAACTAAAGTTACTTTGGTATCTTGGTTTCATTCATGATGAAATGGAAAGAGTTCTAACTGAAGGACCAATTATTCCTGGGAAATTGACTGATGAGGTAAGTAATGCTGATGGTACTGTTGTTAAACCTGCTTAGTTTACTCAAACTCCAAGAGCTCAGTGGACAGACCAAGATGCTATTCTATATCGGTTAGATAGCAAAATCAGAAGCATTATTGGTAATGCTATTTATGTACCTATCTTGAGAAAGGTAGGGCATGCTAAAATAGCAAAGGCTATGTGGGATATTTTGTTGAATGATTTTGAAGGGGTCGATGTGGTTAAACTCAAAAGAAAAAGAATTTTGTAAGGTTGTATGAAAACTTTACTGCTGAACCAATCATTTTTTGATCTTCATTCAAGATTTCAAGTCTTGATTAATGATTTAGAAGGTGCTGGAGTGGTTAAGACACAGGCTGAATTGTGTCAAAAGTTTGTTGATGCACTTCCAGAGACATTTGAATCTATCATTACATCAATGGTAGTAAGTGAAAATTTGGATAATTATGATCTAAGTGGTTTGTTTGGAAACCTCACTAACTTTGAGGAAACCAAGTTAAAGAAGAAGATAAATGCCAAAAAGATAACCAAAGATCCAGATGCTGCACTAGTTGTAGCAACCAAAAGAAATAAAGAACTACTAAAGCTGAGTCTGAGAAGGAGAGTGATGAAACTTCAGAAGATGAAGAGGTTCAAATGATAGAAGAACAAATGCCTCTTTTTAATCAAAGAATTGAAAAGAAAAGTTTGGACCTAGAAAAGGAAAAGAGACCTTTGATCCCAAGAAGGGTACTTGTTTCAAGTGTGGAAAGGTTGGTCATATTACTGATGAGTGTAAGTCAAAGGTTGAGACTAGTTCAGACTCTGGTAAGTATTTGTAAAAAACAAAGAAGTACAAGCAGTAAGATAACTTGAAGAAGGAAGGTGTGAAACCAGTGGTGAAGAAGGCTGAAAAGTCTCTTTACACAGAAACTTGGGATGATGAAGATTCATCATCTGATGAAGAGGAAAATAAGTGTTTGATGGCCGTTGTTGAACATGAGAAGACATCTAGTCAGTTTGAGGCCGATTTGATGAGAAACTTAATAATCATTCAAATAGTGATAAATCAACTGCTTATAAGCTATAAAATTTTGTTCACTATGTTGATAATGAAAAAAATAAGCATGTTTCAGTATTTGTTGAATGATTTTAAGTCAAGTCTTGAAGAAAACAAAAGATTAAAATCAAAACTTAACAACCTCAAGGCTGTAGTTAGAGAAAAAGAATTACACATAAGTGAAACAGATCAATGCAGAATTGAACTAGCAGCTTACAAAACCAGTTTCAACAAAGAGGTTATAAGATCTGATAATGAAAAAAGGAAAGTTAGGCAAAGAGCAGACAAGTATGAAAAGATTTGTAAATCTTTGAGTGTTTCATCTAAGAAAAATTCAGATGTTATTGCAAGGAAAATACCTGCAGATATTAGGGCAGTGCTACGTGTAGGCTTTGATCTTAAGGATGATGTCGGAATAGAAAAAGAAAAGGATCCCGATAGATTTAAGCCTATAATTTTACCTAACACCTTTATTCTGATTGATGGTGATAAACAATTCTTAATATAACGACCCTCAAATTTCCAACATTTATATATCCTTTCATCATTTATTTTGCCCAAACAATATAATTAAACATAACAATTTAACTTTAATCAATAATTGTTAAGCGTTAAGAATTATAAAACTTAATAATGAACTTTGTGTAATAAACGACGAGTTAATAAAAGACGAAAATAATAATCTAATTAATTTTTGTGAACAAAATATAATACTATAAAACTTGTAGCCTTTAAACAATTAAATTAAAACATTTAATGAGCTATTTAAGCTAATCTAAAGTACAAGGTTTAAAACGAAAAAGTTTCAAACCCTCCCTTGAAAACCCTAGCCGAATTATTTAATAAAAAAGAGGGCAAAATGACTTTTCTACCCTCCTAAAATTTTGCTACTTTTACCACCACCCTAAACCCTAACTTTTGCTTCAAGTATTCCCCTTTAAACCCTAATTCTAGAATCCTCCAATCTCTCCTATAAATAGGGACTTAGGCTAGAGCTATTCTTGTACCAAATCATTCTCACAATTCTCTCTCAAATTTCTCTCTCCCT
This sequence comes from Rutidosis leptorrhynchoides, assembly GCF_046630445.1. NCBI lineage: Eukaryota > Viridiplantae > Streptophyta > Magnoliopsida > Asterales > Asteraceae > Rutidosis > Rutidosis leptorrhynchoides. Next base: position 301,710,446 of record NC_092339.1, read on the forward strand.
CTCTCCTAATTTCGGCCAAGAAAACCGAAAACCACCACCCCATCTTCAAGATCTTTAAGTGATCTTTAATAAATCTTCAAGTTATTCATCGTGTTCTTCGTGTTCTTCGAAGATCTTCAAAGGTGTTCTTCAAATCTTCAAGGTTTTGATCTTCATCTTCAAGTGTTCATCAACTTTTCTTGTTAATCTTCATAGATCTTCATCAAGGTAAAAACCCTAGATCCAAAACTCTTAAAGTTTACTTTCAATTCATGTTATATTCATAATCATATTCATAATAGATCATATACATATATATTGTTCATGTAAAAAAAAGATAAAAATATATACATATACATATACCTACGACCTATATATATATATATATATATATATATATATATATATATATATATATATATATATATATATATATATATATATATATATATATATATATATATATATATATATATATATATATATATATATATATATATATAATTATTTAATCTTTAAAACCCTAGAAGATTTGATCAAGATTTGTTAATGATTTAAAAATGGAAACAAGATATATACACCACATATACATATATTTATTATTTAAGAAGAATATATATACATATATATATACACGACATAAATATATATACATATACATTAAATAGTTAAAACCCTAATTAATTAAACCTAACCCTAATTATTAAACCCTAGGACATTAATTAAACCCTAATTCTTAAATACTACTTTAATTAACTAACCCTAATTAATGAAATCCTAATACTACTTATACTATTAATTAACATGTATACACTATTACTATTACTAACACCTATAACCTACTACTTATATTGTAACACATAAAAATATTTTGGGATATGTATTAGAGATGTATAGATCTTCGAACTTTCTTGACGAATGGTTTCTATGAAACTCTAGGCGGAAGGGTTTGGATTTTTCAATTTAAAGGGTCCTATAGCTCAAGTCCCTAGACCTGAAATGGCCATTCAAAGGGAAAGGGGTGATTGGAAGCTTATCTAATACGGCAAGTATCCTAAAATGGAAAACACTCTTAAAGTAGAAACTTTCTAGTTATAGAAACTTACTAAAATAAGGAACCTACTAAAAGTGGAAACTTTCTAAAAATAGAAACTTACTAGGAAAGGAAACTTAGTAAAACGAACTATACTTACAACACTATCATACTTAAATATCTACTTAAACTTAGGCAAAAACGCTTACTACTCTTAAATGTCAATAGGTTGACTTATCTGCTCACTCATCCAACTTTCTATTCCGAGGAATAACTCTCTCATCTACTTACTAAGGTGAATTCATAGCCCCACTTTACTTTGTGCACAACTTATTTACTTTATGGGGTGAGACTCATGCTGCTTTTAATATTTACAATTTAGACACAAGTGCCAACTGCTAAACTATGCTATACCCGGCTATGTCCGACTAAGTCCCTACAGTGATATTTTTAATTGTTCGTTGATTGTATGCTTAATTATTGGGGGTAGGCCTATCGGGAGTAACGTCCCCGATACATTTGACCAAGTCATTGTATTACTTAATAATGAAATTAAACCGACAAGTATAAACTACAACTTGTCTTTGGGGCAAACTTGAACGTTTAGTCTAAATATCACGCCTTGGCATAACTTTTTAATCCTGCGGGAGATCAACTTTATAAACTAAATCTTGTTGTCTAAAAACAACAATAACTACTTTTGTTAAACCTATGATTTCACTCAACCTTTTTGGTTGACACTTTAGCATGTTTGTCTCAGGTGCTGATTGATTCAAGCTTACTTACTTACTGCTTATGTGATGCTACTTGGACTTAGGAACAAGAGATATCGCATTTACTATTCTTGCATTTGAAACATTTACTTTATTGTAATTTTAATTCTTGTAAAGACATTTCATTTTCCGCTGCGTACTCTCAATAATGTTTGATTTTATCATGTAGTATTGTTCTCGTATATTATAATATGTTGGTTTATTTGATATTAGTGACATTTCTTCCAGATCCTATCTGGAGGATGTTACAGAGTGGTATCAGAGCAAACCAGGCTGTTATAGAGAACCAGAATTGCATCTTTATGTGTGCCTTACTTGCTAGCTAGGGTGCCTTAGCAATCTAGGAAACTATAACCTTTCATGCCTTAGACTTAAAGCACTTAGGATTGCCTTATAATCTTAACAACCTTGCCTTGATAATCTTGGCTTAAATTACTAATCAAAGTTTCTTTCCTAATGATAGGATGTCAAGCGTTAATCAAAACGACAAGACAACTCCTTCCAAACCATCTAAAGTAATGACTCACTTCAAACATGCTATCGAAGAAAATACTGGATATTCTTCAACTGCAAGACCAGTCTAAAGTCCACCTTATGGCTTTGGTGGTCGTCCTTCACTAAACTATAGTCCAGATACTTTACCTAATTCTCCCGAATACTACCCGACTCCAAAACGGAAAGTAAAGGGAAACGCCCTGCAGATTTTTAAAGAAGATAGCTCGTCAAAGAAAAGATTCCCGATCTCCTTCCTACGAAGAAGTTGATTATAAGTACAAGATCATGAATCTGCGAAAAACTACCGATGGCCTAATTCGTCATATTGAAAGGATCGATGTTCAAATGAAGGAAAAAGACCTAGTGATCAGGAAGCTCATGGAGGAAAATGTTGAGCTAAAGAAGGAGATAAAGTTGGTGAAGTATGAAGGTGATAGAAATGCCCAATGGGGGAATCAATCTCTTGGCTACCTAAGAGAAGATGTTAACTTTATATTGAAGATGGAGGAAAACCGCCTCGAGTTCCTGCATGAGAAACAAAAGGCGAAGAATGAGAAAGTTAAAAAGTTTATGAAGAAGGTTGAGGACGAGAAGAAGAAATATGAGGACTACTTCAATCCTAATATTTCCTAGTTTATCCTATTTCAATTTCTCATCTATGTAAAGGCTATGCCTTAAACCATTTCTATATCCGAATCGTGTAGGCTTATTTAATGCCTCGTTCTTAATAATATAAAGTGTTTCGTTTATATCATATTCATCTTTATCCTATCAGATTTATCAAACTTCTATATACCCTTATGTAGTGAAGAATCATGGTTCGTCCAACTACACCAACTCTTACCACGATGTTTCATAATTTTCTCGTCTGACTACGTCTTCCACAACTTCCATAACTAACAAAGATATGAAGGTTAACCAAGTCTATAAAGACTGCAACTTAAAACTAGCCAACCATAAGTTAGTAACTGTTTTCACGGATGACATTTCGAACTGCTCCAAGAGTGAGAAAGGACGTGAGCAACATTTGCAAACTCATTCTTGAGAAAAAGAACAACTCTACGCAAACTTTTCCAAAGTGCAAGTTTTAGCTTAAAACCGACATGTTGTCGATCCAGCTAAGATTACTGTTGTCCTTAACACACTATATTAGAAGTCATCATTGATCACATTGAAATGTCCCGTTCTTATTGATTAAAAACGTTCCATATTAATTGATTTCGTTGCGAGGTTTTGACCTCTATATGAGACGTTTTTCAAAGACTGCATTCATTTTAAAACAAACCATAACCTTTATTTCATCAATAAAGGTTTAAAAAGCTTTACGTAGATTATCAAATAATGATAATCTAAAATATCCTGTTTACACACGACCATTACATAATGGTTTACAATACAAATATGATATAACAAAATAAGTTTCTTGAATGCAGTTTTTACATAATATCATACAAGCATGGACTCCAAATCTCGTCCTTATTTAAGTATGCGACAGCGGAAGCTCTTAATAATCACCTGAGAATAAACATGCTTAAAACGTCAACAAAAATGTTGGTGAGTTATAGGTTTAACCTATATATATCAAATCATAATAATAGACCACAAGATTTCATATTTCAATACACATTCCATACATAGAGATAAAAATCATTCATATGGTGAACACCTGGTAACCGACATTAACAAGATGCATATATAAGAATATCCCCATCATTCCGGGACACCCTTCGGATATGATATAAATTTCGAAGTACTAAAGCATCCAGTACTTTGGATGGGGTTTGTTAGGCCCAATAGATCTATCTTTAGGATTCGCGTCAATTAGGGTGTCTGTTCCCTAATTCTTAGATTACGAGACTTAATAAAAAGGGGCATATTCGATTTCGATAATTCAACCATAGAATGTAGTTTCACGTACTTGTGTCTATTTTGTAAATCATTTATAAAACCTGCATGTATTCTCATCCCAAAAATATTAGATTTTAAAAGTGGGACTATAACTCACTTTCACAGATTTTTACTTCGTCGGGAAGTAAGACTTGGCCACTGGTTGATTCACGAACCTATAACAATATATACATATATATCAAAGTATGTTTAAAATATATTTACAACACTTTTAATATATTTTGATGTTTTAAGTTTATTAAGTCAGCTGTCCTCGTTAGTAACCTACAACTAGTTGTCCACAGTTAGATGTACAGAAATAAATCGATAAATATTATCTTGAATCAATCCACGACCCAGTGTATACGTATCTCAGTATTGATCACAACTCAAACTATATATATTTTGGAATCAACCTCAACCCTGTATAGCTAACTCCAACATTCACATATAGAGTGTCTATGGTTGTTCCGAAATATATATAGATGTGTCGACATGATAGGTCGAAACATTGTATACGTGTCTATGGTATCTCAAGATTACATAATGTACAATACAAGTTGATTAAGTTATGGTTGGAATAGATTTGTTACCAATTTTCACGTAGCTAAAATGAGAAAAATTATTCAATCTTGTTTTACCCATAACTTCTTCATTTTAAATCCGTTTTGAGTGAATCAAATTGCTATGGTTTCATATTGAACTCTATTTTATGAATATAAACAGAAAAGTATAGGTTTATAGTCGGAAAAATAAGTTACAAGTCATTTTTGTAAAGGTAGTCATTTCAGTCGAAAGAACGACGTCTAGATGACCATTTTAGAAAACATACTTCCACTTTGAGTTTAACCATAATTTTTGGATATAGTTTCATGTTCATAATAAAAATCATTTTCTCAGAATAACAACTTTTAAATCAAAGTTTATCATAGTTTTAAATTAACTAACCCAAAACAGCCCGCGGTGTTACTACGACAGCGTAAATCCGGTTTTACGGTGTTTTTCGTGTTTCCAGGTTTTAAATCATTAAGTTAGCATATCATATAGATAATGAACATGTGTGTAGTTAATTTTAAAATTCAAGTTAGAAGGATTAACTTTTGTTTGCGAACAAGTTTAGAATTAACTAAACTATGTTCTAGTGATTACGAGTTTAAACCTTCGAATAAGATAGTTTTATATATATGAATCGAATGATGTTATGAACATCATTACTACCTCAAGTTTAGTAGGTAAACCTACTGGAAGTGACAAGAAATGATCTAGCTTCAAAGGATCTTGGATGGCTTGAAAGTTCTTGAAGTAGGATCATGACACAAAAACAAGTTCAAGTAAGATTTTTACTCGAATTAAGATAGTTTATAGTTACAGAAATTGAATCAAAGTTTGAATATGAATATTACCTTGAATAAGAAAGATAACCTACTGTATATAACAAAGGTTTCTTGATCTTAGATGATTACTTGGAATGGATTAAAAAGCTTGGAAGTAAATTAGTAAACTTGAAGGGATTTTTGAAGTGTTCTTGAAGTGTTCTTCCTATGATGATTATAGCTTGATTCTTGAAGTGATTTTTGATGAAGATGATGATTAACTACTGGAAAAATACGTTCATAATAGTGTGTGTGTGTGTGTGTGTGTGTTGAGAGAGAATTAGAAAGAGAATTGGAAGTGAAATGGAGTGAATGATGAGTGGTAATTGGTGAGTGGTGAGTGGGGTTAAAAGGAGTTCTAGTTAGTTGACTAGCTCATGGTAGAAGTTAAAATTGATTAGTCATACATGACATAATCAAGAGTGGAATCCCATGCTAGTTCCTATTGGTATATACTCATAGTAAGTACGTTTTAAAGCTGTGTATAATACGGGTAAGAATACGACTAGAATTCTTGATGAAAGAAAAGAATGGAAAAGTAACTGTAACCATTTTCGTTAAGTATGAGTGTTTTGATATATGTCTTGAAGTCTTCCAAAAGTATTTTAATACATCTAAATACACTACTTGTATATACATTTTAACTGAGTCGTTAAGTCATCGTTAGTCGTTACATGTAAGTGTTGTTTTGAAACCTTTAAGTTAACGATCTCAATTAATATTGTTAACCCATTGTTTATTATATCTAATGAGATGTTAAATTATTATATTATCATGATATTATGATATATTAATATATCTTAATATGATATATATACATTTAAATGTCGTTACAACGATAATCGTTACATATATGTCTCGTTTCGAAATCCTTAAGTTAGTAGTCTTGTTTATATGTATATAACTCATTGTTAATATATTTATGGAGATACTTACTTATCATAATCTCATGTTAACCATATGTATATCCATATATATATCGTCAAGTCGTTTTTACAAGTTTTAACGTTCGTGAATCGCCGGTCAACTTGGGTGGTCAATTGTCTATATGAAACATATTTCAATTAATCAAGTCTTAACAAGTTTGATTGCTTAACATGTTGGAAACATTTAATCATGTAAATATCAATCTCAATTAATATATATAAACATGGAAAAGTTCGGGTCACTACACACATATCCTGACCTTATGGAGTGACCTTGGAAAGGAAATATGAATTAGTGAAATATAATGACGGTGGCCAATGTGATTATATTACGGTAATTCATAGAGATATTCCAATATCATGACGTATGGAATAGAAAGTGAATAAAAAAAACTCTCAAGCTATCTGTTCAAAAACCCAAATGCAAGAACGATCATCATGATATTTAGTAGATGCGAAGAACTCATTCTAATCAAACTATATATCTATCTCATACCCATTTAACAACCTCTCATGTACCATAAAAAGTGGTAGAAAATCAAATCTTGAAATTCATTCATCCTAAATGGATGTCTCCTGATCATTGATACTTAATCATCACTTGTTATTACACTTTTGGTGTAAATTTTCATATGACTTTCAGAAACCCGTGTCATTTGAACCTTCAAATGTCGATATTACAAACACCATGTCCGATATTACATTATCTATGTCGAGATGATAAATATCTCATATGCATAATCTTCTGAAGAATGGAACCTCCATACATGTATCGTTTTAACTATCATAGTCAAGGAACTTCTGTACTTGTACATCTACTTATAATAGACTACTTGGCACCATGCTAGTAATGGTGCCACACTCAAACAATAATCGATCATTGTCAACTCGAAAACCAGAGGTGAAATACACTATCTCAAGTTGTGGCTTGAGCTAAACTCATCTAAAAAACTGCTGTAACAATTGAAATGAATCCATCATACTTTAACGTATCCACCTCTTAGACCAATTAAGGCTGAATTCAAAAAATCATTACATAGTTAAAAGTCACTGCTTTAGCATTTATTTATACTTGTCTATGCGACTTCCAGATTATTCATGCCGAGTTCTCGAACTCTCACTATCATTCGAACGATTCAAAGTTGCAAATCTTATTTGAAGTTCTTTCATACATGACTCTAAATCCGAGGGATTTACTCATTTGATGATAATCACATTATCATCCTTCTAACTTTAATGTTAACATTTCGAGTCCAAGGACTCATGCCCTGATAAAAGTCGACCCATTAGTTTTCACTACCTTGAAACAATTATTACACAATTATCCTCCGAAATTTTAAAATCTTCATTCAATTTTTCTCAAACAAATAAACTCTTAAATACAAGTATCCTGTTTTCCAAAGATTTCTTACACGAGTCTTTATTTTCAAAGTATATCGGAATTTATGAAAAATGATTTTTCACTTATGTGATTTATAAAACCTTATACATAAACTTAACTTTACGTACTTTGACTAGTACATATCAAATTATACTTTCACTTCTACAAATTTCCACTTTGATTATATCGAAATTACTTTACAAAATTTTACGTAACCCTAGTTGTACTATGAACATCATTTCGTCACCTCCTCTAAAATTACTTTCACTAATTATATAAACACTTTCGCATTTTTAGCAATTTACCTTCGTTTCATTAAATTAAACATTCTTTTAAACAACTATTTTTCGTATTGTTCAAATTATTTCACATAAAATAGTACATGTTGTACATAACTCAAGTTTTACCAATAGCTCCGCTTCGTTTATATTGTTATAACAAATGTCGCAACTTTTCAAAAATTACTTTGGTTTATTATTAAAATTTTCGTATTGCTTTCCAATGTGTTTGGATCACCTTTATTCTCATTCTCCATGCAAGAATGAGACTTACCTCTTTACGTACATCATCTCTTTCTTGCTATGTTATTCGTTAAGAAGTTTCTACTTCCGGTATTTCACGGTCAAACCACGACGCTCTCGTAAACATCAATACTACGATCTTTTGAACAAGGAAGCAAAGGTTCCTCCATTATAGAAACAATATCTTATAAACAATGATTCACCTTTATTCGAATCCACGTTTAAACTCGTAAGTAAATAAAAGACCGACTCGCCATTGGCGCGAAAACACTTTTCCCTACTCTAAAGAAGTTACATTAAACATTTATGAAGATACTCTAAACATTTCTCCCTTTTTGGATTGCAATTAGATGTTATTCTAGTCAAGTTTTAATCTATGATTCTACATGAAACTAAAATCATAAATTTTAAAGCTACATCCTGAAACTATTTCTAAAGACAAGTTCTCATGTGTACTAAACAGCGTCTTTCATTTAATCGCTCATATTATCTTAAGGACAATGAATCCTCAACTAACATCTCATTTGTCTATTAGACATCTCTTGAAAACTAAAGGTATTATAGTTACCTTTCGCAACTTGAAGCTGGTACTATCTCTAACAAACACCAGCCATACATCAAACTACGAAACTGAAATCTCTACGTACTTCATTCTATTTATCTGCCCTACTATTGCAGCATAAACACTCAAAATCTTAATGAGTTCAACGACACATTTAAATGCTGATATAGCATCAACTTTCCTTTTAAAGGAAAACTAGTCAAACGACACTCTTGTTATTCATTGGAAAATCTCCGCATTTAATGCACTTTGTAAACGACCTAATAAGGTTAAGGATCATGAGATCAAACGTGTAAACAAAACAATATACTCATTGTTAACACTCATTGGAATTCACGAAAGGGCCCCGATTGTACCAGGGAACATGAAAATCAAACTTTTAAAATCCGCTGGGATTCGCGTAGCAGCCCCTAATATACATGGGAACGCAAAAACCAAATGATATAGAAATACTTCCATCTCTTCTCAACTGCTGATGCAAACGAGAGCTCTACTTAAAACTTCGGGACGAAGTTTCTAATTACGGGGAGGTACTATAACGACTCTCAAATTTCCAACATTTATATATCCTTTCATCATTTATTTTGCCCAAACAATATAATTAAACATAACAATTTAACTTTAATCAATAATTGTTAAGCGTTAAGAATTATAAAACTTAATAATGAACTTTGTGTAATAAACGACGAGTTAATAAAAGACAGAAATAATAAGCTAATTAATTTTCGTGAACAAAATATAATACTATAAAACTTGTAGCCTTTAAACAATTAAATTAAAACCTTTAATGAGCTATTTAAGCTAATCTAAAGTACAAGGTTTAAAACGAAAAAGCTCCAAACCCTCCCTTGAAAACCCTAGCCGAATTATTTAATAAAAAAGAGGGCAAAATGACTTTTCTACCCTCCTAAATTCGGCCACTTTTACCACCACCCTAAACCCTAACTTTTGCTTCAAGTATTCCCCTTTAAACCTTAATTCTAGAATCCTCCAATCTCTCCTATAAATAGGGACCTAGGCTAGAGCTATTCTTGTACCAAATCATTCTCACAATTCTCTCTTAAATTTCTCTCTCCCTCTCTCCTAATTTTGGCCAAGAAAATCAAAAACCACTACCCCATCTTCAAGATCTGCAAGTGATCTTCAAGAAATCTTCAAGTTATTCATCGTGTTCTTCGTGTTCTTCGAAGATCTTCAAAGGTGTTCTTCAAATCTTCATGGTTTTGATCTTCATCTTCAAGTGTTCATCAACTTTTCTTGTTAATCTTCATAGATCTTCATCAAGGTAAAAACCCTAGATCCAAAACTCTTAAAGTTTACTTTCAATTCATGTTATATTCATAATCGTATTCATACTCGATCATATACATATATATTGTTCATGTAAAAAAAAAAAGATAAAAATATATACATATACATATACCTACGGCCTATATATATATATATATATATATATATATATATATATATATATATATATATATATATATATATATATATATATATATATATATATATATAATTATTTAATTTTTAAAACCCTAGAAGATTTGATCAAGATTTGTTAATGATTTAAAAATGGAAACAAGATATATACACCACATATACATATACATATATTTATTATTTAAGAAGAATATATATACATATATATATATATACACGACATAAATATATATACATATACATTAAACAGTTAAAACCCTAATTAATTAAACCTAACCCTAATTATTAAACCCTAGGACATTAATTAAACCCTAATTCTTAAATACTACTTTAATTAACTAACCCTAATTAATGAAATCCTAATACTACTTATACTATTAATTAACATGTATACACTATTACTATTACTAACACCTATAACCTACTACTTATATTGTAACACATAAAAATATTTTGGGATATGTATTAGAGATGTATAGATCTTCGAACTTTCTTGACGAATGGTTTCTATGAAACTCTAGGCGGAAGGGTCTGGATTTTCCAATTTAAAGGGTCCTATAGCTCAAGCCCCTAGACCTAAAATGGCCATTCAAAGGGAAAGGGGTGATTAGAAACTTATCTAATACGGCAAGTATCCTAAAATGGAAAACACTCTTAAAGTAGAAACTTTCTAGTTATAGAAACTTACTAAAATAAGGAACCTACTAAAAGTGGAAACTTTCTAAAAATAGAAACTTACTAGGAAAGGAAACTTAGTAAAACGAACTATACTTATAACACTATCATACTTAAATATCTACTTAAACTTGGGCAAAAACACTTACTACTCTTAAATGTCAATAGGTTAACTTATCTGCTCACTCATCCAGCTTTCTATTTCGAGGAATAACTCTCTCATCTACTTACTAAGGTGAATTCATAGCCCCACTTTACTTTGTGCACAACTTATTTACTTTATGGGGTGAGACACATGCTGCTTTTAATATTTACAATTTAGACACAAGTACCAACTGTTAAACTATGCTATACCCGGCTATGTCCGACTAAGTCCCTACAGTGATATTTTTAATTGCTCGTTGATTGCATGCTTAATTATTGGGGGTAGGCGTATCGGGAGTAACGTCCCCGATACATTTGACCAAGTCATTGTATTACTTAATAATGAAATTAAACCGACAAGTATAAACTACAACTTGTCTTTGGGGCAAACTTGAACGTTTAGTCTAAATATCACGCCTTGGCATAACTTTTTAATCCTGCGAGAGATCAACTTTATAAACTAAATCTTGCGGTCTAAAAACAACGATAACTACTTTTGCTAAACCTATGATTTCACTCAACCTTTTTGGTTGACACTTTAGCATGTTTGTCTCAGGTGCTGATTGATTCAAGCTTACTTACTTACTACTTATGTGATGCTACTTGGACTTAGGAACAAGAGATATCGCATTTACTATTCTTGCATTTGAAACATTTACTTTATTGTAATTTCAATTCTTGTAAGGACATTTCATTTTCCGCTGCGTACTCTCAATAAAGTTTGATTTTATCATGTAGTATTGTTCTCGTATATTATAATATGTTGGTTTAATTGATATTAGTGACGTTTCTTCCAGACCCTATCTGGAGGATGTTACAGAGTGGTATCAGAGCAAACCAGGCTGTTATAGAGAACCAGGATTGCATCTTTATGTGTGCCTTACTTGCTAGCTAGGGTGCCTTAGCAATCTAGAAAACTATAACCTTTCATGCCTTAGACTTAAAGTACTTAGGATTGCCTTATAATCTTAACGACCTCGCCTTGATATTCTTGGCTTAAATTACTAATCAAAGTCTCTTTCCTAATGATAGGATGTCAAGCGTTAATCCAAACGACAAGACAACTCCTTCCAAACCATCTGAAGTAATGACTCACTTCAAACCTGCTATCGAAGAAAATACTGGATATTCTTCAACTGCAAGACCAGTCCAAAGTCCATAAGGAAATTATTATTATTATTATTATTATTATTATTATTATTATTATTATTATTATTATTATTATTATTATTATTATTATTATTATTATTATTATTATTATTATTATTACTATTATTATTAAGATTAATATTATTATTAGTAGTATTAATATTAGTATTAGTATACATAAAATACTACGACGAGGTTCTGCTCGCGTGTTTTCAAAACAAGTTTTTGAGAGGGATAGAGCTAAGGAAATTATGGGTTATAGCTATGGAGGTTATGGGTATGGATCAGGAGTATGCTCGTGAGATCAATCTAGTGTTTATCATCTCCGTCGCGTCTACATATTTTCCTGCAATATTGAATCTCAATATTGATACGTGAGCACTCATAACTTAACTTTTATATATTAATAGTGTATCCTTGACTAGTGCTCGAGTAGATAGGATTATGCAAGCTTTTATGTTAAATTTCGTCGTAGATAGTTTTGATGAATCATTAGTTTGATACATATGCTACTGAGATAAGGTATAGGATATGCATGTCGTTGGAAAGCTGGCGAAAAAATTAATAACTTTTCATTTAGAACTCGTGTGATTTCGATGAACGGATTAAAAGATATAGTCAACTGAATTATTATTAATTTTAGTATAATTATTGTTAAAATGATTATTATTACTATTGTCGTTATTATCGTCGTTATAATTATTATCTAATTATTATTATTATTATTATTATTATTATTATTATTATTATTATTATTATTATTATTATTATTATTATTATTATCATCATCATCATCATTGTCGTTATTAATAAAATGTATTACCATTAAAAATTGTTATCTTTATTATTATTACTATCATTATTATCGTTAAGGTTATAATTAGTATTATTATTTATTATTAAAATAGTTATTAGTATTATCATTAATATTATCTTAATATCTATTATTATTAGTATTATTATAATTAAAACTAATATTAGTAACATCTAATTATTATGATTACTATTATTATCATTATTATTATTATGAACGTGATATAAAAAACGAATAAAAGCTATTAACAAATTGATTAGGAAATAATGAGTATAAGTATCATAATGAAATTAAAATATTAAAAGGTATTGATTTAGATAAAAATATCGTTTTCATTATTTTATCATTATTATTATTAAAAGTATTATCAATATTAAAACTATCATTTTTATTAAAATTATCATTTTTAATAGAAATATCATTGTTATTATAAAATATCATTATTTGTAGCATTTTAGTATTATTAAAAAATTATCATTTTATCATAATTAATATCATTATTATTAAATATAAATATTGTTATTATTATTAATAGATTAATAATTATTATTATTACAAAATAATACAACTTTTACTTATTATTATTATCAATATTATTTTATCAAATAGATATGTGATACAAAGATATTTTTACCACACGTAATATAATTACATTAATAATACATACCACTATATTTTTATTAAGTGAACTTTATAAATTTTATTACTGGAAATATATAAAAGTATATTTTTATCATATATAAATTTTAGTATAACTTTTATAAATAAATGACTTGTATTATTACTCTAAATAAAATCTGATAAATATATTTAAATATATATAAAACGACTATATTTAGGTTATATAATAAACATAAATAAATTTTGGAAGTCATTTTTGGATTAGATGACTTTTGTTGACTTTTGCATGATATTCTCGAGCATTAAGATTGTGATACACTACGACTTGACCTAAATTGTTAGACAGATATTGACTGATGTATAAATATATATATACTTAATATAGGTTCGTGAATCCGAGGTCAACCTTGCACTTGTTCAAGTGCCGTCATATGCATTATTGCTACGAAATACAGTTTTGTGAGTTCATTACTCCCTTTTTATATATATTTTTGGGACTGAGAATACATGCGCTGATTTTAATAATGTTTTACGAAATAGACACAAGTGATCAAAAACTACATTCTATGGCTGGATTATGAATATTGAATATCACTCCTTTTTAGCTTGGTAACCTAATAATTAGGAAACGGGTATGACCCCTAATTGATGCGAATCCTAAAGATAGATCTATGGACCTCAACAAGTCCCATCCGGGGTACAGATGCTTTAGTACTTCGAGATTATTATTATTATACAGACGAGAGGTTCTGTTTGGGGATATTCTATGCATTAAAGTTAAGTCGGTTATCAAGCGTTCACCATATGAATGATTTTTAACTCGCGGGTTACGCGTGTTATTATGTACTCGGGTTACGTGTACAATTGAATATCTGAAATCTTGTGGTCTATTAAAATGATGGAAATAAATGTTTATGATAAACTAATGAACCCACCAACCTTTTGGTTGACACTTGAAAGCATGTTTGTTCTCAGGTTTGAAAGAAATCTTCCGCTGTACATTTGCTCATTTAGAGATATTACTTAGAGTCATTCATGACATATTTCAAAAGACGTTGCATTCGAGTCATTGAGATCAACAAGATTACTATTAAGTCATTTATAGTTTGGATATATTATGAAAGGGTATGCATGCCTGTCAACTTTTGATGTAATGAAAGTTTGTCTTTTAAAACAAATGCAATGTTTGTAAAATGTATCATATAGAGGTCAAATACCTCGTAATGTAATCATATGTTATTGTATTCGTTCTTATGGATTAGGACGGGTCTTTGCATGTGGTATCAGAGCGGTGGTCTTAGCGAACCAGGTCTGCATTAGTGTGTCTAACTGATAGTCGTTAGGATGCATTAGTGAGTCTGGACTTCGACCTTAGCTGCATGTTAAAATGTTTTGCTTATCATTTACTGTCGGAAATTACCTGCTTATCATTCTTAGTCTAAACACGTCTTACTGCATTAATTGTATGAATAGTGTATAGACAAAATTCATATCTTAGCGTATCTGTTACTGTAAACTTTGTCTGACATATTCCGTAAATTCCTCCGTAATCTACGAAATCTTTTGCTCTATATATATATAGATATTCTATGTAATTAGAATACCACCCGATAGCCGGAAAAATCATTTCATATCGAAAAATCCTTTATTAAATCGTACGAAATGGAATTCGTCATTAGTTCAAGTCCCTCAGATTTCGAAATGGAATCCCACTCGAGCTCCGAAAGCAGTGTGACCGGAATGGACCAACCAATCAACCATCATCTATTCTGGATGAATTGGGGATGGGTTCGTAGCATCCTTAATCATTGGAGACAAGAAGAAGGTGATCCCTTCCATCCACCATATTGCCCTCTTGGCGAAGAACCTGAAGCACTTACCGGCGAACCTGTTCGAGACACCATTTTCTCTCTCATTTCCAGAGTATCCCGTCATGATTATATACTATCCCGGATTCTAGATCTTATTCATCCGCTCGTCCTAACCGCCAATCATCCCGGTATAGTTGAAGAAACCAACGAGCTTCACGCTCGAGTAGTGGATTTGGAGAATATGGTGCAAAGGTTACAAGCACCAGCAGCAACACCGGCATCAACAGTACCACCATCATCAACTTCAACAGAACCATTACCACCATCAACAACATCCACATTCCATGCTTCGACATCATAAACTGTCCCACGAACATCGACGACATACGCCTTGTAGATACTAAGGAATACCAACAACAATAAACAATGAGGTATTGATTCATAACTTCATTGAAGAAAGATTTTGCGGCGATTATGTAATCTCCAAAATCTTAGAGATTATTCTGATTCTGATTACAAATTAGATGAGTGAACAGAGACAGTAGAGTAGAAACCCTGACAGGAATGGTTCACGATTTACAAGCTAGACTCGTTTTACCAACAACATCAACATTATCGTCAGCATCACCAGCACCGTCAGTACCAGCAGCATCTATAATATCACAAGCTTCGCCAGTTCAAGAATCACCGTGGACATCATTACAAATCAACAACGAAGTATATTGTATCAATGAGTTATGAAGTATTAACTCATTTCCTCTGAAGAATTTTTATGTATATTTATATATATAAATTTTGGAACCATAATAAATCTTTCCGTACTAAGCTATTACGTGTGAATCTTAACTACTCAGTTAATTCATATTACTAATATGCTATGATGTACATCCTTCGTCAGTGACTTAACCATCGTTAACTACAATCTCTGTCTCAATTCAATAAATTCCAATTCATAATAAATCAAGTATATGTTTGATTTTACACTTTCATCATCAATGTACTCGAAACTTTTTAGATAACATCATTCGTACCTTGCGAAATTCACAAAAATTCTACGAACCAAACATCATACATCAACAAATAACAAAGTATTGATTCATAATTTCAATTACATTGAAGAAATACTCCGTAAAAGTTATGTAAATTCTAAAGTTTAGGGATTATTCAATTCTAGTTTCAACCGTAAATCAAAAGAGTTACTTTAATATTAACTCATTAAATCTATGTTACATCTGAAGAAAATATACACATATATATTTTCATAAAGACTGTAATAAAATTCTTTTGTACAAAATATTAATTGTGAAAAAAAAAATTTAACGGGTAGGTAATACCCAAGAGATATAAATTCACAATTAATATATTACATTCTTCGAATCTGATTCAGCAACCATTAACTATGCTCACTATTTTCATAACAATATGCATTCTTTCATAGAAATCAAAACAACCATACTCATTCAAATTCAATTACATATTCTGATTTTGAAATCACAAAAATTCAATTCGAGATATAACCGGTATCATCACTCTTAGATTTCTACTTCTTTCAAAGCTATACTTTGACTTCAAAACTGTGCTAGAACATCATATGTATATTATCGATTACAATCTGTGTTCAAACCCTTTGAAATTCCTGAAGACACTTCAAATAATGAACAAACGAGATGATGATCCAACCACATGTTACCCACAGTCATGCACCTGAAAAACTCTCGAAACCAAAGTCATCGTTTAACACGTACCAGCGCCAGATTCTTTGGCATTTATTGGCAAAAATAACTTTGCGATTTCTTTTCGAAGTAGTAAATTCTATCACAGCTCCAGCAAGTTAACTTCGACTTTTCAGTCGGACTAACCTTATTATAACCTCGAAATATACGTTGCTCTTTCGCCATCGTTACCCGGAAACCTTTTATATTCCACGACATTATCAGCAGATGTACCAGCAACTTCGGCTTTAGTCTCTCTGAAAAATATCTATATTTATCAAAACCCCATCATTTACTTATCCACATCTTGTAACAAGAATTGTCATGCCAATTACTGGAAATCAACAATCAGTATTTTGAAATCTCACAGCATGCCTACGTCAACAGTTATATGTGTACATATAACATCTATCTCCTAGACTTACATACTTCGAATGTGAAGTTTCTGAAAAACTTCCTAAACAGCGAAATAGTTCTCAAAATTTTGAAAATTGCTGATGAAGCAGCACAAACTGTAAACGACTTTAACAGTAAAAAGTTTGATGATAAAGAATAGTGCGTTGGCAAAGCTCAGAAAAAGAGAAGGTTGAAACTGGAAAACGGATTGAGCAAAGTATGAAGGAGGCTATGGACAAATCACAAAGACTAAACCTGCCTTCAAAGAATCCAAATGATTCTGTATCTGCTGAAGTCATTAACGAATACCTTGCTCCTTACTCTAAACCCTTATGGACAATATTCTTCATCATCCTCTTATCTTAAATATTCAAAGATATCATCATATTGTCCATTATAAATATCCTCCATATTTCTGAAGATATTTTCATATATATTCTTATCTGAAATCATCTACCTCTTCGCGTTATCTGTATTACATCATGAAAGAAACTATTTTAATTTCTAAATTCTGAAACCTTCGAGTTTAAAATAAGAATGTTTTTAAAGTAGTGTTGGGAACTGAAACATGAGTTAGTATAATATAATGACACTTGATCAACGTGATTATATTACAGTAAGTCATGCTGACTTTCTAAATGGAACGTGATGATTCACAGATTATAACGTCATCATGCGCCATGTTACACGACTCTAGTATTCTATTTAACTTCTAAAAATATCAAGAAATATTTTCTTGATGATTCGGTCTTTTCCGAATATTCTGGTAATTTGACGAATCAAGATTGTGCCATTACAATTTTCTTCTTAGAACATTAACTATGTTCATTCCGAAATTCATAACTGCGAATTCTGGACCATTACATGCGGTGCTTCATGGATAGAAGAGAAAACAGAGCATGAAGCTTCGAAATAGAAATGGGGGTATAAATCGCAGTAAATAGGACAGAGCATTAGCTGTGAATGTCAATGGTTATAGAAAGACAGAAGCAGGGACTCTGAAAAATAAGGAAAGATATAAAGGCCAACGACAACACATAAATTACAAGCCGTGTATATCAATAATTATTGCAATGTAAAGACACAGGAGAACTAAAAACACTATAAAGCCAAGAGTATAGTAAAAGTTAATAGATTCTTCCGACGGCAGATGAAAAAGAAGAATGATGGATATGAAAGTTAGGAGTATATCAAGAATCAGAACAGGATGAAGCATATTAATGAATGTTTTAAAGTATGAATTAAGGGAGGAAGAATAGAAGGTGTGAGCTGTGGAAATGAGGAAACGAAGAGAGTGGATTTATAGTGAAATAACAGATAGAGCAATCGAGACAGATCATCGCAATTAACTGAAAAGGATTCTAATTTCCTTAATTACCGAAGAATCAAATCTTATTACGAAGATTTTCCCTAAATTCCTTAAACTCCGGGAATCAATCCTATCTATGTCAAAAGATATGACGAATCTACACTTACTCATTTCACTCTTTTGTGATAACTTCACTCGTACTCTTCACAAAATCGAATTGTTTTATCTATATTACTCATTGATGATAAAACTCTAATTTTTAGCTCGTATGCGTCATGAAAACATACTTATTGTCAGCCATGACCATTCTAATCAAATTTCGGGACGAAATTTCTTTAACGGGTAGGTACTGTGACAACCCGGAAATTTCCGATCAAATTTAAACTTTAATCTTTATATATTTCCGACACGATAAGCAAAGTCTGTAATGTTGAAATCTCAAAAAAACTTTGAACTGTGTTCATGTAATCAATTACCCTTCGACTGCTCTTGACGATTCACGAACAATTATGTGTAAATAGATATGTATGAATATATACATATATGTGATTATTAAATTG
This sequence comes from Rutidosis leptorrhynchoides, assembly GCF_046630445.1. Classification (NCBI taxonomy): domain Eukaryota; kingdom Viridiplantae; phylum Streptophyta; class Magnoliopsida; order Asterales; family Asteraceae; genus Rutidosis; species Rutidosis leptorrhynchoides. The sequence continues at coordinate 301,730,013 of NC_092339.1, forward strand.
AGAAATATTAATAAAACATTTAACGGTTTGGTTGATATAAAAATAAGTTATGAAATTATTATATGACTTGAAAACGTTAACAAAGTACTTGATGAATAACACTTTACATAAACGTATTAGTTTCAATAAATGTTTATCGACGGAAAGTAAAAGATAATATCAAATGATTGAATTATCAGATACATTGTGATTATGATTATGGGTCTCTGTTATGAGGTCCACTATGATTTAAGAAATCTGTTCTTTTTGACAACATTCGGAAAATGGTAAGATGATATTAAAGTAAGAACAAATGTGTCAATTAACGAGAACTAGACAAGGATTAGTGGAGATTTCTGTTTGATTTCCAATTCTTACTTTACGATATTTTTCCCGTGACTTTGATAAGATAATTATTATAAATTTCATTTGTTTAATATGAAAGTAAGAACGTGTAGTGTAAATAATTTAGATGTTAGATATTGACAAGTTAAGAAAATCAACGTTGTACATTAAATGATTTCATACATTTAATTAACCATTGGATTTATCTTATGCTTCACCAACAAACGATGATTTTGAAACATGAAACCTGTTATGTGTCATATATGATTTTACTTTTCTAAAACATGTTATGATATAACGATTTTTATTATTTTAAACTTTTAATAAAATGGTTCTTAAATATAAATTTTTTTTGAAAAACAAAGTTATCATACTTATTTGAATTAGTTTCAAACGTACAAAAATGCTTTAAGTTTAAAAAGAACTTTATTATTAAAACATTTTACAAAATAATCGATTTATGAATTTTGAGGAACTTAATTTAAAGCTTTGTATTATGAATATATATATATATATATATATATATATATATATATATTGTTTCAAAAATGTAAACGTGATACGACTTAATATTTTTCTATTATTTAAACGATTATAAATGAACTTTGAAATATAATTACTTTTGAAAAACTAAAATATAATATTATTAAATAAATATTTCAATCCCATATAATATGTACAAAAATATATTTTTCTTTGAGAATATATATATATATATATATATATATATATATATATATATATATATATATATATATATATTTTACAAAGTGATTAAACATAATATTAACTAGACACAAAACGTTTTGATTTAAATTATCATATGTATATATAACGAGACGTCGATTTATAGAAGCAAATGACCAAAACATTCAAATTTATAAGTTACATTTCATGGAGTATAATTATTGGTGAAATAAGCCTAGTTATTGATAAAGGTACGTGTCGCGAAACGTAAAGTACAGGTTTTCTAAGCGTACAAAAGGATGTTCAAAAAACCGGAACCGGTACGTAAGTCGAGCGTCGACGTACAATTCATCTGTGCTAAAATTACAAATCAACTATGCACGAGAATATAATATAATATTTAATTAATTCTAAAGATTAAATATATATTATATATATATATATATATATATATATATATATATATATATATATATATATATATATATATATATAATGTGTCAGTATCTTATGAATTGCGAATATGATTTGGATTTGTGTCTCATGCGATCGCATGAGCTCTCCACACAATCCTCATGTGATCGCATGAGGGGGTTAGGTAGGTTAAATTGTCTATAAAACGAATTCGAGCTGTTTTCTGATTCATTTCATTCAATCTCTCGACATCTCTCTCAATATATATATATATATATATATATATATATATATATATATATATATATATATATATATATATATATATATATATATATATATATATTATTACTATTATTATTAAGATTAATATTATTATTAGTAGTATTAATATTAGTATTAGTATACATAAAATACTAGGACGAGGTTCTGCTCGCGTGTTTTCAAAACAAGTTTTTGAGAGGTATAGAGCTAAGGAAATTATGGGTTATAGCTATGGAGGTTATGGGTATGGATCAGGGGTATGCTCGTGAGATCAATCTAGTGTTTATCATCTCCGTCGCGTGAGCACTCATAACTTAACTTTTATATATTAATAGTGTATCCCTGACTAGTGCTCGAGTGGATAGGATTATGCATGCTTTTATGTTAAATTTCGTCGTAGATAGTTTTGATGAATCATGAGTTTGATACATATGCTACTGAGATAAGGTATAGGATATGCATGTCGTTGGAAAGCTGGCGAAAAATTAATAACTTTTCATTTAGAACTCGTGTGATTTCGATGAACGGATTAAAAGATATAGTCAACTGAATTATTATTACTTTTAGTATAATTATTGTTAAAATGATTAGTATTACTATTTTCGTTATTATCGTCGTTATAATTACTATCTAATTATTATTATTATTATTATTATTATTATTATTATTATTATTATTATTATTATTATTATTATTATTATTATTATTATTATTATTATTATTATTATTATTATCATCATTGTCGTTATTAATAAAATATATTACCATTAAAAATTGTTATTTTTATTATTATTACTATCGTTATTATCGTTAAGGTTATAATTAGTATTATTATTTATTATTAAAATAGTTATTAGTATTATCATTAATATTATCTTAATATCTATTATTATTAGTATTATTATAATTAAAACTAATATTAGTAACATCTAATTATTATGATTACTATTATTATCATTATTATGAACGCGATATAAAAAAAACGACTAAAAGCTATTAAAAATTGATTAGGAAATAATGAGTTTAAGTATCATGATGAAATTAAAATATTAAAAGGTATTGATTTAGATAAAAATATCGTTTTCATTATTTTATCATTATTATTATTAAAAGTATTATTAATATTAAAGCTATCATTTTTATTAAAATTATCATTTTAATAGAAATATCATTGTTATTATAAAATATCATTATTAGTAGCATTTTAGTATTATTAAAAAATTATCATTTTATCATAATTAATATCATTATTATTAAATATAAATATTGTTATTATTATTAATAGATTAATAATAATTATTACTATTACAAAATAATACAACTTTTACTTATTATTATTATCAATATTATTTTATCAAATAGATATGTGATACAAAGATATTTTTACCACACGTAATATAATTACATTAATAATACATACCACTATATTTTTATTAAGTGAACTTTATAAATTTTATTACTGGAAATATATAAAAGTATATTTTTATCATATATAAATTTTAGTATAAATTTTATTAATAGATGACTTGTATTATTTACTCTAAATAAAATCTGATAAATGTATTTAAATATATATAAAACGACTATATTTAGGTTATATAATAAACATAAATAAATTTTGGAAGTCATTTTTGGATTAGATGACTTTTGTTGACTTTTGCATGATATTCTCAAGCATTAGGATTGTGATACACTACGACTTGACCTAAATTGTTAGACAGATATTGACCGATGTATATATATATATATATATATATACTTAATATAGGTTCGTGAATCCGAGGCCAACCTTGCACTTGTTCAAGTGCCGTCATATGCATTATTGCTACGAAATACAATTTTGTGAGTTTCATTACTCCCTTTTTATTTATATTTTTGGGACTGAGAATACATGCGCTGATTTTAAAAATGTTTTACGAAATAGACACAAGTGATCAAAAACTACATTATATGGTTGGATTATGAATATTGAATATCACCCCTTTTTAGCTTGGTAACCTAATAATTAGGAAACGGGTATGGCTCCTAATTGACGCGAATCCTAAAGATAGATTTATTGACCTCGACAAGTCCCATCCGGGGTACGGATGCTTTAGTACTTTGAGATTATTATTATTATACAGACGAGAGGTTCTGTTTGGGGATATTCTATGCATTAAAGTTAAGTCGATTATCAAGCGTTCACCATATGAATGATTTTTAATTCACGGGTTACGCGTGTTATTATGCACTCGGGTTACGTGTACAATTGAATATCTGAAATCTTGTGGTCTATTAAAATGATGGAAATAAATGTTTATGATAAACTAATGAACTCACCAACCTTTTGGTTGACACTTGAAAGCATGTTTATTCTCATGTTTGAAAGAAATCTTCCGCTGTGCATTTGCTCATTTAGAGATATTACATGGAGTCATTCATGACATATTTCAAAAGACGTTACATTCGAGTCGTTGAGATCAAGAAGATTACTATTAAGTCATTTATAGTTTGGATATATTATGAAAGGGTATGCATGATTGTCAACTTTCGATGTAATGAAAGTTTGTCTTTTAAAACGAATGCAATGTTTGTAAAATGTATCATATAGAGGTCAAATACCTCGCAATGTAATCATATGTTATTGTATTCATTCTTATGGATTAGGACGGGTCTTTACAAGCAAATGGCTGAAACCAGAAAAACAATGGTCAAATATTCAAAATCATATTAAAGAAAAAATTGTCTGGATAGGAGATAAGCCATTTATTTGGAGAGTCAAAACTCTTCATGTGAACCCATTGCAAAGTGGGTTCCCAAAGGTAACTAATATTTATTTTTGTGTGTCTTAAGCATAATGAAAAGAAACGGTTTTTGAATAGTGACTGCTCAAGACATATGACAGGATGCAAAGAGCATCTTGATGGATTTGTGGAAGAAAAAGGTCCCTCTGTTAGATATGGGGATAATTCTGTTGTTAAAACTATTGGGTATGGATCTATGAAAGTTGGAGGTATTTCATTGAAGAGGGTTGCTCTTGTAGAAGGGTTAATGCATAACTTGCTAAGTGTGAGTCAAGTTGCTGACGAAGACTGTGAGATAAGAATGGGGAAGAATGCTGGAATTATTTATGATCCAAAAGGGAAGCCTATTTTGGTTTCCTGGAGGCATCAGAATATCTATGTGGTTGACCTTGATACTTTAGATTCTGGTATTGATACTTATCTTCACTCACAAACTGTTCCTGAATTAAATTGGTTGTGGTACAAAAGACTTTCTCATTTAGATTTCAAGAATATAAATGAACTGTCTAAAAAGAAGTTGGTAATAGGGCTACCTCAGCTCTCCTACAAAAAAGAAAAAGTTTGCTCTGCTTGTGTTAAGGGTAAACATACCAAGACTCATTTTCTTTCTAAGACTCTAGCTACCATCAATGAACCTCTTCACATGCTTCACATGGATCTTTTGACACCCACGAAGATTGGAAGTTTGAGTAGAAAGAAGTATACTCTGGTTATTATTGATGAGTACTTCATATTTACATGGGTGATTTTCATGTATGCTAAAAGTGATACAGTAGAAGAAATCATTAGTTTGATTAAGAAGGAGCAAGTTTAGAAGGGCAAACTGGTTAAAAGTTGAGAAGTGATCATGGTACTGAGTTCAGAGATGCAACACTTGTTGAATTTTGTAAAAGTGTTGGTATTGGTCAAACTTTCTCTGCTGTAAGGACACCACAACAGAACGATGTTGCTGAAAGGAGGAACATGACTCTTTTTGAAGCTGCAAGGACCATGTTGTATCATGCAAATGTTGCTATTAGATTTTGGGCAGAAGCAATTAACACTGCATGTTATACTCAAAAAAGATCTATCATTGTAAAGAAGCATTAGAAAACTCCTTATCAACTATCACTACAAAAAAATGGCTTTATAGGACCTTTTTTTTAGAGTCCCGGAGCTAGGGTCCTAACAGACCACATATTATGACCTTTTTTTCAAGGTCCTAAGAATGTCATGAAAAGGGTCCTAACAGACTACTTTTTAGAACATTATTTTTAAAGGTCCTATTCTAACTTGACAGAAAATATCCAGGGTCCTAAAATGTATAACTAATAGGACGCTTATTTTTAGTGTCATAATATCATATGAGACACTTATATTATGGGTTATATAAAGTACTCATATACGACACTTAATATTTTGGTCCTATTTTATGATTGACGGAATTTATATAGGGTCCTAAAATGTATAACTAATAGGATGCTTAGTTTTATGGTCGTAATATCATATAGGACACTTATATTATGGTTCTATAAAGTACTATGATACAACACTTGATATTTCGGTCCTATTTCATGATTGAAGGAATTTATCTATGGTCCTAAAAAAGAAAAAACTAATAGGACGCTTAGTATTAGGGTCATAATATCGTATAGGACACTTATATTATGGGTTCTATAAAGTACTCTTATACGACACTTGATATTTCAGTCCAATTTCATAATTGATGGAATTTATATAGGGTCCTAAAAAGTATAATTAATAGGACGCTTAGTATTAGGTGAAATGTCCCGTTCTTATTGATTAAAAACGTTCCATATTAATTGATTTCGTTGCGAGGTTTTGACCTCTATATGAGACGTTTTTCAAAGACTGCATTCATTTTTAAACAAACCATAACCTTTATTTCATCAATAAAGGTTTAAAAAGCTTTACGTAGATTATCAAATAATGATAATCTAAAATATCCTGTTTACACACGATCATTACATAATGGTTTACAATACAAATATGTTACAACAAAATAAGTTTCTTGAATGCAATTTTTACACAATATCATACAAGCATGGACTCCAAATCTTGTCCTTATTTAAGTATGCGACAGCGGAAGCTCTTAATAATCACCTGAGAATAAACATGCTTAAAACGTCAACAAAAATGTTGGTGAGTTATAGGTTTAACCTATATATATCAAATCATAATAATAGACCACAAGATTTCATATTTCAATACACATCCCATACATAGAGATAAAAATCATTCATATGGTGAACACCTGGTAACCGACATTAACAAGATGCATATATAAGAATATCCCCATCATTCCGGGACACCCTTCGGATATGATATAAATTTCGAAGTACTAAAGCATCCGGTACTTTGGATGGGGTTTGTTAAGCCCAATAGATCTATCTTTAGGATTCGCGTCAATTAGGGTGTCTGTTCCCTAATTCTTAGATTACCAGACTTAATAACAAGGGGCATATTCGATTTCGATAATTCAACCATAGAATGTAGTTTCACGTACTTGTGTCTATTTTGTAAATCATTTATAAAACCTGCATGTATTCTCATCCCAAAAATATTAGATTTTAAAAGTGGGACTATAACTCACTTTCACAGATTTTTACTTCGTCGGGAAGTAAGACTTGGCCACTGGTTGATTCACGAACCTATAACAATATATACATATATATCAAAGTATGTTCAAAATATATTTACAACACTTTTAATATATTTTGATGTTTTAAGTTTATTAAGTCAGCTGTCCTCGTTAGTAACCTACAACTAGTTGTCCACAGTTAGATGTACAGAAATAAATCGATAAATATTATCTTGAATCAATCCACGACCCAGTGTATGCGTATCTCAGTATTGATCACAACTCAAACTAAATATATTTTGGAATCAACCTCAACCCTGTATAGCTAACTCCAACATTCACATATAGAGTGTCTATGGTTGTTCCGAAATATATATAGATGTGTCGACATGATAGGTCGAAACATTGTATACGTGTCTATGGTATCTCAAGATTACATAATATACAATACAAGTTGATTAAGTTATGGTTGGAATAGATTTGTTACCAATTTTCACGTAGCTAAAATGAGAAAAATTATCCAATCTTGTTTTACCCATAACTTCTTCATTTTAAATCCGTTTTGAGTGAATCAAATTGCTATGGTTTCATATTGAACTCTATTTTATGAATCTAAACAGAAAAAGTATAGGTTTATAGTCGGAAAAATAAGTTACAAGTCGTTTTTGTAAAGGTAGTCATTTCAGTCGAAAGAACGACGTCTAGATGACCATTTTAGAAAACATACTTCCACTTTGAGTTTAACCATAATTTTTGGATATAGTTTCATGTTCATAATAAAAATAATTTTCTCAGAATAACAACTTTTAAATCAAAGTTTATCATAGTTTTTAATTAACTAACCCAAAACAGCCCGCGGTGTTACTACGACGGCGTAAATCCGGTTTTACGGTGTTTTTCGTGTTTCCAGGTTTTAAATCATTAAGTTAGCATATCATATAGATATAGAACATGTGTTTAGTTGATTTTAAAAGTCAAGTTAGAAGGATTAACTTTTGTTTGCGAACAAGTTTAGAATTAACTAAACTATGTTCTAGTGATTACAAGTTTAAACCTTCGAATAAGATAGCTTTATATGTATGAATCGAATGATGTTATGAACATCATTACTACCTTAAGTTCCTTGGATAAACCTACTGGAAAATAGAAAAATGGATCTAGCTTCAATGGATCCTTGGATGGCTCGAAGTTCTTGAAGCAGAATCATGACACGAAAACAAGTTCAAGTAAGATCATCACTTAAAATAAGATTGTTATAGTTATAGAAATTGAACCAAAGTTTGAATATGATTATTACCTTGTATTAGAATGATAACCTACTGTAAGAAACAAAGATTTCTTGAGGTTGGATGATCACCTTACAAGATTGGAAGTGAGCTAGCAAACTTGAAAGTATTCTTGATTTTATGAAACTAGAACTTTTGGAATTTATGAAGAACACTTAGAACTTGAAGATAGAACTTGAGAGAGATCAATTAGATGAATAAAATTGAAGAATGAAAGTGTTTGTAGGTGTTTTTGGTCGTTGGTGTATGGATTAGATATAAAGGATATGTTATTTTGTTTTCATGTAAATAAGTCATGAATGATTACTCATATTTTTGTAATTTTATGAGATATTTCATGCTAGTTGCCAAATGATGGTTCCCACATGTGTTAGGTGACTCACATGGGCTGCTAAGAGCTGATCATTGGAGTGTATATACCAATAGTACATACATCTAAAAGCTGTGTATTGTACGAGTACGAATACGGGTGCATACGAGTAGAATTGTTGATGAAACTGAACGAGGATGTAATTGTAAGCATTTTTGTTAAGTAGAAGTATTTTGATAAGTGTATTGAAGTCTTTCAAAAGTGTATAAATACATATTAAAACACTACATGTATATACATTTTAACTGAGTCGTTAAGTCATCGTTAGTCGTTACATGTAAGTGTTGTTTTGAAACTTTTAGGTTAACGATCTTGTTAAATGTTGTTAACCCAATGTTTATAATATCAAATGAGATTTTAAATTATTATATTATCATGATATTATCATGTATGAATATCTCTTAATATGATATATATACATTAAATGTCTTTACAACGATAATCGTTACATATATGTCTCGTTTAAAAATCATTAAGTTAGTAGTCTTGTTTTTACATATGTAGTTCATTGTTAATATACTTAATGATATGTTTACTTATCATAGTATCATGTTAACTATATATATATCCATATATATGTCATCATATAGTTTTTACAAGTTTTAACGTTCGTGAATCACAGGTCAACTTGGGTGGTCAATTGTCTATATGAAACATATTTCAATTAATCAAGTCTTAACAAGTTTGATTGCTTAACATGTTGGAAACATTTAATCATGTAAATATCAATCTCAATTAATATATATAAACATGGAAAAGTTCAGGTCACTATAGTACCTACCCGTTAAATAAATTTCGTCCCGAAATTTTAAGCTGTTGAAGGTGTTGATGAATCTTCTGGAAATAGATGCGGGTATTTCTTCTTCATCTGATCTTCACGCTCCCAGGTGAACTCGGTTCCTCTACGAGCATTCCATCGAACCTTAACAATTGGTATCTTGTTTTGCTTAAGTCTTTTAACCTCACGATCCATTATTTCGACGGGTTCTTCGATGAATTGAAGTTTTTCGTTGATTTGGATTTCATCTAACGGAATAGTGAGATCTTCTTTAGCAAAACATTTCTTCAAATTCGAGACGTGGAAAGTGTTATGTACAGCCGCGAGTTGTTGAGGTAACTCAAGTCGGTAAGCTACTGGTCCGACACGATCAATAATCTTGAATGGTCCAATATACCTTGGATTTAATTTCCCTCGTTTACCAAATCGAACAACGCCTTTCCAAGGTGCAACTTTAAGCATGACCATCTCTCCAATTTCAAATTCTATATCTTTTCTTTTAATGTCAGCGTAGCTCTTTTGTCGACTTTGGGCAGTTTTCAACCGTTGTTGAATTTGGATGATCTTCTCGGTAGTTTCTTGTATAATCTCCGGACCCGTAATCTGTCTATCCCCCACATCACTCCAACAAATTGGAGACCTGCACTTTCTACCATAAAGTGCTTCAAACGGCGCCATCTCAATGCTTGAATGGTAGCTGTTGTTGTAGGAAAATTCTGCTAACGGTAGATGTCGATCCCAACTGTTTCCGAAATCAATAACACATGCTCGTAGCATGTCTTCAAGCGTTTGTATCGTCCTTTCGCTCTGCCCATCAGTTTGTGGATGATAGGCAGTACTCATGTCTAGACGAGTTCCTAATGCTTGCTGTAATGTCTGCCAGAATCTTGAAATAAATCTGCCATCCCTATCAGAGATAATAGAGATTGGTATTCCATGTCTGGAGACGACTTCCTTCAAATACAGTCGTGCTAACTTCTCCATCTTGTCATCTTCTCTTATTGGTAGGAAGTGTGCTGATTTGGTGAGATGATCAACTATTACCCAAATAGTATCAAAACCACTTGCAGTCCTTGGCAATTTAGTGATGAAATCCATGGTAATGTTTTCCCATTTCCATTCCGGGATTTCGGGTTGTTGAAGTAGACCTGATGGTTTCTGATGCTCAGCTTTGACCTTAGAACACGTCAAACATTCTCCTACGTATTTAGCAACATCGGCTTTCATAGCCGGCCACCAAAAATGTTTCTTGAGATCCTTGTACATCTTCCCCGTTCCAGGATGTATTGAGTATCTGGTTTTATGAGCTTCTCTAAGTACCATTTCTCTCATATCTCCAAATTTTGGTACCCAAATCCTTTCAGCCCTATACCGGGTTCCGTCTTCCCGAATATTAAGATGCTTCTCCGATCCTTTGGGTATTTCATCCTTTAAATTTCCCTCTTTTAAAACTCCTTGTTGCGCCTCCTTTATTTGAGTAGTAATGTTATTATGAATCATTATATTCATAGATTTTACTCGAATGGGTTCTCTGTCCTTCCTGCTCAAGGCATCGGCTACCACATTTGCCTTCCCCGGGTGGTAACGAATCTCAAAGTCGTAATCATTCAACAATTCAATCCACCTACGCTGCCTCATATTCAGTTGTTTCTGATTAAATATGTGTTGAAGACTTTTGTGGTCGGTATATATAATACTTTTGACCCCATATAAGTAGTGCCTCCAAGTCTTTAATGCAAAAACAACCGCGCCTAATTCCAAATCATGCGTCGTATAATTTTGTTCGTGAATCTTCAATTGTCTAGACGCATAAGCAATCACCTTCGTTCGTTGCATTAATACACAACCGAGACCTTGCTTTGATGCATCACAATAAATCACAAAATCATCATTCCCTTCAGGCAATGACAATATAGGTGCCGTAGTTAGCTTTTTCTTCAATAACTGAAACGCTTTCTCTTGTTCATCATTCCATTCAAATTTCTTCCCTTTATGCGTTAATGCAGTCAAGGGTTTTACTATACTGGAAAAGTCTTGGATGAACCTTCTGTAGTAACCAGCTAGTCCTAAAAACTGGCGTATGTGTTTCGGAGTTTTCGGGGTTTCCCACTTTTCAACAGTTTCTATCTTTGCCGGATCCACCTTAATACCTTCTTTGTTCACTATGTGACCGAGGAATTGAACTTCTTCCAACCAAAATGCACACTTTGAAAACTTAGCGTACAATTCTTCCTTCCTCAATACTTCTAACACCTTTCTCAAATGTTCACCGTGTTCTCGGTCATTCTTTGAGTAAATAAGTATGTCATCAATGAAAACAATGACAAACTTGTCAAGGTATGGTCCACACACTCGGTTCATAAGGTCCATGAAAACAGCTGGTGCATTAGTTAAACCAAACGGCATGACCATAAACTCGTAATGACCGTAACGTGTTCTGAAAGCAGTCTTTGGAATATCATCTTCTTTCACCCGCATTTGATGATACCCGGAACGTAAGTCAATCTTTGAATAAACAGACGAGCCTTGTAGTTGATCAAATAAGTCGTCGATTCTCGGTAGTGGGTAGCGATTCTTGATGGTAAGTTTGTTCAACTCTCGGTAGTCGATACACAACCTGAATGTACCATCTTTCTTCTTGACAAACAAAACAGGAGCTCCCTAAGGTGATGTGCTTGGTCGAATGAAACCACGCTCTAAAAGTTCTTGTAATTGGCTTTGCAGTTCTTTCATCTCACTGGGTGCGAGTCTGTAAGGAGCACGAGCTATTGGTGCAGCTCCTGGTACAAGATCTATTTGAAATTCAACGGATCGATGTGGGGGTAATCCCGGTAATTCTTTCGGAAATACATCGGGAAATTCTTTTGCGACGGGAACATCATTGATGCTCTTTTCTTCAGTTTGTACTTTCTCGACGTGTGCTAAAACAGCATAGCAACCTTTTCTTATTAGTTTTTGTGCCTTCAAATTACTAATAAGATGTAGCTTCGTGTTGCCCTTTTCTCCGTACACCATTAAGGGTTTTCCTTTTTCTCGTATAATGCAGATTGCATTTTTGTAACAAACGATCTCTGATTTCACTTCTTTCAACCAGTCCATACCGATTATCACATCAAAACTCCCTAACTCTACTGGTATCAAATCAATCTTAAATGTTTCGCTAACCAGTTTAATTTCTCGATTCCGACATATATTATCTGCTGAAATTAATTTACCATTTGCTAATTCGAGTAAAAATTTACTATCCAAAGGCGTCAATGGACAACTTAATTTAGCACAAAAATCTCTACTCATATAGCTTCTATCCGCACCCGAATCAAATAAAACGTAAGCAGATTTATTGTCAATAAGAAATGTACCCGTAACAAGCTCCGGGTCTTCCTGTGCCTCTGCCGCATTAATATTGAAAACTCTTCCACGGCCTTGTCCATTCGTGTTCTCCTGGTTCGGGCAATTTCTAATAATGTGGCCCGGTTTTCCACATTTATAACAAACTACATTGGCATAGCTTGCTCCGACACTACTTGCTCCGCCATTACTCGTTCCGACACCATTTGTTCCTTTTGTTCTATTAACCCCTGGTCCGTAGACCTCACACTTCGCCGCGCTATGACCATTTCTTTTACACTTGTTGCAAAATTTGGTGCAGAACCCCGAGTGATACTTTTCACACCTTTGGCATAGCTGTTTCTGATTGTTGTTGTTGTTGCGGTTATTATTGTTGTTGGGATGATTGTTGTAGTTGCTGTTGTTGTTGTTGTTGTTGTTGTTGTTGTTGAGCCGTTTGTTGATGTTGCGATTGATGTTGCGATTGTTGTTGTTGTTGTATTGGTGATTCTTATCACCATTTTCCTCCCACTTTCTTTTGACTTGCTTCACATTGGCCTCTTCAGCAGTCTGTTCTTTAATTCTTTCTTCAATCTGGTTCACTAGTTTGTGAGCCATTCTACATGCCTGTTGTATGGAGGCGGGCTCGTGTGAACTTATATCTTCTTGAATTCTTTCCGGTAATCCTTTCACAAACGCGTCGATCTTCTCTTCCTCATCTTCGAATGCTCCCGGACACAATAGGCACAATTCTGTGAATCGTCTTTCGTACGTGGTAATATCAAATCCTTGGGTTCGTAACCCTCTAAGTTCTGTCTTGAGCTTATTGACCTCGGTTCTGGGACGGTACTTCTCGTTCATCAAGTGCTTGAATGCTGACCACGGTAGTGCGTACGCATCGTCTTGTCCCACTTGCTCTAGATAGGTATTCCACCATGTTAACGCAGAACCTGTGAAGGTATGTGTAGCGTACTTCACTTTGTCTTCTTCAGTACACTTACTTATGGCAAACACCGATTCGACCTTCTCGGTCCACCGTTTCAATCCGATCGGTCCTTCGGTTCCATCAAATTCCAAAGGTTTGCAGGCAGTGAATTCTTTGTAGGTGCATCCTACACGATTTCCTGTACTGCTAGATCCAAGGTTATTGTTGGTATGTAGCGCAGCCTGTACTGCGGCTATGTTTGAAGCTAGAAAAGTACGGAATTCCTCTTCATTCATATTCACGGTGTGTCTAGTAGTCGGTGCCATTTCCTTCAAAATAGTTAAATGGAACAAGTTAATCATACAGAATATTAAGAGTAGTTAATAGTATTTCGTAGCATAATATGAACTCATTTATAAAAGCTTTTTCTTCATATTAGCGTTTTATAAGTTTAAATTCGGGTAGTACCTACCCGTTAAGTTCATACTTAGTAGCTAATATACAATTCAACTACTACAATTCTATATGAAAAACTGATTATAATAATATTTCGCGTTCAAACTTTTATACAATATTTTACAAACTTACAATACCGCTTATTTTACATAAAGCATGAAATATAGCACACAATAACTTTGATACAAGATAGTTGTGAAGATAATTCTAGCTAATACACAAGTCGTTCAGCAAAGGCAATAAAGACACGTAATTCATACGTCCAGAAACAAGTCATGCATTCTGGTTTTACTAGGACTACTTCCCATCCTTGGTCTTGTGCAACATAACCATTATGGCCATTGATAAGACAGCGTGTTGTAACGTCATCAAAGGGACGAGGGTTACGTAATGTCCAACAGTCCCGTAACAATCTAAAAACCTCATTTCTTACCCCAATTACCGACTCCGTCACTTGTGGAAATGTTTTGTTTAATAGTTGTAGCCCGATGTTCTTGTTCTCACTTTGGTGAGAAGCGAACATTACTAATCCGTAAGCATAACATGCTTCTTTATGTTGCATGTTAGCCGCTTTTTCTAAATCACGAAGTCCAATATTCGGATATATTGAGTCAAAATAATTTCTTAACCCGTTGCGTAAAATAGCATTTGGGTTCCCCGCAATATATGCGTCAAAGTAAACACATCGTAACTTATGGGTTTCCCAATGTGATATCCCCCATCTTTCAAACGAAAGTCTCTTATAAACCAAGACATTCTTGGAACGTTCTTCGAATGTCTTACAAACTGATCTCGCCTTAAATAGTTGTGCCGAGGAATTCTGGCTGACTCTAGACAAGATTTCATCAATCATGTCTCCGGGTAGGTCTCTTAAAATATTGGGTTGTCTATCCATTTTGTGTTTTTAAACTGTAAAATAGACAAGAGTTAGATTCATAAAAAATACTTATTAATACAAGCAATTTTTACATATATCATAAAGCATAAGAACACTATATTACATATATTACACCACACGAATACAACTCTCTTATTCCGACTCGTTCGTTTCTTCTTCTTCGATTTTTGTTCGTTTTGCCAAGTTTCTAGGGATATATGATGTTCCCCTAATACGAGCCGTCGTTATCCACATTGGTTTAGAAAAACCTGGTGGTTTAGAGGTTCCCGGGTCATTGTTACAACTTAAGGACTTCGGGGGTTGACGATACATATACAGTTCATCGGGGTTGGAATTAGATTTCTCTATTTTTATGCCCTTTCCCTTATTATTTTCTTTTGCCTTTTTAAATTCAGTTGGGGTAATTTCTATAACATCATCGGAATTCTCGTCGGAATCTGATTCATCGGAGAATTGGTAATCCTCCCAATATTTTGCTTCCTTGGCGGAAACACCATTGACCATAATTAACCTTGGTCGGTTGGTTGAGGATTTTCTTTTACTTAACCGTTTTATTATTTCCCCCACCGGTTCTATTTCTTCATCCGGTTCCGATTCTTCTTCCGGTTCCGATTCTTCTTCCGGTTCTGACTCTTCTTCCGGTTCCTCTTCGGGAACTTGTGAATCAGTCCACGAATCATTCCAATTTACATTTGACTCTTCATTATTATTAGGTGAGTCAATGGGACTTGTTCTAGAGGTAGACATCTATCACATAATATCAAACGCGTTAAGAGATTAATATATCACATAATATTCACATGTTAAAAATATATAGTTTCCAACAAAATTTGTTAAGCAATCATTTTTCAAGTAAACACGGTCGAAGTCCAGACTCACTAATGCATCCTAACAAACTAGATAAGACACACTAATGCAAAATTCTGGTTCTCTAAGACCATCGCTCTGATACCAACTGAAATGTCCCGTTCTTATTGATTAAAAACGTTCCATATTAATTGATTTCGTTGCGAGGTTTTGACCTCTATATGAGACGTTTTTCAAAGACTGCATTCATTTTTAAACAAACCATAACCTTTATTTCATCAATAAAGGTTTAAAAAGCTTTACGTAGATTATCAAATAATGATAATCTAAAATATCCTGTTTACACACGACCATTACATAATGGTTTACAATACAAATATGTTACAACAAAATAAGTTTCTTGAATGCAGTTTTTACACAATATCATACAAGCATGGACTCCAAATCTTGTCCTTATTTAAGTATGCGACAGCGGAAGCTCTTAATAATCACCTGAGAATAAACATGCTTAAAACGTCAACAAAAATGTTGGTGAGTTATAGGTTTAACCTATATATATCAAATCATAATAATAGACCACAAGATTTCATATTTCAATACACATCCCATACATAGAGATAAAAATCATTCATATGGTGAACACCTGGTAACCGACATTAACAAGATGCATATATAAGAATATCCCCATCATTCCGGGACACCCTTCGGATATGATATAAATTTCGAAGTACTAAAGCATCCGGTACTTTGGATGGGGTTTGTTAAGCCCAATAGATCTATCTTTAGGATTCGCGTCAATTAGGGTGTCTGTTCCCTAATTCTTAGATTACCAGACTTAATAACAAGGGGCATATTCGATTTCGATAATTCAACCATAGAATGTAGTTTCACGTACTTGTGTCTATTTTGTAAATCATTTATAAAACCTGCATGTATTCTCATCCCAAAAATATTAGATTTTAAAAGTGGGACTATAACTCACTTTCACAGATTTTTACTTCGTCGGGAAGTAAGACTTGGCCACTGGTTGATTCACGAACCTATAACAATATATACATATATATCAAAGTATGTTCAAAATATATTTACAACACTTTTAATATATTTTGATGTTTTAAGTTTATTAAGTCAGCTGTCCTCGTTAGTAACCTACAACTAGTTGTCCACAGTTAGATGTACAGAAATAAATCGATAAATATTATCTTGAATCAATCCACGACCCAGTGTATACGTATCTCAGTATTGATCACAACTCAAACTAAATATATTTTGGAATCAACCTCAACCCTGTATAGCTAACTCCAACATTCACATATAGAGTGTCTATGGTTGTTCCGAAATATATATAGATGTGTCGACATGATAGGTCGAAACATTGTATACGTGTCTATGGTATCTCAAGATTACATAATATACAATACAAGTTGATTAAGTTATGGTTGGAATAGATTTGTTACCAATTTTCACGTAGCTAAAATGAGAAAAATTATCCAATCTTGTTTTACCCATAACTTCTTCATTTTAAATCCGTTTTGAGTGAATCAAATTGCTATGGTTTCATATTGAACTCTATTTTATGAATCTAAACAGAAAAAGTATAGGTTTATAGTCGGAAAAATAAGTTACAAGTCGTTTTTGTAAAGGTAGTCATTTCAGTCGAAAGAACGACGTCTAGATGACCATTTTAGAAAACATACTTCCACTTTGAGTTTAACCATAATTTTTGGATATAGTTTCATGTTCATAATAAAAATAATTTTCTCAGAATAACAACTTTTAAATCAAATTTTATCATAGTTTTTAATTAACTAACCCAAAACAGCCCGCGGTGTTACTACGACGGCGTAAATCCGGTTTTACGGTGTTTTTCGTGTTTCCAGGTTTTAAATCATTAAGTTAGCATATCATATAGATATAGAACATGTGTTTAGTTGATTTTAAAAGTCAAGTTAGAAGGATTAACTTTTGTTTGCGAACAAGTTTAGAATTAACTAAACTATGTTCTAGTGATTACAAGTTTAAACCTTCGAATAAGATAGCTTTATATGTATGAATCGAATGATGTTATGAACATCATTACTACCTTAAGTTCCTTGGATAAACCTACTGGAAAAGAGAAAAATGGATCTAGCTTCAATGGATCCTTGGATGGCTCGAAGTTCTTGAAGCAGAATCATGACACGAAAACAAGTTCAAGTAAGATCATCACTTAAAATAAGATTGTTATAGTTATAGAAATTGAACCAAAGTTTGAATATGATTATTACCTTGTATTAGAATGATAACCTACTGTAAGAAACAAAGATTTCTTGAGGTTGGATGATCACCTTACAAGATTGGAAGTGAGCTAGCAAACTTGAAAGTATTCTTGATTTTATGAAACTAGAACTTTTGGAATTTATGAAGAACACTTAGAACTTGAAGATAGAACTTGAGAGAGATCAATTAGATGAATAAAATTGAAGAATGAAAGTGTTTGTAGGTGTTTTTGGTCGTTGGTGTATGGATTAGATATAAAGGATATGTTATTTTGTTTTCATGTAAATAAGTCATGAATGATTACTCATATTTTTGTAATTTTATGAGATATTTCATGCTAGTTGCCAAATGATGGTTCCCACATGTGTTAGGTGACTCACATGGGCTGCTAAGAGCTGATCATTGGAGTGTATATACCAATAGTACATACATCTAAAAGCTGTGTATTGTACGAGTACGAATACGGGTGCATACGAGTAGAATTGTTGATGAAACTGAACGAGGATGTAATTGTAAGCATTTTTGTTAAGTAGAAGTATTTTGATAAGTGTATTGAAGTCTTTCAAAAGTGTATAAATACATATTAAAACACTACATGTATATACATTTTAACTGAGTCGTTAAGTCATCGTTAGTCGTTACATGTAAGTGTTGTTTTGAAACTTTTAGGTTAACGATCTTGTTAAATGTTGTTAACCCAATGTTTATAATATCAAATGAGATTTTAAATTATTATATTATCATGATATTATCATGTATGAATATCTCTTAATATGATATATATACATTAAATGTCTTTACAATGATAATCGTTACATATATGTCTCGTTTAAAAATCATTAAGTTAGTAGTCTTGTTTTTACTTATGTAGTTCATTGTTAATATACTTAATGATATGTTTACTTATCATAGTATCATGTTAACTATATATATATTCATATATATGTCATCATATAGTTTTTACAAGTTTTAACGTTCGTGAATCACCGGTCAGCTTGGGTGGTCAATTGTCTATATGAAACATATTTCAATTAATCAAGTCTTAACAAGTTTGATTGCTTAACATGTTGGAAACATTTAATCATGTAAATATCAATCTCAATTAATATATATAAACATGGAAAAGTTCGGGTCACTACATTAGGGTCATAATATCACATATACTATATAGGACACTTAAATTGTGGGTCTTAATAAACTATTTTATAGGACATTTGATATTTTGGTCCTATACGGATTTTTTGTTTAAATCCACCCCAATCTCTTCCACGACGTTTGTTTTCTATCTCGCTGTGTACCAAAACCTAATTTTTTCAACGTCGTTTCTCCATTCAATTAACTACAATTAGCATAATGGATTGTTGGTGTGGTTGCAGAGCAGTAAAAAGAACATCATGGACGTTCCGAAATCATGGTAGTCGATTCTTTTGATGCCGAATATAGGTACAGTATGTTAAATCCCTCTTGAAACCCTATTTTGTTCAAACTCCTTTGATTGTGTTTTTTATTTCGATTGTGTCTAATTGTTCCTTGTTTGTTAGTGTAGTTTTCTGATTGTAGGTTTTGAAGGTTGATAAACCCACCCATGTGTTATCGTACAGTTCATATTATACCCGAATTATTGAGGTCAAAAACGATCTTGAAGGTCATGTAAAAAAAGGGAAACATGAGTGGATCGTCCCAAGAGACGCAGGAGTGGATAAGGTAGTATAGTAATTAGTGAGTTAAGGTAGTATAGTAATTAGGGAGTTAAGGATCGTCCCAAGAGATGCAGCAGTGGATAAGAGTTGTTATTTATCTTTAGTCTATCTCTTAAGAAAGAAATAGAGTTATTAAATTATAGTATATTGTTATTTAATTATTGGAATATTATCTCTTAGAAAAGAGACAATTATGAGGTATATTTGGTCAAGACTTTTTATAAGACTATCTTGTGAAAGATAGAATGAAGATTAAATTCAAATACTATTAAAAAGATGATTAACTAGACTTAAGATTCTTAAGGATTACTTTGGTATTCAATAGGTTTTGACTTATATTGATAATCAATAAAACAACAATTAAAGACCGATTATTTTTTCTTATGAGCATAGTAAAACTCATTATCACGTAATTTCAATCATTAGGAGTTAATCATGGTTTACTTGTGATGAGGCAAACCTATCAATTAAGTTGGCATACAGAGTTAATATCCTAACTTTATAGAATATATATAATTGCATAATAAATGTCATCTAAATTTTATGATGAGAACTAAGACAACATTAAATTAGACTGACAAATATACAAGCTAATAAACCTAATCAGATTCAACATAAAACAAGGGTTCTTTCAATCAAGCCTAACAATTTAATTACTACATAAGTGTAATTAATATGCATCCATAAATTACTACTATCAATTCTAAACTAAATTTTATACAATTTAAACACTTTTTCAAATATGATTAACTTAGAAAGTTGGATAAATCAAGTACAAGAATACTTAGAATTAATTATGTGTTAACCCTAGATTTTAATTTACTTATTCATTAAGCATGGAAAAAAGCTTTAAATCATAGCATCAAATAAACATATTCAAATAAATTACAGAAACCAGATTCCAACAGTTCTGAAAACTAGAAAACTGCTGAAATCTTCATCTATAACCGTCGGCTTTAGGGAGCAAAGCCGGCGACTATAGACCTCCAGAACCGGCAGCTTTAACATATAAATCTCAGATTTCATCTTTCGTCCAGTTAACCACCATGAACATTTAGTTCATGGTTCGAGACGAATACATAAGCATTCAAATAAAAATAAAAATTATTAAAAAGATAACAATAAATTAAACGGATTAACACCTTGAAAGCAAGAATGAAATAACTTGAATTAACTTGAAAGTAATCTTGAATCCAAAAGCAATTACAAAAGATCTTAAATTTAACTTTAAACCCTAACTAAAGACTAAAATTCGTAACTTTGAGGTGGAGCGTATAAAATAATGTAAATCAAAACTGGAAGATTCGACTATAACTTTTAAAAACCTCCACCTTAGCCGTCGGATTTAACGGATATAATCAGCGGCTATAACCTTCCAAACATTCTAGATTTGCAGTTTCTTGATTACGAAATTTCTTGACCTGCACGTATTTCCTTGGTCATTAACTCCAAAACCGTCGGCTTCTAATGGTATAGCCGGCGGCTATCTTCAATTTGTGTTTTAGCCGGATTCTGTTTCCTTAATTATCTGGACTTGGGCTTTACGTACAAGAAAAAAACCTTTACAACCGGCAGCTCTCAATGATAAAGCTGATGGCTTTCATGATTTTTTTTTTTGTTTTTCTTCAAGTTCTTCGTTTTCTGTTATTTTTGTGGAACTTTCTGGAATTTTCCTACATAACCGGCGGCTATACTAACCATAGCAGGCGGCTTTGATCCCTTTCGGAATTTTTCTTGTTTTTGTCCAGTTTAACACATTTTTCTAAACCAAAATGTGAAAAATACCTTTTTACACGACCTCTATATGAGACGTTTAAAAAAGTAAAATTAATTGGAGCGGAAAAGTAAATAGTTTCAAAGTTATTACCACCCAATTAAAGTAAACCATTAGGATAAATTTTAGTGTAACAGACTGAAACCGGGGTTAGAAGTAAGATTACTTAATTGCTCTTAGGTTTATAATTGTGTTTAAATTATGCTTTTATTTTATTAATATGTTTATTATTAATTGAATGTGGGGTTAAGACCAGTTTGTGACAAGGGTCCCAGAACAGGTTGGTTTGTTTAATTTGGACTCCGTTAGGGCCTCCTAACGAAGTATGAAAGATATTAGATAACTGGTAAATACCCGTGTGTTGTGGGGTATGGGTTTTTATAACCCATAAGTGTGTAATATCTGCTCTTTTCTACCCATTTCTTGAATCTTCTAAAAACTAGCTCGTACATAAACATACACCATCTCAAAACTCTAATCAAATCCAAGTAAGAAATTGGATCAAGTAGCTTAAGTGACTAATTTCTTGCATCCTTGTGATCATCTAATCAGGTTTGTTTACTTGAATCCTTGCTTTGATTCTTGATTAATTGGGTTTTTGTGTTCTTGAATAAAAGTGTGGTTTTTGAGCTTGAATCTTCATGAAATATGTTAGTTATGCTTAATTGATGTTAGAAATAGGTTGTATATATGTTTAGTAGCTTCCATGTGCTTAAAATTTGATCAAAATCGCTCAAAAATCGAGTTTTGGGCGAAAAATGTTCAAAATCAGCAACTCTTGTTCGAAACCCAGTTGCTACAGTATTTTGCTATAGTATTTTGCTACAGTATCCGAGTTGCTACAGTGTCACTATTTGCTACAGTACCGAGTTACTACAATGTCACTGTTTGCTACAGTACCGAGTTGCTACAGTACCACTATTTGCTACAGTACCTTTTATGAAATTGAAACGGGCGTAACTTTCAAAACGTAACTCCATTTTTGATGAATAAACTATCGTTAGAATCATAATAAAGAATAATTTTCAATGGTGAACTTTTAAGAAACTAGATCAAATTGTTTTTGGGCCGGAAAAGGAGTTTTAGTGTGTATGTCGTGTTTTGCACGCACCTGTATGCCATTATTGAGTGGAGTCATGATGTAGACTCATAAAATTATGAATATATGGTGTTATGACCTAGTTAATCGTATGAAATGATTATATTATTTATTGAATATGTATATTAACTTTTTTTTTGTTGTTCTCAAGTTATAAGGACAAGGAGGAAGCTCAGAAATAATAACAGAGCAGTTGCTGGTAATTGGTGAGTGGGTGTATCTCCGGATAGAGTTTAAGTAGCATATCATGCTATTGTGGTTGACTCTTTTACCATGCATAGTGTAGAAATTGCCATGTTAGAATAATATAGTATGCCTGATGTTGTATGTGATTTATGTGTACACTGTGTGAATGGCACCAGTCTGGCTTAGGGACACTGGGGACTCGAGACCGTGCCTAGGAGAGGTTAGAGTCCGTATGAGGTCAACCGTGCCTAGGGGAGGTTGGGTCCATAGGCTACTGATTGTGGAGTATAGTGTGAACGATGCATCCCCTGCATCTGGATAACTATACTGTGAATTGAGTAGCAGGGACTATCGGTAGACTCAAGTCCGATCAGCTAGGAGTCGTGTGCTCGTACAAACCGCTGATCCTCGTATTGTCTTATTGTATGCTAGTTGGTAGTTAGCATGTGTTGTTGTTAGTATATAGCTTGTGTGTGACTTAAGCTATATCTGTTAGATAGATTCCATTCACTTAGCGGTGCGCTAATCCCCCACATAATTACCCCTTGCAGGTTTAGGTACTGCTAGTCGGGATGGGTGCTGATGCAGAAGACATGTTTGACAACCCTACTCTGATGTGGACTTTTGTTTAAATCATGTTTTGTAATAACGTAACCTCGTTGTGTAAACTTAAACTTAATTACTCAAATTAATGTAATGACGCGACTTATAGTGTGTTTGTTAATAAAGTCTTCCGCTGTGTTTAAAAAAAAAATTGCTGGTGTTACAAGTTGGTATCAGAGCATGGTTTGGCAGCAAATACGTGCGCGTATTTTGTTCCCAAACCCTGAGGCAAGTCAAACATGTCTGTGGGAGTGGGGGCTAAGTGGAAAATAGGATATACGTGTGTTAGTTATGATTGAACTAACTGTTATCCACTAAGCTTTTGTGTGAGATGTTTTGTAGGACATGTATGGCTGATAGAAATGCAACTGGCCCCTCCAACCCCGGAACATTCAGAGCACCAGAAGAGGGTGTTGAGTCGGATGATGATCAGAGTAGTTACATCCTTCAGTTAGAAAGCAAGCTAAAAGAGGCTGAGGACAAAATTAATGAGCTTGAATTGGCGAGGCATTCTGGAAATGATGATACACCACCTGGATTCCCAACAGCGCAATCCCAAAAATGTGCCCCAGAACCAGTTTCAGAATCAAATACCTAACCAATATTATATGCCACCACAAAACACCTTTACTTACCAAAATCCCATGATGATGAATCCATACCAAATGCAAATGTTCCAACAACCTTACATGCAACCATCCAAAAGGTGTACTTATAAAAATTTTCGTGATTGCAAACCCTCCGAGTTCTCTGGAAGTACTGATCCGACTGTAACTCTCAATTGGTTGCGAGAAGTTGAAAGGGTATTTGAAGTGTATCAGTGTGAACCCGAGTTGAAGGTAACATATGCTAGTAGACTGTTGAAAGGTAGGGCTATGATTTGGTAGGATTCTTTGATTTCAAGTATACCGAAAGAGCAAGTGAGTATGATCACATGGGAGCAGTTTTATGGGAAGGTGTGTGAACAGTATTGTAATCCGTTTGATATGAACCGAATCAAGACTGAGTTTCTTGAAATGAAGATGACACCTCAAATGACGATCGATGAGGTAGTAGAGAAGTTTATTGATAAACTGAGGTTTGTACAACAATGGGTGCCAGACGAAGCATCTCGTATCCAGCATTTCGTTAATATCATTCTGCCCGAGTCCAGAACTTTTGTTAGAACAGCTACATCATTGTCTCAAGCTGTTGTGATGGCTAAGATGGTAGAAAGTGATGTTCAGGCCGCCAGAAATAGAATGTTTGGTAATGTGCTACAACAAGGTAGGTAAGTATCTGGTCATTCAGGATCTAAATCCAAGAAGTCTAGTGGGTTTAAATCGAAGTGTAAAAGTGGTCAGAGTAGTACTGAATCTGGATCAGGTAAAGGGAATTGGTGTCACACGTGTCGATCTTCTCACAGTGGTCAGTGTTCTGAGGCTACAAGAAGATACTTAAAGTGTGGTGTTGTTGGGCATGAGTCTTCAGCATGCCCGTATCCGAATAGTGTGTGTTGAAGTTGTCACAAACCAGGGCATCGTGTAATTAGTTGTCCGTCGAAGAGTGGTAGTTCCGGGGCAGGGTCAGGGGCACGTTCAGCATCAGCTGGAGGGTCAACTGCCTCGAGTGGGCAGAAGAGGAAGAACCCTTCAATAGCAGAGGCTAGAGCTTTTCAGATGTCGGTTGAGAATGCTGTGGCAACTGACGAAGTGATCACCGGTATGTTTCTAATCAACTCAATACCTGCTCGCGTATTGTTTGATTGTGGTGCCAATAGGTGTTTTATATCCCTAGATTTCTGTACTAAGTTGAATCTACCAGCTACTGTGTTACCCAAGCCGGTTAGTGTAGAAGTAGCCGATGGTAAGACCACACCCGTCACAACCTATGTGACTGGGGTTTGTATAGAGATCGAAGGGAAGTCTTTCTCGGTGACTTGTTTAGTGTTACCTATTCCTAGCTTTGATGTAGTACTAGGAATGGATTGGTTGAGCTTGCTTAGGGCTAATATTAAGTGCAATAGGAAAATGATTACCTTTCGTCCGACCGATGGAACCCGTGTTGTGGCCCGAGGGGAGCGGAGCGGGTATAATCTTCCGTTGATAACCATGATGAAAGAGAAAAAGTCGATGGGAAAGGGTTGTGAATCATTTCTTGCATATGTAATTGATGCGAAGAAAGAAAAGAAAACAGTGGCTGATATTCCGGTAGTATCAGAATTTTCTGAAGTGTTTCCAGATGGGTTAACAGGTCTGCCACCGGTAAGGGAAGTCGAATATAAGATTGAGTTGGTTCCTGGAACAACTCCAGTTGCAAAAGCCCCATACCGATTAGCGCCGTCTAAAATCCGTGAAATGATGTCATAGATTCAAGAACTATTAGATCGTGGGTTTATCCGACCGAGTTCTTCACCCTGGGGTGCTCCGGTATTGTTTGTTAAAAAGAAAGATGGGTCAATGCGTATGTGTATTGATTATCGTGAATTGAACAAAAGAACAGTGAAGAATAAGTATCCGTTACCTCGAATAGATGATTTGTTCGATCAGTTACAAGGTGCTTCATTCTTTTCTAAGATAGACTTACGATCCGGATATCATCAGGTTCGTGTTGCTGAATCAGATATACCGAAAACAGCATTCAGAACAAGGTATGGTCATTATGAATTTCTTGTCATGCCGTTTGGGTTGACGAATGCGCCAACAATCTTCATGGATCTAATGAATAGAGTGTGTCGCCCGTTCTTAGATAAGTTTGTGATTGTGTTTATAGATGATATACTAGTGTATTCAAAGACCGAAAGTGAACATGCTGAACATCTGAGACAGGTTTTGAACATGTTGAAACGTGAACAACTATTTGCAAGATTTTCAAAGTGTGAATTTTGGTTACGTGAAGTGCAGTTTTTGGGTCATGTGATTTGTGCCGAGGGTATAAAAGTTGATCCGACAAAGATAGAAGCGGTAATGAATTGGAATTCTCCGAAGACTCCGACTGAGATTAAGAGTTTTCTGGGATTAGCCGGTTATTATCGCAGATTTATCAAGGATTTCTCGAAAATAGCGGGTCCGTTGACTAAGTTGACTCGTAAAGATGTAGCCTTTCGATGGACTGATGAACAGGAAAAGGCTTTTCAGATTTTGAAACAGCTACTGTGTCAGGCACCAGTGTTAGCTTTACCAAAAGGTTCAGACGACTTCGTGGTATACTGTGATGCATCATATGCTGGGTTGGGTTGTGTATTAATGCAAAGAGATAAAGTAATCGCCTACGCCTCGCGACAGTTGAAAGTTCATAAGAAGAATTATCCACTGCATGATCTTGAAATGGCTGCAGTAGTGTTTGCTTTGAAACTGTCGAGACACTATTTGTATGGAACCCATTGTGTTATATGTACAGATCACAAGAGTTTGCAGTATATCTTCTCACAGAAAGAATTGAATATGCGTCAGAGACGATGGCAAGAGTTGATCAAATATTATGATTGTGAAATTAAATACCATCCGGGTAAGGCAAATGTGGTTGCAGATGCGCTAAGTCGTAAAAAGTCAAGTGAAAATGTGAAATTTCTTCGTTTGAATATAACTTCAAATTTGATTAACAGCTTAAAAACCATTCAGGTCCGTGCTTTAGAGGACGAACATATTAAATCTGAACAAATGACCAAATGAAAAGTGGACTTAATTGATGACTCACGTGGACTAAAGACCTTAAACAATCGTGTTTAGGTGCCTAAGCTTGGAGATTTGAGGGATTTAATCATGACGGAAGCTCACAAATCCAGATTGACAGTACATCCGGGTAGTAATAAGATGTATCATGATTTGAAAACAGTATATTGGTGGCCAACAATGAAATCAGATATCACCCGTTATGTCGAAAAGTGTCATATATGTGCTCAAGTGAAGGCAGAACATCAGAAACCTTATGGTTCGTTACGTCAGTTACAGATTTCAGAGTGGAAATGGGAACATATAACGATGGATTTTGTGACCAAATTACCTCGAACTCAGAAAAGACATGATATGATTTGGGTAATAGTGGATCATCTAACTAAAAGTGCTCATTTTCTTGCTACTCGTGAGACAGCTTCGTTAAGTGAGTTAGCCGAATTGTATGTGAAAGAAATAGTTAGTTGTCATGGTGTGCCGTTATCGATCATTTCAGACAGAGATTCCAGATTTGTGTTAAATTTTTGGAATAGTCTTCAACAGAATCTGGGTACACGTGTGAATTTAAGTACAGCTTATCATCCTTTGACAGATGGTCAGAGTGAACGAACGATACAGACACTAGAGGATATGTTGAGAGCATGTGTATTAGAATATGGTGGTTCTTGGGATACACATTTGCCGTTAGTTGAATTCGCGTATAACAATTCTTATCATTCGAGCATAGGAATTCCGCCTTACGAAATATTGTACGGTCGTCGTTGCAGAACTCCGACTTGTTGGTTAGAAGCTGGAGAGAAATAGTTTGCTGGTCCCGAAATTGTTCAAATGACAGCTGAAAAAGTTGCTATTGCACGAGAAAAGTTGAAAGTTGCCAGAGATAGACAAAAGATGTATGCCAATCCGCGTAGACGTCCAATAACTTTTAATGTAGGTGATCGTGTGTATCTTAAGGTTTCACCGTGGAAAGGGGTTATCAGATTTGGCAAACGTGGTAAGCTTGCACTAAGGTATATTGGACCGTTTCCAATTAGTGAGATTCTGAATGACCAGACAGTTGTGTTAGATCTTCCTTCTGAGTTAGCTGGTATTCATAATACCTTCAACGTGTGTTATTTGCGTAAGTGTAAAGTCGATGACGAGACACAAATCGTACCGCTGGTAGATTTGAAAGTTGATTTGAGTAACAAATTGGTTGAGGAACCTATTCGAGTGGTCGACAGAAAGGTTACTGAGTTAAGAAAGAAAAAGATCCCGATGGTTTTAGTAGAATGGAAACACAGCTTAGGGTCTAACTTGACGTAGGAGACAGAAGAGTTGATGAAGACCCGTTACCCTCATCTGTTTGAGCAAGACCAGATTCCAAGGACAGAATCTCTTTAAGGGGGGTGGATTTGTAACAGACTGAAACCGGGGTTAGAAGTAAGATTACTTAATTACCCTTAGGTTTATAATTGTGTTTAAATTATGCTTTTATTTTATTAATATGTTTATTATTAATTGAATATGGGGTTAAGACCAGTTTGTGATAAGGGTCCCAGAACAGGTTGGTTTGTTTAATTTGGACTCCGTTAGGGCCTCCTAACGAAGTACGAAAGATATTAGATAACTGGTAAATACCCGTGTGTTGTGGGGTATGGGTTTTTATAACCCATAAGTGTGTAATATCTGCTCTTTTCAACCCATTTCTTGAATCTTCTAAAAACTAGCTCGTACCTAAACATACACCATCTCAAAACCCTAATCAAATCCAAGTAAGAAATTAGATCAAGTAGCTTAAGTGACTAATTTCTTGTATCCTTGTGTTCATCTAATTAGGTTTGTTTACTTGAATTCTTGCTTTGATTCTTGATTAATTGGGTTTTTGTGTTCTTGAATAAAAGTGTGGTTTTTGAGCTTGAATCTTCATGAAATATGTTAGTTATGCTTAATTGATGTTAGAAATAGGTTGTATATATGTTTAGTAGCTTCCATGTGCTTAAAATTTGATCAAAATCGCTCAAAAATCGAGTTTTGGGCGAAAAATGTTCGAAATCAGCAACTCTTGTTCGAAACCCAGTTGCTACAGTATTTTGCTACAGTATTTTGCTACAGTATTTTGCTACAGTACCGAGTTACTACAGTGTCACTATTTGCTAAAGTACCGAGTTGCTACAGTACCACTATTGCTACAATACCTTTTATGAAATTGAAACGGGCGTAACTTTCAAAACGTAACTCCGTTTTTGATGAATAAACTATCGTTAGAATCGTAATAAAGAATACTTTTCAATGGTGAACTTTTAAGAAACTAGATCAAACTATTTTTGGGCCAGAAAAGGAGTTTTAGTATGTATGTCGTGTTTTGCACGCACCTGTATGCCATTATTGAGTGGAGTAATGATGTAGACTCATAAAATTATGAATATATCGTGTTATGACCTAGTTAATCATATGAAATGATTATATTATTTATTGGATATGTATATTAACTTTGTTTGTGTTGTTCTCAGGTTATAAGGACAAGGAGGAAGCTCAGAAATAATAACTGAGCAGTTGTTGGTAATTGTTGAGTGGGTCTATCTCCGGATAGAGTTTAAGTAGCATATCATGCTACTGTGGTTGACTCTTTTACCATGCATAGTGTAGAAATTGCCATGTTAGAATAATATAGTATGCCTGATGTTGTATGTGATTTATATGTACACTGTGTGAATGGCACCAGTCGGGCTTAGGTAGACTGGGGACTCGAGACCGTGCCTAGGAGAGGTTAGAGTCTGGATGAGGTCAACCGTGCCTAGGGGAGGATGGGTCCATAGGCTACTGATTGTGGAGTATAGTGTGAACGATGCATCCCCTGCATCTGGATAACTATACTGTGAATTGAGTAGCAGGGACTATCGGTAGACTCAAGTCCGATCAGCTAGGAGTCGTGTGCTCGTACAAGCCGCCGATCCTCGTATTGTCTTATTGTATGCTAGTTGATAGTTAGCATGCGTTGTTGTTAGTATATAGCTTGTGTGTGACTTAAGCTATATCTGTTAGATAGATTTCATTCACTTAGCGGTGCGCTAATCCCCCACATAATTACCCCTTGCAGGTTTAGGTACTGCTAGTCGGGATGGGTGCTGATGCAGAAGACATGTTTGACAACCCTACTCTGATGTGGACTTTTGTTTAAATCATGTTTTGTAATAACGTAACACCGTTGTGTAAACTTAAACTTAATTACTCAGATTAATGTAATGACGCGACTTATAGTGTGTTTGTTAATAAAGTATTCCGCTGTGTTTAAAAAAAAATAAAAAATTTGCCGGTGTTACATTTAGAGTAAATGAAATAAATGCAGATAGATGCGGACTGTATCTAGTTATCTGAGACAAAACATGCTTTTAAGTGTCCTATTTAACACATTTTTCTAAACCAAAATGTGAAAATTACCTTTTTACATGGATTATTAACAATTTAGATAAAAACTTGAGTAAAATGACGATTAATGTAGTGACCCGAACTTTTCCATGTTTATATATATTAATTGAGATTGATATTTACATGATTAAATGTTTCCAACATGTTAAGCAATCAAACTTGTTAAGACTTGATTAATTGAAATATGTTTCATATAGACAATTGACCACCCAAGTTGACCGGCGATTCACGAACGTTAAAACTTGTAAAAATGACATGACGATATATATATGGATATACATATGGTTAACATGAGATTATGATAAGTAAGTATCTCCATAAGTATATTAACAATGAGTTATATACATATAAACAAGACTACTAACTTAAGGATTTCGAAACGAGACATATATGTAACGATTATCGTTGTAACGACATTTAAATGTATATATATCATATTAAGATATATTAATATATCATAATATTAATATATCATAATATCATGATAATATAATAATTTAACATCTCATTAGATATAATAAACAATGGGTTAACAACATTAATTGAGATCGTTAACTTAAAGGTTTCAAAACAACACTTACATGTAACGACTAACGATGACTTAACGAATCAGTTAAAATGTATATACATGTAGTGTATTTAGATGTATTAAAATACTTTTGGAAGACTTCAATACATATATCAAAACACTCATACTTAACGAAAATGGTTACAGTTACTTTTCCATTCTTTTCTTTCATCAAGAATTCTAGTCGTATTCTTACCCGTATTATACACAGCTTCAAAACGTACTTACTATGAGTATATACCAATAGGAACTAGCATGGGATTCCACTCTTGATTATGTCATGTATTACTAATCAATTTTAACTTCTACCATGAGCTAGTCAACTAACTAGAACTCCTTTTAACCCCACTCACCACTCACCAATTACCATTCATCATTCACTCCATTTCACTTCCAATTCTCTTTCTAATTCTCTCTCAACACACACACACTATTATGAACGTATTTTTCCAGTAGTTAATCATCATCTTCATCAAAAATCACTTCAAGAATCAAGCTATAATCATCATAGGAAGAACACTTCAAGAACACTTCAAAACTCCCTTCAAGTTTACTAATTTACTTCCAAGCTTTCTAATCCATTCCAAGTAATCATCTAAGATCAAGAAACCTTTGTTATATACAGTAGGTTATCTTTCTTATTCAAGGTAATATTCATATTCAAACTTTGATTCAATTTCGATAACTATAAACTATCTTAATTCGAGTAAAAATCTTACTTGAACTTGTTTTTGTGTCATGATCCTACTTCAAGAACTTTCAAGCCATCCAAGATCCTTTGAAGCTAGATCATTTCTTGTCACTTCCAGTAGGTTTACCTACTAAACTTGAGGTAGTAATGATGTTCATAACATCATTCGATTCATATATATAAAACTATCTTATTCGAAGGTTTAAACTCGTAATCACTAGAACATAGTTTAGTTAATTCTAAACTTGTTCGCAAACAAAAGTTAATCCTTCTAACTTGACTTTTAAAATTAACTACACACATGTTCTATATCTATATGATATGCTAACTTAATGATTTAAAACCTGGAAACACGAAAAACACCGTAAAACCGGATTTACGCCGTCGTAGTAACACCGCGGGCTGTTTTGGGTTAGTTAATTAAAAACTATGATAAACTTTGATTTAAAAGTTGTTATTCTGAGAAAATGATTTTTATTATGAACATGAAACTATATCCAAAAATTATGGTTAAACTCAAAGTGGAAGTATGTTTTCTAAAATGGTCATCTAGACGTCGTTCTTTCGACTGAAATGACTACCTTTACAAAAATGACTTGTAACTTATTTTTCCAACTATAAACCTATACTTTTCTGTTTAGATTCATAAAATAGAGTTCAATATGAAACCATAGCAATTTGATTCACTCAAAACGGATTTAAAATGAAGAAGTTATGGGTAAAACAAGATTGGATAATTTTTCTCATTTTAGCTACGTGGAAATTGGTAACAAATCTATTCCAACCATAACTTAATCAACTTGTATTGTATATTATGTAATCTTGAGATACCATAGACACGTATACAATGTTTCGACCTATCATGTCGACACATCTATATATATTTCGGAACAACCATAGACACTCTATATGTGAATGTTGGAGTTAGCTATACAGGGTTGAGGTTGATTCCAAAATATATATAGTTTGAGTTGTGATCAATACTGAGATACGTATACACTGGTTCGTGGATTGATTCAAGATAATATTTATCGATTTATTTCTGTACATCTAACTGTGGACAACTAGTTGTAGGTTACTAACGAGGACAGCTGACTTAATAAACTTAAAACATCAAAATATATTAAAAGTGTTGTAAATATATTTTAAACATACTTTGATATATATGTATATATTGTTATAGGTTCGTGAATCAACCAGTGGCCAAGTCTTACTTCCCAACGAAGTAAAAATCTGTGAAAGTGAGTTATAGTCCCACTTTTAAAATCTAATATTTTTGGGATGAGAATGCATGCAGGTTTTATAAATGATTTACAAAATAGACACAAGTACGTGAAACTACATTCTATGGTTGAATTATCGAAATCGAATATGCCCCTTTTTATTAAGTCTGGTAATCTAAGAATTAGGGAACAGACACCCTAATTGACGCGAATCCTAAAGATAGATCTATTGGGCCTAACAAACCCCATCCAAAGTACCGGATGCTTTAGTACTTCGAAATTTATATCATATTCGAAGGGTGTCCCGGAATGATGGGGATATTCTTATATATGCATCTTGTTAATATCGGTTACCAGTTGTTCACCATATGAATGATTTTTATCTCTATGTATGGGATGTGTATTGAAATATGAAATCTTGTGGTCTATTGTTACGATTTGATATATATAGATTAAACCTATAACTCACCAACATTTTTGTTGACGTTTAAAGCATGTTTATTCTCAGGTGAATACTAAGAGCTTCCGCTGTTGCATACTAAAATAAGGACAAGATTTGGAGTCCATGTTTGTATGATATTGTGTTAAAACTGCATTCAAGAAACTGATTTCGATGTAACATATTTGTATTGTAAACCATTATGTAATGGTCGTGTGTAAACAGGATATTTTAGATTATCATTATTTGATAATCTACGTAAATCTTTTTAAACCTTTATTTATGAAATAAAGGTTATGGTCTATTTTAAAAATGAATGCAGTCTTTGAAAAACGTCTCATATAGAGGTCAAAACCTCGCAACGAAATCAATTAATATGGAACGTTTTTAATCAATAAGAACGGGACATTTCAGTTGGTATCCGAGCGTTGGTCTTAGAGAACCAGAATATTTGCATTAGTGTGTCTTATCGAGTTTGTTA
Organism: Rutidosis leptorrhynchoides; assembly: GCF_046630445.1. Taxonomy (NCBI): domain Eukaryota; kingdom Viridiplantae; phylum Streptophyta; class Magnoliopsida; order Asterales; family Asteraceae; genus Rutidosis; species Rutidosis leptorrhynchoides. Next base: position 301,763,994 of record NC_092339.1, read on the forward strand.
GGATGCATTAGTGAGTCTGGACTTCGACCGTGTTTTCTTTAAAAATGATTGCTTAACATTTTTGTTGGAAACTATATATTTTTAACATATGAATATTATGTGATATATTAATCTCTTAACGTGTTTGATATTATGTGATAGATGTCTACCTCTAGAACAAGTCCCATTGAATTACCTAATAATAATGAAGAGTCAAATGTAAATTGGAATGATTCGTGGACTGATTCACAAGTTCCCGAAGAGGAACCGGAAGAAGAGTCGGAACCGGAAGAAGAATCGGAACCGGAAGAAGAATCGGAACCGGAAGAAGAAATAGAACCGGTGGGGGAAATAATAAAACGGTTAAGTAAAAGAGAATCCTCAACCAACCGACCAAGGTTAATTATGGTCAATGGTGTTTCCGCCAAGGAAGCAAAATATTGGGAGGATTACCAATTCTCCGATGAATCGGATTCCGACGAGAATTCCGATGATGTTATAGAAATTACCCCAACTGAATTTAAAAAGGCAAAAGAAAATAATAAGGGAAAGGGCATAAAAATAGAGAAATCTAATTCCAACCCCGACGAACTTTATATGCATCGTCAAACCCCGAAGTCCTTAAGTTGTAACAATGACCCGGGAACCTCTAAACCACCAGGTTTTTCTAAACCAATGTGGACAACGACGGCTCGTATTAGGGGAACATCATATATCCCTAGAAACTTGGCAAAACGAACCAAAACCGAACAAGAAGAAACGAGCGAGTCGGAATAAGATAGTTATATTCGTGTGGTGTAATATATGTAATATAGTGTGCTTATGCTTTATGATATATGTAAAAAAAATTGCTTGTATTAATAAGTATTTTTTTTATGAATCTAACTCTTGTCTATTTACAGTATAAAAACACAAAATGGATAGACAACCCAATATTTTAAGAGACCTACCCGGAGACATGATTGATGAAATCTTGTCTAGAGTCGGTCAGAATTCTTCGGCACAACTATTTAAGGCGAGATCAGTTTGTAAGACATTCGAAGAACGTTCCAAGAATGCCTTGGTTTATAAAAGGCTTTCGTTCGAAAGATGGGGGATATCACATTGGGAAATCCATAAGTTACGATGTGTTTACTTTGACGCATATATTGCGGGGAACCCAAATGCTATTTTACGCAACGGGTTAAGAAATTATTTTGACTCAGTATATCCGAATATAGGACTTCGTGATTTAGAAAAAGCGGCTAACATGCAACATAAAGAAGCATGTTATGCTTACAGGTTAGTAATGTTCGCTTCTCACCAAAGTGAGAACAAGAACATCGGGCTACAACTATTAAACAAAACGTTCCCACAAGTGACGGAGTCGGTAATTGGGGTAAGAAATGAGGTTTTTAGGTTATTACGAGACTGTTGGTCATTACGTAACCCTCGTCCCTTTGACGGCGTTACAACACGCTGTCTTATCAACGGCCATAACGGTTATGTTCCACAAGACCAAGGATGGGAAGTAGTCCTAGTAAAACCAGAATGCATGACTTGTTTCTGGACGTATGAATTACGTGTCTTTATTGCCTTTGCTGAACGAATTGTGTACTAGCTAGAATTATCTTCACAACTATATTGTATCAAAGTTATTGTGTGCTATATTTCATGCTTTATGTAAAATAAGCGGTATTGTAAGTTTGTAAAATATTGTATAAAAGTTTGAACGCGAAATATTATTACAATCAGTTTTTCATATAGAATTGTAGTAGTTGAATTGTATATTAGCTACTAAGTATGAACTTAACGGGTAGGTACTACCCGAATTTAAACTTATAAAACGCTAATATGAAGAAAAAGCTTTTATAAATGAGTTCATATTATGCTATGAAATACTATTAACTACTCTTAATATTCTGTATGATTAACTTGTTCCATTTGACTATTTTGAAGGAAATGGCACCGACTACTCGACACACCGTGAATATGAATGAAGAGGAATTCCGTACTTTTCTAGCTTCAAACATAGCCGCAGTACAGGCTGCGCTACATACCAACAATAACCTTGGATCTGGCAGTACAGGAAATCGTGTAGGATGCACCTACAAAGAATTCACTGCCTGCAAACCTTTGGAATTTGATGGAACCGAAGGACCGATCGGATTGAAACGGTGGACCGAGAAGGTCAAATCGGTGTTTGCCATAAGTAAGTGTACTGAAGAGGACAAAGTGAAGTACGCTACGCATACCTTCACAGGTTCTACGTTAACATGGTGGAATACCTATCTAGAGCAAGTGGGACAAGATGATGCGTACGCACTACCGTAGTCAGCATTCAAGCACTTGATGAACGAGAAGTACCGCCCCAGAACCGAGGTCAATAAGCTCAAGACAGAACTTAGAGGGTTACGAACCCAAGGATTTGATATTACCACGTACGAAAGACGATTCACAGAATTGTGCCTATTGTGTCCGGGAGCATTCGAAGATGAGGAAGAGAAGATCGACGCATTTGTGAAAGGATTACCGGAAAGAATCCAAGAAGATATAAGTTCACACGAGCCCGCCTCCATACAACAGGCATGTAGAATGGCTCACAAACTAGTGAACCAGATTGAAGAAAGAATTAAAGAACAGACTGTTGAAGAGGCCAATGTGAAGCAAGTCAAAAGAAAGTGGGAGGAAAACGGTGATAAGAATCACCAATACAACAACAACAGCAATTACAACAATAATCGCAACAATTATCCCAACAATCGCAACATCAATCGCAACTATAACAAATGGCCCAACAACAACAACAACAACAACAACAACAGCAACTACATCAATCATCCCAACAACAATAATAACCGCAACAACAACAACAATCAGAAGCAGCTATGCCAAAGGTGTGAAAAGTATCACTCGGGGTTCTGCACCAAATTTTGCAACAAGTGTAAAAGAAATGGTCATAGCGCAGCGAAATGTGAGGTCTACGGACCAGGGGTTAATAGAACGAAAGGAACAAATGGTGTCGGAATGAGTAATGGCGGAGCAAGTAGTGTCGGAGAAAGTTATGCCAACGTAGTTTGTTATAAATGTGGAAAACCGGGCCACATTATTAGAAATTGCCCGAACCAGGAGAACACGAATGGACAAGGCCGCGGAAGAGTTTTCAATATTAATGCGGCAGAGGCACAGGAAGACCCGGAGCTTGTTACGGGTACGTTTCTTATTGACAATAAATCTGCTTACGTTTTATTTGATTCGGGTGCGGATAGAAGCTATATGAGTAGAGATTTTTGTGCTAAATTAAGTTGTCCATTGACGCCTTTGGATAGTAAATTTTTACTCGAATTAGCAAATGGTAAATTAATTTCAGCAGATAATATATGTCGGAATCGAGAAATTAAACTTGTTAGCGAAACATTTAAGATTGATTTGATACCAGTAGAGTTAGGGAGTTTTGATGTGATAATCGGTATGGACTGGTTGAAAGAAGTGAAAGCAGAGATCGTTTGTTACAAAAATGCAATTCGCATTATACGAGAAAAAGGAAAACCCTTAATGGTGTACGGAGAAAAGGGCAACACTAAGCTACATCTTATTAATAATTTGAAGGCACAAAAACTAATAAGAAAAGGTTGCTATGCTGTTCTAGCACACGTCGAGAAAGTACAAACTGAAGAAAAGAGCATCAATGATGTTCCCGTCGCAAAAGAATTTCCCGATGTATTTCCGAAAGAATTACCGGGATTACCCCCACATCGATCCGTTGAATTTCAAATAGATCTTGTACCAGGAGCTGCACCAATAGCTTGTGCTCCTTACAGACTCGCACCCAGCGAGATGAAAGAACTGCAAAGCCAATTACAAGAACTTTTAAAGCGTGGTTTCATTCGACCAAGCACATCACCGTGGGGAGCTCCTGTTTTGTTTGTCAAGAAGAAAGATGGTACATTCAGGTTGTGTATCGACTACCGAGAGTTGAACAAACTTACCATCAAGAACCGCTACCCACTACCAAGAATCGACGACTTATTTGATCAACTACAAGGCTCGTCTATTTATTCAAAGATTGACTTACGTTCCGGGTATCATCAAATGCGTGTGAAAGAAGATGATATTCCAAAGACTGCTTTCAGAACATGTTACGGTCATTACGAGTTTATGGTCATGCCGTTTAGTTTAACTAATGCACCAGTTGTGTTCATGGACCTTATGAATCGAGTGTGTGGACCATACCTTGACAAGTTTGTCATTGTTTTCATTGATGACATACTTATTTACTCAAAGAATGACCAAGAACACGGTGAACATTTGAGAAAGGTGTTAGAAGTATTGAGGAAGGAAGAATTGTACGCTAAGTTTTCAAAGTGTGCATTTTGGCTGGAAGAAGTTCAATTCCTCGGTCACATAGTGAACAAAGAAGGTATTAAGGTGGATCCGGCAAAGATAGAAATTGTTGAAAAGTGGGAAACCCCGAAAACTCCGAAACACATACGCCAGTTTTTAGGACTAGCTGGTTACTACAGAAGGTTCATCCAAGACTTTTCCAGAATAGCAAAACCCTTGACTGCATTAACGCATAAAGGGAAGAAATTTGAATGGAATGATGAACAAGAGAAAGCGTTTCAGTTATTGAAGAAAAAGCTAACTACGGCACCTATATTGCCATTGCCTGAAGGGAATGATGATTTTGTGATTTATTGTGACGCATCAAAGCAAGGTCTCGGTTGTGTATTAATGCAACGAACGAAGGTGATTGCTTATGCGTCTAGACAATTGAAGATTCACGAACAAAATTATACGACGCATGATTTGGAATTAGGCGCGGTTGTTTTTGCATTAAAGACTTGGAGGCACTACTTATATGGGGTCAAAAGTATTATATATACCGACCACAAAAGTCTTCAACACATATTTAATCAGAAACAACTGAATATGAGGCAGCGTAGGTGGATTGAATTATTGAATGATTACGACTTTGAGATTCGTTACCACCCGGGGAAGGCAAATGTGGTAGCCGATGCCTTGAGCAGGAAGGACAGAGAACCCATTCGAGTAAAATCTATGAATATAATGATTCATAATAACCTTACTACTCAAATAAAGGAGGCGCAACAAGGAGTTTTAAAAGAGAGAAATTTAAAGGATGAAATACCCAAAGGATCGGAGAAACATCTTAATATTCAGGAAGACGGAACCCGGTATAGGGCTGAAAAGATTTGGGTACCAAAATTTGGAGATATGAGAGAAATGGTACTTAGAGAAGCTCATAAAACCAGATACTCAATACATCCTGGAACGGGGAAGATGTACAAGGATCTCAAGAAACACTTTTGGTGGCCGGGTATGAAAACCGATATTGCTAAATATGTAGGAGAATGTTTGACGTGTTCTAAGGTCAAAGCTGAACATCAAAAACCATCAGGTCTACTACAACAACCTGAAATCCCGGAATGGAAATGAGAAAACATTACCATGGATTTCATTACTAAATTGCCAAGGACTGCAAGTGGTTATGATACTATTTGGGTAATAGTTGATCGTCTCACCAAGTCAGCACACTTCCTGCCAATGAGAGAAGATGACAAAATGGAGAAGTTGGCGCGATTGTATTTGAAGGAGGTTATCTCCAGACATGGAATACCCGTCTCTATTATCTCTGATAGGGATGGTAGATTTGTTTCAAGGTTCTGGCAGACGTTGCAACAAGCATTGGGGACTCGTCTAGACATGAGTACTGCCTATCATCCACAAACTGATGGGCAGAGTGAAAAGGATGATACAAACGCTTGAAGACATGCTACGAGCATGTGTTATTGATTTCGGAAACAGTTGGGATCGACATCTACCATTAGCAGAATTTTCCTACAACAACAGCTACCATTCAAGCATTGAGATGGCGCCGTTTGAAGCACTTTATGGTAGAAAGTGCAGGTCTCCGATTTGTTGGAGTGAAGTGGGGGATAGACAGATTACGGGTCCGGAGATTATACAAGAAACTACCGAGAAGATCATCCAAATTCAACAACGGTTGAAAACCGCCCAAAGTCGACAAAAGAGCTACGCTGACATTAAAAGAAAAGATATAGAATTTGAAATTGGAGAGATGGTCATGCTTAAAGTTGCACCTTGGAAAGGCGTTGTTCGATTTGGTAAACGAGGGAAATTAAATCCAAGGTATATTGGACCATTCAAGATTATTTATCGTGTCGGACCAGTAGCTTACCGACTTGAGTTACCTCAACAACTCGCGGCTGTACATAACACTTTCCACGTCTCGAATTTGAAGAAATGTTTTCCTAAAGAAGATCTCACTATTCCGTTAGATGAAATCCAAATCAACGAAAAACTCCAATTCATCGAAAAACCCGTCGAAATAATGGATCGTGGGGTTAAAAGACTTAAGCAAAACAAGATACTAATTGTTAAGGTTCGATGGAATGCTCGTAGAGGACCCGAGTTCACCTGGGAGCGTGAAGATCAGATGAAGAAGAAATACCCGCATCTATTTCCAGAAGATTCGTCAACACCTTCAACAGCTTAAAATTTCGAGACGAAATTTATTTAACGGGTAGGTACTGTAGTGACCCGAACTTTTCCATGTTTATATATATTAATTGAGATTGATATTTACATGATTAAATGTTTCCAACATGTTAAGCAATCAAACTTGTTAAGACTTGATTAATTGAAATATGTTTCATATAGACAATTGACCACCCAAGTTGACCGGCGATTCACGAACGTTAAAACTTGTAAAAACGACATGACGATATATATATGGATATACATATGGTTAACATGAGATTATGATAAGTAAGTATCTCCATAAGTATATTAACAATGAGTTATATACATATAAACAAGACTACTAACTTAAGGATTTCGAAACGAGACATATATGTAACGATTATCATTGTAACGACATTTAAATGTATATATATCATATTAAGATATATTAATATATCATAATATCATGATAATATAATAATTTAACATCTCATTAGATATAATAAACAATGGGTTAACAACATTAATTGAGATCGTTAACTTAAAGGTTTCAAAACAACACTTACATGTAACGACTAACGATGACTTAACGACTCAGTTAAAATGTATATACATGTAGTGTATTTAGATGTATTAAAATACTTTTGGAAGACTTCAAGACATATATCAAAACACTCATACTTAACGAAAATGGTTACATTTACTTTTCCATTCTTTTCTTTCATCAAGAATTCTAGTCTTATTCTTACCCGTATTATACACAGCTTCAAAACGTACTTACTATGAGTATATACCAATAGGAACTAGCATGGGATTCCACTCTTGATTATGTCATGTATGACTAATCAATTTTAACTTCTACCATGAGCTAGTCAACTAACTAGAACTCCTTTTAACCCCACTCACCACTCACCAATTACCACTTATTATTCACTCCATTTCACTTCCAATTCTCTTTCTAATTCTCTCTCAACACACACACACACTATTATGAACGTATTTTTCCAGTAGTTAATCATCATCTTCATCAAAAATCACTTCAAGAATCAAGCTATAATCATCATAGGAAGAACACTTCAAGAACACTTCAAAACTCCCTTCAAGTTTACTAATTTACTTCCAAGCTTTCTAATCCATTCCAAGTAATCATCTAAGATCAAGAAACCTTTGTTATATACAGTAGGTTATCTTTCTTATTCAAGGTAATATTCATATTCAAACTTTGATTCAAATTCTATAACTATAAACTATCTTAATTCGAGTAAAAATCTTACTTGAACTTGTTTTTGTGTCATGATCCTACTTCAAGAACTTTCAAGCCATCCAAGATCCTTTGAAGCTAGATCATTTCTTGTCACTTCCAGTAGGTTTACCTACTAAACTTGAGGTAGTAATGATGTTCATAACATCATTCGATTCATATATATAAAACTATCTTATTCGAAGGTTTAAACTCGTAATCACTAGATAATAGTTTAGTTAATTCTAAACTTGTTCGCAAACAAAAGTTAATCCTTCTAACTTGACTTTTAAAATTAACTACACACATGTTCTATATCTATATGATATGCTAACTTAATGATTTAAAACCTGGAAACACGAAAAACACCGTAAAACCGGATTTACACCGTCGTAGTAACACCGCGGGCTGTTTTGGGTTAGTTAATTAAAAAGTATGATAAACTTTGATTTAAAAGTTGTTATTTTGAGAAAATGATTTTTATTATGAACATGAAACTAAATCCAAAAATTATGGTTAAACTCAAAGTGGAAGTATGTTTTCTAAAATGGTCATCTAGACGTCGTTCTTTCGACTGAAATGACTACCTTTACAAAAATGACTTGTAACTTATTTTTCCGACTATAAACCTATACTTTTCTGTTTAGATTCATAAAATAGAGTTTAATATGAAACCATAGCAATTTGATTCACTCAAAACGGATTTAAAATGAAGAAGTTATGGGTAAAACAAGATTGGATAATTTTTCTCATTTTAGCTACGTGAAAATTGGTAACAAATCTATTCCAACCATAACTTAATCAACTTGTATTGTATATTATGTAATCTTGAGATACCATAGACACGTATACAATGTTTTGAAGTATCATGTCGACACATCTATATATATTTCGGAACAACCATAGACACTCTATATGTGAATGTTGGAGTTAGCTATACAGGGTTGAGGTTGATTCCAAAATATATATAGTTTGAGTTGTGATCAATACTGAGATACGTATACACTGGGTCGTGGATTGATTCAAGATAATATTTATCGATTTATTTCTGTACATCTAACTGTGGACAACTAGTTGTAGGTTACTAACGAGGACAGCTGACTTAATAAACTTAAAACATCAAAATATATTAAAAGTGTTGTAAATATATTTTAAACATACTTTGATATATATGTATATATTGTTATAGGTTCGTGAATCAACCAGTGGCCAAGTCTTACTTCCCGATGAAGTAAAATCTGTAAAAGTGAGTTATAGTCCCACTTTTAAAATCTAATATTTTTGGGATGAGAATACATGCAGGTTTTATAAATGATTTACAAAATAGACACAAGTACGTGAAACTACATTCTATGGTTGAATTATCGAAATCGAATATGCCCCTTTTTATTAAGTCTGGTAATCTAAGAATTAGGGAACAGACACCCTAATTGACCCGAATCCTAAAGATAGATCTATTGGGCCTAACAAACCCCATCCAAAGTACCGGATGCTTTAGTACTTCGAAATTTATATCATATCCGAAGGGTGTCCCGGAATGATGGGGATATTCTTATATATGCATCTTGTTAATGTCGGTTACCAGGTGTTCACCATATGAATGATTTTTATCTCTATGTATGGGATGTGTATTGAAATATGAAATCTTGTGGTCTATTGTTACGATTTGATATATATAGATTAAACCTATAACTCACCAATATTTTTGTTGACGTTTAAAGCATGTTTATTCTCAGGTGAATACTAAGAGCTTCCGCTGTTGCATACTAAAATAAGGACAAGATTTGGAGTCCATGTTTGTATGATATTGTGTAAAAACTGCATTCAAGAAACTGATTTCGATGTAACATATTTGTATTGTAAACCATTATGTAATGGTCGTGTGTAAACAGGATATTTTAGATTATCATTATTTGATAATCTACGTAAAGCTTTTTAAACCTTTATTTATGAAATAAAGGTTATGGTTTATTTTAAAAATGAATGCAGTCTTTGAAAAACGTCTCATATAGAGGTCAAAACCTCGCAACGAAATCAATTAATATGGAACATTTTTAATCAATAAGAACGGGACATTTCAATTAAATACCAAGATAACGCCTTGAAATGCTTATAAAAATATGTATAATTTAGGGGTTATCACCCTCCTTCATTTGTGCACCCTAATCTAGAGTCACCAGAGTGGTTGGTACACTTGATGAGTGTCGTTGTCATGAAGACGAGGATAACCATTTTTGGCACACCTACCTTGCAACTAAGTTTCACCCGTTTAACGCTTTGTGGTATTTCTTGGAATTGATGGAATACACTTATAGTGTAAAAGCTAGAGAGTAGTATGAAATTTGTACCTTGGTTCTCTTGTCTTGATATTATTTGTGAAATTTATTTTGAGCTTACGATTATACATTAGTATTTGTGGAGATCACAAGTTTCAAGATTATTTTGAAGATCAAGAGTTTTACCATTACGTGAAAGATCATTAGAGATCATTAGAGATGTTATTGTTTGAATACATGATTGATTCTTGCATAGTTCTTTATTATTGAAGATTAGTCTTGCTTGAGGACAAGCAAGGTTCAAGTGTGGCGATTTTATAACGCCCAATTTATACATACTTTTAGGTGCATTATCAGTTCTTATTTATATCATTTTGTTCATTTCTTGAAGAGTTGTAAGTTCCTATGAGATTAAAAGAGAGATGTATGGGTGTTGATGGTATTTGGTCAAAAAGATGATGTTTTGGAGGTAAAAAGATTATTCCTAAAGAAGCTTGAGATTCTGTTTCGCGCGTCTCCACTCTTTTGGCCTTAAATTGGTTACACGGACTCGGATTTAGGTGAATCAAAAGCCTAGACGTCCATAACTCAGATCTCTATAACTTTCAAATTTTGAGTTTGCAGAAGGAGCCTCGCGAACGATAAATTATAGTCCAAAATGCTAGATTTCTCGTGAATTATGAGAACCATGTGAAAAATGCGAGATTTACAGTTTTTGCTGATTTTCAATCCTTGCCAACTTTTCGCAATCCAGAATAGTTTTTTTTTACATATTGAGGACCTTGAAAAACGTGAGGGTTGCTCATGAAAACGCAAGGTTTGGCGGCTCCAAGCTCCGAATTTTACCTATAAATACCATATTTAAACTCCATCTTTATGGTAACACTTATATTACGAATTATGGAGTTGTAAAGTCTAAATTTGGGGGGTTGTCATCATTTTTCATAGGGTTTTAATACTTTGAATTCAATTTTGATCTCGTGTAATCATTAGGTGACATTTATTTTACTCTTTTGATTAATACAATGGTTATGAACTGTGTATCTTTGTGTTTATATATCTTTCGCATGATGATGTCTAGCTAAATCTCTTGTATTCACTTAGATGATTGTACCTAGGTGAAAGATTGCTAATTCAATGAATTTATATAATTGATAATTTCTCTTTATTATGTTTAATTAAACATCCATCGTTACTTATGCTTATTGATTAATTTAATTGCAAGTTTGTTAGTTGAATTAACAATAGTTAGTGAAATTGATAAACTTTTCTAGGTTATTGAAAGATAATTTAGATATTGTTAAATTACATGGTAATCGAAATTACTAATTGGCTAAGGTAATTGTGATGTTAAGTAGGGACACCGAATTAACATGAAATTGAATTTTAATCTTGAGTAATAAAAATTGATTGAATGTGTTCCTAAACTGCGTGTGGGAAACCAGCGTTATTGAGTTACACTTTTATTTCAACATTGGTGATTTAGGTGAGGGACACCATCCTAGATTAATAATTGGTGAATTTATTAGTGAACTAGGTTAATGACAATTATACTTAGGGAATTAGTTAAGAAATTGTGAGAATCGATAGATAATTGCAATGTCACCACAAAATCAATTATTATAATGGTTTTAATTAAAACAATCTCGATCCTAAGAAATTGATTCTAAATTGATACCTTTATCTCATTTGAATTCGTGTTTAGTTAATTTTGCATTAATTAGTTTAAATTTAAATTCATTCTTAAAAAAAAAATCCCAAATCTACTTAGGATAGCTATTAGTATTAGTTTAATATTCTAAATTACCCGCTCTCTGTGGAACGAACCAAGACTTACTGTTAAATTCTATTATATGGTTAGGATAGTTGCATATATCTGTGATAGTTTTAGTGGTATTTTCTAGTTTAAATATATCGGTTAGATTTCACGTATCAACTTTTTGGCACCGCTGCCGGGGGCTGGTGAGAGAAGTGTGTTGAAAATTTAAAGGTTAGGGTACTAATAATGATATTATATTAGTTTATTATGACTTAAGTATTTTGAAGTGTAGAAGAAGTGTTTTAAAAATGAGAAATTTGGAGGATACTTGGCCAAAGGGCCTCGGTCCCGACCCCTTTTTGCTTCTCTTCTATCGTTCCCGGCAGGTGGTGCCTCGATCCCGGTATGAGGACCCCTCAGTCCCGGCAAGGAGGTCTCGGCTAACAGGCCTCGGTCCTGACACTAAAGGTGGGTGTCGGTCCCGAGAGATTTTCGTGCTCCATTGGTTCGTATATCGGGTGGCGGTCTCGACACCTACGGCGGGTGTCGGTCCCGGAACCTTTTTGGTAGGTACCGGCCGGTTTTTGTCCCGTGATGCGTATTCTGGAGTGCGTTTTTTCGGTCATTCACTGTTTTAGCTCTAGTTTCTTCGTTATTACTAAGTTTTCTTCATTTCTTACACCATTGGATTCGTGTTAACGAGATCTACAAAATAAGCCTATAAAAGGTAATTTTTAGGTGTTTTATTCGATATCGTATTCTAAATGGGCCGTATAACGTGGTTAAAAACATGAATTTTAGAGCGTTATCAGGCGTTACATGTCTCTTCGTCACAGATCATTTAACGGTCAATTTGTGATTTGGCCAAGGCAGGATTATTTGACAAACGGCTTTCCATTTTGACTCGTTTTGACACGTTTAAAGATTTGGTCATTTGCTTGAAAATAATGGAGGTTTATCAACATGCGTTATTTACCATACTTACACGCACATGAATTTATTGTTATTATCAAACACATGAATCTAAGATTTGAATATTGACGTGGCATTATTAACCAATAACCTTGTTGGTTGCGGCTATAGGAGGTTGTGGTTTTGGTCCAGTAAACTTGTGTTCCTACAATCAGAGTTCCTACTGCTTCCCTTGCTAGAAGTGTGGTTCCCGGTGGTGTGCCGCCTTGTTGGTAGTGGCCACCGGGTGGCACAGTTTCTAGTTGGGATCCTTGATCGCTAGTTAGCCGTGGGTGTATCTCCACCCTGTTGGTCAGAGATGGTGGCTAGTCGTTTCATTCCGTTGTTTTGATGGACCGATCCATTACCCCGTCGGTGTGGACTTTTCTTGTTAGCAGAGGGTAGTGAGTGACAGTGGGAGGCGGGTTGCGGTTGCGGGTTGTACGTGGTGGTGATGCAATCGTGTTTCCCTTGTTTGGATCCGTCTCTTTCGATTGTACTTTCAGGGATGAGCCAGACCTAGGGTGGGATGATTGTATTACGGAGGGTTTCACTTTTGTGGGGGCTTGTGTTGGCTTGCGATGATCAGGTTCATTGTTTGGTTCTTGTTTAGGCGTTTGCCAGCGTTCTTGCAGAACAATGATGTGTTTTGTTTATTTTGATGCGTTGTTTAGTATGGTGGTGCTTTAGATTATGTTGATTATAGCCTTAGTTTTGCTTTGCAACCTAGATAAACGTGTCATTACATGGTGAGACCGTTTGTTTTAGGTTTGTATTGTTTGGATAAAGCTAAGTTTGGTTTATTTTGTATCAATTGAATATGTATTAATGTTATGGTTGCCAAAAAAGAAAAAAGAAAATACCTTGATTTAATGATTTATCGTGTAATGTTTGAGAAACGCTTAATGAATTTTTTAACATTTTATTTTTGACCGCTGTTCAAGTCACGGGCTTAAACCGTATATTTAAATGCATGCAATCACTTTCTTACCAAACTCAAATAATAGAAAATTTTCGCCGTAAAAAACTTTTACCCCTAACTAGGTTTCTTCCAACAAGTTGAAGTCGTACTTCATATTTGTCAACACGATCGGTTATTCATGCAGCTCAACACCCAAATTAAAACACGTTGTTGGAACCTATTTCCGGTTAGAGGCCACAGGTGCCAAATACGTACATAGTTACGTAGTAGAAGAGTGGATTAATTGCCGATTGAATGTTTTCACTCCGGACAGCGTCCATGTAGACCCAGATCACGGTGTATAAATCGTAGGGTGGCTTAGGTCAATCTTACGGAGCAAACAGTTAGTTCGTCCGTTGAACGTTTCTGCTCTTGAACTCTAGATAGAGAAAGTGCATGTGAAAGAGAAAGTGTTTTCTCTGACACACGTCCAAGTATACTAAAAGTGATGGTCCATATGCCATATTTATAGGCACCTGAGGTATGTGTAATGTTCAGAGATACAAGTGTCGTATTGTTAGTAGTTACGTTATGCGAAAAGTGTGTAATCGAATTTGAGCTTTATACTGACGTTTCAACGCTCTATACTTTGATATTTAGGCTTTATGCATTTGAAGCGGTCGGTAGGGCCTACGCTAAATGTTGGGCGGCTGATATATTTATTATTTATTATTCTTTGACGTAGAACATTCGACGTATTATAATAAAAATGCCTCTAATTCACCTTTTTTGTAACTGTTGAGTATGTCTTCCGTCTTCTAAGTGCTTTTTTCTGTTTTTTTATGCGTGTAGATCATATTATGCACCATTACACGTAAAAATGATGAAATTTTCATTGTTTTGACTATCTAAAAGGAAGAATATTTTGCTCAGTCTTATTCAATTTATATGCTTGTTTTGTTTCTGACTTTTTAGCAGATTTGTTCTAGACGTTGATGGGACAAGGATATTTAGAAAGTTATATAGCATAGTGACTGAAAGTAACATCTTATGATTCAGAGTTTTGCATACAGATAGGTCTCCTTCTTTAACAAGAAAAAAAAAATGTGTGTTATATATTTAACTAGGCTTTTAGCACTAAGATGCACATCTGTTGATAAATCAATTAAAAAATTAGTTATGATAAATCACATTTATTATCTCATTAAGCCCGTACAATGCACGGTCGGTAAAAATGATTACACAATTGGTTATAATTTATTTGAATATAATAGTGTTATTTAAGTGAAAAAGTATATGTACAAATATTAATAAATCGAATAAGTAGCAAAATAAACACAGTAAATGAGTAAATGTCTGTTTCATTAAGTATTATCTATTAATATTGAGGTTGTAATCAAATGTATTAAAAAAATTTAAGTAGTAATTATATAAACATAACTTTAAAAGCGTTTATTTATTTATATTTCAAGTTCAAATTATGTTATATATTGGGATATAAGAAAATATGGTTAAGTGTGTTGGTGCATGAATCCCCAGCCGTAGATTGATTCGTTGTATGATACATTCGGTTATGTAATAATGTTTACTTGTGACTATTGATTACGTTTGTGATTGAGAGTGCTTAATTTGTTAAACAATCAATAAGTTAAACTGCACACACAGTCGGCCGAGTGTGTCCACACACTCGACCGACTGTGTTACACAGTCGACCGACTGAGAGATACACTCGACCGAGTGTGTCTGATATGCAGTATATATACGGGTTGAGACTTCTTTGTTGAGGTTACTCATCCCATTTACCCTAATCGACAGATTTTCGTCTCTGCCGAACTCTAATACCAAATACCACCGAAATACTTCGTTTAGGCGTCGATCTAATCTAGTGTTTGTCCTAGGTTTGATCTATTCGATCCCGATACGACCCATATCTTGGTTTAACACAATTCTAGTGTATTCCGCCTCTAGGATTGTTAGCAAGCGACCTAAGATCCTTAAATCTTCGTCTACACAGTGGTATCAGAGCTGGAGTCTCTGGTTTTGCTTGATCTAGATCGTTTTTGTGTCAAAAAGTTGGTGTTTTTGGTGTTATTTGTGTTTTGAACGATTAGTCCTTTTTCTTATGTTATAGTTTGTGTTTTCATTGTCAAAAAGTGTTTCTTGAGTCATTGCAGTTGTTTTCTACGTTTTGGTTTAGAGCTTTTCATCAAAAATCGATCGAAAAATCGATTTTAGTCTAGAAAACCCTAATAGTCGACCTGTATCTATCAAGAACACACTCGGCCGTGTGTGTCTTGACAATCGGCCGTGTGAGTCTCTCAATCGACCGAGCGAGTTTGTTAGTCGACCGTGTGTGTATTACCAAAGCCGTGTGAGATTAATATAGTCAGTCAGCCGTGTGTGTGTAGTCACTCGACCGTGTGAGCAATACAATCGACCGTGGGAGTTTGACAGTCGGCCGTGTGAGTTGTAATACCAAAGGCATAGTGTGTAACGAAGTGCTGCCAAAATTTTGTCAGACAATCGACCGTGTGTCTTACACAATCGACCGAGTGTCTCTGAGAGTATAAAAAGGTTTGGGTCACGAACGGCTCAGTACACTTGGTGATTTTGAGTCGAATTTTACCTAGATTTTTCGTTGTTAAGGAAGAAGGTTTTGATTCAGTATTCTAGATACAACTTTCTCTTGTGATTCCAGCGACAGTAACGAGGTAATCTAACTCGTTTTCATATGCTCTAAATCATTGATTTTATGTTCGATATGTAAAACTCTAATCGAGTGCTTGTTAGACTTAAACTGTTAAAATTGATGATATAAGTGTATTAATCGGCCAATTTAAAGGCTAATATGACTAGGGATCGAAACAAAAACAACAGATTTGATCGATTTGAAAATTTTGGTGAACACAGAGCTGAAAAACACACTCGACCGAGTGTGTGACACACTCGACCGAGTAAGTTCACACACTCGACCGTTTGTCGACACACACGACCGTGTGTGTATACACACTCGACCGAGTATATAGAAACCCTAATTTTTGAATTTTGCTATTTTTGATTATTTTGTTGCGTTCATACCATATTATTCTGAATGTTCTGTATAGTATTGTGTAAGAATGTCAGGTGGTTCTTTTGTTGGACAATGGATGTTTGACATTGAACGTAGGAGAATTCTAGCTAGTAATCGTCGCATTCTAGTGGAACAGAAAGTCATTGCGACTCGACTGACCTATGCTCCTTGGGAACAAATTGAGTGTCAAGCATTCCTAGATATTGGAGATTACTTTTGTCCAGTATTGGTGTGTGAATTCTATGCCAATGTGGCATTAGAAGATGGTAAGAGGAAGTTTATTCATTCCACACTGTTTGAGCAACAGTACAAATGGACCTTGGAGGAATTTTCAACTTTGTTGAATGTTCCTCACACTGGTGTCAAGATACTGTATCCTAGCAAGAACATGAGAAAGATTCCCAACAAGTTCAACCTGTCTGAGCTAATTGCAAAGATTTGTAAGCCATGGAAAGAAGTTAGTTCTGGTCGGATTGAGATTAGTGACGACGAGGTGTTACCTCAACTTGAACTTCACCTAAGGATAATCAAGTAAAATGTCACTTTTAGGAATTATGAAGACAATCTATTGAGCGGTACTGAAGCACTGCTATTGTATTGCTTACTAGAGGGTATTCAGGTGAATATGGGTCACTTTCTCATTAATGTGATGAAAGATTTTCTTGAGATGGAAGAACCATTTCCCTATGCAGCCTTATTACATAACTTGTTTGACAAACTTGGCGTGGTTCAATATGCCACAAGGCTGGTGCCAGAGAATCCCATTGTGGGATAAGTGATTATGAGTTTCGATTTTTATGCTTAGTTTGGTATATTGTGTAATTTGATAAGGCTAGTCTGTTAGCCTTGGAACTGTAGTCTGTAATAAACGATAACCTCTGAACGATGTACTTGTACATTTCTTAGTTAATGTGCTTATTATGTTTATTTATCAACGGATTCATGAAATTAACTTGATACCCCATGATTCATGGTGGTAAACTCTTAATGTCTGTATTGTTTTGAGTTTTTTACAGATTATTTGAGATGTCTCAAGAACAACAACATATGGATGAGGAAGTAGAAGAACAACAGATCTCGCTATCATCTGAACTACCAGGTCTAATTGGACGAGAAGATACTAATGTGCTTGCTTGTGTTGATGACACCGGAACGGAAGCTCAAAGAGGAGGTTTTGGTCCAATTATCGCATTTCTGAAGCGATTGAGAATCTTTAAGGCAATTACAGCTGAGTGCACTCCATACTATTCACATTAGAGAATGTTTTAGGAAGTTGCTAGCATTGTTATTGAGAACAATCGGCAGGTGATTCTAAGCTCAGTCAACAATACCATTGTTCGGATCTTTGCTCAGACTATCAGGGAAGATTTGGGGTTCCCGGATGATGATGATATGCCAACTTCTTTACCAGTTCTGAAGGTAAAAAGGTGTTTGAAGAGATGTGGTTATGCTGGTGATATAACCAAGGTTGTGAAATGTACTAAGCTCCCAAGGCAGTACAGATACTTTACGTACATTCTTCTGAGGTGTTTGAGCCCGATGCAGGGTGGTTTCGATAAGATGACTGCAAAATATAGTTCTATGTTTGTTGCGTTGGTCTTGAATGCTGATTTTAACTTTTC
This sequence comes from Rutidosis leptorrhynchoides, assembly GCF_046630445.1. Classification (NCBI taxonomy): domain Eukaryota; kingdom Viridiplantae; phylum Streptophyta; class Magnoliopsida; order Asterales; family Asteraceae; genus Rutidosis; species Rutidosis leptorrhynchoides. The sequence goes on from NC_092339.1 coordinate 301,782,278, forward strand.
TCAAGTTATATTTGATGGAATGGTTCTGAATGTTAAAAGGAAGGTACATCTGGTGTTTCCGAGGTTTCTTCAGATTATACTAGAGAAGCAAGTTCAAGGGTTAGTGAAAATTCCTCAGGATGAACTGAAGCAGAATCATTTGAATGATCAGTCCTTCAATAGGTTTTTGCAGAACATGGTTGAGGTTCCAGAGAAGAGGTTGATCGGCCATCTGGCTAATGAAAAGTACGTGTGTCCAGAAAGTTTAAGCTGTCGACATGAAAATAGTACTTCTGGAGATGAGACCTACATTACTATCGAAGTTGAGGAAGAGGTAAATCAGCCTCCACCGAAGCACACTGGTCCTCGATTAGTTGATGAAGAGGATGTGACTGCGCTTGATGACAGTCAAGTTAATTTGGTTAAAAGAAAGTTAGCTGAAGCTCCTAAGGTGTTAACCAGACAGAGACAGAAGCGTTTAAAGATCTTGGTTAAGGATGGAAGTTCATCTTCTACAAAAAAGTCACAACTGAAGGTTGCTCCGACTGTTCAAGCTACTGGTGATGCTGGTGGTTCTACTCAAGTGCCACCCACTCAACAACAACAAACTCAATCTACTCAACAAGTCCAAACTACTCAGCGTCGCGTCCTGAAGGAGTTACAAGTGATCTGACCGGAATAGTTAATCGGCGATTGATTCAGTTGAATGCTGATTTTGCTAAATTTTAAAAGGCTGCTGATGAAGATAAGCAAAGAAGGGAAACTGAAATGTCTGCGTTGAGGGAGTTAGTTGATCGACAACAGTTGAAAATTGAGGAACTTGAGAAAAATGTGGGAAGTCAGGCTGGAGAAATTGACTCTTCAGACTTAAAATCAAGAATTAACTGAGAGGTTAAATGAATGGGAGAAGAAAATAGTGATTGAAGAAGAGGAGGAGGGTCCAGATCCTTTTGGTACCCTAGGTAATGAGGAGGACATGGCAGTCGAGATTGCTAAAGGTTACACTGAGGATCACCCACTGTATGTAACTCCACTTCAAGTAATAACAGTTTCTGACTTTTTAGCTATGCAGGATCGACTTAATCACTCTAATGTTTATACTGATTTAGAAGAAGGGGAGATCCCTCCGGATCTCACTGAGACGGAACAGGAATTGGTGGAGCGTCTAGAGCGACAAGCTAAGGAATCTGCTGACGCTGCATCAAAGGCCTCGACTGAAGCTTCGACTTCAGGGGCTTATAATTTTGATGATGAGTTGAGTGATACAAAAGTTGTTGATGAAAGTGATAATAGTTTTGATGAGGTGATTATTGAGGATGAGCCGACAGAGCCGTATCCACGTTATGAAGGTTTTGCTGATAATGATCTTCCAACTTTTGCTGATTACTTTCAAATGAATGATGAACTTTTGAATAGAAAGTGCAAGGAAAAAGAACAGAAAGAACAAGAAAGTGTGTTGCCGGAAGGGTTTTTGCCAGTGAAAATCAACAAATAAAAGGTTGAGGTTTTGGAAGAAGAATAGAAGATCTTGATGCGAGTTAGGCAGTATGTTATGAAGTCTAAGGTGGAGCCGCAATTTTTGAAGTTTTTCTAGCACTGTGAAAGTTTACGTACTAAGGAAAAGATCATAGCCTGGGCTTATATAAAAGAGTTTGATATATATGTGATCAAGAAAGAACATGGAGTGGATTATATCAAGTATGCACACGAGTTCAAATCGTTACCATATTTTGAGTTTATGCAGGTGGCCAGGCTTAAGATGTTGTATCAGGATTATTGTGGAATTCCTGATATTTTGGTTCGTAAGATAAGAAGATCATTTCGGTCACCTAATTTTGTAGGCTTTCGACCACAATTTCCAAAGATCTCTTACAGGACGAATAGGAAAACAGGGGTAAGAAGGAAGATAGTATAATATCAACCTGTGAAGTATATGCGAAAGGTTCCTTTGCGAAAGATGCCGCAGCACTTCAGTCCTCGTTTTCGTTGGTGGTATTATGATGAACGCTCGGAGGAAGCGGTTATTGTGTTAGACAAAGATGGAGGAGATGAAAATGATAGTATAAGGGTTTTGGATCCAGTTTGATTGAGGAACTGCAGTGAGGAAGATATGTTCACCTTATACTACAATCGGATGCTGTATCGTTCAGAAAATCGTGTGCAAGCTGAACAGTACTGCAGAGTTGTGAAACTCTGCTATCTGAAGAACTGGGTGACAGATCCGTTTACTGATTGATAAGTGAATTTTTATGTTCTACGTCTAGGTATTAGGGGAGTTTGTTGGTGCATGAATCCCCAGCCGTAGATTGATTCGTTGTATGATACATTCGGTTATGTAATAATGTTTACTTGTGACTATTGATTACGTTTGTGATTGAGAGTGCTTAATTTGTTAAACAATCAATAAGTTAAACTGCACACACAGTCGATCGAGTGTGTCCACACACTCGACCGACTGTGTTACACAGTCGACCGACTGAGAGACACACTCGACCGAGTGTGTCTGATATGCAGTATATATACGGGTTGAGACTTCTTTGTTGAGGTTACTCATCCCATTTACCCTAATCGATAGATTTTCGTCTATGCCGAACTCTAACACCAAATACCACCGAAATACTTTGTTTAGGCGTCGATCTAATCTAGTGTTTGTCCTAGGTTTGATCTATTCGATCTCGATACTACCCATATCCCGGTTTAATACAATTCTAGTGTATTCCGCCTCTAGGATTGTTAGCAAGCAACCTAAGATCCTTAAATCTTCGTCTACAAAGTGATGTAGTAATATTCAATTAATTTGACTTGAATATCATATCACTGAATAGTCATGGTGAACTTTTTAATTTGAAGATTCATACTTTAAAAGAATTAAGTTATTTACGAATTCAAATTACTAAAATATTATAAATATAAAATAGAGGGAGTTAAAAGAGAAAATATATATATTATAATGATACGGAGTTACTTCTCCCAATAATTTAAATTAAAGGTAGCCTCCTTCATCCGCCGTGAGTTCCGGCCACCGGCATCATCGCCGGTGGTCGGGAGTTTCTTTTTTTCTTCCGTTGCTTCCTATTTTCTTCGTCTTCTCATTTCCTTCTTCGATTTTTACATAAGAGTTTGGCTCCTTCTCACGAACCCTTGTCGTTTTATATCCGACGAATCCGGTTGGATCTCACCGGATTCTGAAGATGTAAAGGGTTTGCTAGTGTGGTGGGTTGCTTCTACTTTCATTAGCCGGTCGATTCTCACCTCTGTTTTTCGTTGTGCAAGCTGGATCTCTAGTTCGCCCCTATTCTACTATTTTTAAATCGATGTCTGATTTAGCTCTTGTTGTTCATTTAGCTGTGTGTGGCAGGTTGCTATGTCTTTTATCTTGCATATTCGTGTTGAGAGGTGGTTATTGAGATGTATTCGTGGTATTTGCTTTTCGTGAGTCGGTTATTTTCGGGTTGATTCAGAATATGCTAGTTTCAGGTAGTCTGGATATACTCTACCAGAAGTTTGGTTCTTTACAAGACGTGATTTCAGGTATGTATGCTACAAATATTGAAAGAATCGAGTAGCCCCATTTGAATTTCGAGGCGGTGTTTTTACGTTTTCATTATGTTTTCGTGTGTAGTAGTCGAGTGGTTTATGGCGGTTTCGGGGTTAATTCGAGTTTTTTCGGGTTGTTTTTAAGATCTAATGAATACCAGTAAACTTGGGTCTTTTTTTGTGTATTGGTCATCGGGAGCCTAGATAGCTGCTGGTTCGTTATACATCTGGATCTCTTTCTCTATTTGATATGCATACTACCTGAACGAATTAATTTGCAATTCGTTGATGAGAATCTTATTAGGTTGCTTTTTAGATCGTGGTGTTAGGGGTGGTGTTTGGAGATTTATGTTTGTGAAATTAGACAAGTGGCTCGGGGTTATTTGAATGTTCGTTTTCTTGAGGTTTCATGTTCGTGGATTTTTGTTGATTCAATGGTTCGAGGGTATAAATCGTAGATGATGTGATTTGACGATTAAATTTTCTCTCTTCATTTACATTTCTACATCGACGATACCACCACTTGGTTAGATTGGGCGTTTGAGACTGTTTGGGTCTTTATCGTTGTGTTGGACGTGGTTTGTTGCTCCAAGTTTACACGCTCTCTACCGGGTGATTGCCCTTATAGTGGTTTTGTGTGGTGTTGATTTAGTTGAGGAGTAGATTACTAGATTGTTAGATTGCAGTCTTGTACTTTTTCGAGGTCATTGTTGGTCGTGAAGTCATGATTGTCGAGTTTATCTTTGTACTTTTTCGAGGTCAGTGTTGGTCGTGAATTCGTTGTGTTGGTCGTGAAGTCGTGATTGTCGAGTTTATCATATTGCGTTGTAATTACTAGCTTCTTGCTAGTCCTATTTTATTATTTATAAAATTATTGCCTTTAAAAAAAAAATAATGATACGGAGTAGCAATTTCTTGATATTGCACGTATTTTTTTGATTGAGTTTTAATAACTCATATGGGTTCCAACACTTTTAAAAACCACTACATGACAAAAAATTATCATTTTTTTTTTTTTTGGCACAGAAGTTATTCATCCTCAATACATAATTGGTGATTCTTAATTTAATTTTTAATTCAAATAAACGAATATATTTTGTAAACTTATATTAATAAATTAATTAAGTGATCAATTATTGGAGTTATTGTGCCATATGATACGGAGTAATTTGTAATTACAAAGTACTCGTACTCATATATTATTACTTCATACAACTTATTATTATTATTATTATTATTATTATTATTATTATTATTATTATTATAATAATAATAATAAACTTAAAAGTTTTAAAACTTACAAAAAATTAGTGGGAAGCCTAGAGACAATCTGGGCCCCCACACCTCTAGCAATAGCAAAACCTATCATAGTAAAAATATGAGCAGCAGCACCGGCACCAATATCTTGCGCCATCGAACTCTTCTGAACCCGCTTTAGCAAAGAAACAGTCTCCTTCTCTAATTCCCTAAGGGAAGAAAATGAGAAAGGAATGAAACCATAACCAATCGCCAGACAACTAGATTCGTACTTGACCCGCTTCCGACTAGCCGCATCAATCACAGCACGTCCAGGGACAAAGTCAGAAAGCCCAGACTGTGTCAAAGGAGAAGATCCTGTCAAGTCAACACAAATATCGCGACCACAATCCCAGGAATAAAGTAACACATCTGCAGGTCTGAGGGCCCTGTCGTTCCCTCCAGACAACCCAATGTCAACCTCCTTTCTCGCCGAAATCCCAGATCGATAACAAACATCAACAAGGGAATCCCGGACAATATTATGTCGATGCTTAATACCCACCATACCAGCACAAGACACCGCGTGATCCCCGAAAATATCCCCAGTAAAAACCCTTGAACAGGCAGAGCATGCCGTCGAGATAGAGAACAATGGAACACCTAACCGGTAGCACAACACACATCGGTAAGTCTTTGCGTTCATCGTCTGACCCAACCCCAAAATAGGGACTGCCCTTAGCCAAGCAGAGGTGTGATCACTCTGCTGTGATTTCCATAAGGCCGATTGTCGGGGAGATAACGAAAAAGTGGATTCTGCAGAAGCGGTAACCTTTGTGAAATAAACATCTGCCAATTTCTTCATGAGTATTGGGGCAGCGACCTCACTCGGATTACCTAAAATATCAAACCCAACTGTTTTATTAAACAGACCCAATGCATCTTCAAAAGCACGACCAAGACCAACAATACTCGCATGACGTAGTAGCTTGGTCTGCAATCCAGCAGACTGTAATCGAGAAGCCAGAAAAGCATAATGACGAACATCTCCCGCAGAATAAACACCAAGCCCTCCAAATGCAAATGGCAAGGTGGCAAGCCGCCACTGCCAATCACCAAACCCAGGCCCTGAAGCAGTAACAATACGCTCCAAGGAAGATCGAAGGGCTCCATCGAAAGCGCGTTGAGCCGCCTCAAATATACTAGGAGGACAAGTACACAAGGAAAAGTAGAGTTTAGAAACTCCCGTACATGCCCTAAGCAACAACAACTCACACTGAGGATCATCAAGCTTAGCAACCTTATCCATAAGCGCAATGGACTTGGTCACCCTTTGCATCACCAGTTCACTACTAAAACCAGGATCGGAACTTGCGGGGGCCCCAAGCAACTTAACACCATTTAAAGGCCGAGCAATATTAGGAGGAAAGACACCTACTTGCCTGCTGCGAGGGTCCTCCGTAGGCCAGAAAATTTCTGTTTTTTCAACGTTGAGATGCAGCCCAAAACGAGGCCCATCCTCCATAATCAAATGCAAAACCTTCCCCACCACCAAAGTGTCCCCAATAATAGTACCATCATCTAAATACCACGCCTGAAGACAAACCTCAAAATTATCTCTGATTTTAGAAACCAAGGGTTGTAGGACCAAAGCAAAAAGCAGCGGACCAAGAGGATCACCCTGTTGCACCCCCTGAGAAGACCATAATGTGTGGTTCCCATAATACAATCTGGCTGGATTAGAGTAGCAAAATTCAACCCACCGAGAAAGGCTCGGACAAAGGCGGCGAACTTCACGTAACATGACCGTACGATCAACTAGATTGAAGGCATTTTGAAAATCAACTAATAACATAGAGAGGCCAACATCAGAGCCACGATCCTCAATCAGCCGATTCACAGCATGAAGAATAGCCTCACCACCTGAAGAAACACCAACACCAAACTGAAGACCATCGAAGTAACTTCCCAAAGACTGGCCAACCATAGCAGCGCCAACCTTCGAAACAAGACGTCGCCAAACAGTACCCACAGCTATAGGACGAAGACCACAGCCGGGCTTGACAAGCGGTGTGAGGGGAGCACTAGCAATATACTCTCCTAATTCCATAGGGCACCTTCCAGCTAGAAAGAGATTAACGACTCCGGTAATAGAGCCAACCAACTCATCCGAGACTGCCACAGCAGCACCACTCAAGCAATCCATAAGGTGTTGTGCACGTAAACCATCCCTACCACATGAAGTGCCCCGAGGAAAACTTTTAATCTGGCCCAAAACAACAGCAGAAGTCGTAACGAGGTGAAGGTGATCAACCGTCATATCAGGCAAGGATGGAGCGATAGAAGAAGGGTGCTTAGACAGCAAGTCCGCCAGCGTGGCGTCATTATAAGGAGCAACGCCTGATGAAGAAAGAACACGAGCTGCAGCGGTGTAATGGCCATCACAAATCTTCCTACGACACTGCATAATATTACGCTCTTCCAAATCAAGGACCTCATCATCAATCACTGACAACATAGGAGAATCCTCTGCCAAATACTCCCTCACAAGCTGTAAACTCCCACCCGCTGTCCCCCAAGAGCAAATAGCACGGGAAATATTCTCTTCCTGATGCCGACGCTTTATCGAAGACCTAGACTCACGACTACTCCGTGGCCGAAAGGTTTTAAGGGTACAAAGGGGTAACACCAACAAAGAGACCCAACTAGAAATGTCATCAGGCTTAGAGATCACCTTATCAAGAGCACCTTTCAAAACCCGAGAAAACCCCAAATGTCATCAGGCTTATTATTATTATTATTATTATTATTATTATTATTATTATTATTATTATTATTATTATTATTATTATTATAAGGAGCAGTTTTTAATGTATTAGCATTATATATATATGTGATGATTACCTTCCTAAATATATCTCTAGTAAAGATAAAAATATTAATATAATTTTAATGTAATTAAGGAAAATATATTAAATGTTCGATTAATTTTTTTTTTTTTTTTCTAATAAGTTGACATTGTCAGCAATTTTTTAAATAAAAATTAATTAAGATTGTCAATTTGTCGTATAGGATGTTTAAAATCTCATTGTATTGTATATATAATGTATATATTAGTTGAATAATAATAGACGTGTATCTAAGTTTTCAAACTAGGTGATTTTTTATTGTTACTATTCACTTGGAGTTATTCATACGAGACTAGAAGTTGTGAAAGAAAAGTCTTTGGATGTGATGTATCATGTATGTAACTATCATGCAAGTAGGAGAAATGCATTAAAAAATCATTTTGCCGAATAAACTAGTTTATATAAATGTTAAAGTTATTAGTACAAATAAATATAACACAAATAAATAAAGAAATATGGATGAGCTCATCCTCCAAGATGCTATATGAAGAGAAAAATCATCATGGCAAAGCGTGAGGACATTTTGAGAGTGGAGCTCATGCCACACCCATGCCAACAGTGTCCTAAGGACAAGGCTATCATTATTGTATCACGAGCTCCCTTAGTAATGATCTTGTAAGGATTGAAAAATAATGTACCACAAACATCATTTTTCAAAATTTAAACAAATTTGAAAACATTTAAGTAAATTTGAAAACATTTACTGAAATTGAAAATATACAAAAGCAACTTGGGAACTATATTTATTACTTATATTTAATCTTTATCTTTATAAACATAATTAATTATACGACTTCTATATGAGACGTTTAAAAAAGTAAAATTTATTGGCAAAAAAATAAATAGTTTCAAAGTTATTACAACCCAATTAAAGTAAACCATTATGAGAAATTTTAGAGTAAATGAAATAAATGCAGATAGATGCGGACTCTACATAGCCAAGTAATAAGAACATCTTGATCAAACAACATCTAGTTACCTGAGACAAAATATGCTTAAAAGTGTCATGTTTAACACATTTTTCTAAACCAAAATGTGGAAAATACTTTTTTACATAAATTATTAACAATTTAGATAAAAACTTGAACAAAATGAGGATTAAATACCAAGATAACGCCTTGAAATGCTTATAAAAATATGTATAATTTAGGCGTTATCACCCTCCTTCATTTGTGCACCCTGATCTAGAGTCACCAGAGTGGTTGGTACAATTGATGAGTGTCGTTGTCGTGAACACGAGGATAACCATTTTTGGCACACCTACCTTGCAACTAAGTTTCACCCGTTTAAAGCTTTGTGGTATTTCTTGGAATTGATGGAATACGCTTCTAGTGTAAAAGCTAAAGAGTAGTATGAAATTTGTACCTTGGTTCTCTTGTCTTGATATTATATGTGATATTTATTTTGAGCTTACGATTATACATTGGTATTTGTGGAGATCACAAGTTTCGTGATTATTTTGAAGATCAAGAGTTTTACCATTGTGTGAAAGATCATTAGAGATGTTATTGTTAGAAGACTTGATTGATTCTTGCATAGTTCTTTGTTATTGAAGATTAGTCTTGCTTGCGGACAAGCAAGGTTCAAGTGTGGCGATTTTATAACGCCCAATTTATACATACTTTTAGGTGTGGTATCGGTTCTTGTTTATTTCATTTGCTCATTTCTTGAAGACTTGTAAGTTCCTATGAGATTAAAAGAGAGATGTATGGGTGTTGATGGTATTTGGTCGAAAAGATGATGTTTTGGAGGTAAAAAGATGATTGCTGGAGAAGCTTGAGATTCTGGTTCGCGCGTCTCCACTCTTTTGGTCATAACTTGGTTACACGGAATCGGATTTAGGTGAATCAAAAGCCTAAACGTCCGTAACTTAGATCTCTACAACTTTCGAATTTTAAGTTTGCTAAAGGAACCTAGCGAACGATAAATTATGGTCCAAAACGCTAGATTTCTCGCGAAACGCGAGAACCATGTGAAAAACGTGAGATTTGCAGTTTTTGCTGATTTTCGATCCCTGCCAACTTTTTCGCGTTCCAGAATAGTTGTTTGGATATTGAGGACCTTGCAAAACGCGAGGGTTGCTTACGAAACGCGAGGTTTAGCTGCTCCAAGCTCCTAATTTAACCTATAAATACCATATCTAAACTCTATCTTTAGGGTAACACTTATATTACGAATTATGGAGTTATAAAGTCTAAATTTGGGGGTTGTCATCATTTTTCATAGGGTTTTAATACTTTGGATTCAATTTTGATCTCGTGTAATCATTGGGTGACATTTATTTTACTCTTTTGATTAATACAATGGTTTTGAACTGTGTATCGTTGTGTTTATATATCTTTTGCATGATGATGTCTAGCTAAATCTCTTGTATTCACTTAGATGATTGAACCTAGGTGAAGGATTGCTAATTCAGTAAAATCTAGCTAAATCTCTTGAAGAGGGACACAGTGGTTTATTCTTTTATATTTTGCGGGGCTTAAATTTACTTTTAACTTTCTAAGGTAGAAGGCGTAAGTTAACCTAGGGTCGTGTTTTTGAATGGTTTAACGAATTGAAGATCAAGTGGACAATTGTCTTTGGTTAAATTACCTAGATGAAAGATAGTTGTTGATTTTAAGCTAATAATCCTAATTACGAAAAGGTAAAGGCGGTGGAGGGATATCCGAAGTATGTCACTTGGTTGTATAATTGAAAGGTAACTATACCTCGGAGGTTATCCTTAGTAAAGCACTAGGTTTATTAGTAAGTTGAGTTCTTATCTTAACCCTCGTTATCAGTTTAGGTAACTGAATAACAACGTGTCGTGTTGAGTGAACACTGATCACAAACGGAAGGAGTCTGTCGGGTCAAGTTGACAAAACATTAATGTAAGCTAACAACCATTTCATCATATTAATGAGATCATACCAATCTAAACATTATACAGTATTACAGTTGATATACTGAAAGTAAAGTAGATAGAAACCTAATAGATACCTGAACAGTTGATATGACTTAATCCTAGGCCAACAATCAAACAAGAACATGCAATAGGCTTGGGTCACATAGTTAAGGCACTAACTAGATCTTAATAGCTCCTAAGAGGTCTCCTTGGAACAATCAATAGGCATACTAGGTCATTCATGTCTCAATTCCTAAGTTCCGTGTCCTAAAAGCGCATTAGATGCCTCTCAGGAACTCCGGCCATACCGAGTTCATAGAATCTTCAGATACAGTATAACTAGGGGTCTTAATCCTATGAAGTAGCTAAGTTCATATAGGTGGATAAGTCCTGATCATAACCTAGGTTGATCAATCCTTAAGATGCTAGCATACAAATTGATCGGGGTCACAAATTCAGTATAACAACAATAATCGTACTAATTTAACATAATTACGCTAACCCAAACTTCTATCATGGCAACATACAGATTAATTAAGCTAACTTGGTAATATCAGAATGCATTATTAAACATAAATGATAACAATTCATGTTAAATTAATAAGACAAGCGTTTCGGATAAAAACCTGAAAAGCCCGAAGAAATCCGTCCGAGATCGTAGCGACTCGCCGGGATATCCTCCAGAAAATAAAAGCTAAGCTAGCTACTACTAAAAACTAACTAAAATGTTTAATATCTAAATTGAAGTACAAATTGAGTGTGTGTAAAAATGAATGCAAATGGCCCCTTAAATAGGCAAACGTTTCGCTGGCATACAGATGGCAGGGCCGTATGGCAGGCCGTATGGCCTGGCCGTATACCAAGACAAGCCATTTCTTTGGCCCGTTTGTATGGCAGGCCGTATCTAATGATGGCAGGCCGTATGACAGGCCATATGGTGCCTGATTTGCTGTTGTGCTTGGATCGTTTTGCTTGTTCCTTGGATCGTAACTTGGTTTCCAAGGCCGTAACTTATCTTTTACCATTTTCGCTCTAGAATCTTCGTTTTAGCTTTGATTTACTTGATTCTTTTTGCATTCCCTTTGTAATTACTTAATCTACAAAATTAACCGACAAAGAGATTATTTTGGCAATAAAGTTTGGAACTTTATTGATTTAGGGCTTAATATTGGAGGTAAAAACGTGACTTTTGGCCGATATCAAATACCCCACACTTAGCTTCGCTTGTTCTCAAGCAAAAAGCGAGAATATAAGGTTATCTTCTAATAGATTCTCTCTCGCCCACCATTCGATTCCTTTATTTTGCTTTTATCAGAAGTCGTCACATTTTTCGAAAGTAGTAGAAAAAGTTTCGAACTTCGATGGTTTAGTCGCTAGATTTCAATTGTGTCCATGGTGGATAAGGCGTACTTTCCAACTCTCAGATGTAGAGTATACATGACCAGGCTTCTCACTAGCGGATCACTCATATCACTCAAGTGTTTAGGGTGCTCTATTCTATTTGTATTGTCACTCAGAAGCCAATTGTGTAACGGTTTTCATCATAGGATTGGAAAAGCATCGATATCTTCACCTGTTAAGTAAGGACGGCACTGATCTTCTTTCTAGACATTCTTTCAAGAGGAAGACGGGTTGTAGGGTTGGTTGGTGGAGAGTTTATTGGAAAGGTGAAAGGTGTTTGGATCTTTTGACTTTTAAAGAGAATTGATAAATTTTGATTCTTCATAGTATCCCTTTTGGATAGAGGATGTTTTGAATTCCGCGATGAGTTCTTCGAAAGATGCAAATTTTTGCTAAGACTTTTGACTAGAATTTTTCTTGGTTCTTCTGACAATCCTTCTTTGGGCAACTTCTCAGGTTTTTCTTGCCTTTATTCTAGAGACTTTGCTCTCTCATAATCATTTTTTTTCGGCATACCCTTTTTTCGTAACTTTTGTCCTTTGTTTCTAGTGCCTAGAGAGGAAGTGATAATTCACGGAAATAGGTCTTTGACCTATCAAAAACAATCGGGGGTTCAAAAACTTTTAACAAGTTCTTTTGAAGCAAATTTTGATCGATCTATCTCTTTATTGATCTCTGGATCTTTTTGAAAAGCGGAAAAGGAATGAAGGTGAATGTGTAGTGTATTTTGGTAGTGAAATTGGGGTGAATATTTTCTGATTCATCAACTCTTTGGTGTGAGTTGGTCGGTTTAAATGCTTGAAGTGGAAATGAAACGGATGGTTTTTGTCTTCTCTATTCAGAATGATTTCGGAAGGAGAATCGCACCTGCACCACGTATGGCGCTTACTAACCATTAGCCTTGAAACGTATGTCAATACCAAGTTCTAACTCGAATCGTACACCGACACGCTCATCAAATGAATTGACAAAGTACTGTAGATTTGATGGGTCATACAGGTACTTTGGGTCCAAGAGTTCCTCACTTTTTTGGGAGTAAGGGTCGTGCCTTGGTCATGCATAGCCTTTTACTCATTTATTCGAAAGAAATCTTTTGACGCAAATTATGAGTTTTAGTTTCGTTCCGTTCTAGTGAATTTTCTGAAGACTGGTTTCTAGCAATTTTATAGAATCTTTTGGGTAAACCGAGGTAAGAATTTTTCGAATTTTCCTCATATTCTTTGCTAATTACTTTTTAGACAAAAGAATTTTTAAAAAATTTGGCGTTTTACGGTTACTTGTTCTTAAACCTTTACCCAATACCCCACACTTAGAAGAACATTGTCCCCAATATTCCCTAAAATAGAATATTTTAATACTTTGATAAATTAAGGAAAATATTTTATAGAATTTCTAAGTTTGTTGCGGGTATGACCCCACACTTAGAGATTTTTGTGCGTAATGATTGAAAGAGGTTTGAGGACAGATTACTTCTCTACAGTTAAGTTATTCTCCTAGTGTTGGGATTTCCTATGGTTAGGCTATGCTCCTAGTGCTAGAAAGAATCAGTCTCTTTGATATGATTCTGCATGAAGAACAAAAGAGAGTAGCATTTCCACTAGATATATAATTCTTATACAATGCTTTTATAATAAAGATAAAATTAAAAGAAAAGAAACTAGTCTACGATATACTGTCCTGTCCTGTTTGTTCGAAGATATTGTTCTCGTCCTCAAGTCTCGGCAAAACCTCAAGTGGCTGTCCCGCATTCAAATCAGGGCCCAATAGTGTGTCTAGACATAGTTCTGATGATATCTCCAGGTGTGTGAGACTCGGGAATGGCTCCTCATTAGTGATGCTTCCAGTGATCTCAAAGACCTGTGCCATATGTGGCTCTACTGAAATAGGGACTGTGACTAGATGGATGGCAGCCCTCAAGTAACTCACAGATAGGAACTGTCTCAATAACTGGAGCAGGTGGAGCAGCTGAAGCAGGCAGTGTAATTTGAGTAGTACGAACGGGAGCGCCTGCTTAGGCTACAGAGTGAACCGAAACTGTAGTAGAGCGTCTAGGAGTAGCTTGACATGTAGGTGGAGCATGATGTGCTAATCTGAATGAGGAAGGGCCTAGCGTACTTCGGGGCATTCCTTCACGCTGAAGATATGCTCTGAAAGCTTTGTAAAGTCTATGGTGATCTCTAAGTAATGCCCATGTGACAATCGGGTCACTCATGGTGGCTCCATGGTGAATCACAACCTGTGACTCACGCATCTCTAATGGCTTTGGATGCTCAGCGGGTCTAGAGGCTAAACGTCTGCAGTGTCGTACTGGAGGAGCTGGCGGTGCCGTATTGATATCCTCATCAACACTCTCTAAAATCAAACATCTTGGGCCTAGCTGTCCCATCGTAGGCCTGTGCTGGTATGTACTGCTCTCTGAAAGGTAAACCCTAGGAGTCCTCCTCCTGCGGATGGGAATGGTGTAGGAAGCTCCTGAACTTGGCATTTTTCCTGGATACATTTCAACAAACTAGTAAGTACAAAGCGCAAGTACGGCGCTTAGGGTTAGTGCACAGTAAAATAAATCGTAGACTAAAAATAAATTGAAATAAAAATTTAAAAATTAAAAAGGATATGCAAGGGGTGCCTCCCAAGAGAGTTTTGTTTATCAAGTCATTACAGCTCGACTTCTTCTGGCATGTCTTCAGAATGGATCAAGGGAGAAGAGATATTCCTCCCCATTGTGATCTTCTAGATAAGCTTTCAATCAGTGGCCACTAACTTTGAAATTTACAGTAGGTCCTTCTAATTCTACGGATCCATGCGGAAAAGCGTGTATTACTTTAAATGGTCCACTCCACCGTGATCTGAATTTACCAGCGAATTTCTTGAATCAAGAATTGAAGAGTAGAACTTTATCTCCAGGAGCAAACTTTGTTAGTATCAGTTTTGGATCGTGTGTCAGCTTTATCCGATGCCTAGCGGTCGCTGAAGGATCGAGGTTACAGGTTTTCAGTGTCCAGAGAGCTTTGTATTCGAGTTCTAGCGGAAGGTGACATGCTTTTCCATAGATCATGCAGTAGGGTGTAGTTCCTAGAGGATTCTTGTAAGTAGTTCAGAATGCCCACAGAGCATCATCTAGCTTCTCGGCCTATTTATTTCCATGATGGCCTCTAGTTCGTCCGTGATGACATTGGTGAAGAATCCATGTTGCTTGTTTCTCATCTACACATCTCCTGATTAGTAAAACTTAGAATCCCTGAAGAACTCCCTTCTTAGGGATGTGCTCATTCCTTTTTGCACTAATCCGACAACTAGATTGTTAACTATGTCAGCGTACCAAGGGGTATCAGTGAATTGTGATCCTATGTTAGCTTATCCTAAGCTCATAATATGTTCTTCCTGAAATTTATCTCTAATATCTTGTTCAGTAAGTTGTTCCATCGCTGGATTCTCCGAGTGACTAAGATGATCTGCAGCGACGTTCTCTGCTCCTTTCTTATCTTTAATCTTAATATCGAATTATTAAAGGAGTAAGATCCATCATAGGAGTCTTGGTTTAGCATCTTTCTTAGCAAACATTAGGGTTGAATGATCTGTGTAAACCGTAGTTTTGGACAGGATGAGATAGGAACAGAATTTATCGAAGGCGAAAACTACTGCTAGCAGCTCCTTTTTCGTAGTGGTGTAATTCTCTTGAGCTCCGGTTTTGGTTTTGCTGGCGTAATAGATTGTATGAAAATGCATATCTTTCCGTTGTCCTAGTACAACTCCAACCGCGATGTCACTAGCGTCACACATGATTTCAAATGTTAAACTCCAGTCGGGAGCTATCATAATGGGTCCATGTGTGAGCTGTTCCTTCAGATAGTTGAACGCTTGAATACATTCTTCATTGAAGACAGACGGAACTTCCTTTCCGAGGAGATGAGTAATAGGTCATGTGACCTTTGAAAAATCTTTGATAAGTCGGTAAAATCTGGCGTGTTTAAGGTAACTCCTTACAGCTTTTACTGTGGTAGGTTCTGGAAGCTTAATGATGTTTTCAATTTTAGCCTTATCGACTTCTATTCCTGACTTTGATATCTTATGTCCTAAAACTATTCCTTCTTTTAGCATGAAGTGACATTTTTTCCAGTTTAGAACTAAGTTCGAATCTTCACACCGGGTGAGCATCTTGTCAAGGTTAGAAAGGCACGCCTCAAAGGTACTACCAAAGACAGAGAAGTCATCCATGAAGACTTCCATACAACGTTCGATCATGTCATATAATATGGCCACCATACACCTTTGAAATGTAGCAGGTGCATTGCATAACCCAAAGGGCATGCATAGATAGGCAAATATTCCATAAGGACAGGTGAAAGTGGTTTTTTCTTGGTCCTTTAGATCGAGAGTAATTTGAAAGTAGCTGAAAAACCGTCAAGGAAACAATAGAACTCATTTCTTGATAGGCGTTCCAACATTTGATCAATGAACGGAAGTGGAAAATGATCTTTACGGGTTGCATCGTTTAATTTACGGTAGTCATATATTATGCTAATAAGACCTTCTCGGACGTACAAGTAAACTACACCACAATTGAGAAGAATTATTAGCGGTAGTATTTGCTTCAGATAAGTTTAGATCATAATTGTGGGGATATAAAGTAGTTGTTTTCTCAGACCATAGCGCTTGATAACACTTGTTAGAGAAAAAGGAGGCCAAGCCTAGGTTGATTAGGTGGAAACACTTGTTAGAGAAAAAGGAGACCAAGCCTAGGTTGATTAGGTGGATTTTGTTGTTACAAGAGTTTGACTTAGACATAAGGGATACGAAAGAGGTAGAGAATGTAGTAGCAGACCATTTGTCTAGGATACCCCCACCACCTTTTGACCCCGCTAAGCCGATCCAGGAAAATTTTCCGGACGAGTGTTTGTTTAGTATTGCGCAGGTACATGTACCATGGTTTGCTCACATTGTAAACTACCTTGTAACGAAAAGGGTGTCAGAGCAGTGGAGTAAGCATAGAATAGATTACTTCTTTTCTCAAGTTAAGCATTATATCTGGGATGATCCGGTTCTCTACCGAATTGGTCCAGACTAAATCATAAGGAGGTGTGTTGCGGAGGATGAGCATCATGATATATTAGCTCATTGTCATACGTTTTCATGTGGAGGATATTATTGAATAAAAAGACCGGGTATAAAGTATCCGAATCAGGTTTTTATTGGCCCTCTATTTTAAAGATTCATGTGAATATGTTAATAATTGTTCCCGTTGTCAAAGGATTGGGGGGATTTATAGACGGAACGAAATGCCTTCGAACCCAATTTATGTGTGTGAAATTTTTAATGTTTGGGGATAGACTTTATGGGACCGTTTCGGTCCTCTTTTGGTATGAGTACATTCTAGTGGCGGTCGATTATGTTTCAAAATAGATGGAGGCCGAAGCAACTAAAACAAATGATCATAAAGTTGTTTTGAGTTTGTCCAAAAGAACATTTTCTCAAGGCATGGAATTCCTAGAGCTATTATTAGCGATGGGGGTTATCATTTTAAAACTCACACTTTTCTAAGGAATTATGGGGTTAGCCACCGTATTGCTACACCATACCATCCTTAAACTAGTGGGCAAGTGGAGGTGTCAAATAGAGAATTAAAAAGAATTTTAGAAAAAACGGTAAATCTAAACTGCAAAGATTGGTCCCAAAGACTAGACGATGCGTTATGGGCTTACCGTACGACTTATAGAACCCCTATTGGAACCACTCCTTATCGAATAGTTTACGATATGGCTTGTCACTTACCCGTTGAAATTGAGCATTGTGCATAGTGGGCTATTAGACAGGTGAATATGGACATCGATGAGGCCAAAAAGGGGAGAAATTTAGAACTTTCAGAATTGGAAGAGCTTAGATGTGATGCATTTGAAAGTTCAAGAACTTATAAAGAAAAGACAAAAGCATTTCATGATAAGAAAATTACAGCAAGGGAATTTGCAATGGGTCAGAGAGTATGGTTGTTTAAATTGAGGGTAAAGTTATCTGGGGAAAGTTGAAAAGCAAATGGGGAGGTCTGTATGTTATCATGAAAGTTACTCCATATGGTGCAATTGAAATTCAAGATCCAAAGGGTGGAAAACCATTTTTGGTTAATGGGCAACATTTAAAAATCGCTCCGAATCCTTCGCTTGAAGATATTAAATTAGTTGAAATGGTTCACTTTGAACCAGTAGAAGTTCATCAAATTAAAATGATTCGGACCGGAGAACCAAAGAAGTGTGTTTACAATGAAAGTATTGATGCGTGGCTTGCTGAAAATGTTAGTATTAGCCATGTGCCCGGTTATGATACTTGGGATTATGATGGGCGATTTGATGATGCGCCCGATGATGCGGTATCCGAGGTTATTTCGGATCAGTGTTTAGAGGAATTTTATGAAGATTCGTCGTTAGATGAACATGTTAAATGAAGACCGCTGATCCTCCGCCAAGAAGAGGATCCGGGCGAGATATTGTTTGAGTTAAGCTTCATCTGTATTACATGATCATCATGAGTTCAAAGTGATAGCCGATTCAGGATCTTTGATTAATATTATGCCATATGCATTGTACAAGCAATTGTTTCATGAAAAGTGTTCTTTATGTTCGTTGAGGGAATCAAACTCGATAATTACACTTGGCAACAACAAAAAGTACAAGGCGTATGGGTTACTTCGTAATGTGATGATTAGTATTAAAGGAGTTTTTATTGAAGCACCTTTCATTATTTTTGACATGCCAACGGATGAAGAAGTCCCGTTGTTAGTGGGACGTGGTTTTATTGCAACTGTGTGTGGTAAACTAGATCTGGCGACGGGTGCTATTACTTTTGAAGGTGGAAATGGAATTTTTAGATTTTGTAATTCGGAGAATAGGAGATTTCCTTCGGCTTATATAGTTGAAAGAGAGTTAACAGATGATTATGCTATGATGCTCGGGGTGCAAGAGGAGGAAACAAATGAAATATTAATGAAGAAGAGGTCGATGATACTATAGATATGGAAGAGATTTATCAAAATGTTGAGTGTGAGGGAAATCTACCAGAATCAACGCTTAAATTCTGAATTGAGCGAGGATGAGAAAGATGAGATTTTATATGATTAAATGAAACGAAGGTACAATGAATTCAAGAAAACTCGAGGTGATTATAAGCCGACCGAAAGAATGTTGTTTGAATTAAAATCGGAGGAACGAGAAGTGCTTCTAGAATTCATTGAAGAAGAAAAGTCCTTTCATTTTTATTTGGAAAGACAATTACAACGGAAGAGTGATGAAGGTTCAAGTAAAGTTGAAACCGTTCGAGTGAAAATGATATAAGAAGCACCAAAAGAAGAAAAGGAATCGGATATAAATGTGGATGAGATTCGAGAAACACTTGAGCATATATGGGCAAAGAAAACACAGAAAAATTTATGGAAAACACTAAGAATTATTTTGTCGATGATGAAGGTTGGACAATTGAAGAGGTTGAGTGCAAGAAGCCTACACCGCAATGTCAATACAAGCCTCGAAGAAGGTTAAGAGATTTGGGTGAGTTTTCAGTTGTGTGTCGATTTTGGAATGAAAAGACTTATACGGCATTGTTAGATTCGGGTGCAAGTGTTAATACTATGCCAGTTATAATTGAAAAGTCTTTGGGTATTCGGTAGTTAGTTCGTTGATGTTATGCGAGGTGTATACGAAATAGTTATTATTTTTATTGCGAAATATTATTAAAATTACACAAGTTTTATTTATTTATTTATGGAATATACCTAAACCTTGCTACAACACTTATAGGCAGTGTACCTAATCGTAGAGTAGTGTAGTTTTTTAGTAAGTCCGGTTCGTTCCACAGGGAGCTAGCTGAGTTTAACGCTATAATTTTAACAACTATATTTATATAAAATATATATAACTATATATAGTAATATTATTATAAAAGGGGGTTTATACCGTTTAATGACCGGTTTGTCGATTTTATATTTTAAGCGTAAAGATAAATAAAGATAATATAAATGACATAATTTAAATTGCGATAAAGTAAATTGCAGTAATTAAAATGACAGTAAATAAAGGTACGATGAAATATGAAATAAAAGTATTATGCTTATTTAAACTTCCGTAATCATGATGTTTGACATTTTGATTTTAATTTATTACCCTGAGTTAATTGTCCTTTGTCCTGGATTATTTGATACCTATTTGGTTTTTGTCCATAATAGTCCATCGGTCATAATTATAAAATGCTCGTAAAATTAACCTTATTCCCGAAGTCAAATATTCCAACTAATTAGGGATTCGAATTGTAACAAGGTTTTAATACTTTGTTTAATGATTACACCAGGTTATCGACTGCGTGTAATCCAAGGTTTTATTACTTTGTTAACAATTACACCAATTATCCTTGTATGTAATCCACCCCTGTTTTAATGAGATATGAATATTAATTTACCTACTTGATCAGAATGAATAATCAATTAACCAACCTGAATAATTAAATACATGATCGTAAAAGATGTCGTATAAACGTCACTAAATAGAACATACATAATTATTTTAATAATTATTAGATTAACTAATTTGAAGATAGGTTCGACAGATTCTAATGAGTTATCATTCGATTAGACAATACCCCCTATCTATTAATAGTCAATAGTCTAATGTCCACAAGTGTCGGTCTTTTGTCCAAACCTTAATTATGGTACAAAATCTAATAACCCCGTCTTAATATTTAGTCTAACATCACGATTACTTTGGCTCAAATAAGCATAATAATAACTTAGTTACGAGACATTAATTTAAAAAGGAAGAACATAGCTTACAGTGATTATTTATCGCGTAGCGTTACACAGACAGAATTTTGACTTACAAACTTACAACATTCGCTAATATAACCTTATTATTATTAAACTTTAATATTAAAATTATAATATAAATATAAATATATATTTTGAGAGTAAGAGATAGAAAAAGATGTGATAAATTCGTCCGAAAAATGCTGAATTTATAGAATGTGGCCTGCTACAGTAACTCATGCGGTCACATGAGATTTGTGCCTTCTGGCCATGTGATCGCATGGCCGTCATTTCCTGGTCACATATTTTTTGGCTCCTAGCTTGTCGACATATTTATTTAATATATTTAATATATATAATTTTATATAATTATATATATATTATATTATATTCATGTGCATAGTTGATTTGTAATTTTAGCTCTGTTGCGTCGCGCGTTAAGAGTTGACTCTGGTCCCGGTTCTGGATTTTCGAACGTCCTTGCGTACTATTTAATATCTTGTACTTTACGTTTCGCGGCTCGTACTCTTGTAATTTTGAGACGTTTCTTATCAATAATTTGAACCACTTGGATTGTACTTTGTACTTTTGAGCTTTTTGGTCGTTTGTGTCTTCAAATCGTCGTTTTCTTCTTTTGTCTTCGCACGTATTTATTTAAACGATTATTACATAAAAATAGAACAATAGTAACTAAAAGCTTTACATATTGGAAGGATATTGTGCCTAAATATATGTTCATTTGGAGCACTATCAAATATCCCCACACTTGAACGTTGCTTGTCCTCAAGCAATACTGAACTTGAAATAAAATCACACTTCACTCGAATCACTTTTTTTATTCTCACACTTTATACATCAGTGATATTGATACGACGGTATAAACAACGATAGTAACGATGTGGTTTACAGTCCTACATGACTATTAAAAATTTAGATCCTTTAAGGAAATTGGATCTTTATGAAAACATTTGATCTTTTGAAAATTTATTCTAGCTTTTATCCTAGATAAGTTTTCCGGAATAACCCTTCACCGGTGTTTGCAAATTGTTTTTGTGGGTTTGGTGGGTTTCAGATTTGAAAATTTTAGCTTAAAACTTATGGTTTTGTGTCAACCACTTGCTAACCTTGTATTGGGAAAGCAACACGTCCAGTATACTTGCTTCGTATATTACCTTTCGGTAAACTACCGTCCGGTTGTAAAGGAAAGCGTTGAACAAGCAACTGTTAAGGCAATGTCCCGTGACATGCTTTTGATTATGGTCTATATCGTGTCGGATTCAATTACTATCCTTTGTAGGAGCAATAGTAAAGATCACCCTATAGTTTTTCAGTCTGGCACAAGGTCCTGTCTTCGACCATGCTATGCAACCACCATTCGTACGGTTGACATCCGATTTGGTTCAGGTGACCTAATGAATTTCGGTGAATTCTTAGGATTTTACGTTCAATGGTAATGAACGCACTGAAAATATGTTTTCAGAAAACAAATCGGTTTTAATTTGATCAAAATATTTTCTCCTTCAAGCTCGAGTTTAGATATCATCGAATTCCATGAGTTTGTAATTCTCAATCTTTAAAGTCAACCTCAAGGATTGAGTAATATCAGGCTTAAAAGCTGATTTTTAATCTTTCAAGGAGATTATCCTTTCTGGGGATCTGATTCATTAGTCTTATCAAGCTAATTTGCACAGCACCCTCCCCATTTTACGAGACAAATCCTCTCATGGTTAGGATAAGTCTGACTACTTGGCGACCCTGTTTGATGCTGAGGTCCGTGGATTTCCTGCTGATTTTAGAGATGACTTTTCTAGATTTTTCGTCAACCTACAGCTGGTCTGGACGACAACTTCCTGACCTAAATCAAGAAGCGCGTGTCTTTTTCGGAAGACTTTACTTCCTTTTAATGATGGAATTGATTCATCGTGTAGATTCATCTTTCTTTTAAATATATTACAGTAAATCGGGTAAAACTGATTAAAATCGTCCAAAACAAAAGTACCTGTAATAATCTTGTACAAGCATATGTGATATATGTTTTAAATAACTTGGTAAATTCTTCCCACACTTAGCTTTTATTTATTTTTTTTCTTTGCCTTTTTATTCTCCTCTATTCCATTTTAAATGAATTCTAACGTTTTGGGTTGTTTCTCCATTTATTTTCTCTCCGAGGTAACAATAATTTCGGTAATAAAACCTAGTTTTATCGTTCATAAATATGTATAAACATGATTTTGAATTCATTTAGTTGAAAATTTTTCAAATTTTCACAAAATTTGGCAATTAAACTAAGTGTAAACCCGAGAGAATTTATAACCCTTCCCCACACTTGAGATCATGCAATGCCCTCATTTGCATGAAATCAAACTATAATTATAAATTCATGAGGGTGATTAGTGTAGAAAAGTGATTAAAAATACCGAGTTTGCAAACATATTATTTTATATCACATTTGATATTTTGCGTCTTGTCGTCAAAATTAGTAGATTTTGCTGAATTTTAATGCCAGTCTTTGAAAGTGCGTTGTTTTACCCTGTTTTATACATAAGATAAACTACAAACATACATAATATTTTTATTATATATATATTTTTTAAAACCTTTATTTATTAAAACAATTTAAATGAATAATTTTTTAAAATTTTGTTTCCTTTTACTTTAGGTATTTTCGGTATGTTTACCTAGTCCGTCCCTCGATAAAATTTAAAATTTGTCGTTAAAGCGATTGTTTTAAAAGCAAAGATTTTTAGGTTTTTTAATTTTTTTTTTTGGTATACTTTAGATCAATAAAATTAAAAATAATGATAACAAAATTTTTCGCCTCGCCATCGGGTAAAGCAATTTCGGTTCCATGACCTAGCCTTCAACTTACGATGAATTTTAGAAATCATTTTTTAAACTTAATGAAATAAAGTAATTTTTATTTTTTTAAAATCACACAAAAATTAAATTTAAAAATGCATATACAAAACCTACAAAACAAAAATTCAGAATGGGGGGAGAAAACTAGTTCTTTAGTGTCTGCTAGTGAAAAAGACCAATCGGATTCCATTCTCGGAACTACACGAGAACAGAACAACTAACCCTAGACATCATTATTTCTTAGAACATTTGAATCTCCCCACACTTAGGTAGCTGTGGTGTCGAAATTGTGGTTAACTTCATTGTCAATTTCTTTTGGACCATAATCAACTTACATATCTGTGACTTTTACTTTAAGCCATTGGTCGGATTCCTGTGTAATATCCACAAATTCAACTAGTTTTGCCTTTTCTTTAGGCGATAGATTGGATACTAACCGGTTACATTACTTAAACTTCCCCTTAATTCTAGCATCGCGAATCCGTTTAATAAGTTTCTTCATTGAACTATTAATAACGGGGTCATTTAATTTCGTATTAACAATGGGGTTCTTTGTTATCTGGTCATCATTAGGTGTTGCTTCATCTTCCCCACACTTAGGCGTTTTATTATTGTTAAGCACTACCGTTGGAGTTGGTAAATCAATATGGTTTTTACCAATCGTTTTTGTTGGTTCAACGGTTTTGGTTGGTGGAGATTTAGACTTTCGACTCACAAAGGTGATGGATTTTTCATCATTACTAAGTGTCATTCTACCTTCTCTTACATCAAATAACGCCCCGGTGGACGCTAAAAATGGTCGACCTAAAATTAGAGGAATGTTTGGGTCCTCTTCTATGTCAATGACAATAAATTCGACTAGAAAGGTTAAATTACCTACTTGAACGGGTAGGTTGTCAGCAATTCCAACTGGGTGCCTAATGGTTTGATCAAAGAGTCGGACACTCATCTCTGTTGGACTTAGCTCACCTACTCCTAATCTCTTATATAATGAAAGAGGCATAACACTCACACTCGTACCTAAATCTGGTAGTGCATCATACATGACACAATTACTAAGTAGACAAGGAACAATAAATTCACCCGGATCACCCCCCCTGGGTGGAGGTTTTGGTGGAACTGTCTTCACCGGGTTTATCTTTACGGTTTTTGTTTCTTGTACTTTCTTATTCTTCTTCTTCTTTCCAGAGGTATCACAAAATTTATTACCTATTACATGCTCATACTTAACTCCTTTTCTTGTAAACGGGATGGGTGGTCTGTATGGTGCCACCACTGGCTTTACATACTCAGGTAGTGGTGATGGTGTAACTTCTTCATTGTTACTCATATCTAAAACCTTCCCATCTTCTGGTGTTGGTTTTTCAGAATTTGTTGACACCATATTAATGTTTTCATTCCGAGGATTTTCTTCAGTATTACTCGGTAGCTTTCCTTGTTCCCTCTCACTCATCATGCTAGCAAGAGTACCTATGTGTTTTTCTAGATTCAAAATGGAAGTTTATTGAGTTCTTAGTGACTGATCAAACCTCTCATTTGTTTGGGTTTGAGATGTTATAAATTGTGTTTGAGATTCCATTAGCTTTGCCATCATTTCTTCTAGATTTGGCTTTTTCTCTTCGGTTTGTTGTTGTAGTTTATATAAGCTAGGTCTTTGTTGATTGAAAGTGTTGTTTTGAGTTGGTAGGTTATTCGGACCTTGTTGGTTATACGAGTTATTGTTTGGCCCATTTGGATTGTAAATAATGTTTTGATTTCGATTGAAGTTTGGCCTTGGCGGTTGATAATTATTTTGATAATTATTTCCCGGCCTTTGGTTCATGTAGGAAACATTCTCACGTTGTTCCATCGTTTGCTCAATGTGACAATCTTTCGTTAAGTGTGGTCCACCTCATTGCTCACAACTGATTCGTATTGCATGAATATCTTTAGTCATCTTTTCCATTCGTCTCTCGAAAGCATCTATTTTTGCGGAAACGGAATCAAAGTCATGGCTAGAATCGGCTCTAGCCGCTTTAGATGATCTAACGATGTCTTTTTCTTGATACCACTCATGTGAGTGGGAAGCAGTGTTATCAATAATTTTGTAAGCTTCAGTTGTGGTTTTCTTCATAATGGAACCACCAGCCGCTATGTCGATGTCTTTTCGTGTAGTGATATCGCATTCTTGGTAGAATATTTGTACTATTTGATAAGTGTCTAAACCATGTTAAGGACATCCTCTCAACAACTTTCTGAATCTTTTCCATGCCTCATATAGAGTTTCATTTGGCTTTTGCGTGAACATAACTATTTCTCCTTGAAGTCTCACGGCTTTAGATGCCGGAAAGAATTGTTTAAGAAAATTTTCAACTAAGACATCCCATGTATCAATCGCCCCTTCAGGTAATGATTCTAACCAATCTTTGGCTTCTCCTTTTAAAGTCCAGGGAAATAATATGAGATAGATTTGTTCATCCTCAACTTCTCTGATTTTGAATAGACTACAAATCCTATTAAAGGTTCGATGATGTTCGTTTGAATCTTCTTTTGGCGTACCACTATATTGGCATTGATTAGTTACCATGTGTAGGATTTGTCCTTTGATTTCATAATCTAGCACATTAATGTCTGGGTTAATAATGACGTGACCTTGGCCAGTGCGTGTAGCTCTCATTCGATCCTCCATAATTAGGGGTTCAGTTACTTCCATAATTGAATTTGTTGAATACGAATCACTAGAGGATTCTGATTTAACAGTTTGTACTTCATGAGGAATGATTAGTAGTTCTGGATCTTGGAATTGTCCTTGAATATCCTCCGGGTTCTCAATTGTGAAGTTGGGTTCAAAAAATGGATTATCGGAAATTTGAATTGGAGTACTTGTTTGACTAGATGATGATTCTAAAGAAAAATCAACAACGACAATATTAGCTAGATGTCTTGATCGAGTTACAGGTGGTGAACGTATGAAAGGTGGTGAACGTTTTGCTCGGTGCATTCACTGAATATCCTATTAGTTATAAAAGATAAAAAATTATATAAGTTATCAAATGTATAGACTTTTCTGATTTTGCCCACGTTTCGAATAGCCAATAGATGCAGCAGGTAGCCAGGACCATTTAAATCGGAAGCCCACAACTCGCCACTAACAAATCCAACTATTACTACGAACCATAAAATTTTGGATGTCTATCAATTTAACCGCTTAAAATAATTTTTCGTCGAAGTTTAAAGAAATTTTAGAGAAGAAATAGAAAATTCTATGTCCTAAAAACTAGAGCGTCGAGAAATAAGAAAGAAAAAGAGTGCGTCGGAAAATGTCGAAAAATAAATGGTCGAAAAATAATAAAAAGAACGTAGCGCGTCGAAACTTAAAAGTCTAAAAACTAAGAATTAAAAGTTGCGTCTAAAGATATTAAAGCTTAAAAGGAATTCTATATCTAAAACGGCAATAACTTAAAAAGGCACTAAAATCTATTAAATATTAAAGCGATAAGCGACGTCGTAAAATTCTAAAGCGCCTAAATCTTAATCTAAAGAAAAAAACACTTAAGGGATTTTACGGCGAATCTTAAAATTCTAGAAATAAAAATAAACTACGGCAAAATACTAAGCTACAAACTAGTTACGAACGATAAATATATAAATTACGAATTAAACGATATAAAATACAAAAATAAAACTTAAAGTTATAAAAATACAATTTTTATAAAAATATTATTTTTATATTATTATTTTATAAAAATATTAATTTATTATATTAATAAAACTAATTATAACTTAAAAATACAAAATAAATAAAACTAAAACTAATTAATATAATAATTAACCCTAATTAGGGTTTAATAATAATAATAATTAATAATACTCCGTAATTAATGCAGTACCATGTCAAACCTGGCGTGTCAGAAGGGACCATGCGGTCGAATGGGTTTCAAGGCCTGGGCTCATGTGATCGCATGAGATCAGATACCAAGCCAGAAAGTTGGGCTGCTACAGTGATCGGCCCGATTACTTTTATAATTTTTTTTTCTGTTTTATATTTTTGTAAAATATTTATATAAAACTTATAAATAAGAAAAGTTTACTTATTAGTTTTTATAACTTTTCACAATAATTAGAAATATAAACTTTTTAAATTTAACTAAACTTAAAAATACAGATATATATTTTTCTTTTTCTTTTATATTTTTGATTGTATTATATAAAACGTATTTTTATAAAAATGAATTAAAGCTTAGTAAAAATCTTTTTTTTATAGCGTTTCTCTTCGGCGTTGAATTGTTCCCCGGCAGTGGCGCTAAAAACTTGATGTTAAAGCAGAGGGGTACAAAATAGTTATTATTTTTATTGCGAAATATTATTAAAATTACACAAGTTTTATTTATTTATTTATGGAATATACCTAAACCTTGCTACAACACTTATAGGTAGTGTACCTAATCGTAGAGTAGTGTAGTTTTTTAGTAAGTCCGGTTCGTTCCACAGGGAGCTAGCTGAGTTTAACGCTATAATTTTAACAACTATATTTATATAAAATATATATAATTATATATAGTAATATTATTATAAAAGGGGTTTTTACCGTTTAATGACTGGTTTGTCGATTTTATATTTTAAGCGTAAAGATAAATGACGATAATATAAATGACATAATTTAAATTGCGATAAAGTAAATTGCAGTAATTAAAATGACAGTAAATAAAGGTACGATGAAATATGAAATAAAACTATTATGCTTATTTAAACTTCCGTAATCATGATGTTTGACGTTTTGATTTTAATTTATTACCCTGGGTTAATTGTCATTTGTCCTGGATTATCTGATACCTATTTGGTTTTTGTCCATAATAGTCCATCGGTCATAATTATAAAATGCTCGTCAAATTAACCTTATTCCCGAAGTCAAATATTCCAACTAATTAGGGATTCGAATTGTAACAAGGTTTAAATACTTTGTTTAATGATTACACCAAGTTATCGACTGCGTGTAATCCAAGGTTTTATTACTTTGTTAACAATTACACCAATTATCCTTGTATGTAATCCACCCCTGTTTTAATGAGATATGAATATTAATTTACCTACTTGATCAGAATGAATAATCAATTACCCAACCCGAATAATTAAATACATGATCGTAAAAGATGTCGTATAAACGTCACTAAATAGAACATACATAATCATTTTAATAATTATTAGATTAACTAATTTGAAGATAGGTTCGACAGATTCTAATGAGTTGTCATTCGATTAGACAATACCCCCTATCTATTAATAGTCAATAGTCCAATGTCCACAAGTGTCGGTCTTTTGTCCAAACCTTAATTATGGTACAAAATCTAATAACCCCGTCTTAATATTTAGTCTAACATCACGATTACTTTGGCTCAAATAAGCATAATAATAATTTAGTTACGAGACATTAATTTAAAAAGGAAGAACATAGCTTACAATGATTATTTATCGCGTAGCGTTACACGGACAGAATTTCGACTTACAAACTTACAACATTCGCTAATATAACCTTATTATTATTAAACTTTAATATTAAAATTATAATATAAATATAAATATATTTTTTGAGAGTAAGAGATAGAAAAAGATGTGATAAATTCGTCCGAAAAATACTGAATTTATAGAATGTGGCCTGCTACAGTAACTCATGCGGTCGCATGAGATTTGTGCCTTCTGGCCATGCGATCGCATGGCCGTCATTTCCTGGTCACATGCTTTTTGGCTCCTAGCTTCTCAACATATTTATTTAATATATTTAATATATATAATTATATATATATTATATTATATTCATGTGCATAGTTGATTTGTAATTTTAGCTCTGTTGCGTCGCGCGTTGAGAGTTGACTCTGGTCCCGGTTCTGGATTTTCGAACGTCCTTGCGTACTATATAATATCTTGTACTTTATGTTTCGCGGCTCGTACTCTTGTAATTTTGAGACGTTTCTTATCAATAATTTGAACCACTTGGATTGTACTTTGTACTTTTGAGCTTTTTGATCGTTTGTGTCTTCAAATCGTCGTTTTCTTCTTTTGTCTTCGTACTTATTTATTTAAACGATTATTACATAAAAATAGAACAATAGTAACTAAAAGCTTTACATATTGGAAGGATATTGTGCCTAAATATATGTTCATTTGGAGCACTATCATTCGTACAATACGGATATTCGTTATGGGAATCAAACTGTTGATAAGCCAATCGAAATCGCGGAAGATGTTGCTCTTATTGTTCACAGTGTCGGTTATAAAGAAGACTTTTTCATAATGGATTGTGCACCGGATGAGAAAACTCCAATAGTGTTGGGGCGGGTTTTCTTGGCAACTGCGCGAATGTCGTTAGATTTTGATGCGGGAACATTAGTGATAAAAGATGAAGACATAATGATTAATCTCAATCATCGATTTGGATTTGGATTCGACTCGGTCGAGGATCCCGGAGATTGCTAAGCATGGAAGAGGAGTCGAGTGCGCGATTCCAGAATAAACACCGCATGACTTTGTAAAGTTTGTAAGCGTTTCTTTTTATTTTTTTTGTACATGCGAGCGGAAAATAGACCATATTTTATGAGGCAACACGGGTTGGATTTATGGATTATCTCTATTTTAGAGCATTTAGGACAATGCTTTGCTCTAAGTGTGGGAGGGGGTCAAGACTTAGTCCCGAATGTTGATTGAAAAAAAATGGCCCAGCCGCAAAATGCGGTGGCCAGACGCAATTGCGACCGAGTTTATTTGCGAACATCATCAGGGTCAGGTCGGGCGCATTTTTTCGCCATCGTTTTGCGGCCCGAACGTTTTTTTGCTGCCCTTAACCACAAATTGCGGCTGGGGGTCGGTTTACACTTATAAAAAAATTCTTCAAAACCCCATTCACCGTAAACCCGTCGCCTATTAGGACGCACACATAAACCCTAAGTTCTTGATTTTTTTCACAAATTCGCTTATAATTCATTAATTAATGATCATCTAACATCATTCCATCATAAAAATCATCATAAAAATCAAATCTTTTAGGTTTAATTGGGTGTTATGAGAAAAAACCCAAATTCAAGGGTTTCAAAGTTTAGGTTGATTTGGCCACTTATTGAGTAGATTGTTCTAATCATCCATTAAGGTACTTCTTCTCGTGTGTTTTTTACGTTCAATTTTTAATTTTTGTGATAAATGTGTTTAGGGTTCATGTTAGATCAAAATTTTTTAATGTTTTGTGCATATATTTCTAAATCCAAATTTGTTTTGTATAATAGAATGTGTTAGGTTATGTTTGCATAATTAGTTTATGAATTAGGTTGAAATTGGACAATTGCTTGCTAGTAGTTGACTAAGTTTAAACTTTAAAGAGTAAGGGCATGTTTACTTTTTTTAAACATTAAGTCCTGTATGGATATGTATGACAGAATGGATAATGAGTATATATATGCAGTAAATAGATAGAGTAAATATCTGTTTACTTTTTGTGCTGAATGAATGGTCTGAATAACTGCATATGACCATTTTAACCTCATGATTAAGAATAACTAAATTTTTTAATATTATTATAATTATATATATATATATATATATATATATATATATATATATATATATATATATATATATATATATATATATATATATATATATATATATATATATATATATATATATAGGGGCACGATCTATGGATAAGCTTAAAAGGAGTACAAACCGGATAAGCAAAATAAAATTTTTTTTTTTTGAATTTTTTTTTACATTCATAAATCTGCATTAAAATGCACCTCTAATCAATTTTTTTCATAAAAAAAGTTCAAAATCTTTCAAAAATCGATGATGAATGGTAAAATTAACCATTCATCGGGTTAATTTATCATTCATCTTGTTTACGGTTAATGATAAAATTAATTAATGCTAAAAAAACCAGATGAATGGTTAAATTAACCATTCATCTATTTTTTTATCATTCATCATAAACAGATGAATGGTTAAATTAACCATTCATCTGTTTTTTTTAGCATTGATTAATTTTATCATTCATCGCGAACAAAAATGAATGATAAATTAACCAGATGAATGGTTAATTTTACCATTCATCATCAATTTTTACCATTCATCATTGATGTTTACCATTCATCATCGATTTTCGAACGATTTTGTTCAAAAACTTTTTAAAATTTTTTCGTTTTCTTCTATTTGCATATTAAAGGATCTTTTTTTTTTAAAAAAAAATTTAAAATTTTACTTATCCAGTTTGTGCCCCATTTAGTACTTATCCATAGATTGGTCCACTATTATATATATATATATATATATATATATATATATATATATATATATATATATATATATATATATATATATATATATATAAGAAAAAGTTTTTCTTGATTGTGGTTGAAAGTTATTTTAGGATGTTTGTATCTATATATTATATCTATATATCTATATTATATATATATATTATTAAATTAATTATATTAATTATATATACATATAGTAAGGTAGCATTCCAAAACAACAAGATTTTATTCCGATTCATGGTTTAACGCGCATAAGCAATAGATCCTCAATACATTTTCGAAATTAAAATGGGTATGGACTTTTTTTTCATCAATAATTTCATTTTTTTGATATTTTTACGTAATTACTATTATGTTATATGTATCATTTTTATATCTTATCTTATGCAAGATAAAAATATTGTAAACGTTAAGTTACTAACACTACCGAACATAATTTTTATATATCATTCTTATATCTTATCTTATGCAAGTTGCGGAGATAAATAAAAAAGTTGTAAACGTTAAGTTACTAACATCACTCAAAATCACTTTTAAAATGTCAACACCACGGGCTCTTAAAAAATAATTTTATATAATAATTGTAAAATTATGACGTATATTTTACTAATTTTACGTTCAATTACAAATTTTCATTATACTCTTAAACTCAAAATAACTTTTAAAATTCGTCAACACCACGGGCTCTTAAACTCAAAAGGAATTTGTAAAATTTGTCAACACCACGGGCTCTTAAACTCAAAAGAATCTTTAAAATTTGTCAACACCAAGGGCTCTTAAATAATTATTATAGTTTTCCTATTTTTTTTAGTATCGCTATTTACATACTAATATGAACTGCAAATTACATTTTTTGCACGGCTTTTTACACACCCGTGCAACGCACGGACTCAAAAACCTAGTATATATATATATATATATATATATATATATATATATATATATATATATATATATATATATATATTATATATTATATATATATAGATCGATGATCCCAAAATTAGTAAAAGTTAACTGATGATAAATTTGAACAATACAATAACTTTCATAAATATAAAATCAAACTCATAAACACAATGTATTTATCAATAAACTTTCCAATCTATTACGGTTCATCTGCAACTTCTTTAAAATAACCAAATTATAATTAACAAATACTTCAATAAGACTTTGCTCTTTACTAAAAATAAAAACAAAAATACTATCTAGAATTTCCATAGTTCATAATGAACTCAAGGATCCTTCTTGAATCTTCCACCTCTTTCAATTTGAAGTTTATCAAAATCAATACACCAAAATCAATGTTTAATATTTCATAGGGAAAAAAAATATAAACAATAAAAAAACCTATAAGAAAAGAAAACATAAACATGTAACCCTACAACCAATTTTCTACTTGCACCAAATCCATTAATCTACTAATAATTAAAAAGGCCAACGAACCCCAAAATCATCCCAAAAATCAACCCAATCGACATATTCGATTTCCACCTATTAAAAATCTCTTTAGTCGAAAACCCAAAAGACGCCAATCATCTTAATAGTATCTAAAATCCAGTTTATTTTCGATTAGAAGAATCCCTGTTTTTCCTGGATTTTTTAATTGAATCGATTTGCTATGGACATGGGGTTGCTTTAGTTGATGGTGTTCTTTTAATGGGTATTTTTAGAAGTTAACTAGAGGTGGATCGGCCCGCGCGATGCAGCGGGGACTTTCGGATTGCATATTCATATTTAATGTAGCTTTATGTATTTATAGAATTAAAAACGCGTTCTTGCAGGTGTGTTTGGATACACGTGGGTAGTACCTAGTATACTTAATGGCATACGCGCGGTTTTTGTGCCAGAAAAAATCGTGTTAAAAAGGGGGGCGGAACCATCGATATGATGTAGTTAGTTTGGGTTGTTTATCATATGTGTATACATATGTACGGAAAATAATCCAAAATATTAAGCGTTTTTTTAAAAAACGTCTGTTTCGCGTATAGTTAGTTTCGTTCCGTTCGTGAAATTATTTCGAGTTGATCGGTGATGTCGGAGAAATATAAATCTTGGTGAGCGAGAAGATACGCCCGTTAAAAATTTGGGTGAAGTTTGGTTAAGTTTTTTTAATTAAATAATTTTGTTACACTTTTTACCCCTAAAAAATTTGCAAATTGAACATAGTTTGGGGGTGTTTTGTAATGTTGTTGGGTGTTGTCGTTTTGATGCTGTTGAGACAACAATTTTTGAGACCACTGTTAGTATATAGGATTAATTAATGGTAGAAAAAAAGTGTGAGAGAAAGATGAAAGAGAAGGTGAGATGGTGAATTGGTGGTAGATGCAGAAAGAGCGGTAATATTAAGAAGGTGTCAGCTAGATGGGGACAACAGCCAATTTTGGGGTGACTATGACTAATACAGCTATTGGCTCAATTCAGGACAAAAAATAAGCTAAAAGTAAACAAGCTTTGAGGTGACCGAATAATCAGTCTAGAACAATAATCTCAATTAAGTCCAAAGTAAACAGCCCCTAAATTGATGATGCTTTGTGTTTTTAGTGTGTTCTTAAGTGCTTAAATTCGGGTTTGTTTCGCTTGTGTTAGTAGTTAAGATGAACAAATTGGTTGTATGTTAAGCTTGAAATAGAGTTCATGAGTTGGTTAGTTGCTATTAGGCATACGATGTGGAGATATATGCTAGGTTGTGTACATGTTTTTCGTTGTACTTAAATGATTTTTATTAAAGCAAATAAGTTGAATGTTTTGTTTGGATAATAATTGTGTGTACGAGTGTTTGTTTGCAGAAAATGCCGAAAAGAGCAAGAGGAGGCAAGGGTAAGGAAATAGCGAAAACTTCAATTTCAATTCCGGATTGGACAATGTATTCAAAATTGAAAGAGGCACCTTATGAGATACAAGCTCAACTATACTTGGAGAAAAAGATTGTGTTGCTTAAAGGGTTGTTATATGAAAGGGAGTTGACTAGGTTAACATGGAGGAGATATGGTATTTTTGAGGTATTCCGAAATTGGAGTAGTATAAACCCTGCTATTCCAATTAAGCTTCGTTAACTATTCGTTAAGTTATTTAACGGAACTTACTTGAATTTTTTGTATTTAATCTAATTAAGTGCATACTTGGTTCTTGGAGAACTACTATAATTAATATGTGAATATATTAATCAGGAAACTTATTTCTTGCTTGAAATACTGAGAAAACAATACGGTTTTAAAAACTGCAACAAAGGTCTCACGAGACTGCGAGACGATTGAATTTTTGATAAAATAATTATTTTTAATAATTATTACTTTTAATAAAAATTTATTTAATTTATTATTTATTTAATGAATTAAACTTGGTGGGATGCGTTTTAACGACCAGTTAGCGTTCAGGGAACTCGGTACGGTTTATCGGCAACTAGAAACGAACCACACTTAGCGTATTAGCAATCCAAAACATAATGTAATTCACTTTTAATAATTATTTTATATAATTATTATGTTTTAGAAATATTTTTAATTTATTAGAATTTTTATAGATTTAAAACGCGAGACATTAACGTTTATCGATTCAGTTTGCGTTTTCGGCTAACTACACTTGGTGGGTACGCTTAGGAAATTTGTCTAGCAACATTTGTGAGCTAATTCCCTTTTTTCAGCCTTGGTCGAATTTTATAAGGGGGAGACCCTCCTTTGATTTGTTTTGGGCTTAATGGTCACTAGTGCTCTTTAATTAGGCACTATTACATGTTATAATTAGGTTACTAGTAAATCAAAACACAGAAAACCCTCACAACTCTTTTGTGCAGTCGACATCTTTCTCTTTTCTCCCTCTCTTTTCACGTCGACCTACCATCACCATTATCATCATCAAAAACTTGAAAGTACCCTAAACCTTCAACATTAAAGTGCTTCCTCTCATCGTCCTCTATCTAGTGATAAAAATTGATTGTTTGTTTGAGGTATATTTTCAAACCCTAATTTTATAAATCTGATTTTTGTTAGATTACATAGTGTTGGTTGGTTATTGCTCAATCCTATGTGTGTACGCATGATATTAGTCGTTAATTTGCTCGGTTTATGTGTTTTAATTTGGTCCCGAATTTAAAAGGCATGTTACTATATTTTAATCAATTTTTCTGTAAATGAAAAGTATCTAGATGAAAAGCTATCAAAAAATTAATAACTCTGCTCGCAAGAATCGCATGATTTCATTTTGTATAGCCTAAGTTTTGATCGTTTGAAGTTTCGGTATGTAATTATGCTATAATATGAAAACTGCAATTTGTGTGAATTGAATTGGATTATGAACTGATACTAGATGGATAGAGAATTGAAAAACACATAAAATGGACTAAGATATCATCATAATTGGATTTGTGAAAGTCATTTTATGACTACTTGAATGTTTGCGGTAAAAAGTGTTGACTAGTAATTTGTTCATGGACCAAACGACCATTATAACATGCTTTTTAATAACCAATCTTTTGTATTCTGTACAGTGAATGATTAGTACTTGACATTTCATGTAGACTTCACATGCTAAATGTTTCTAGATGTTTGTATATTCGACCCCGAAAATAACTACCTGAATGGGATCGAATCTGTCTATTTTGTACAAATAATTGTCTAGCATGAAGTAGATGTTGAATTGGACTTTGTGCTTCTGGTATGTTGTTGTATGTATATTGCATAGAATATATTTTTTACATGTGTACCTCTGAAAGTCTTATTTGCTATGTGTTATATGCGCGCCGAAACCAAAAGTCTAGATTCTATCTAAATCAAAAAGTACGAAAAATTGGTTAAAACTGTACAAATTGGCTACAAGGTTATCTTTGATTATTTTACCATTGATAATTTGAGGTGTTTAGAGTCAACTCCAATTGGCCGTTTGTTAATTGCTATTTTCTAGATTAAATGAGAACTAAAATGAAACTGATGCGCAAACAGAAACTGAACTTGAATGTTTTGCATGCTACGTAAGTTCTAAGAATCATATGATAGCGTACTTGGTCTTTTTAGAAATCTTATAACATGAGCTTATGATCCGGAGTTTTTCATAATTGTTTGATGTGTAATTTGTGAACGATGCTTGTCCGATTGCATGACCATTGTGAAAACGTACGATAGCTAAACTAGTAAACGTTATTTGACTAAAGGACTATATGTAACTTATGAGTTGACCTTGGTTTGACTTTATGATAACATTGGCATGACCTACTGATATGGTTGACTTTGTTTGACCAAGTTTGACTTGCATGACTAGTTGACTTATGTGTTGACATTTACTTATATCGGTTTGAGCACTAGGTGAACATGTACACTATGGATATAACATAGTTGATATTATAAACTTATGTGGGCGATCTAATTGATTAGGTTATGCTTTACGATTTTTAATCATCCGGTCTACGTACTACATTTGACTAAGCTTTTACTGTGCAAACAAGGTGAGTCTACAGTTCCGCTTTTTACATGTTTTCTAGGATGAGAATACACACTGATTACTTTTATGATATTACAAATTCTTTTACGTTTAACATGAGTACTATTATACATGTTGAGTTTGTTTAGAATTTCCCTAGCTTGAATACTTTAATTACATTCGGGTAAGCGCAAATTAGATGGACGGATCCGTTAGGTTAGGAAAACCTCACCCAACAATAGTGATAGGTCAGATCATGTTGAGATTGAGAGAAACGATAAGATAGAATGAGGTTTGGTAGGTGAGAAGGAGATTCGGTAAGAGAGAGAATCGGTACAAATTACATTCCACAGCATCTAGAACTCAGCTACAATGCAATGGCTATCTAATTAGGACTACTTAGGTTCCTTATATAGCCCTCTTCTAAGGAACCATCAATTAAGCTTATTTCACATTAACACTATACAAGTTCGGGGTCCTAACAATATCCCCCTTAGTGTTAAATGTGAACTTTACAATATAATCCTATTGAGTAATCTTGAGAGGTCCAAACATTAGTTTCCATCGTGTGCCGTCTGGTTTTGAAACTTCTACTTGATTTTCAGAAATTTTCTTAGAAGGTTTCCAGACGCCCCACGCTTTTCTTGAATCTCCCTCATGTAATGGATATTCATCCATTTCTTTGAAATACCTTCTCTTTCTCTGGCCACGAAAAATCTCAAACTGTCTTGTACGAATCCGGAGCTTCAGACAATCTCTGATATGCTTTATAAACTCTCCAAGACCCATTTTCATGTCAATGTCATCAAACTTGTTTTGACGAATTTTAAGATACTTCAGTGCAGCCTTGAGTGTACCATCTGAGTATTTGTTCAACTCTTCAGTGAGGATGAACACTTTTTCTTTCTGAGAATTCACAAATAAA
This sequence comes from Rutidosis leptorrhynchoides, assembly GCF_046630445.1. Taxonomy (NCBI): domain Eukaryota; kingdom Viridiplantae; phylum Streptophyta; class Magnoliopsida; order Asterales; family Asteraceae; genus Rutidosis; species Rutidosis leptorrhynchoides. The sequence continues at coordinate 301,820,478 of NC_092339.1, forward strand.
ACCCTTCGGGTTCGAATTGCATTTGAAACACTCTCATATCCTTTAGTCCCTCTGTGTATTGATTCGGACAGGTAATTCGAATCTTTTTCCTATTAGCTTCGAGACCAATTTGAAAATCTTCACGTCTCATCAGTTCAATTGTCTCCATCATGTATCTTTTCACAGCTTCCAAAGCTTGAGCCTTAGCAAAAGATCGAATGGCGATGATACTGAGGTAGTTGTAGATGTGAATGATATCAAGCATATCTGGATTATGAAAATCTGCTTCCGTGAACTTATATTCCTTCTCATCTGCTATAATAACGTGGAACTGACTGATGACGTCATTCTTTTCACTTATCTCTACTCCAACTCGAGTAATATTCAACACTTCTGTAATACTATATTTTCTTTGAAGCCACAAGTCATCTTCTTCTTTGTTGATATGTATCCTCCACATAAACTCATACCAGTTTCTTTCACTTGCTGGAAGTAACTGTGAACCTATATAAGTAAATCTTTTACTCCTTGGTGTTTCGTTAATGCAGAAGATCTTGTAAGCATTCTCCTCGATGAATGTGTTTCGTAAAGTAATGAAATCGTGTTCAACTCCCAATAACAATCTTTGTTCCCGATTCTTAAAGAATATACCATGGTTGTATTTGAATCTGGAACTCACTGTTTCACCTGATGTAGATGTACCAGAAGTTGAGGTTTCATTAGCATTTGTTGGATTTGAACTTGATGAAGGTGTAGAATTTGATGAATGATCAGTAGGATTTGTCGTATCATCATTTGGAGCATTATCATCTTCAATATGATCAAAGATATCATAATCATTTGGATTAACATAAAGATTGTCTTCATCATCATCAGAAGAATCCATTTTATCATCACTTTCAGTTACTGGATCAAGATTCCCTTCATCTACAATCTCTACATTTTTCAGGATTGAAGATACTGAAGATAATTTGCTTAGAATGACAAACCCATCATCATCTGTTTCTTCAAGATAGAAATCACTTAAGTTCAAATCCTCATCTACCGGTCCACCATCAGCCTCTGAATGTACAATTGGAATAATAACTTGCTCAAGCTCCTTATCATCAATTTCATCATTAATAGAAACCATTTCTGATTCCGTCTGAACCTGTTGAGCTTGAGAAGCTGATGAAGACCTCACACCAGCACCCTTAGTTGAAATGTTCACCGTTAGATAATTTCCATCTACTCCTATCTCCCCCTCATGACTATTCTGAGGATCAGAATTGTCATGCTCATTATCACGGTGATGACTTATTGGAGAAGAGCAGGAAGTAAGTGGATATCGTACGCTAGCGCGAAACAATGCTTGAAGCAAAGTGCGTCGAAGAACATCAAGATTAACTCGAGAAAACATACGACTGAAATATTCTTGCTCCAAAGCATCATAGAAATTTGGTGAATGCGAGGGTGATGGTGGTAAAGTGATAATAAGAACAGCAGCAGCAGCATTTATTGAAGGCGATGTCGGTGGAAGTGTTTGATTTGCCGTGAGGGCAGGTAAGGATATATGTGCGGTATTATACTTATATATAGGGCTGTACATACTACTAGTCAGATTCGTGATATCCCCTTCTGGTGGAGGTTGGGTAACAACCGGAGTTGTCGCCGGCGAAGTTTCTTTCGAAGCATCCGCCTCCATGACTTTAGTCTCATGGGACTCTGACAAAGTAGTAGAACTGCCCGTCGGTTTTGATCTCGCAGAGATATTGCTATCTCCGACTCCTGAAATCATTGAGACACCATGAGGTGGTACATATCTTTCAGTTAACGACTCATCCTCCAGAACCTGAGTTTCAGAATCCGAAAGAAAAGTGGTTTAAACAAATGGATCACTTTCATGAACCAAAGGATCAGTCTGCTGGAAGTCTGATAAATATCCCGAAGGATTGTCATGTTGACTCATTTCGATGGGACGCGGCAGATCTCCCTCATCAAGATAAGCCGGACCTCGAGACCCTGTTTTACATTGAGGCACAGGAGGATTTACAGCCGATACGCATGGTGCCTTTTCAAGTTTTTCGGCTCCCCTTCGGCCGTTCTGGACTTCAATGATTGAGTTTCCTCAATCGATTAAGTCAATGCAGACTTTACTGCAGAGGAAGACTTTACTTCCTTAGATGCCGAAGCATCTTGCTGTGTAGGATTTATTATTAAGTTCTGTTTAGATTGGATGGGCTTAGTGGTCTTTTTACCATCCTTGCGTTTAGATCTCTTTCCTACTGAAGCTTGCGCTTCATTTAGCGTAAGGCTTACTGTTATTATTGGATGTGATACGGAGATGGGTGAGGGTGACCTAATTAGTTCTAGGTCTTGGTCCGTATCACCAACGGTTGGAGTAACAGTTTGGCAGGCGATGGGTGTCGAAGTCCTAGATCTAGTTACTCGTTGGGTTGGCGGAGTCTGAATCATCTCATCAGGTTTAAATCGAGTTCTCTTAGGAGAAGGTTCAGAAGATGACTCAGTTGCTGAAGAATCAGTGTCACTGCTCACTTCGGGTGTTGTTGAAAGGTTTGGTTCAATCCTAGGTGAACTAGGCTCCCTAATCCTCACGGGTTGAGCTTGGTGTGCTACCCTAGAACGTTTGAGGTTCACCCTAAGTGGAGGATTAGCTGGTCCGGGTGGTTGTACTACAGGTTCCTCTACAACCTCTGGGGCTGGAACCACGGCGGGTTCAACTTGTTCTTGTTGTGCCAGGTTCGGAAGAGGTATTCCTACAGCCTCAAAATAAGAGCGCATTCGAGCGTCTTGGTGTACAGCTACCCCCATAAGCCAATTTGGAATCGGCGTAGTGAATTGATTGTCAGAAATCACCGGGGTATTCATTTTCAGCTCCCCAAATCTTTTCATCTGTAATCCATGAGTACCTGGTACAAAAATATTTGCATTTCTGCAAGTAGTGATAACTTCATGGATAAAGATACAGAAAAACCTTTCACAAGGGATGTATGAACCCCTTAGCTTATCAACTTGTGCCTGAACCAGTTCCCATAGAAGCTCATCATAGTCAGGAGCCTCTACTTTTATGAAAGAGTAGAACAACTTTAGCATTGGCACGGTAAGGCTGTTGGATCTACTCCTTGTCATTAGCAAGCATCTGTTGATGATTGAGAAGATCACATACCACCTTGAGTGCAGATATTTCTTCTGAAACTTAGCTGGTGGAACATTGGTAGCTCCAACATAACCAAGATCGAAGACTGCATTCATCATTTGCTGAGTAGCAGGGAAAGCAGGAGCATTCTGTAGAAGAGGAAGTCTGAAGATCCTCCTGAAATCAGCCTTAGTGATACTCCTCATCCCTTGAACTCCCCTTAGTTGAAATTCGAAGCGAGCTTGTGTTCCCTCTGGATTTTCAGCAGTAGGTTGTGTAGCTTCCACAAACCCAATATTTCTATTAAGTAGCTCCAGATCTGTCATTGCCACACTGGTAGGAGTACTGAGAGCAGGCCATAATGTGTGCCTCTCTAGTATTGCAGTCCAGTAGTTGCAGGGAATGTTGGTTTCAGAGTTGATGAAGTGATTGTTCTCCATTTAGCTGTATAAATAAGAAATAGAAGACCACAAGATATTTAACATAAATCACATATCTCTATTCTTATTTGCCTTTGAAATCCTTTGTATTTTTCAAATTTTATAATTTTTATGGTTTTTCTAAGTTAAAAACACCATTTATTCCAAATATGCACAAGTAACTGACAAACATGACATTCATATGATATTCATTACAGTATAAAGTCATCATGCAAAATCAATTATATAACACAAAGAATCAGAACAACACTTAGTCAATTTTAAATACAATTAAGCAGATTCGGTATACCAAAAATTTTAAGATTTGGAAACCAAATGAGTTTTGAGTTTTCAATTCAAAAAGATCCAGAATAAACATGTTAAGTGTTCGAAGATAAAAATCAGAAAGTTTTGAGGTACCAAATGTCAGACTCGGTATCATGACAAGAACATATTCGGTATCTTCAAAATTAACAGATAGTCACTCAAACATGTATATTCTATCACATATCATGCAAGAACACAACCAAAATCAATTAACCACTCAATTAAAACATAACAACATGTTAATAGTTTGAACAGACTCGGTACTGTAGATAGAACACATTCGGTATATACAGAATCCATCAAATAAGCAATTAACCATGTAATCATACTCGGTCAAATGATAAATCAATCAAATTTAACACAGATTAGACAAGATTTCATGTTAATTATCCAAATCAATTGACTTTAATCAAAGATTAAAAGAGTACGACTCAGATTCGGTATAATCAACAATATTTCAAAATTAAAAGTCATAATCCAGTTATTTTGATCTTTTCTGGTTGAAAAACACTTAATTATCTCAGATATACAATTATGTATCTTAAACATTGATTAAAATGAAAATATACCAAAGATTTGAAGAAAGAGAAGGACGGACTCTGTAGATTAGACAGATTCGGTATGTTCAGTCAGACTCGGTAGGTAATTAAGAACAGTAAGAGAGTTAGTTTGACTTTGACCCTCCTTTTATAGATATCGAAGATAAAATACCGAACGGGCTTTACCAAATGGGCCTATTATACCGAATACAGTCTACTTTTCAAAACTTTATCAATTTAACTTCAAATCTTGACAAATTGACTTTTCCTCTCAATATTCATTTCAATCTTTTCTTGAAAAATATTTATGAGACATTTATTGAAAATTTTGAACTTACCAAATATGCACTGTTGGTTGTCAGATTCGGTATAATGCTAAAATTAGCATTTATTCAGTAAAATTCAAATATTTTTGGATTTTATCTTTTCCAATTTTTATGAATTTTATCAAAACAAGATTTGCACTTAGAAAATATTGAATTATGTACAAAGTACAAATCTTCAGTGATATCAATTGTTAAAACGAGTTGCATACTGAGATGTATACAAGCCTTAGTGAATTATTTTAGATAAAAACAAAGAATTTATGAAATTCACTATTAAAAAACAGTTTTCTTTTTATTTTCTCCCTTTTTCTCCCTCTCAAAATGTGATATAAAAGAAAGTAAATCACCATTTTGATATATTCTCAAGAAAACGAGTTAACTCCCCCTTGAAATATGATATCAATGAGTTACCTCCACCTTTCGTAACCATTGAAATTTAATCCCAGAAAGTTAACAGAATTCTAAAAGTAAGGCTCCCCCTTGAAAGATGTTATCTAAAGCAAAAGAAGTAGTTGCTCCCCCTAGAATGTATCTACTCCCCCTAAACACAAGATCCTAAGTATAAGTCCCAATAGATCTAAGGAATGTCAAGCATAATACTCTACCATGCCAATTTCTTTGATCAAGAACTTTAGCCTAAGTTCATCTAAGGGCTTAGTGAACATGTCAGCTAATTGCACTTTGGTAGGCACAAAGTATAACTCTACATCCCCTTTTTCTACATGGTCCTTAATGAAATGATAACGAATATCAATGTGTTTAGTCTTAGAATGCTGGACCGGGTTGCTCGTAATTGCAATAGTACTTTATGAATCACAGTAAATTGGGGTCTTAGAAATCTTAAAGCCATAGTCCAAAAGTTGAATTTGCATCCACAAAACTTGTGAACAACAGTGAGCTGCAGCAATGTACTCAGACTCAGCTGTTGATAAAGACACACAGTTCTGCTTTTTGAATGACCAACCAACTAGCCTATTCCCCAACATCTGAATTGATCTAGATGTGCTTTTTCTATCAACATGGCAACCGCCATGATCCACATCAGTATAAGCAGTGAGATTGAAATTGGTTCCATGAGGATACCAGATCCCAAGGTTAGGTGTACCTTTAAGGTACTGAAAAATCCTAACAACCGCTTTGGAGTGAGATTTCTTAGGGTTATACTGAAAGCGGGCACAGACAGTTACAGCAAGTGCAATGTCTGGTCGACTTGCAGTCAGATAATTAAAGAACCAACCATGCTTCGATAAAGCGTTACGTCAAAGGGTTCCCCATTAGCATCAGTATCCAGTAAAGTCCTCATTGGGGTTGTCATTGGTTTTAAATCAGTCATTTTAAAACGTTTTAGCATATCATTGATATACTTTATTTGACTAATAAAAATCCCATTTGGTAATTGTTTTACTTGTAACCCCAAGAAGAAATTTAACTGGTCAAGCATGCTCAGTTCGAATTTGTTGGCCATAAGGCCACCAAATTCTTTGCATAAGGCCGGGGATGTGGAACCAAAAATAATATCATCAACGTAAATTTGAACCAAGAGAATGTAACCGTGGTTTTTACGGATGAATAGCTTTGTATCAATCGTTCCACGAGAGAAGCCGTTATCCAGCAAATACTTTGTCAAGGTCTCATACCATGCACGCGGTGCTTGCTTCAGACCATAAAAAGTTTTCTTCAAGTAGTAGACGTGGTTTAGATGAAAGGGATCGAAAAATCCTTCTGGTTGATCAACATAAACTTCCTCTTGAAGATGACCGTTCATAAAAGCAGTTTTTACGTCCATTTGAAACACCGTAAACTTCATATTTGAAGCAAATGCAAGGAAAAGACGAATAGCCTCAATCCTAGCAACCGAAGCAAATGTTTCGTCATAATCAATACCCTCTTGTTGTCGATATCCCTTGGCCACAAGATGTGCCTTATTTCGAACCACAATTCCATCAGAATCCTTCTCGTTCTTAAAAATTCACTTAACCCCTATTGGTCGTTGACCCGTTAGTCTTGGAACTAATCGCCATACTTTCAAACAATTAAATTGACTTATCTCTTCTTGCATTGCTACTACCCAGTTCGGATCTAGTAAAGCTTGAGCAACCGTTGTTGGTTCAATCTTACTAAGAAATGCAGTGTATAAACACATATTCTGAGTAGCCCTTCGAGTTGAGACTGGAGCAGATGCATCACCAATGATAAGATCAATTGGATGACTTTTAGTCCATCGGTTGTTATGTGGAAGAGGTTGTACATCAGTGGTATCTTTTGGAACATCAACTGTTGTTGACGTTGAGCCTTGATCCACTTGATTTGATGTAACACCATCTAATGGATTCAATTGAGTATCTGGAGAAACAACTGGAGTTGTATCAACTGATGAATCTTGAATTGGTTCAAGATTATCTGTATCTGGAGGTGGGAGGGAGGATGAAGTAGCAACGGGTGAATCAGTTAGTGTTGTATCTTCATCGAAAAGACTTGATTGAGTCTCCACAGTAGTTGACTGTGATGGTGTAACTGGTACGGTTTGAACATTTGTATTCCGTTGAGGAGCATAAAGACTATCAAACAAGATACCCAGTTCCTCTGTTGTTACCGTAGGAACACCCTTCTTCAAGAAAATTGAGTTTTGCGCGGAAGAAATAATAGCCAGGTTAGGATCGGGTTTTGAACTGAGTTGTTCAAAAGCCATTCCCGATTATTCATCGAACCTTACATTAATTCTTTCCTTGATCGTCTTTGTCCGTTTGTGATAAACACGATAGGCAACTTTGTTCGAAGAATAACCAAGAAATATGGCCTGATCGCCATGTGGATCAAACTTTCCGAGGCTGTCAAAATCGTTAAGCACATAGCATATACAACCAAAGACACGAAAATATTTGACATTCGGGCGTCTACCATATAGTAACTCATAAGGAGTTTTATCAAAACGTTTATTAATGATGCAGCGATTTTAGGTAAAACACGCAGTTGAAATGGCCTCCCCCCACAGTTTCAGAGGTAGTTTGGAGTAAGCAAGCATCGTTCATGCTGCTTCGAACAACGTACTATTATGTCGTTCGACTACTTCATTCTGTTGAGGGGTTCGTGCAGCAGAGAACTGATGTTCAATACCTTGGTCTGTCAAATAACTATCAAGCAGGTCATTCGTAAATTCCGTCCCATTATCAGTTCGAATGCTCTTAACATGTTTGTTAAAAGAGCGTTGAGTCTTTTTAATGAACTCAATGATAATGGCGGGGGTTTCTGACTTAGTCTGGAGAAGGAAAATCCATGTACATCGGGTATAGTCATCAACAATGACAAGCACATGTTTCCGACCACCGAGGCTAGAAATCCTCATGGGTCCACATAAGTCCATATGCAGTAATTGCAAGGACGATTAAGTACTGGGGTTTTGCTTAGTCGGATGAGAAGTTCGTTTCAGCTTACCTATCGCACATGATGGACACACATGATGCTTATCATATTGAAAGCTTGGAATACCATCAACTAAGTCTTTAGAGACTAGTCGATTAATACCCTTGTAATTCAGGTGAGACATCCGGTGATGCCATAACCATGAATTTTCCTTTGTTGAACGAGTGACCAAACACATGGTTCCATGTGATGGTGCATCATTGAGGTCAATAGTATAAAGTGAAGCACAATGTTTACCAGCAAGGAGATCGTTTCCATCTGTGGATTGCATCGAGCATTGACGACGTTCAAACAAAACTTTAAGATCTCCATCACAAAACTGGCTAACACTAAATAAACCGCACCCCAAACCCTTAACATATGAGACCTATTTGATCGTTATTCCATTCTTCACAAAATCTCCATAACCCGTTATTGCTGCAATCTCATCATTTCCAAAAGTAACCGTTCCTAGGAATTTGTCAATGAAATTTACAAGCAAGGATTTATAGCCCGTCATGTGTCGAGAACAACCGGAATCGATATACCAAACACAGACATCAAAACTCTGTAAATGTTAATTTCCTAGAGTTTAGGTACCCAAAGTTTCTTGGGTCCTTTTCGATTAGTACCAACAATTAACTTTGGATCAACAATGAGATAATCACGTAAAGCATCATGCAATTTAGACAATAAAGCATCATTTAAAACCACATTATGTAGTGACCCGAACTTTTCCATGTTTATATATATTAATTGAGATTGATATTTACATGATTAAATGTTTCCAACATGTTAAGCAATCAAACTTGTTAAGACTTGATTAATTGAAATATGTTTCATATAGACAATTGACCACCCAAGTTGACCGGTGATTCACGAACGTTAAAACTTGTAAAAACTATATGATGACATATATATGGATATATATATAGTTAACATGATACTATGATAAGTAAACATATTATTAAGTATATTAACAATGAACTACATATGTAAAAACAAGACTACTAACTTAATGATTTTTAAACGAGACATATATGTAACGATTATCGTTGTAAAGACATTTAATGTATATATATCATATTAAGAGATATTCATACATGATAATATCATGATAATTTAATAATTTAAAATCTCATTTGATATTATAAACATTGGGTTAACAACATTTAACAAGATCGTTAACCTAAAGGTTTCAAAACAACACTTACATGTAACGACTAACGATGACTTAACGACTCAGTTAAAATGTATATACATGTAGTGTTTTAATATGTATTTATACACTTTTGAAAGACTTAAATACACTTATCAAAATACTTCTACTTAACAAAAATGCTTACAATTACATCCTCGTTCAGTTTCATCAACAATTCTACTCGTATGCACCCGTATTCGTACTCTTACAATACACAGCTTGTAGATGTATGTACTATTGGTATATACACTCTAATGATCAGCTCTTAGCAGCCCATGTGAGTCACCTAACACATGTGGGAACCATCATTTGGCAACTAGCATGAAATATCTCATAAAATTACAAAAATATGAGTAATCATTCATGACTTATTTACATGAAAACAAAATTACATATCCTTTATATCTAATCCATACACCAACAACCAAAAACACCTACAAACACTTTCATTCTTCAATTATCTTCATCTAATTGATCTCTCTCAAGTTCTATCTTCAAGTTCTAAGTGTTCTTCATAAATTCTACAAGTTCTAGTTACATAAAATAAAGAATACTTTCAAGTTTGCTAGCTCACTTCCAATCTTGTAAGGTGATCATCCAACCTCAAGAAATCTTTGTTTCTTACAGTAGGTTATCATTCTAATACAAGGTAATAATCATATTCAAACTTTGGTTCAATTTCTATAACTATAACAATCTTATTTCAAGTGATGATCTTACTTGAACTTGTTTTCGTGTCATGATTCTGCTTCAAGAACTTCGAGCCATCTAAGGATCCGTTGAAGCTAGATCCATTTTTTGCTTTTCCAGTAGGTTTATCCAAGGAACTTAAGGTAGTAATGATATTCATAACATCATTCAATTCATACATATAAAGCTATCTTATTCGAAGGTTTAAACTTGTAATCACTAGAACATAGTTTAGTTAATTCTAAACTTGTTCGCAAAAAAAGTTAATCCTTCTAACTTGACTTTTAAAATCAACTAAACACATGTTCTATATCTATATGATATGCTAACTTAATGATTTAAAACCTGGAAACACGAAAAAACTGTAAAACCGGATTTACGCCGTCGTAGTAACACCGCGGGCTGTTTTGGGTTAGTTAATTAAAAACTATGATAAACTTTGATTTAAAAGTTGTTATTCTGAGAAAATGATTTTTATTATGAACATGAAACTATATCCAAAAATTATGGTTAAACTCAAAGTGGAAGTATGTTTTCTAAAATGGTCATCTAGACGTCGTTCTTTCGACTGAAATGACTACCTTTACAAAAATGACTTGTAACTTATTTTTCTGACTATAAACCTATACTTTTTCTATTTAGATTCATAAAATAGAGTTCAATATGAAACCATAGCAATTTGATTCACTCAAAACGGATTTAAAATGAAGAAGTTATGGGTAAAACAAGATTGGATAATTTTTCTCATTTTAGCTACGTGAAAATTGGTAACAAATCTATTCCAACCATAACTTAATCAACTTTTATTGTATATTATGTAATCATGAGATACCATAGACACGTATACAATGTTTCGACCTATCATGTTGACACATCTATATATATTTCGGAACAACCATAGACACTCTATATGTGAATGTTGGAGTTAGCTATACAGGGTTGAGGTTGATTCCAAAATATATATAGTTTGAGTTGTGATCAATACTGAGATACGTATACACTGGGTCATGGATTGATTCAAGATAATATTTATCGATTTATTTCTGTACATCTAACTGTGGATAACTAGTTGTAGGTTACTAACGAGGACAGCTGACTTAATAAACTTAAAACATCAAAATATATTAAAAGTATTGTAAATATATTTTGAACATACTTTGATATATATGTATATATTGTTATAGGTTCGTGAATCAACCAGTGGCCAAGTCTTACTTCCCGACGAAGTAAAAATCTGTGAAAGTGAGTTATAGTCCCACTTTTAAAATCTAATATTTTTGGGATGAGAATACATGCAGGTTTTATAAATGATTTACAAAATAGACACAAGTACGTGAAACTACATTCTATGGTTGAATTATCGAAATCGAATATGCCCCTTTTTATTAAGTCTGGTAATCTAAGAATTAGGGAACAGACACCCTAATTGACGCGAATCCTAAAGATAGATCTATTGGGCCTAACAAACCCCATCCAAAGTACCGGATGCTTTAGTACTTCGAAATTTATATCATATCCGAAGGGTGTCCCGGAATGATGGGGATATTCTTATATATGCATCTTGTTAATGTCGGTTACCAGGTGTTCACCATATGAATGACTTTTATCTCTATGTATGGGATGTGTATTGAAATATGAAATCTTGTGGTCTATTATTATGATTTGATATATATAGGTTAAACCTATAACTCACCAACATTTTTGTTGACGTTTTAAGCATGTTTATTCTCAGGTGATTATTAAGAGCTTCCGCTGTCGCATACTTAAATAAGGACGAGATTTGGAGTCTATGCTTGTATGATATTGTGTAAAAACTGCATTCAAGAAAATTATTTTGTTGTAACATATTTGTATTGTAAACCATTATGTAATGGTCGTGTGTATACAGGATATTTTAGATTATCATTATTTGATAATCTACGTAAAGCTTTATAAACCTTTATTGATGAAATAAAGGTTATGGTTTGTTTTAAAATGAATGCAGTCTTTGAAAAACGTCTCATATAGAGGTCAAAACCTCGCAACGAAATCAATTAATATGGAACGTTTTTAATCAATAAGAACGGGACATTTCAGTTGGTATCCGAGCGTTGGTCTTAGAGAACCAGAATTTTACATTAGTGTGTCTTATCGAGTTTGTTAGGATGCATTAGTGAGTCTGGACTTCGACCGTGTTTACTTGAAAAATGATTGCTTAACAAATTTTGTTGGAAACTATATATTTTTAACATGTGAATATTATGTGATATATTAATATCTTAACGCGTTTGATATTATGTGATAGATGTCTACCTCTAGAACAAGTCCCATTGACTCACCTAATAATAATGAAGAGTCAAATGTAAATTGGAATGATTCGTCGACTGATTCACAAGTTCCCGAAGAGGAACCGGAAGAAGAGTCGGAACCGGAAGAAGAATCGGAACCGAAAGAAGAATCGGAACCGGATGAAGAAATAGAACCGGTGGGGGAAATAATAAAACGGTTAAGTAAAAGAAAATCCTCAACCAACCGACCAAGGTTAATTATGGTCAATGGTGTTTCCGCCAAAGAAGCAAAATATTGGGAGGATTACCAATTCTCCGATGAATCGGATTCCGACGAGAATTCTGATGATGTTATAGAAATTACCCCAACTGAATTTAAAAAGGCAAAAGAAAATAATAAGGGAAAGGGCATAAAAATAGAGAAATCTAATTCCAACCCCGATGAACTTTATATGTATCGTCAACCCCCGAAGTCCTTAAGTTGTAACAATGACCCGAGAACCTCTAAACCACCAGGTTTTTCTAAACCAATGTGGAAAACGATGGCTCGTATTAGGGGAACATCATATATCCCTAGAAACTTGGCAAAACGAACCAAAACCGAAGAAGAAGAAACAAGCGAGTCGGAATAAGATAGTTGTATTCGTGTGGTGTAATATATGTAATATAGTGTGCTTATGCTTTATGATATATGTAAAAATTGCTTGTATTAATAAGTATTTTTTTTATGAATCTAACTCTTGTCTATTTTACAGTATAAAAACACAAAATGGATAGACAACCCAATATTTTAAGAGACCTACCCGGAGACATGATTGATGAAATCTTGTCTAGAGTCGGTCAGAATTCTTCGGCACAACTATTTAAGGCGAGATCAGTTTGTAAGACATTCGAAGAACATTCCAAGAATGCATTGGTTTATAAAAGGCTTTCGTTCGAAAGATGGGGGATATCACATTGGGAAATCCATAAGTTACGATGTGTTTACTTTGACGCATATATTGCGGGGAACCCAAATGCTATTTTACGCAATGGGTTAAGAAATTATTTTGACTCAATATATCCGAATATTGGACTTCGTGATTTAGAAAAAGCGGCTAACATGCAACATAAAGAAGCATGTTATGCTTACGGATTAGTAATGTTCGCTTCTCACCAAAGTGAGAACAAGAACATCGGGCTACAACTATTAAACAAAACGTTTCCACAAGTGACGGAGTCGGTAATTGGGGTAAGAAATGAGGTTTTTAGATTGTTACGGGACTGTTGGACATTACGTAACCCTCGTCCCTTTGACGACGTTACAACACGCTGTCTTATCAACGGCCATAACGGTTATGTTCCACAAGACCAAGGATGGGAAGTAATCCTAGTAAAACCAGAATGCATGACTTGTTTCTGGACGTATGAATTACGTGTCTTTATTGCCTTTGCCGAACGACTTGTGTACTAGCTACAATTATCTTCACAACCATCTTGTATCAAATTTATTGTGTGCTATATTTCATGCTATATGTAAAATAAGCGGTATTGTAAGTTTGTAAAATAGTGTGTAAAAGTTTGAACGCGAAATATTATTATAATCAGTTTTTCATATAGAATTGTAGTAGTTGAATTGTATATTAGCTACTAAGTATGAACTTAACAGGTAGGTACTACCCGAATTTAAACTTATAAAACGCTAATATGAAGAAAAAGCTTTTATAAATGAGTTCATATTCTGCTACGAAATACTATTAACTACTCTTAATATTCTGTATGATTAACTTGTTCCATTTGACTATTTTGAAGGAAATGGCACCGACTACTCGACACACCGTGAATATGAATGAAGAGGAATTTCGTACTTTTCTAGCTTCAAACATAGCCGCAGTACAGGCTGCGCTACATACCAACAATAACCTTGGATCTAGCAGTACAGGAAATCGTGTAGGATGCACCTACAAAGAATTCACTGCCTGCAAACCTTTAGAATTTGATGGAACCGAAGGACCGATCGGATTGAAACGGTGGACCGAGAAGGTCGAATCGGTGTTTGCCATAAGTAAGTGTACTGAAGAGGAAAAAGTGAAGTACGCTACGCATACCTTCACACTTTATGCGTTAACATGGTGGAATACCTATCTAGAGCAAGTGGGACAAGACGATGCGTACGCACTACCGTGGTCAGCATTCAAGCACTTGATGAACGAGAAGTACCGTCCCAGAACCGAGGTCAATAAGCTCAAGACAGAACTTAGAGGGTTACGAACCCAAGGATTTGATATTACCACGTACGAAAGACGATTCACAGAATTGTGCCTATTGTGTCCGGGAGCATTCGAAGATGAGGAAGAGAAGATCGACGCGTTTGTGAAAGGATTACCAAAAAGAATCCAAGAAGATATAAGTTCACACGAGCCCGCCTCCATACAACAGGCATGTAGAATGGCTCACAAACTAGTGAACCAGATTGAAGAAAGAATTAAAGAACAGACTGCTGAAGAGGCCAATGTGAAGCAAGTCAAAAGAAAGTGGGAGGAAAACGGTGATAAGAATCACCAATACAACAACAACAGCAATTACAACAATAATCGCAACAATTATCCCAACAATCGCAACATCAATCACAACTACAACAAACGGCCCAACAACAACAACAACAACAGCAACAACAACAACAACAACAACAACAACAACAGCAACAACAACAGCAACTACAACAATCATCCCAACAACAATATTAACCGCAACAACAACAACAATCAGAAGCAGCTATGCCAAAGGTGTGAAAAGTATCACTCGGGGTTCTGCACCAAATTTTGCAACAAGTGTAAAAGAAATGGTCATAGTGCGGCGAAGTGTGAGGTCTACGGACCAGGGGTTAATAGAACGAAAGGAACAAATGGTGTCGGAATGAGTAATGGCGGAGCAAGTAGTGTCGGAGCAAGTTATGCCAATGTAGTTTGTTATAAATGTGGAAAACCGGGCCACATTATTAGAAATCACCCGAACCAGGAGAACACGAATGGACAAGGCCGCGGAAGAATTTTCAATATTAATGCGGCAGAGGCACAGGAAGACCCGGAGCTTGTTACGGGTACGTTTCTTATTGACAATAAATCTGCTTACGTTTTATTTGATTCGGGTGCGGATAGAAGCTATATGAGTAGAGATTTTTGTGCTAAATTAAGTTGTCCATTGACGCCTTTGGATAGTAAATTTTTACTCGAATTAGCAAATGGTAAATTAATTTCCGCAGATAATATATGTCGGAATCGAGAAATTAAACTGGTTAGCGAAACATTTAAGATTGATTTGATACCAGTAGAGTTAGGGAGTTTTGATGTGATAATCGGTATGGACTGGTTGAAAGAAGTGAAAGCAGAGATCGTTTGTTACAAAAATGCAATTCGCATTATACGTGAAAAAGGAAAACCCTTAATGGTGTACGGAGAAAAGGGCAACACGAAGCTACATCTTATTAGTAATTTGAAGTCACAAAAACTGATAAGAAAAGGTTGCTATGCTGTTCTAGCACACGTCGAGAAAGTACAAACTGAAGAAAAGAGCATCAATGATGTTCCCATTGCAAAAGAATTTCCCGATGTATTTCCGAAAGAATTACCGGGATTACCCCCACATCGATCCGTTGAATTTCAAATAGATCTTGTACCAGGAGCTGCACCAATAGCTCGTGCTCCTTACAGACTCGCACCCAGCGAGATGAAAGAACTGCAAAGCCAATTACAAGAACTTTTAGAGCATGGTTTCATTCGACCAAGCACATCACCGTGGGGAGCTCCTGTTTTGTTTGTCAAGAAGAAAGATGGTACATTCAGGTTGTGTATCGACTACCGAGAGTTGAACAAACTTACCATCAAGAACCGCTACCCACTACCGAGAATCGACGACTTATTTGATCAACTACAAGGCTCGTCTATTTATTCAAAGATTGACTTACGTTCCGGGTATCATCAAATGCGGGTGAAAGAAGATGATATTCCAAAGACTGCTTTCAGAACACGTTACGGTCATTACGAGTTTATGGTCATGCCGTTTGGTTTAACTAATGCACCAGCTGTGTTCATGGACCTTATGAACCGAGTGTGTGGACCATACCTTGACAAGTTTGTCATTGTTTTCATTGATGACATACTTATTTACTCAAAGAATGACCAAGAACACGGTGAACATTTGAGAAAGGTGTTAGAAGTATTGAGGAAGGAAGAATTGTACGCTAAGTTTTCAAAGTGTGCATTTTGGTTGGAAGAAGTTCAATTCCTCGGTCACATAGTGAATAAAGAAGGTATTAAGGTGGATCCGGCAAAGATAGAAACTGTTGAAAAGTGGGAAACCCCGAAAACTCCGAAACACATACGCCAGTTTTTAGGACTAACTGGTTACTACAGAAGGTTCATCCAAGACTTTTTCAGAATAGCAAAACCCTTGACTGCATTAACGCATAAAGGGAAGAAATTTGAATGGAATGATGAACAAGAGAAAGCGTTTCAGTTATTGAAGAAAAAGCTAACTATGGCACCTATATTGTCATTGCCTGAAGGGAATGATGATTTTGTGATTTATTGTGACGCATCAAAGCAAGGTCTCGGTTGTGTATTAATGCAACGAACGAAGGTGATTGCTTATGCGTCTAGACAATTGAAGATTCACGAACAAAATTATACGACGCATGATTTGGAATTAGGCGCGGTTGTTTTTGCATTAAAGACTTGGAGGCACTACTTATATGGGGCCAAAAGTATTATATATACCGACCACAAAACTCTTCAACTCATATTTAATCAGAAACAACTGAATATGAGGCAGCGTAGGTGGATTGAATTATTGAATGATTACGACTTTGAGATTCGTTACCACCCGGGGAAGGCAAATGTGGTAGCCGATGCCTTGAGCAGGAAGGACAGAGAACCCATTCGAGTAAAATCTATGAATATAATGATTCATAATAACCTTACTACTCAAATAAAGGAGGCGCAACAAGGAGTTTTAAAAGAGGAAAATTTAAAGGATGAAATACCCAAAGTATCGGAGAAGCATCTTAATATTCGGGAAGACGGAACCCGGTATAGGGCTGAAAGGATTTGGGTACCAAAATTTGGAGATATGAGAGAAATGGTACTTAGAGAAGCTCATAAAACCAGATACTCAATACATCCTGGAACGGGGAAGATGTACAAGGATCTCAAGAAACATTTTTGGTGGCCGGGTATGAAAGCCGATGTTGCTAAATACGTAGGAGAATGTTTGACGTGTTCTAAGGTTAAAGCTGAGCATCAGAAACCATCAGGTCTACTTCAACAACCCGAAATCCCGGAATGGAAATGGGAAAACATTACCATGGATTACATCACTAAATTGCCAAGGACTGCAAGTGGTTTTGATACTATTTGGGTAATAGTTGATCGTCTCACCAAATCAGCACACTTCCTGCCAATAAGAGAAGATGACAAGATGGAAAAGTTAGCACGACTGTATTTGAAGGAAGTCGTCTCCAGACATGGAATACCAATCTCTATTATCTCTGATAGGGATGGCAGATTTATTTCAAGATTCTGGCAGACATTACAGCAAGCATTAGGAACTCGTCTAGACATGAGTACTGCCTATCATCCACAAACTGATGGGCAGAGCGAAAGAACGATACAAACGCTTGAAGACATGCTACGAGCATGTGTTATTGATTTTGGAAACATTTGGGATCGACATCTACCGTTAGCAGAATTTTCCTACAACAATAGCTACCATTCAAGCATTGAGATGGCACCATTTGAAGCACTTTATGGTAAAAAGTGCAGGTCTCCGATTTGTTGGAGTGAAGTGGGGGATAGACAGATTACGGGTCCGGAGATTATACAAGAAACTACCGAGAAGATCATCCAAATTCAACAACGGTTGAAAACCGCCCAAAGTCGACAAAAGAGCTACGCTGACATTAAAAGAAAAGATATAGAATTTGAAATTGGAGAGATGGTCATGCTTAAAGTTGCACCTTGGAAAGGCGTTGTTCGATTTGGTAAACGAGGAAAATTAAATCCAAGGTATATTGGACCATTCAAGATTATTGATCGTGTCGGACCAGTAGCTTACCGACTTGAGTTACCTCAACAACTCGCGGCTGTACATAACACTTTCCACGTCTCGAATTTGAAGAAATGTTTTGCTAAAGAAGATCTCACTATTCCGTTAGATGAAATCCAAATCAACAAAAAACTTCAATTCATCGAAGAACCCGTCAAAATAATGGATCGTGAGGTTAAAAGACTTAAGCAAAACAAGATACCAATTGTTAAGGTTCGATGGAATGCTCGTAGAGGACCCAATTTCACCTGGGAGCGTGAAGATCAGTTGAAGAAGAAATACCCGCATCTATTTCCAGAAGATTCATCAACACCTTCAACAGCTTAAAATTTCGGGACAAAATTTATTTAACGGGTAGGTACTGTAGTGACCCGAACTTTTCCATGTTTATATATATTAATTGAGATTGATATTTACATGATTAAATGTTTCCAACATGTTAAGCAATCAAACTTGTTAACACTTGATTAATTGAAATATGTTTCATATAGACAATTGACCACCCAAGTTGACCGGTGATTCACGAACATTAAAACTTGTAAAAACTATATGATGACATATATATGGATATATATATATATATATATATATATATATATATATATATATATATATATATATATATATATATATAGTTAACATGATACTATGATAAGTAAACATATTATTAAGTATATTAACAATGAACTACATATGTAAAAACAAGACTACTAACTTAATGATTTTTAAACGAGACATATATGTAACGATTATCGTTGTAAAGACATTTAATGTATATATATCATATTAAGAGATATTCATACATGATAATAACATGATAATTTAATAATTTAAAATCTCATTTGATATTATAAACATTGGGTTAACAACATTTAACAAGATCGTTAACCTAAAGGTTTCAAAACAACACTTAAATGTAACGACTAACGATGACTTAACGACTCAGTTAAAATGTATATACATGTAGTGTTTTAATATGTATTTATACACTTTTGAAAGACTTCAATACACTTATCAAAATACTTCTACTTAACAAAAATGCTTACAATTACATCCTCGTTCAGTTTCATCAACAATTCTACTCGTATGCACCCGTATTCGTACTCGTACAATACACAGCTTTTAGATGTATGTACTATTGGTATATACACTCCAATGATCAGCTCTTAGCAGCCCATGTGAGTCACCTAACACATGTGGTAACCATCATTTGGCAACTAGCATGAAATATCTCATAAAATTACAAAAATATGAGTAATCATTCATGACTTATTTACATGAAAACAAAATTACATATCCTTTATATCTAATCCATACACCAACGACCAAAAACACCTACAAACACTTTCATTCTTCAATTATCTTCATTTAATTGATCTCTCTCAAGTTCTATCTTCAAGTTCTAAGTGTTCTTCATAAATTCTACAAGTTCTAGTTACATAAAATCAAGAATACTTTCAAGTTTGCTAGCTCACTTCCAATCTTGTAAGGTGATCATCCAACCTCAAGAAATCTTTGTTTCTTACAGTAGGTTATCATTCTAATACAAGGTAATAATCATATTCAAACTTTGGTTCAATTTCTATAACTATAACAATCTTATTTCAAGTGACGATCTTACTTGAACTTGTTTTCATGTCATGATTCTGCTTCAAGAACTTCGAGCCATCTAAGGATCCGTTGAAGCTAGATCCATTTTTTTCTTTTCCAGTAGGTTTATCCAAGGAACTTAAGGTAGTAATGATGTTCATAAAATCATTCGATTCATACATATAAAGCTATCTTATTCGAAGGTTTAAACTTGTAATCACTAGAACATAGTTTAGTTAATTCTAAACTTGTTCGCAAACAAAAGTTAATCCTTCTAACTTGACTTTTAAAATCAACTAAACACATGTTCTATATCTATATGATATGCTAACTTAATGATTTAAAACCTGGAAACACGAAAAAACCGTAAAACCGGATTTACGCCGTCGTAGTAACACCGCGGGCTGTTTTGGGTTAGTTAATTAAAAACTATGATAAACTTTGATTTAAAAGTTGTTATTCTTAGAAAATGATTTTTATTATGAACATGAAACTATATCCAAAAATTATGGTTAAACTCAAAGTGGAAGTATGTTTTCTAAAATGGTCATCTAGACGTCGTTCTTTCGACTGAAATGACTACCTTTACAAAAATGACTTGTAACTTATTTTTCCGACTATAAACCTATACTTTTTCTGTTTAGATTCATAAAATAGAGTTCAATATGAAACCATAGCAATTTGATTCACTCAAAACGGATTTAAAATGAAGAAGTTATGGGTAAAACAAGATTGGATAATTTTTCTCATTTTAGCTACGTGAAAATTAGTAACAAATCTATTCCAACCACAACTTAATCAACTTTTATTGTATATTATGTAATCTTGAGATACCATAGACACGTATACAATGTTTCGACCTATCATGTCGACACATCTATATATATTTCGGAACAACCATAGACACTCTATATGTGAATGTTGGAGTTAGCTATACAGGGTTGAGGTTGATTCCAAAATATATATAGTTTGAGTTGTGATCAATACTGAGATACGTATACACTGGGTCGTGGATTGATTCAAGATAATATTTATCAATTTATTTCTGTACATCTAACTGTGAATAACTAGTTGTAGGTTACTAACGAGGACAGCTGACTTAATAAACTTAAAACATCAAAATATATTAAAAGTGTTGTAAATATATTTTGAACATACTTTGATATATATGTATATATTGTTATAGGTTCGTGAATCAACCAGTGGCCAAGTCTTACTTCCCGATGAAATAAAAATCTGTGAAAGTGAGTTATAGTCCCACTTTTAAAATCTAATATTTTTGGGATGAGAATACATGCAGGTTTTATAAATGATTTACAAAATAGACACAAGTACGTGAAACTACATTCTATGGTTGAATTATCGAAATCGAATATGCCCCTTTTTATTAAGTCTGGTAATCTAAGAATTAGGGAACAGACACCCTAATTGACGCGAATCCTAAAGATAGATCTATTGAGCCTAACAAACCCCATCCAAAGTACCGGATTCTTTAGTACTTCGAAATTTATATCATATCCGAAGGGTGTCCCGGAATGATGGGGATATTCTTATATATGCATCTTGTTAATGTCGGTTACCAGGTGTTCACCATATGAATGACTTTTATCTCTATGTATGGGATGTGTATTGAAATATGAAATCTTGTGGTCTATTATTATGATTTGATATATATAGGTTAAACCTATAACTCACCAACATTTTTGTTGACGTTTTAAGCATGTTTATTCTCAGGTGATTATTAAGAGCTTCCGCTGTCGCATACTTAAATAAGGACGAGATTTGGAGTCCATGCTTGTATGATATTGTGTAAAAACTGCATTCAAGAAAATTATTTTGTTGTAACATATTTGTATTGTAAACCATTATGTAATGGTCGTGTGTAAACAGGATATTTTAGATTATCATTATTTGATAATCTACGTAAAGCTTTTTAAACCTTTATTGATGAAATAAAGGTTATGGTTTGTTTTAAAATGAATGCAGTCTTTGAAAAACGTCTCATATAGAGGTCAAAACCTCGCAACGAAATCAATTAATATGGAACATTTTTAATCAATAAGAACGGGACATTTCACATTACATGAAGCATCATACGCAATGTCAAGTTTTACATCGTTATCAGAAGTCTTAGCACACAACTTATTCCAAGTAGATATTTTGTGCATAGACGAAAATCGAAAAACATGAGATGATTTCCTAGGTCGACTAGCAGATTTCTTTGGTTTAGTTGCTACTTTCTTAGTCGTGGACTTAGGAACCTATACAGACTTGTAAGTCAAATTTGGATTATAACCTGTGACACGAAAAACACCTATGTTAGTTAGACGTCCAAACTTTTCAGTTGACACATGAGATGGTTGATTTTGCAAAATTTCCAATTTGATTTTACGTTCCTTTGCATCATACTCACTCAAATCAGGTTTTGAACTCTTGTGTTGTGTTGACTTGAGTGATTTTTGTAAAAGACTTTCCTTTGATTGATTTGACATTGGAATCATAGGAATCTTTTCAGTTAACACAGAACCATTTTGAGAATGAACTCTCTTGATAACAAATTGTGTTGAAGATGCAACTTTTTGAAACACGGTTTCCAAATTGAGAACATAGTGGGTTTTTAAGAATAGTAATGGGTTTTACATCCTTAGATGTTGTTGTCCCCTTCCCCTTCTTAGTCATCCCACCAACACTTGTAGACACAATGGTTTCAACAATAGATGATTGCTTAAGTGTGTTAGCCTGTTTCAGTTGAATTATTTTTTGTTTTAAGCTCTTAATCTCAAGACATAATTCCTCTGTAGAAACTATCACTTCACCTTCCTTAAAATCATAAGTACATTCTTTCTTAGGAAGTGGAGGCAATTTATCACACAAAGCAAGCATTTGTTCTAATGATTGACACTTAAGTTGCAAATCAACATTTTCCTATTCAACTTCACCTAGTATACGTTTCAAGTTTTGTACAATAGGTAAGTTCGCATAAAATTAATTCAAAGGATCAATTGGTTTGTCAAAGTCTATCAAGTTTACAGGAGTTGGTTCATCTCGAGGTTCTACCTTTACATCTAAGTCAGTTTGACCTAGGGATTCTGTCTCAAAGAAGACAGTTAGTTCATGTGCTAGGTCTTCATGAAAAACATTATCAGAACATGCAGGCAAAGCTGGTAGAATTGGTTTCACATCAAAAGTTGGTTCATTAAACACCTCATCTATGGCAATAATGCTAGAACTAGGTTTGTTAAACACTTCATTCTCAAGCATTAAAATATATTTCTCTAGCATGAGTGTTGGGATATAAACCAGTCTACGCTTAGGCACATAATTTTCATGTTGCATATTCTTTTCAGTTTCAACAAGTTCCTTCCAGAAATCAAGATTAGATTTACCTATTTTAGCATTGATTTTCTCATACATTAAGCTAATTTGATGGTATTTTCTAGATTTGCAATTAACAATAATATCATCAAAATTAGCATCAGAAGCATGCACAAAATGATATGGTAAACCAGCTTGAAAATAATCAGAATGATATAGTCCTGAAATCTTTTTGGAAACATTTTCTAAGATCTTAGGATCTTCATAATCCAACCCCCAGTTGTCACCATGAATTGTTTTTGGTCTATTCATGAAAATCGTTTGTTTTGAAAGTTCCATATTCATGATAGCTTTGGATTGATCTGTTCGATAGAGTTTTTCCTCATATCGAGCAATTTGTGCTTTCATTTCAAAAGACTCTTTTGACAACGAAGAGATTTCAGAGTCCTTTTCAATGATGTTGTTTTCCAATTGAAAATTTTCTTGTTTAGCTTTGAAAGTGTGGGTTCATGTTGAGTTTTCAAATCAGAAAGATCTTTTTCTAGAAATTGAACTTTTTCTGCAAGTCGTTCCGATTTTAGACGGTAATCTGTCCTTTCGACCTTAATCGGATGAACTAATTTTTTAAGATCTTCCAACTCAGTTTCTGTGGAGCTGAGTTGGACAGTCAATCTTTGCAGTTCCGATTGTAATTTAGATGAAGATGGTTTGGTCTCAAAAAGTTTGATTTTATCTTTTAAAACCTTGTTTTCAGATTTTAAATTTTTGACTTCTTTTGACATTGAGACCAAATTCTTCATCATGTCATTTTGCACTTTGATAAAATCAGGTGGAATTTCAGATGATTGTACCTCATCATCATCAGATGCTGAGTCAGAATTCTCCATTGCTTCCGTAGCTTTGATGAGCTTAGTCACCTTGCAAACATTTGCATGTTCAACCTCTGAATCTGAATCGTCAGTCCAGTTAAACCAAGTATCATCAACCGGTTTCAGCTCTCCCCCAGTTTCTACAATCTTAGCCAACAACATTTTCTTCTTGTAGTAAGCTACATCTTTCTTCTTAGGCATTTTGCATTCACGAGAGTAATGACCAGCTTTGCCACAATTGAAACAGATTGAATCATCCTTCTTGGAATCATCAGCATGTTATTGTTTTGATTGATCAGCTTTCTTGTAGTACGAGGAAGATGATGAATTCTTGCGTTGATTGCTTGATTTGCCTTTGAATTTGTATTTGTTCAAGGCTTTTGTGAACATGGCTGCCATCTTGACTAATTCAAGGTGAGAATCATCAACATCAAACAGATTCAATTCTTCAGAATCAGTTGAATCTTCAACAAGCACTTTCTTAGACAAGCTTTTGGAAGTCGTAAATGATTTGCTCTTCTTTTTGGCAATGAGAGCAAGAGGATCACTTGGAGATGACTCTTTCCTTCCATCTTGAAGTTTAGACACTTCATGTTGGTAATGCATAAGACCTCCAACAAGCTCATGAATAGTCATCTTGTCAATCTCTTTGGTTGATCGAACAATGGTTCCATAAGGAAGCCAATCAGCATTGAGCTTTTTGAGAAATTTCATGTTGACTTCAGCATTTACTTTTATGATCTTGCACATTTTCAACTCATTGAGAACACCATTAAAACGACGATAGGTATCCTTGAGTGGTTCATCTTGTTCCTGCTTGAAGTCTTCATAAAATCCCAGAGCCTTATTCAGTTTAGTAACATCTGACATGTCATAACCTTCTTGTTGTCGTTTGATCTCATACCATATATCTTTTGCTGTTGTGTTGCTATCAACATTTTCAAACAACTCATACAGGATAACTTGCATAACAATGTTCTTTGCCTTTATGTCACCCTGAGCTCTCTCACGTTTATCACCAGAAAGTTCATAAACTGGAATTGGCATACCAGTATCCGGATGATAATCTACAACTGGACCATCTCTCAGAGAAGCCCATATGTACTTTTCTTTCTCACCCTTGTAGTCTATGTACTGAGTGATACGGTGAAGCCACTGAGTGTACTTGCCATCAAACAACATTGGAGGACGGGAATCTGATCCAATGATCAAAGTATC
The DNA here is from genome assembly GCF_046630445.1 of Rutidosis leptorrhynchoides. Classification (NCBI taxonomy): domain Eukaryota; kingdom Viridiplantae; phylum Streptophyta; class Magnoliopsida; order Asterales; family Asteraceae; genus Rutidosis; species Rutidosis leptorrhynchoides. The sequence goes on from NC_092339.1 coordinate 301,845,834, forward strand.
TTGAGTAGACATCTTGAAAATGAAGTAGATTCGGTAAAGATTCGGTATTACACAAATCTAAGATAAAAATCACAATAATCTAACACGATTGTCAGATTCGGTCACAGATTCGGTACTGTAGCAGATTCGGTACAGATTTTGTACTGTAGTAGATTCGGTAAACCAGATTCTGTAACAGAAACTGATCAGAAATACAAGTAACACACCCAGATTCAGTATAGATTCGGTAACCACAAGACTTGAAGCCTGAGAACACTTAAACCAATGAATTAAGTGATACAGAGATTCAGATTTGGTATCTGACACGGTAGTCATATTCTGTATGAATATGAAGTTCAAACACAATTCAATCCCTTTGAATTAGATTCTGTAACCTTGCTGCACAAGGAAACACATTAGTATCACACAAAATAATAAAGATACCGAATGTATAGAATACCGAATGTCAACTGTAGCAGTTGATAATACCGAGTCTAAGTATGAAAACTTAGAATTTCAAACAAATCCTTTCCCAAATCACATCAACTAGCTGCGTATGAACAAACCGAATGTGATAGAATCACAAACACACCATAATCTGCAACACTGAAAGAGAATTATTAACTTGAAGCAGATTCGGTATGACAGTTACGATACCGAATGTGTATTAAATCTTCAAAACTTGAAGAATTGATGAAATTAAATCATCAGAAATGTGATTAAACACCTCACGATCATAACTGAAACCTCAAATCTTTACTTAACTACAGAATCAAGCTAGAAATGATGAATACCGAGAGTTTTAGCCACAAACTCTAAAAATCAACTTGATTCTCCATAATTGATGTTAAAAAGCTGTAATGATGATCAAAACTCTTTCTAATCAACCTAATACACCTTCGCTGAACTTATCACAGGAATCTGAACGTCAGATTATCCGATTCGATTATACCGAGTCTGATTTAAAATACCGAGAGTGTTCAGATTCTGTAATCTTCAATCTCTGGATCGATCTAGTTATGTAATATCACACCCTGGAAGCTCTGAAACCAAATGATAGGTCAGATCATGTTGAGATTGAGAGAAACGATAAGATAGAATGAGATTCGGTAGGTGAGAAGGAGATTCGGTAAGAGAGAGAATCGGTACAAATTACATTCCATAGCTTCTAGAACTCAGTTACAATGCAATGGCTATCTAATTAGGACTACTTAGGTTCCTTATATAGCCCTCTTTTAAGGAACCATCAATTAAGCTTATTTCACATTAACACTATACAACTTCGGGGTCCTAACAAATAGTAACGGTGGGGCATTTACTTTGAACTATAAGTACACTCGAACAAGTGTATACAATTCACGGGGTAATGATAAGTGTAGTTACATACTATACGCCGATCTTAGCTAGTATTCAAGTGCTCATAGTGGTATGTACATTTTTGCAACGCTTGGGTTGTGCTTATTGAAATCTCGAGGTCAAATGCAAATGAACTATTTTTCTGAATAATGTTTTTCAGATACTATGTTACATTACTTAAATCAGCGGTTTACAAACAAGAGAAATAAAACTATACATGGTATTGTCTACGAACATTTGAAACTTGACATGATATTGTCTTCAAACATTTAAAACAGGACATAGTTCTATCTACAAACTTTAAATATGAAACCTTTGTGGTCTCATACGTTGCAATTGGTTACTTAAACTTGTGTTTTACAAGTAGGAGAAACAAAACATTTTTTAATGTCATACACAGCTGAAACTTAACATTGATGTTCACAAACAGACTAAAACTTAATAAATGTTGACTGCAAACTTTTAATATTAAACCATGGTGGTCTTTCTCTAATAAATGTTTTCTGAAAATCATTTCTTAAATATACTGTATTGTTTACTTAAACCTGTAGATTCACTCAACATTATTGTTGACCCGTTTTGCGTGTTATTTCTCAGGTATTAATTGCTTCCGCTGTAGATATTTGATGTTATATATAGAAGTCAAGCCATGCGCTGGGACCAGAGTTAACATCGCCTTTGATGGATTTTGACCGGGTGTTACATATAGTATAAGAGCTTTGGCTATATGGATGGCTATTATACACCATGCTTGCACTGTTTGCTTTACTATGCTACATGTAAGGCTACACATTATATCACATGCATATACACACTTATACCCATATTGATATAGACTTGGACTAAATATACTATATCACGAAGAGCATACGTACACATGACACGAGACTTAATTGAATTAAGTTGACTATGCTATCTTGAACTTATGGAGTAATGTCAAATAGAAATATGAGATATCGTAATGTAATGACCGGTATTACATTACGGTAACTCATATAGAAGTTCCGACATCGCAAAATAAGGAATTGGGAGGGAGTCAAGTAGGTTACTTGGATACATACCGTTTAGAACATAAACCGTATAATCTCAAATATGAGTAGATATCTACACTGTGCGAAGTAATTGTTATTATAACCTATAAGAAGCGTGTAATCACATCACAACTCGTCGCTACTCGACACTGTCAGTCACCACCGATCACTACTTGGCACTATGAAGAAACTGCTTGGAACATACTCATCACCTCATACCACTACTCCTTACTACTTATCGTTGCTAACTACTACTCAACGCCCCCCCTCACTGCTTGTCTTGACCAAAAACTACTTCTCACTGCTTGTCATTATTAGTTACTAGTTAATGCTACCCATTGCTACTTACCACTACTAAATACTACTCATCATTACTAGCACCTCCACGATTCATTACTAGCTATTATGCATCACAACTCATTTCTGATATATCTTAGAGGATGAATTCCCTGTAACAGTCACATAATCTGTAGTAGATATTGTCTACTTGACTTCCAACTTACCTATCATTCAACCACCCGCAGTTTCATGATTTTGCTTTCCAATACGAGTCTACCGAAAGAGGTATTCACGCCCTCCCTCATAAAGGGTATTCCATTCTTCTCCCCCATCGATGTGGACAAGTCTGATAACTCACCCTACTTTCAATATCAACTTCAATGAAGTTCGTCATGAGTTTGTTCTTACTCATCAATCATAATGTTTATATACTGTCAACACCGGTGGTGATAGATGTGACAACCCGGAAATTTCCGACCAAATTTAAACTTTATCTTTATATTATTCCGACACGATAAGCAAAGTTTGTTAAGTAGAATCTCAAAAGTTTAAAACAGTGTTCATACATTCATTTAACCTTGACCAAATTCCGACGATTCACAAACTATTATAATTGGATAGGAATATAAGGGTATATATATATATATATATATATATATATATATATATATATATATATATATATATATTATAACCTGAAAACGTTAACAAAGTATTAGATATAATACTTTGCATGATCGTATTTGTCGACGGAATTAGAAGATAATATCAAATGATTGATTTATCAGATACATTGTATGATTATGAGTCTTTATTGTGAGGTCCACGTTGATTTGTGAAATCGTTTATTTTTAACGATATTCGGAATAAATGGTAATGTCATTTACAAGTAAGAACAAATGTGTCAATTAATGAGAGTTAGTCAAAAGTTAGTAAAGATTCCCTTTTAAATTTCAAAAGCGTGCTTTACTTTGATTGCCTCGTGTCCCTTGATAAATTAACTATTTAGTTTTTATATTTAAAAAAACATTATTTGATATAATAACTCCTATTATTTAAAACGAGTTTAAATTATATAAAACGAACTTTGAAATATAATTTAGGTTTGAAAAACTAAATATTATATTAAATTGATATTCCAATTATATATATATATATATATATATATATATATATATATATATATATATATATATATATATATATATATATATATATATATATATATATATATATATATACAACAACAACAATACCCAATCCCGCGCCTGCGAGGTATGGGGGAGGTAAGATGTAGACAATCCTTCCTCTACCCTAAACTAGAAGAGAACTCGTTGTTATATATATATATATATATATATATATATATATATATATATATTTTACAATATTAATATAGTTATAAAACATTTTTATTTAAGTAATATTTTAAATATATTATTAAATAAATTTTAATAAACAACGAGAAGTCGATTTACAGAAGCAAATGACCAAAACACTCAAGTGTATAAGTTACACTTCATGTAATATGATTTATCAATGATTTTAGTCTATATTTTGACAAGGGTACGAGTCACGAAACGTAAAGTGTTAGTTTTCTAAGCGTACGAAACTTCGGTTGAAAAACCGAAACCGAGACATTAGTCGAGTGACAACGTCCAAGTCAATGGGACTAATTTTACAAGTCAACTATGCTCGTAAATATAATATAATATATATAATTATATAAATTAAATAAATATATATTATATAATTTAAATTGAGTGTCGGCAGTTTTAAGTGGTCGAACATGAGCTGGATTCAGGGCTCATGCGATCGCATGAGGATTTCGCTTTAAACTCATGCGATCGCATGAGGAGTGAGGGCAGGTGATGTTCTATAAAATGCAAACGAATTCAGTTGGATAAACACACTCATACATCCACTGATATATTACTCCCTCTGTTCTTAATATTTTTTTTATTTATATTATTATTATTATTATTATTTATATTATTATTATTATTATTATTATTATTATTATTATTATTATTATTATTATTATTATTATTATTATTATTATTATTAAGATTAATATTATTATTATTATTAGTGGTATATTATTATTATTATTTATACATAAAATACTACGACGAGGTTCTGCTCGCATATTTACAAAACGAGTTTTCAAACGAGTTAGAGCTAAGGAAATTATGGGTTATAGCTATGGAGGTTATGTGTATTATTCGGGAGTATGCTCGTGAGTCAAATCTAGTGTTTATCATCACCGTTGCGTATACGTACTTTCCTGCAATATTGAATCTCAATATTGATACGTGAGCACTCGTATCTTATTTTTTTTTAAATTAATAGTGTATCCCTGACTAGTGCTCGAGTATATTTGATTATGCATGTTTGCATATTTAATTTTGTCGTTAAGTAGTTTATGATAAATTATGAATTTATTGCATATGCGACTGAGATAAGGTATATGATATGCATGTCGTTGGAAAGCTGTCGAAAAATTAATAACTTTTCACTTAGAAATCGTGTGATTTCGATGAATGGATTAAAAGTTATGATGAATTGAATTATCATTAATTTTCGTATTATTATTAAAAATGATTATTATTACCATCGTCGTTATTATCATCATTATTATTATTGGATTATTATTATTATTATTATTATTATTATTATTATTATTATTATTATTATTATTATTATTATTATTATTATTATCATTATCATTATCGTTATCAATATAGGTATTATCATTAAAAATTTTATTGTTATTATTATTACTATAGTTACTATTAAAAGTTAACGTTTTAATAAAAACTATTATGTTATTATTTTTTATCATTATTACTATTAAAAGTATCATTAATATTAAAATTATAACGTTTGTTAAAATTATCAATTCTAATAAAAATATCATTTTATTTATCTTTATCATATTAGAATTATTATTAAAAATTATCATTTTTGATATGATTATTTTTATAAAACATTATTATTACGATTCTTATTATAATAATTATATATATAGTAATTATTATTAAGATAAAATATATTATTGGGAAATTATTATTATCATTTTAGTATTATTATTATCATTTCAAGAAGAATTATTATTTTCATATAAAATAATATTATTTATCGTTATTATTAAAAATTACCATGTTTGTTTGAAAATATCATTATAAATCTTAAAACCTATATTTACGTTGAAATTATAATTAACAACGATACTATTATCATTGTTATTATCATTAACATGAATATAATACTTTTATCAGAAATATTATTATTATAACATTGGTATTACTATAAAAGATTATTATTTATTATCAAGATTATTATTATCATTAGTAAATATAAATATTGTTATTATTATTATTATCATATTATTATTATTATTATTATTATTATTATTATTATTATTATTATTATTATTATTATTATTATTATTATTATTATTATTATTATTATTATTATTATTATTATTATAAAATAATACAACTTTACGTATTATTATTATTATAAATATTATTTTATAAAATAAATATGTGATACAAAGATCTTTTTACTATACGAAATATAATTACATTAATAATACATACCATTATATGATATTAAATAACTTTATAAATTTTATTACATGAGATATATAAATGTATATTTTTATCATATATAAATTTTAATATAAATCTTATTTATTAATAAATAACTTGCATTATTTACTCTAATAAAATCTAATAAATATATTTAAATATATAAAATGACTTTTGTTGACTTTTGCATATCGATCTCGAGCATTAGGATTGTGATACACTATGACTTGAAATAAATTGATAAACTGATATTGACCATTATATATATATATATATATATATATATATATATATATATATATATATATATATATATATATATATATATATATATATATATATATATATATACTTAATATAGGTTCGTGAATCCGAGGCCAACCTTGCACTTGTTCAATGCCATCATATGTATAATTACTACGAAATCCAGTATTGTGAGTTCATTTGATTTCCTTTTACTCTTTACATTTTTGGGACTGAGAATACATGCGATGTTTTTATAACTGTTTTATTAAATGCTTTTGAGATATATTTTTGAACTGAGAATACATGAACTGCTTTTATAAATGTTTGACGAAATAGACACAAGTACTAAAAACTGCATTCTATGATAGAATTGTTTGGATTCAGAGGTTCGATTTCTATAAAGATTATCGACCATCGGTGAGAAATTTTTGCATTGCACGATGCATTAGCTACCAAAATGGTTCGATTTATTAGCTACTATCGGTGAGAAATTTTTGTATTGCACGATGCATTAGCTATCGTCTTAGCTACCCTCGGTGAGAAATTTTTGCATTGCACGATGCATTAGCTACCAAAATGGTTCGATTTATTAGCTACTATTGGTGAGAAAATTTTGCATTGCACGATGCATTAGCTACCGTCTTAGCTACCCTCGGTGACAAATTTTTGCATTGTACGATGCATTAGCTACCGAAATGGTTCGATTTATTAGCTACTATCAGTGAGAAATTTTTGCATTGCACGATGCATTAGCTACCATTTTGGCTACCCTCGATGAGAAATTTTTGCATTGCACGATGCATTAGCTACCGTTTTAGCTATCCTCGGTGAGAAATTTTTGCATTGCACGATGCATTAGCTACCGATTGGTGAGATTTCGGTGTTCTTCATATGAATGATTTTTACAGCAGTGAACAGACCTGCACACAGATTGTTTCAAAATATGTATATCTTGTGGTCTATTATATTATTAGAAATGATTGATTATAATAAATTAATGAACTCACCAACCTTTTGGTTGACACTTTAAAGCATGTTTATTCTCAGGTATTAAGGAAATCTTCCGTTGTGCATTTGCTCATTTTAAAGATTTTACTTGGAGTCATTCATGGCATATTTCAAAAGACGTTGCATTCGAGTCGTAGAGTTCATCAAGATTAATAAAAGTCATTCATAGTTTGGTTATATTATGAGATAGTATGCATGCCTGTCAACTTTCGTTGTAATGAAAGTTTGTCTTTTAAAAACGAAGGCAATGTTTGTAAAATATATCATTTAGAGGTCAAATACCTCGCAAAATTCATAGTCTAGACACATCTTACTGCATTGTTTGCATAAATAGTGTATAGACAAAATTCATATCTTAGCGTATCTACTAATTCATATCTTAGCGTATCTGTTACTATAAACTTTGCCTGACATATTCCGTAAATTCCTCCGTAATCTACGAAATCTTTTGTTCTATATATATATATATATATATATATATATATATATATATATATATATATATATATATATATATATGTATATATATATATATATGTATATATATATATATATGTATATATATATATATGTATATATTCTATGTAAATAGAATACCATCCGATAGCCGGAAATCATTTCATATCGAAAAATCCTTTATGGAACTCGCCACTAGTTCAAGTTCCTCGGATTCCGATATGGAGTTTCACTCGAGCTCCGAAAGCAGTGTGACCGGAATGGATCAACCAATTAGCCATCATCTATTCTGGATGAATTGGGGATAGGTTCGTAGCCTCCTTGATCATTGGAGACAAGAAGAAGGTGATCCCTTCCATCCACCAGATTGCCCTCTTGGCGATGAACCTGAAGCACTTACCGGCGAACCTGTTCGAGACACCATTTTCTCTCTCATTTCCATAGTGTCTCGTCACGATTATATATTATCTCAAATCCTAGATCTTATTCATCCACTCGTCCGAACCACCGATCATTCTAGAGTAATAGAAGAAGTCAACGAGCTTCGCACTCGGGTACTGGCTCTGGAGACTATGGTGCAAAGGTTACAAACACCAGCAGCGGCACCATCATCAATGCCAACAGTACCATTACCACCACCAACAACAACCTCCGCATCCCACACCTCAACATCACAATTTGCACCTTGAGCATCAACATCATACGCATTGTAGGTACCAAGAAATACCAACAACAATAACCGATGAAGTATTGATTCATAACTTCATCGGAGAAATATTCTACGGTGATTATGTAATCTCTAAAGTTTTAGAGACTATTTATTCAAATCATAGTCGTAAACTAAGATGAATGGATAGATAGAAATGATACAGGGAAGAATAGAAACCCTGACAAGGATGGTGCACGAATTACAAGCAAGACTTGTTTACCAACAGCATCAACAGTACCGTCAGCATCACCAGCACCGTTAGTACCATCAGCATCATCAGCACTAGCAGCACCTATAACATCACAAGCTCCTTTAGTTCAAGAATCACCGTGGACATCATTACGAATCAACAACAAGTATGTCATATCAACGAGTTATGAAGTATTAACTCATTTCCACTGAAGGATTTATATGTATATCTTATATATACAAAATTTTAAACCATAATAAATCTTTCCGTACTAAGCTATTATGTGTGAATCTTAACCACTCGGTTAAATCATATTACTAATATGCTATGATGTACATCCTTCGTCAACAACTTAACCAATGTTAACTACAATATCTGTTTCAATTCAATGAATTCCATTTCATAATAAATCAAGTGTATTATTCAAATATATGTTTGATTTTACACTTTCATCATCAGTGTACTCGAAACTTTTCAGACAACATCATTCATACTTTGCGAAGTTCACAAGAATTCCACAAATACCAACATCATGCATCAACAAATAACGAAGTATTGATTCATAATCTCATTAAAGAAATACTCTGTAAAAGTTATGTAATTTCTAAAGCTTTAGGAATTATTCAATTCTAGTTCAAACCGTAAATCAATCGATTTTAATTTAATATAAATTCATTAAATCTATATTAAATCTGAAAAAAATATACATATATTTTCATAAAGATTGTAATAGGAATTCTCTTGTACCAAAATGTTACTTGTGAAACTTTTAACGGGTAGGTAATGCTCGATAAATATATAAATTCACAATTAATATGATACACTGTACATTCTTCAATTCTAAATCAAAAGTCATCAACTATATTCACTACTTTTACAGTGATACACATTCTTTCATAAAATCAGGACAACCATTTTCATAAATTACATATCCTGATTTTGAACAGATCAGAAATCCAAGTCAAGATTTAGCAGAAGATATCACTCTTAGATCCCTATATCTTGCAAAGCTATACTTTGACTTTAAAACTGTGCTACAACATTATTTCTATTCATAGAACCCAGAAAAATATTTGTATCATTCAAAATCCTAGAACATCATATGAATATTAACGATTACAATCTATGTTCAAACCTCTCGAAATTCCTGAAGACACTTCAAATAATGAACAATCGAGAAGATGATCCAACCACATATTACTCGCAGTCTTATACCTGAAAAACCCTCGAAACCAAAGTCAAATTTTAACACGTAACCGCATCAGATCCTTTGGCATTTATTAGCAAAAATAACTTTGCAATTCCTTTTCAAAGTAACAAATTCTGTCACAGCTTCAACAAGTCAACTTTGATTTTTTTATCCGTAGTAGCCTTATTATAACTCTGATATAGACGATTACCCTTTTGTTACCGAAGAACCTTTTATATTCCACCATATTATCAGCAGATGTACCAGTGACTTCAGTTTTAGTCTCCCTAAAAAATATCTATATCATTCATGAAACCCCATCGTGTACTCACCTATATCCGGTAACAATAATTGCCATACCAACTATCGGAAATCATCAATCATCAATCTCGAATCTCGCAGCGTTTTCGCTTCAATAGTTATATATATATACATATAACGTCTATCTCTTAGACTTACATACTTCGAATGTGAAGTTTCTGAAAAACACCATAAATTGCAAAGTAGTTCTCCGAATTTTGGTAAAATACTGATGAAGCAGCAAAAACTGTAAACGACCTTAACGGTCGAGAGTTTGACGATAAAGAATAAGGTGTTGGAAAAGCTCATAAAAAGAGAAGGTTTGGAACTGGAAAACGGATTGAGCAAACTATGAAGGAGGCTGTGGACAAATCACAAAGACGAAATCTACCTTCAAAGAATCCAAATGATTCAGTGTCTGCTGAAGTCTTTAGCAAATACCTTGCACCTTACTCTAAAACCCTTGCGGACGATATTCTTTATCATCCTCTGATCTTAGAAATTCTAAGATATCATCATATCTTTCATTATAAATATCTTCGATGTTTCTGAAGATATCTTCATAACTATTGTTATTCGAAATCATTTATCTCTTCGCGCTATCTGTGTTACATCATAAAAGAAACTATTTTAGTTTCTAATTTCTGAAAAATTCGAATTTAAAATATGAATGCTTTTGAAGTAGTGTTGGAAACTGAAGCATGAGTTAGTATAATATAATGACACTTGATCAACGTGATTATATTACAGTAAGTCATGCTGCGTTTATAAATGGAACGTGATGATTCACAGATCATAACGTCATCATGCGCCATGTTACACGACTCTTGTATTCTACTTAACCTCTAAACATATCAAGAAAATATTTTTCTTGATGACTCGGTCTTTTCTGAGGTATTCTGGTAATTTAACAAATCAAGATCGTGCCATTACAATTTTCTTCTTAGAACAGTAACTATGTTCATTTCGAAATCCATACCTACGAATTCTGGACCATTATTCGCTTGATTTGAAGTCGGTAAGAGGAGACAAAAGTATGGAACTTTTAAAAATAAAAGAAAATATGAAGCTCGACAACAACACATAAATTACAAACCGTGCATATCAATATGTATTGCAACGTAAAGGCACGGGAGAATTAAAAATACTATAACCCCAAGGTAATAGTAAAAGTAAATAAAATCCTTCGGTGGTAAATGAAAAAGAAGAATGACAGATATGAAAGCTAGGAGTATATCAAGAATCAGTACTGGATGGAGCATATTAACGAATGCCTTAAAGTATGAACTGAGGGAGAAAGAATAGAAGGTGTGAGTGTAAGGAAACGAAGGGGTGGATTTATAGTGAAATATCTGACAGAGTAATCGAGACAGATTATCGCATTTAACCGAAGAGGATCCTAATTTCCTTAATTAGTGAAGAATCAAATCTTATTACGAAGATTTTATTTAAATCTCTTGAACTCCGGAAATCAATCCTATCTAAGTCAAAAGATATGACGAACCTACACTTACTCATTTCACTCTTTTGCGATAGCTTCATTCGTACTCTTCAAAAAATCAAATTGTTTTATCTATATTACTCAATGATGATAAAACTTTATTTATCAACTTATATTCATCATAATAACATTCTTATGGTTACCCATGACGACCTCGATCAAATTTCAGGGACGAAATTTCTTTAACGGGTAGGTACTGTGACAACCCAGAAATTTCCGACCAAATTTAAACTTTATCTTTATATTACTCCGACACGATAAGCAAAGTTTGCTAAGTTGAATCTCAAAAGTTTAAACATGTGTTCATACATTCATTTAACCTTGACCAAATTCCGACGATTCACGAACCATTATAATTGGATAGGAATATACGGGTATATATATGTATATTATAACTTGAAAATGTTAACAAAGTATTAAATATAATACTTTACATGATCGTATTTGTCGACGGAATTAGAATATAATATCAAATGATTGATTTATCAGATACATTGTATGACTATGAGTCTTTGTTGTGAGGTCCACGTTGATTTGTGAAATCGTTCATTTTTAACGATATTCAGAATAAATGGTAAAGTCATTTACAAGTAAGAACAAATGTGTCAATTAACGAGAGTTAGTCAAAAGTTAGTAAAGATTCCCATTTAAATTTCAAAAGCGTGCTTTACTATGATTGCCTCGTGTCCCTTGATAAATTAACTATTTAGTTTTTATATTTAAAAAAAACATTATTTGATATAATAACTCCTATTATTTAAAACGAGTTTAAATTATATAAAATGAACTTTGAAATATAATTTAGGTTTGAAAAACTAAATATTATATTAAATTGATATTCCAATTATATATATATAAATTATATTTCTAAATACAGATATATATATATATAAATATATATATATATATATATATATATATATATATATATATTTTACAATATTAATATAGTTATAAAACATTTTTATTTAAGTAATATTTTAAATATATTATTAAATAAATTTTAATAAAAAATGAGAAGTCGATTTACAGAAGCAAATGACCAAAACACTCAAGTGTATAAGTTACACTTCATGTAATATGATTTATCAATGATTTTAGTCTATATTTTGACAACGGTACGAGTCACGAAACATAAAGTGTTAGTTTTCTAAGCGTACGAAACTTCGGTTGAAAAAACGGAACCGATACATTAGTCGAGTGACAACGTCCAAGTCAATGGGACTAATTTTACAAGTCAACTATGCTCGTAAATATAATATAATATATATATATAATTATATAAATTAAATAAATATATATTATATAATTTAAATTGAGTGTCGGCAGTTCTAAGTGGTCGAAAATGAGCTGGATTCAGGGCTCATGCGATCGCATGAGGATTTCCCTTTAAACTCATGGGATCGTATGAGGAGTGAGGGTAGGTGATGTTCTATAAAACGCAAACGAATTCAGTTGGATAAATACACACATGCATCCACCGATATATTACTCCCTCTGTTCTTAATATTTTTTTATTATTTATATTATTATTATTATTATTATTATTATTATTAAGATTAATATTATTATTATTAGTGGTATTATTATTATTTATACATAAAATACTACGACGAGGTTCTGCTCGCATATTTACAAAAGGGGTTTTCAAACGAGTTAGAGATAAGGAAATTATGGGTTATAGCTATGGAGGTTATGGGTATTATTCGGGGGTATGCTCGTGAGACAAATCTAGTGTTTATCATCAACGTTGCGTCTACGTACTTTCCTGCAATATTGAATCTCAATATTGATACATGAGCACTCGTATCTTATTTTGTTTTATATATTAATAGTGTATCCCTGACTAGTGCTCGAGTATATTTGATTATGAATGCTTGTATATTTAATTTTATCATTAAATAGTTTATGATAAATTATGAATTTATTGCATATGCGACTGAGATAAGGTATATGATATGCATGTCGTTGGAAAGCTGTCGAAAAATTAATAACTTTTCATTTAGAAATCATGTGGTTTCGATGAACGGATTAAAAGTTATGACCAACTGAATTATCATTAATTTTCATATTATTATTAAAAATGATTATTATTACCATCGTCGTTATTATCATCATTATTATTATTGGATTATTATTATTATTATTATTATTATTATTATTATTATTATTATTATTATTATTATTATTATTATTACTATTATTATTATTATTATCATTATCGTTATCAATATAGGTATTATCATTAAAATTGTTATTGTTATTATTATTACTATAGTTATTATTAAAAGTTAACGTTTTTAAAAAACTATTATTTTATTATTTTTATCATTATTACTATTAAAAGTATCATTAATATCAAAATTATCACGTTTGTTAAAATTATCAATTCTAATAAAAATATCATTTTATTTATCTTTATCTTATTAGAATTATTATTAAAAATTATCATTTTTGATATGATTATTTTTATAAAATATTATTATTACGATTCTTATTATAATAATTATATATATAGTAATTATTATTAAGATAAAATATATTATTGGGAAATTATTATTATCATTTTAGTATTATCATTATCATTTAAAAAAGAATTATTATTTTCATATAAAATAATATTATTTATCGTTATTATTAAAAATTATCATGTTTGTTTGAAAATATCATTATAAATCTTAAAACCTATATTTTCATTGAAATTATCATTAACAACGATACTATTATCATTGTTATTATCATTAACATGAGTATAATATTTTTATCAAAAATATTATTATTATAACATTTATATTACTATAAAAGATTATTATTTATTATCAAGATTATTATTATCATTAGTAAATATAAATATTATTATTATTATTATTATTATTATTATTATAACATTTATATTACTATAAAAGATTATTATTTATTATCAAGATTATTATTATCATTAGTAAATATAAATATTATTATTATTATTATTATTATTATTATTATTATTATTATTATTATTATTATTATTATTATAAAATAATACAACTTTACGTATTATTATTATTATAAATATTATTTTATAAAATAAATATGTGATACAAAGATCTTTTTACTATACGAAATATAATTACATTAATAATACATACCATTATATGATATTAAATAACTTTATAAATTTTATTACATGAGATATATAAAAGTATATTTTTATCATATATAAATTTTAATATAAATCTTATATATTAATAAATAACTTGTATTATTTACTCTAATAAAATCTGATAAATATATTTAAATATATAAAATGACTTTTGTTGACTTTTGCATATCGATATCGAGCATTAGGATTGTGATACACTATGACTTGACCTAAATTGATAAACAGATATTGACTATTATATAAATATATATATACTTAATATAGGTTCGTGAATTCGAGGCCAACCTTGCACTTGTTCAATGCCATCATATGTATAATTACTACGAAATATAGTATTGTGAGTTCATTTGATTCCCTTTTACTCTTTACATTTTTGGGACTGAGAATACATGCGCTGTTTTTATAACTGTTTTATTAAATGCTTTTGAGATATATTTTTGAACTGAGAATACATGAACTGCTTTTATAAATGTTTGATGATATAGACACAAGTACTAAAAACTGCATTCTATGATAGAATTGTTTGGATTCAGGGGTTCAATTTCTATAAAGATTATCGACCATCGGTGAGAAATTTTTGCATTGCACGATGCATTAGCTACCTAAATGGTTCGATTTATTAGCTACTATCGGTGAGAAATTTTTGCATTGCACGATGCATTAGCTATCGTATTAGCTACCCTCGGTGAGAAATTTTTGCATTGCACGATGCATTAGCTACCGAAATGGTTCGATTTATTAGCTACTATCGGTGAGAAATTTTTGCATTGCACGATGCATTAGTTACCGTCTTAGCTACCCTCGGTGAGAATTTTTTTCATTGCACGATGCATTAACTACCGAAATGGTTCGATTTATTAGCTACTATCGGTGAGAAATTTTTGTATTGCACGATGTAATAGCTACCGTTTTGGCTACCCTCAGTGAGAAATTTTTGCATTGCATGATGCATTAGCTACCGTTTTAGCTACCCTCGGTGAAATTTTTTTGCATTGCACGATGCATTAGCTACCGATTGGTGAGATTCTGATGTTCTTCATATAAATGATTTTTACAGCAGTGAACAGACCTGCACAGATTGTTTTCAAAGTATGTGTATCTTGTGGTCTATTATATTATTGGAAATGATTTATTATAATAAATTAATGAACTCACCAACCTTTTGGTTGACACTTTAAAGCATGTTTATTCTCAGGTATTAAGGAAATCTTCCGCTGTGCATTTGCTCATTTTAAAGATATTACTTGGAGTCATTCATGGCATATTTCAAAAGACGTTGCATTCGAGTCGTAGAGTTCATCAAGATTAATAATAAGTCATTAATAGTTTGGTTATATTATGAGATAGTATGCATGCCTGTCAACTTTCGTTGTAATGAAAGTTTGTCTTTTAAAAATGAATGCAATGTTTGTAAAATGTATCATTTAGAGGTCAAATACCTCGCAATGAAATCAACTATTATAATTCGTTTATAATCGATATGAACGGGTTGTTAAAATAGAAGCTTTATCGCTAGAGAATTCTGTCACAACATTTAGAATCCAATATCTTCCTTAGCCAACGTGTACTCTATAGACGTATTAAACTGGGAGGTTTTGACCTTGTGGTTGGAACGGACTGGTTATCTGACGACAAAACCGAGGTTGCTACGAACAGAAGGCTATTCGAATTCCTCTTCCCGATGGCATTGGTGTACGGAGAGAAGACGAGTACACCGTTGCGTTACATTAATTACTCGAAGGTCCAGAAGTACATGAGATAAGAATATCTCACAATTCTAGCACATGTGAGTAAAGTTGAATCATCAGTTAAGAGACCTGAAGATGTCCCAACCGTTAGAAATTTTCCTTAAGGCCCTTCCGGAAGAGTTATCTGGTCTTCCACCTCGCCGTGAAGATGAATTTCAGATTGACCTAGTGCCAGGAGCGACCCTAGTGGCTTGCGCACCATATAGACTTACACCCCCAAAGCTACAAGGGTTGTTGGCTATGAATGCCAAGCTGAGGAGTTCATAGTTTGAGCTCCAGTTCTTTTTGTTATGAAGAAGGATGGACCTATGAGACTTTGTATTAATTACATAAAATAACCTGACTATCAAGAATTGATATCCGATACCAAGAATCAATGATCTGTTTGATCAGCTTCAAAGATTTAGATGTTACTCTAAGATTGACCTGAGGTCAGGTTATCATCAAATGAGAGTAAAAGAGACTGATATACCGAAGACAACGTTCGGAAGATGCTACGAACATCATGAATTTACAGTAATGCCGTTTTGTTTGACGAACGCACCGGCAATGTTCATGGATCTCATGAACCATGTGTGTAAGCCATACTTAGACAAGTTTGTTATTATGTTCATTGATGATATTTTGGTATATTCGAAGAACGGGAAGGAACATGAACAACATCTTCGTTTGATACTTGAGATGCTCAGGAAAGAGTAGCTATATGCTAAGCTTTCAAAGTGTAATTTTTAGCTACAAGAAGTTTAATTTTCGGGTCATATCGTGGGTATCAATGACATTCAAGTTGATCCTGAAAAGATAGAAACGGTCAAGAAATGGGAGACTCCTAAGTTGCCAACGCAGATTCAGTAATTCTTAGGTCTTGCCGGTTATTATATGAGGTTCATTGAGGGATTTTCTACTATTGCCCGACCGTTGACAGCATTAACTTACAAAGGTAAAAAGTATGAGAAGACTAAGCAACATGAGTCTGCATTTCAGTTATTAAAATAGAAATTGACTACTGCTCTGATTTTGTCTTTACCCGACGAAAATGAAGATCTCGTGATTTATTGAGATGCTTCACGACAAGGGTTTTGATTGCGTGTTGATCAAATGGAAGGAAGTGATTGCCTATGGATCACGACAGTTGAAGTTTCACAAACAGAATTATATGACACATGATTTGGAACTTGGTGCTGTGGTCTTTGCATCGAAGATGTGGAGACACTACTTGTATGGTACTAAATTTACGATTTTCACCAATCACAAGAGCTTGCAACATATCTTTGATCAGAAACAACTCAACATGAGATAGAGACGTTGAGTAGAACTGTTGAACAACTACGACTGTGAGATTCGCTACCATCCTGGAAAGGCTAATGTTGTTGTAGATGCCTTGAGTAGGAAAGAGAATGCTAAACCTCTTCGAGTTAGAGCACTAAATATGACTGTCCGAACGAACCTTACTTCTCGAATTTGCGATGCACAACTTGAGGCTTTGACGCAAGAGAATATTACTACTGGATCACTTAAGGGCCTAGAGAAAAAGTTTTTCATTAAAGATGATGGAACTCACTACTTTGCTAATAGAATCTGAGTATCAAAATTTAGCAGATTAAGGGAACTAGTGCTAGATGAGGCACACAAGTCAAGATACTTTATTCACCCAGGATTCAACAAAATGTATCAAGATCTTAAGGAACTGTATTGGTGGCCCAAATCTGGAAGCCGATATTGCTACATATGTTGGTAAATACTTGACATGTACTAAGGTCAAGGTTGAACATCAGAGACTGTCGGCACTGCTGACACAACAGAGATTCCATAGTGGAAATGGTAATGCATTGCTATAGACTTTGTTACTAAGTTACCCAAGGCTGTGGGAGGTTATGACACCATTTGGGTTGTTGTATATCGTCTCACTAAATCAGCTCATTTTCTACCGATTAAAGAAACAGATAAGATGGAAAAGTTGGCACATGTTTACCTAATGGAATTGGTTTTCAGACATAGTGTGCCTGTATCGAATATTACCGACCGCGACAGCAAGTTTATGTCTAGATTTTGGCAAACCTTGCAAAAGGCAATGGGAACTCGACTTGATATGAGTACATCGTATCACCCCCAAATAGATAGCCAAAGTGAAAGAACCATCCAAACTTTATAAAACATATTGAGAGCATGTGTCATTGACTTTGGAAATGGATGGAATAAAAATCTACCACTGGCAAAATTTCCGTACAATAATCGTTATCACACAAGTATAAAGGCTGCGCCTTTCGAGATACTATACGGGAGAAAGTGTAGTACGTTTTAAAAATGAGGCAAGTTGAGTCCAAGGTATGTTGGACCATTTGAGATCACTGAACGGGTTAGACCCGTAGCTTATAGATTGAGTCTACCTCAAGAGCTTAGCGAGATTAATGATACGTTTCACGTGTCAAACTTGAAGAAGTGCTTATCAGACGAGAATTTGATAATTCCTTTGGAAGAGATACAAGTTGATACTAAACTTCATTTCATGGAGGAACCTGTTGAAATCATGTACCGTAAAGTCAAACGCTTGAAGCAGAGCAACATACCGATTGTTAAAATTCGGAGGAACGCACGCAGAGGACCAGAATTCACGTGAGAACTTAAAGGCCATATGATAAAAGTATACAGAATGGATTCCGGACGAAACAACTCCAGCCGACGTGCACTAAATATCGGGACGAAATTTCATTAACGGGGGATAATGTAACAACCCTGTTATTCCCGTTAAGCTTCGTTAACTATCTGTTAAGTTATTTAACAAAAGTTACTTGAATTTTGTGTATTTAATCTAATTAAGTGCATACTTGGTTCTTGGAGAACTACTATAATTAATATGTGAATATATTAATCAGGAAACTTATTTCATGTTTTAAATACTGAGAAAACGATACGGTTTCAAAAAATGCAACAGTGGTCTCACGAGACTGCGAAACGATTGAATTTTTGATAAAATAATTATTTTTAATAATTATTACTTTTAATAAAAACTTATTTAATTTATTATTTATTTAATGAATTAAACTTGATGGGATGCGTTTTAACGACCAGTTAGCGTACGGTTATCGGCAACTAGAAACGAACCACACTTAGTGTAGTAGCAAGCCAAAACATAATGTAATTTACTTTTAATAATTATTTTATCTAATTATTATGTTTTAGAATTATTTTTTATTTATTAGAATTTTTATAGATTTAAAATGCGAGAAATTAACGTTTATATATTCAGTTTGCGTTTTCGGCTAACGACTCTTGGTGAGTACACTTAGGGAATTTGTCTAGCAACATTTGTGAGCCCAATAACTCCCTTTTTCCAGACTTGGTCAAATTTTATAAGGGGGAGGCCATCCTTTGATTTGTTTTGGGCTTAATGGGCACTAGTCCTCTTTAATTAGGCCGTATTGCATGTTATAATTAGGTTACTAGTAAATCAAAACACAGAAAACCCTCACAACTCTTTTGTGCAGTCGACATCTTTCTCTTTTTTCCCTCTCTTTTCACGTAGAACTACCATCACCATTATCATCATCAAAAACTTGAAATTAGCGTAAACCTTCAACATTAAAGTGCTTCCTCTCATCGTCCTCTATCTAGTGATACAAATTGATTTCTTGTTTGAGGTATATTTTCAAACCTTAATTTTATAAATCTCATTTTTGTTTGATTACATAGTTTTGGTTGGAATATTGCTCAATCCTATGTGTGTATGCAAGATATTAGTCATTAATTTGCTCGGTTTGTGTGTTTTAATTGAATCCCGAATTTAAAAGGCATGCTACTGATATTGTAATCAATTTTTCTGTAAATTAAAAGTATCTAGATAAAAAGCTATCGAAAAATTAATAACCTAGCTCGCAAGAATCGCATGATTTCATTTTGTATAGCTTAAGTTATGATCGTTTAAAGTTTCGGTATGAAATTATGCTATAATATGAAAACTGCAATTTGTGTGGATTAAATTTACTTATGAAATAATGCTAGATGGATAGAAAATTGAAAAACACATAAAATGGACTAATATATCATAGTAATGGGATTTGTGAAAGTCATTTTTTGACAACTTGAATGTTTCCGGTAAAATGTGTTGACTAGTAATTTGTTCATGGACCAAACGACCATTTAGCATGCTTATTGATAACAAAGATTTTGTTATCTATAAAGTGCATGATTATTACTTGACATTTCATGTGGACTTCACATGGTAAATGTTTCTAGATGTTTGTATATTTGACCCCGAAAATGACTACCTGAATGGGATCGAATCTATCTATTTTGCACAAATAATTGTCTAGCATGAAGTAGAAGTTGAATTGGACTTTGTGCTTCTGGTATGTTATTTATGTATATTTATTAGCGTATCTTGTTTACATATCTAGCTCTGAAAGTCTTATTTGCTATGTGTTATATGCGCGCCGAAACCAAAGGTCTAGATTCTGTCTAAATCAGAAAGTCCGACAAGTTCGTTAAAACTGTACAAATTGGCTACATGGTTTTTTTTTTTATTATTTTACCAATGATAATTTGAGGTGTTTAGAGTCATCTCTAATTTGCCGTTTGTTAATTGCTATTTTCTAGATTAAATGAGAATTATAATGAAACTGATGCGCAAACAGAAACTGAACTTGAATGTATTGCATGCTACGTGAGTTCTAGGAATTGTATGATAGCGTGCTAGGTCTTTTTAAAAAGCCTATAACATGAACTTATGATCTGGAGTTGTTCATAATTTTTTGATGTGTCATTTGTGAACTATGCTTATCCAATTGCATGACCATTGTGAAAACGTACGATAGCTAAACTAGTAAACGTTATTTGACTAAACGACTATATGAAACTTATAAGTTGACCTTGGTTTGACTTTATGATAACATTGGCATGACCTACTGATATGGTTGACTTTGGTTGACCATTTGACCAAGTTTGACTTTTGGTTTGACTTGCATGACTATTTGACTTATGTGTTGACTTTTACTTATAAACGCGTCGGTTTGAGCACTAGGACAACATGTACACTACGGATATAACATAGTGTGATATTATAAACTTATGTGAACGATCTAATTAATTAGGTTAAACTTTACGATTTTAAATCGTCCGGTCTACGTACTACATTGACTAAGCTTTTACTATGAAACACGGTGACTCTAAAGTCCCGCTTTTTATATATTTTTTGGGATGAGAATACACGCTGATTACTTTTACAATATTACAAATGCTTTTACGTTTGACACGAGTACTATCATACCTATTGAGTTTGTTTAGAATTTTCCTAGCTTGAATACTTTAATTACCTTCAAGTAAGCACAAATTAGATGGACGGATCCGTTAGGTTAGGCAAACCTCACCCAACAATATTAACTGTGGTGCATTTATTTTGAACTATAAGTACACTGGAACAAGTGTATACAATTCACGGGGTAAGGATAAGTGTAGTTATATACTATACGCCGGTCTTAGCTAGTATTCAAGTGCTCATAGGGGTGTGTACATTTTTGCAACGCTTGGGTTGTGCTTATTGAAATCTCGTGGTCAAATGCAAGTGAACTATTTTTCTGAATAATATTTTTCAGGTACTATTTTACGTTACTTAAAACTGTGGTTTACAAACAAGAGAAATAAAACTTGACATGGTATTGTCTACGAACATTTGAAACTTGACATGATATTGTCTATAAACATTTGAAATAGGACACAGTGTTGTCTACAAACTTTAAATATGAAACCTTTATGGCCTCATATGTTGCAATTGGTTACTTAAACTTGTGTTTTACAAGCAAGAAAAACAAAAGATTTTTGAATGTCTTACACAACTGAAATTTGACATTGATGTTCACAAACAGACTAAAACTTGACAAATGTTGACTCCAAACTTTTAATATTTAACCTTGGTGGTCTTTCACTAATAAATGTTTTCTGAAAATCGTTTCTTAAACATACTGTATTGTTTACTTAAACCTGTAGGTTCACTCAACATTATTGTTAACCTGTTTTGCGTGTTATTTCTCAGGTATTAATTGCTTCCATTGTAGATATTTGCTATTATATATAGAAGTCAAGCCATGCGAGGGGACCAGAGTTAACATCATCGTTGATGGATTTTGACGGGGTGTTACATGTAGGGAAGCGGCTCTTAAACCAGTGATATGCGGTTGGGATGATGATTAATTACCGTGTAAGTATACTATAAGCTATAAATCAAGTGTTAAAGTGATTGTCAACCTTAAAATGGGAAGAAGGTGATAATTTTCTGACAACACTTAGGTTGGTTGGTAAGGTGAATGGTAAAGAAATTCCATTGACATTGGAATCGTTTAATCAATTGGCAAATCCAAAATTTCTATATGATACGACCATCAAGGTTAGTTACCGAACCAAGCATGACTATCTGTCAAGACAACAATTGTTTGAGCCACCGGCGGATTTGTATGAAGTGATGATCCGAGAGTTGTTTCATGTTTCGAATAATGCGGTAATTCATAGATTTACTTTAGAACGATAAAGGTTGAAGATAGTGCTGAAGCTTTTGTTGCAGGTAATCACTAGTAATATTTTTCCACGAAGAAGTGATTTGACCGAAGTCCGAATTTGTGAGATTCTGTTGTTATATGCAATGGTCACCAATTCAATAGTGCTATCTTTGAGGTTGTTAATGACGTATTGGATTTGGAAGTGTCAGAATTTGGTAAAGACTAGATCTATTATTCCGTATGCGCGATCCTTGTCGTACTTTTTGTTTAGGAAGGGAGGAGCTTCGGCTGACACGATACCACCGTGATGACCCGAAAATTTCCGACCAAATTTAAACTTAATCTTTATATGAATTCGACACGATAAGCAAAGTCTGTAATATTGAGTCTCAAAATTTTTGAACTATTTCATATATTCATTTACCCTTCGACTATTCCCGACGATTCACGAACAACTATTTGTAAATACATATGTGTTTATGTATATATATATATATATATATATATATATATATATATATACGATTCATGAACAACTATTTGTAAATACATATGTGTTTATATATATATATATATATATATATATATATATATATATATATATATATATATATAATAACTGGAAATATAATTTGATGTATTATATGTTGTTGTTATTAAAAATTAACAAAATAAAAATAGGATATTATAATTATTATTATTTAGAACATATCTATACATAAATAAAAGTATATTAAAAATAAATATTAAATGATTGTAATACTCGTTTGATGTTTCGATTGATATTAAGCAAGTTAAATTTAAACTTATGTAATTTTAAAATAAACGGTGATTCGAAAATGAGTTTTATAAATTTTAGACTTATTAATAATATATTTTGATGATGTTAGTCAAATTTTAAAACTTTTTATATTTTGCTTGGGGGTTGGGAGTGATTAATTAATGTAATTTTTTATTTAATAGTTAATGACCAAACTTTATACCATAATGACCAAAATAAATAAAGCTTTTCAATTTAAAAATCTGGGATTCTTCTGAAGACTTTTATCCGCAACTAATTAACAATGGATCCCGAAATAATATGAGTGTAATACTGTCGGTAGAATGATTTCAAATTGAAGGCTGTTTACTTTTAATATGGCACGTTTCTAAATAATAGATTATATTATTATTATTATTATTAATTATTATTAATTATTAATAATATTATAATTATTACATCTTATCTATAAATAATGTGACGATCGTTCCAAATCCATATGGACAATACGTCATTCATCGATTTCATTGCGAGTTATTTGACCTCTATATGATACGTTTTGTAAACATTGCATTCTTTTGAAAAGGCATACCATAAATGTATATTTGAATCAAAGGTTTTCGACATCCGATGATTTCTACATATAGACAATCACCGTGATAATAGTTTACAATAGTACTTCCATTGACAATGCAGTCAAAATAAGATACATGGTGATGATTTGGTGAATGCAACGTTTCCTTGAAAAAAATATGCCATGTAAGACTCCATGCACATAGCTTGTCTAACATTTAAGCAAACAGCGGAAGACTTCTAGGGAACCTGAGAATAAACATGCTAACAAGTGTCAACACAAAGGTTGATGAGTTCATAGTTTTAGTGTTTTGCATAATCTGTATATAAAAGTGGATCACAAGATTTCAGTTGTTTCATCTAGAAACGTTTATCAATAGATTCTACATAATTGAGCACCCTGGTAATTAAGCTTTAACGTTATAATAAGTACCCCTGTTTTAACATACATGCAACCAACATGTACAATACACGCAATGCAACGTGTACTAAACTCAAATAGCATACATCTGTTTTATAGTTCAGGCTAGGGTTTCTATACCTGGAACAGACGGGGATGTCAAGCCCTATGGATCCATATACTACTACTCGCGCCCACCAGTTCTTATAGCTGGCAGTTACTAGTTACCAAAGCTAAGTGATTTTCGGTTCAAACTCGGTGTAGAATTTAGTATGTACTTGTATCCATTGCGTTTAAAATAAAGTGCATGTATTCTCAGCCCAAAAATATAGATTGCAAAAGCAATTAAAAAGGGACCTATGAAACTCACCTTAGCAGCATATAAAGTTGTTCACCAAAATGTGACTGAAACTCGGAGTACCAAATAACCGTAGATCTCAACCTAGAGAACATATGTTGGTCAATAAATGTCTATCAAGCTAGGTCAGGTCATAGTGTATCACAATCCTAATGCTCGAGATCGACATACAAAAGTTATCCAAAGTTGTTTCAAAAAGTCAATATGATTTAATACAATAGTTGAATGATCATGGCAATCGAACCATTTTAACATTTCATATAGTTTCCCAATTCTTGTAAAATTAAACTATAGTTTTTATGAAGCTTTAAAAAAACATGATAAAACAGTCAATTTTGACGATTGTTCAACAAACGAGACATGCCTTATTTAAGAATTCATGTACTCGGCTAGTAATATTTAAAAATCCATTTTGTCAATCTCGTAAACCATTTGTTTAAATCTTAATTGCAGATTTAAAAGCAATTTCAATTAACGTCAATCATAATTCAGTTGATCATATCTTTTAATCCGTTTATCGAAACTATTCGATATCTAAATGAAAAGTTATTGATTTTTTGCCAGCTTTCCGAAAACATGTATATCATATACCTTTTACCTGTAATATATGTATTTAATTCGTGATTCATTATAAACTGTTTAAAAACGAAATTTAGCATACAAACATGTATACATATATATACTCGAGCACTAGACATGTATACACTATTAATTTATAAAAGATAAAATATAAATGCTCACGTATCAATATTGTGATTCAATATTTCAGAAAAGTACGTAGACGCAATAGAGATGATAAACACTAGGTTTGACTTGCGAATATTACCCATAATCTCCATAGTTATAACTCATAATTTCCTTATCTCTATCCCGCTCGAAAACCTATTTTGAAGGTGACACGTTCCTAACCTCGTCGTAGTATTTTATGTATAATACTAATTAATAATACTAATAATAATAAGATTAATAATAATATTAATCTTAATAATAATAATAATAATAATAATAATAATAATAATAATAATATAAATAAATACTTACGGAGTAATATTAAGAATAATGTGAGGAAAACAGCACTGAAATTGTTTGAATTTATAGGACCTCGGCTGAAAAAGTACCCCATGCGATCGCATGGGGTTTAGCCTCCTTGGCCATGTGATCGCATGGCTGGAGGATCCAGCTCACACTTGTTTGGTTTTTAGTTTGTTGACGTATTTTTATATTAATATATAATATATATAATATATATTAATTAATTATATATTATATTATATTGTCGTACCTAGATAACTTGTAATTTTTGTTCCGATAAGTCGTACGTCGTTACTCGACTTATGTCCCGGTTCCGGTTTCTCGAACGCATTTTTGTACGCTTAGAAAACTTGCATTTTACGTTTCGTGACACGTACCTTTGTCAAAATATAGCCTTAAATTATCCATAAACTACACCACTCAAAGTATATCTTAAACTTTCGAGTGTTTTGGTCATTTACTTCTATAAATTATCGTCTCGTAGTATATACATATACATATATACATTTTCATTTTGAAATAGTGTTTTACTGTAGCAAAGTTACTGTAGCAAAGTAGTGATTTTCGAAAACACTGTAGCTTTTCGGGTACTGTAGTAATTCGAAAATACTGTAGCAAATTAGTGTTTTACTGGTTCATCTTAAACGTTTTAGTTAACTTATCTAAATATCAATCGAATCAATAATCGAATGTTACTATCGTTTACTAAATAACTTGAAATCATATATATTCAAATAGATATACAAACCAATAAGTTTAATGTACGGTATCATGCAATTAAAACTTTATTACGTTTTCAAGTTATAGTATATATATGTATCTATTTATATATAATGGTTCGCGAATCGTTGAGAACAACCGAAGGGTACTTGAATAGTTCAAAAAATTTTGAGATTCGGTTTTACAGACTTTGCTTATCGTGTCGGAAACGTTAAATAATTTAAAGATAAAGTTTAAATTTGGTCAAAAATTTCTGGGTTGTCACAGTACCTACCCGTTAAAGAAATTTCGTTCCGAAATTTGAGTGAGGTCGTCATGGCTGACAATAAAAATATTTTCATGACAAATATGAGTTGGTAAATAGAATTTTATCACCATTGAATAATACGGATAAAACAATCCGATTACTCGAAGCGTATGAGAGAAGTTATCGTAATAGAGTGAAATGGAGAATAGAGATTCGTCTTATCTCTTGATGTAGTAACGCTTGATTTTCGGAATTTAAGGAATAGAAAATCTTCATAATTTAAATAAGATTTGATTCTTCGTAATTTAAGGAAATTAGGATTTCCTTTGATTAAATGCGTAATCTGCCTCGATTGTTATGTATGATATTTTGCTATAAATTAACCTCTTCCGTTTCATTTATTTTCACCACTCCTATAATCTTCTTTCTTATTTCATACTTACAAAAGATTTGTGAAAATGCTTCATCCAGTTCTGATTCTTGATATTTTCTTGGCTATCATATCATTCATTCTTCTTTTTCATCTGCCACCAGAGGAGGTTATTTTCTTCTACTATTACCTTGGGGTTATATTGTTTTTCATTCTCCCGTGTCTTTATATTGCTATATGCATTGATATACACGGTTTGTAATTTCGGGGTTATTTTTGGGCTTTATATTTTCCATTATATTTCGGAGCTTCATGCTTTCGTTTTCTCTTCTCGACTTTAAGTCAAGCGAATAATGGTCCAGAATTCGTAGATATGAATTTCGGAATGAACATAATTAATGTTCTAGGAAAGAAACGGTAATGGCACAATCTGACTTGTCAAATTACCAGAATACCTCGAAAAAGACCGAATCATCAAGAAAAATATTTTCTTGATATGTTTAGAGGTTAAATAGAATGAAAGAGTTATGTAACATGGTTCATGATGAGGGTATGATCTGTGAACCTTTATCACGTTCCATTAGAAACTCAGCATGACTTACTGTAATATAATCACGTTGATCAAGTGTCATTATATTATACTAATTCATGATTCAGTTCCCAACATTACTTCAAAACATCCATTTTTCGAATTTTTCAGATTTTAGAAACTAAAATAGTTTCTTTTATGATGTTACAAAGATAGCGCGAAGAGATGAATCGTTTCAGGTAAGAATAATTATGAAAATATCTTCAGAAATATTGAGGATATTCATAACGAAAGATACGATGATATCTTAGAATATTAAAGATAAGATGATGATGAAGAATATTGTCCGCAAAGGTTTTAGAGTAAGGAGAAAGGTATTTGCTAAGGATTTCAGCACACACTGAATCATTTGGATTCTTTGAAGGCAGGTTCAGTCTTTGTGATTTATCCACAGCATCCTTCATACTTTGCTCAATCCGTTTTCCAGTTTCAAACCTTCTATTTTTCTCAGCTTTATCACCATACTATTCTTTATCATCAAACATTTGATTGTTAAGGTCGTTTACAGTTTTTGCTGCTTCATCAATATTTTTCCAAAATTCGGAGAACTAGTTTCGTAGTTTGGGGTGTTTTTCGGAAACTTCACATTCGAAGTATGTAAGTCCAAGAGGTAGACGTTATATGTACACATATAACTGTTGACATAGACCTGCTGCAAAATTTCAAAATACTGATTGCTAATTCCCGATAGTTGGTATGGCAATTGCCGTTACAAGATGTGGATAGTACATGATACGGTTTTAATGAGTATAAGGATTTTTCGGAAGGTCAAAGATCAATGAAGTTGTTGGTAAATTTACTGCTAATGTGGTGGAACATGAAAGGTTCCCCAGTAACAAAAACGTATATGCCAAAGTTACAAGTCTGAAAGGTTGTCGTTGACTGGTTGAATGGTTGATAATACTGGATACTTTGAAAAGGAATTGCAAGTTTATTTTCGGTAAAAATAATGCTAAAGGATCTTGCATAGTTTTGAAGTCAAAGTATAGCTTTGAAAGATGTAGAGATCTAAGAATGATGTCACCGTTTCAGAGTTATGGCTTGGATTCTGATCCGTCGATATCAGAATATGTGATTGAATTTGTATGAAATGATTGTGTATCATTGTGAAGATAGTGAGTATAGTTAATGATTTTTTTAATTAAAATTGAAGAATGTACAGTGTAACATATTAATTGTGAACTTAAATATTTCTCGAGTAGTACCTACCCGTTAAATATTTCACAATTAATACTTTGTACAAAAGAATTTTTATTACCATCTTTATGAAAATATATGTATGTATATTTTCTTCAGATCTAATACAGATTTAATGAGTTAATATCATATTAAGCTCATTTGATTTTCGGCTTGACTTAGAAATGATTAATCTCTAAAACATTAAAGATTACATAATCTTTGCGGAGTATTTCGCTAATGTAATCGATACTTCATTATTTATTCTTATTTCTCGGTGAAGGATGTTGATGCTTGTGGAATCTTTGTGAACCTTACAAGGCACATATGATGTTTTCTGGAAAGTTTCGAGTACATCGAAAATGAAAATGTAAAATCAATTATGTAATTAAATAATACACTTGGTTTATTATGAAATGGAATTCATTAAGTTGAAACAGAGATTGTGGTTAACAATGGTTAAGTTGTTAAGGAAGGATGTACATCATTGCATATTAGTAATATGAACTAACCGAGTAGTACCTACCAGTTAAGATTCACACGTAATAGCTTAGTACGAAAAGATTTATTTTGATTTCAAAATTCATATATATTAAATATACATAAAATTTCTTCAGGGGAAATGAGTTAATACTTCATCGGTTATTGTTGCTGGTATTTCTTCGTAACTACAATGCATATGATGTTGATGTTCAAGGTACATATTGTGATGTTGAGGCTTGCGGTGCAGATGTTGTTGGTGGTGGTAATGATACTGTAGGTGTTGTTGTCGTTGGTACTGTTGATGCCGGTGATTCTGCTAGTGCTTGTAACCTTTGCACCATATTCTCCAAAGCCACTACCCGAGCGCGAAGCTTGTTGACTTCTTCTACTACACCGGGATGATTGGCGGTTCGAAAGAGCGAATGAATAAGATCCAGAATTTGAGAGAGTATATGATCATGACGAGATATTCTGGAGATGAGAGAGAAAATAGTATTACGACCAGGTTCGCCGGTAAGTGCTTCAGGTTCTTCGCCAAGAGGGCAATGTGGTGGATGGAAAGGATTGCCTTTTTCTTGTCTCCAATAATTAAGTAGGCTACGAACCCATCCCCAATTCATCCAGAATAGATGATGGCTAATTGGTTGATCCATTCTGGTTACACTGTCTTCGGAATTCAGGTGAATATCCATATCGGAATAGCTGTCATAGTTTAAGGAATTTGAACTAGATACGAGATCTATCTTGTATAATTAGGGAGATGATTTTTGATATGAATTAGATTATAGAATTTAGTTTGGTATTCTTCAATACATAATTTACATATGTATATATAATACCAAATTCCATAAATCACGGAGAAATTTTCGGAAGATGTCAGGAAAAGTCTACAGTAACAGATACGCTAAGATATGAATTTTGTCTATACACTATTCATGCAATCAATGCAGTAAAACGTGTCTAGACTAGGAATGATTAGCAGGTAATTTCTGACAAGAAATGATAAGCAGAACTTTTGACATGCAGACACAGTCGAAGTCCAGACTTACTAATGCATCCTAACAACTATCAGTTAGACACACTCATGCAAGACCTGGTTCGCTAGGACCAACGATCTGATACCAACTGTGATGATCGCTCCAAATCCATATGGACAATACGTTATTCATCGATTTCATTGCGAGGTATTTGACCTCTATATGATACGTTTTGTTAACATTGCATTCTTTTAAAAAGGCATACCATAAATGTATATTTAAATCAAAAGTGTTTGACATCTGATGATTTCTACATATAGACAATCACCGTAATAATAGTTTACAATAGTACTTCCGTTGACAATGCAGTCAAAATAAGATACATGGTGATGATTTGGTGAATACAACGTTTCCTTGAAAAAAATATGCCATGTAAGACTCCATGCACATAGCTTGTCTAACATTTAAGCAAACAGCGGAAGACTTCTAAGGAACCTGAGAATAAATATGTTAACAAGTGTGAACACAAAGGTTGGTGAGTTCATAGTTTTAGTGTTTTGCATAATCTGTATATAGAAGTGGATCATAAGATTTCAGTTGTTTCATCTAGAAACATTTATCAATAGATTCTACATAATTGAGCACCCTGGTAATTAAGCTTTAACGTTATAATAAGTACCCCTGTTTTAACATACATGCAACTAACATGTACAATACACACAATCCAACGTGTACTAAACTCAAATAGCATACGGATGTTTTATAGTTCAGGCTAGGGTTTCTATTCCTGGAACAGACGGGGATGTCAAGCCCTATGGATCCATATACTACTACTCGCGCCCACCAGTTCTTATAACTGGCAGTTACTAGTTACCAAAGCTAAGGGATTTTCGGTTCAAACTCGGTGTAGAATTTAGTATGTACTTGTATCCATTGCATTTAAAATAAAGTGCATGTATTCTCAGTCCAAAAATATAGATTACAAAAGCAATTAAAAAAGGGAGCAATGAAACTTACCTTAGCAGCATATAAAGTCGTTCACCAAAATGTGACTGAAACTCGGATTACTAAATAACCGTAGATCTCAATCTAGAGAACATATGTTGGTCAATAAATGTCTATAAAGCTAGGTCAGGTTATAGTGTATCACAATCCTAATGCTCGAGATCGACATACAAAAGTTATCCATAGTTGTTTCAAAAAGTCAATATGATTCAATACAATAGTTGAATGATCATGGCAATCGAACCATTTTAACATTTCATATAGTTTCCCAATTCTTGTAAAATTAAACTATAGTTTTTATGAAGCTTTAAAAAAAACATGATAAAACTGTCAATTTTGACGATTGTTCAACAAACGAGACATGCCTTATTTAAGAATTCATGTACTCGGCTAGTAATATTTAAAAATCCATTTTGTGAATCTCGTAAACCATTTGTTTAAATCTTAATTGCAGATTTAAAAGCAATTTCAATTAACGTCAATCATAATTCAGTTGACCATATCTTTTAATCCGTTCATCGAAACTATTCGATATCTAAATGAAAAGTTATTAATTTTTCGCCAGCTTTCCAAAAACATGTATATCATATACCTTTTACCAGTAATATATGTATTTAATTTGTGATTCATTATAAACTGTTTAACGACGAAATTTAGGATACAAACATGTATAAATATATATACTCGAGCAATAGACATGTATACACTATTAATTTATAAAAGATAAAATATAAATGCTTACGTATCAATATTGTGATTCAATATTTCAGAAAAGTACGTAGATGCAACAGAGATGATAAACACTAGGTTTGACTTTCGAATATTACCCATAATCTCCATAGTTATAACTCATAATTTCCTTAGCTCTATCCTGCTCGAAAACCTATTTTGAAGGTGACACGCTCCTAACCTCGTCGTAGTATTTTATGTATAATACTAATTAATAATACTGTAGTAAATAGTGATTTTCGAAAACACTGTAGCTTTTTGGGTATTGTAGTAATTCGAAAATACTGTAGCAAATTAGAGTTTTACTGGTTCATCTTAAACGTTTTAGTTAACTTATCTAAATATCAACCGAATCAATAATCGAATGTTACTATCGTTTACTAAATAACTTGAAATCATATATATTCAAATAGATATACAAACCAATAAGTTTAATGTACGGTATCATGCAATTAAAACTTTGTTACGTTTTTAAGTTATAGTATATATATATATATCTATTTACATATAATGGTTCGCGAATCGTTGAGAACAACCGAAGGGTACTTGAATAGTTCAAAAAATTTTGAGATTCGGTTTTACAGAGTATGCTTATCGTGTCGGAAAAGTTAAATCATTTAAAGATAAAGTTTAAATTTGGTCAAAAATTTCCTGGTTGTCACAAATAAACATATCAAATAATCAACTAGACTACTTGCATTGAATATGCCTTCTGTGTTTTGATTCATCGACATCCAAACAAACCCCATCACTATCTACTTTTTTTTAGTAGGACATATATACATCGACATACACGTGTAAAAATTCAACCCAAGCCAAAAGACCTACTGGTTGCTTTTTGTTTATTCATTTCACCTGCCATTATATACATAGATGATAGAGATACTTACATCTCAAAAACCATTTTCCATCTTATTCGATTAACACCACTATGAACAACCATCTCTATCTCTCTCTTCCTTTTAAACTTATTCTCCGATCAAATTGTCATCAAACACCATTTATATAGGTGTTATGCTGCTGCATATGTATTTCCGTTTTTGATTATGTTCAAGATCAATCACCAAGACCATCCACCATTAATACTCATTTATGTGATCATGTTTCAATACCATAACCAAACCCGCCATCAACAACTTGTCACCACCTCCACCATAACCATCGGACATCTTTCAAACCTCCACCATCACCAACGGCCACCACTTTCTTTGAACCGCCACTCTACAACCTCCTAAAACACCCATAACAAGAAACCCAGTAGTGTTTACTACCCGTTGCACCACCTATCATCGCACACCACTATTCCATCTTCAAACTTAATCACTACTTTATCAACCATTCTACTTGTTTCATTGTATGCTTTTATCATTGAAGATAAAACCCACAAACCATCATCAAGTTTCGACAACCCTCATCACCAAACCTTCATTATTACTGCATTTTTTATTTAATTTATTCCTGTCTAAACCGAGAACGTTGTAGTACCATTTTTCTGTTTCTTTTCACTGAATCAACGACACCAACACCTCGTTTCTTTTTCCGCTACAGCAACTGCACCTGTCCTTCTTCTGTCGAGCACCTCTTAACAAAAGGAAAAGTTACAATTTAAAATCTTGCCAACTTGATTATAGAAATATTACTACATGTGTTTTATTAAATATTTGTGGGACAAGTTAGAACATCATGACCAACATTTACCTTTACACCACATCTATTACTTTTGGCGTTTAATAAATATATATATAAAACTAAGAAGAAAACCGATTTCCCTATTTGATTATTGAAGATGATAGGCTACTGGGCTTCATATATATTTCCAATTGGGCTGAGATTGAGCCAGTTTTTGTAGTAGGTCGATTGAATTAAATGGGCCGTAATTATATTTTGTTGGGCCGAAGAAATCATGGGCTAAATTATAGTGTTAATGCCCATTTACTGTTGCTGCCATTATCGTTTGGATCCAGTTGCTGCAGCTGCAACTTTTTTTTTTTTGCTTACTCGATCAGTCACAGGCCGATAGAGGAGAAAGAGAGATGAGATTATGATGTGATGATGATATGCCCGATGTTTTGATGATACTTTAAGATGATGATAACGATCTGTTTAGATAATGATGCTAGGCATGATGTTAGATGAATTACATAATTTAATGATCATGATGAATGAAGATAGGAATGAGTATGATAATGACGATGGAAGTTGTTAAAATGATTATGATGATGACATATAAACCGTAAGTAAACATGAATGATGACGATGTTAGATATAGTTAAGATGATTAAAATGAGGACGTAGTATTCGACAAGTATAAGATGTATGATGATTAAGATAATGGGATGATCATGATAATCGTATAATGATGATGAGGATATGATAAAGATGATTAATTGTAGAAAGGGTGATAATTAGTGATGGTAATCAGGAGGTTAACAGAGACATTGATGATGATCACGAGGAGTCTATGTTGATGATGGTTTAAAAAGGAAAATGATAAACAGCTTCGGTTAGGTTAAATAGAATTAAATCGTAAATTAAAACAGAAAGAACCAGATGGAGGGACGGTTAGAAATGTGTTTGTGTGGAACGAGAGGTCGTGGGTTCAATTATGGGCAGTGACAGTTTCCTTTATTTTCGAAGCTTATTAATTCTCTTAAGATAGTATTATTGTTGTTGTTATTATTATTATTATTATTATTATTATTATTATTATTATTATTATTATTATTATTATTATTATTATTATTATTATTATTAGTATTATTAGTATTATAAGTATTAAGTATTATTATTTTTATTATTATCATTAACACATTATTATTAATAATATTATTATCATTATTATAATTATTAACATAATAATTATTATTATTATTATGATAACAAACAAATGATATTTAGATAAAAATAATATCATGAAAATGATTAAGTTACAATGAATTATTATTATTGTCATTATTTTAGTATTATTATAATTTTAACAAGCAAATGATATTTATATAAAAATATATTTTTTACATGTATCATAACTATATTAATATTACATATTGTTTTTAAATGAAATGTTATTATTATAAAATATTAATTAAATTACATATGATGGATAAACATATTTTAATATAATCATATATGTAAATATTAATTATTTATCTAAAGTATATAAAATAGTTATAACTAATTTATTTATTAATATCACATACAAATTATTAAGTATATTAATATTAATATATATATATATATATATATATATATATATATATATATATATATATATATATATATATATATATATATATATATATATATATATATATATATATATATATATATATATATATATATACATATATATATACTTGCTTAATTGTTATTATAGGTTTTAATATATACACAAATGATATAGGTTCATGAATCCGAGACCAACCCTGCATTGTTCAATTTAGTCATATGTATTTTTACTACAAAATACAGTATGGTGAGTTCATTTGCTCCCTTTTACTCTTTACATTTTTGGGACTGAGAATACATGCGCTATTTTTACAACTGCTTTATTAAATGCTTTCGAAATATATTTTGAACTGAGAATACATGAAATGCTTTTATAAATGTTTGACAAGATAGACACAAGCAAAACATTCCTCGAATGAATTATTATGCAGATAGAAGTTCTGTGGATTATTATTGAATTAGTTGGACGTTATAATTGCCACTAATTGTTGTGAATATTTTCCCCTGATTATTATTGCTTGGTAACCTAAGAATTAGAATCGGATATGGTCCTAATTGACGCGAATCCTAAAGGTAGCTACCGGGTTTAATACCCCCACCCAGAATGTTCACTAGACGGAAGGGCTAGTGGGCGTGGTGTTTAGTACTTCGAAGTTTATATGATTATTATACAGACGAGATGTTCTGTTTTGGGGATATTATTATGCGCATTATATGTTAAGGTCGGTTGCCAAGCCAAGCTATGAAAGCAATGAAAAGTGAATGTTATGTATCGAGAGAATGATTTTATACACAGGTTATGTGTATGTTATTTTTGTGCAAAAGATATGTGTACGGTTACTAAGATTTATGAAAGATGATTTTGTACACGAGAAAGGTGTACTGTATTTAAAAGATATCGCATGTACATTACAGGTGGGTATAGGATTCGGGCCCATTTGTACAATGCAGGATTTAAATCTTGTGGTCTATCAAAATGATGAATTTTATTGTTTTATGATAAACCTATAAACTCATCAACCTTTTGGTTAACACTTGAAAGCATGTTTATTCTCAGGTATGAAAGAAATCTTTCGCTGTGCATTAGCTCATATTAGAGACATTACTTGGAGTCATTCATGACATATTTCAAAAGACGTTGCATTCGAGTCGTCGAGTTCGTCAAGATTATTATTAAGTCAATTATAGATGGATATATTATGAAAGGGTATGCATGCCGTCAACTTTCGATGAAATGAAAGTTTGTCTTTTAAAAATGAATGCAATTTTTATAAAATGTATCATATAGAGGTCAAGTACCTCACAATGAAATCAACTATTGTGAATCATTTATAATGTATATGAACGGGTCCTTTCAGTTGGTATCAGAGCGGTGGTCTTAGCGAACCAGGTCTTGCATTAGTGTGTCTAACTGATAGTTGTTTAGATGCATTAGTGGGTCTGGACTTCGACCGTGTCTGCATGTCAAAAGTTTTGCTTATCATTTAGTGTCAAAAATTATTTGCTTATCATCCTTAAAGTCTAGACACGTCTTACTGCCTCTATAGCATAGACAATGTAAAGATAAATTCATATCTTAGCGTATCTGTTATTGTTACCTTTGCATGACAGCTTCCGTAGATTCCTCCGTAACTTATGGGATTTTAGTATTATATATGCATATGTAAATTATGTATTGCAGGGTACTAATCTACATTCTATAATCTATTTCTTATCGAAAATCCTTCATCTGATCGTACGAGACGAATCCCTCAACTAGTTCGAGTCCCTCAGATTTTGATAGCTATTCCGATAGTTATTCCGACAGCTATTCCGACATGGATGTTTACCTAAACTCCGGAAGCAGTGTCACCAGAATTAATCAACTAATCAGCCATCCCCAATTCATCTAATGGGTTTGTAGTCGACTTAATCAATGGAGACGAGAAGAAGGCGATCCTTTCCACTAACCGAATTCGCCTCTTGGCGAAGAACCTGAAGCACTTACCGGCGAACCTATCCGAAATACCATTTTCAGCCTCATTTCCATAGTAGCTCGTCACGATTATATTCTGTCTACAGTTTTAAACCTTATTCATCCACTTGTCCCAATCGATAATCATCCCGGTGTGATAGAAGAAGTCAACGAACTTCGCGCTCGAGTAACCAATTTGGAAAATATGGTGCAAAACGTATCAGCTTCAGCAACATCACCAGCACCAACAGTACCATCAGTAACAGCACCCGTACCATCAATAACACACGCCTCAACATCTCATTCTGTACCTCAATTATAATCATCATACTATGTATCGTTCTACATCAATTATCTTCGTTTGACATGGCAATTATGTAATCTCTAATGTTTTAGAGATTATATATCCTTGTTCTAACAGTAAATCAAATGAGTCTAATATCATATTGACTCATTAAATCCATGATTACATCTGAAGAGAATATATATGTAAGTATATTTTCATAAAGATTGTAATTAAAAATTCTTTTGTACAAACTGTTAATGGTGAAAATATTTTAACGGGTAGGTAATACCCAAGGAATATTTAGATTTCATATTAATAAGTTACACTGTACAGCCTTCGAATCTGATTCAACAGTCATTTACTATCCTACTTACATCCACAGATATACGTATCCGTTCACTGCAGAATAACCATTTTCATTCAATTTCATATTTGGATTTTGACCTATAAGAATCCAACAAGTGGCATAATGAAGAAAACATTGGACAAAATAAAATTTGTTAGAAACAAATAAATTAACTATGAGAATAATTTTATTAAGAATCCACGCTAACTGTTCCTAGCTAACTGATTACATTTTATTTATCGTAATTTATATTCTCTCAATTTTATTTATCGTCATTTAATTTCTGTTATTTGTTTTACGCACTTTAAATATCGGGACACGGATACAAAGTTTTGACTTATCATATCGACGCATCTATATTTATTACTTGGAATAACCATAGACACTCTATATGCAGTAATGCTGGAGTTAGCTATACAGGGTTGAGGTTGATTCTACAATAATATATTTACTTTGAGTTGTGATCGAGTCTGAGACATGTACACGGGTCACGATACGTATTAATTAATTCGAATATTATAAATTAAATTATATATGAATTATTAAACTGCTAACTGTGGACTATCAACTGTGGACTACCAATATTAGACAATTAAAATGAATTAAAATATT
The DNA here is from genome assembly GCF_046630445.1 of Rutidosis leptorrhynchoides. Lineage (NCBI taxonomy): Eukaryota > Viridiplantae > Streptophyta > Magnoliopsida > Asterales > Asteraceae > Rutidosis > Rutidosis leptorrhynchoides. Next base: position 301,884,888 of record NC_092339.1, read on the forward strand.
GATTATAACATATGAAATTAAACATTCCTTCAAGTTTGCCACTTGATTTCATTTTAAACCTCATTTGTATCTTGACAATTACAATATGCGTTTAAACCTTTTATGATTCTTGAAAACACCTTAATCGATAGGATGAACCAACCAAAATTCATCTACAAAAGAAAAGATTGATGCATATAGTTATGCATCTGAAAACTCTCGAAACCTGAGTAAACGTATAACACGTATCTGTGCTAGCTCCTTTGACATTGTTATTACCGAAAATAACTTTACAATACCTTTCCAAATTAGCCAATTTTGTCACAGCTCCAACAAGACAACTTCGACTTTCATTCGGATTAGCCTTATTATAACCGTGATATATAAGTTTGCCTCTCGTCAACGTTACCAGAGAACCGTTTATATCTCACCCCATTAGCAGAAACTTACCAGCAACTTCATCACTCATCGGCTTAAGTCTCTACGAAAAACCATTATATTCATTGAAACCCTATCATATACTCATCCGTACCTTGTAACGAGAATTGCCATACCAATTATCGAGAATCACCAATCAGTATTTTGAAATCTCGCAGCATGTTTACATCAACAGTTATATGTATACACATAACAGTTATCTCTTAGAATTATGATCTTTCATTCTGAAATTCTGAAAAGCACCCAGCCTACGAATCAATACTCGGAATGTTGAAAAAGCTGAATGAAGCAGTAAAAAAATTGTAAACGAAGTTAACAGTCAAAAGTTTAATGATAATGAATGGAGTGTTGGAAAGACTCAATAAAAAAAACAAATTAGTGCCAAAAAGCGGATTATGCGAAATTATGAAGGAAACTGTGGACAAATCACAAGGACTAACTTGTACATAAAGAATCCTGATGATTCTGATTCTGATGAAATCTTTAAGCGAATACATTTCTCCTTAATCGCTCTAAAATCATCGTGAATGAATTTCTTCATCACAATTTGATTCAGAAATTCTAAGATATCATCGTATCTTTCTTTATTAATATCCTCAATATTTTCGAAGATATCTTCATAAATATTCTTGTTCGATATTAATTACCTCTCCGCTCTATCTGTGTTATATCATAAAAGAAACTGTTTTAGTTTCTAAAATTCTGAAAAATTTGAATTTGAAATATGAATGTTTTTGAAGTAGTGTTGGGAACTGAAGCATGAGTTAATATAATATAATGACACTTGATCAACGTGATTATATTACAGTAAGTCATGCTGAGTTTCTAATGGGATGTGATGATTCACAGACCATAACGTTATCATGTGCCATGTTATACGACTCTTACATTCTATCTAACCTCTAAACATATCAAGAACATATTATCTTGATAGTTCTATCTTTTCCCTTAAATTTAGGAAATCAACCGTGACTACGTCACCGGTTAAGGCGAACCTGCATTTAATCATTTCACTCTTTTGTGAAAGCTTCACTCGTACTCTTCACATAAATGAATCGCTTTATCTATATTACTCACTAATGATAAAAACTCTAATTTCTAGCTCGTATGCGTCATGAAAACATACTTATTGTCAGTCATGACCATCCTAATCAAATTTCGGGATGAAATTTCTTTGACGGGTAGGTACTGTGACGACCCGGAAATTTTCGACCAAATTTAAACTTAATCTTTATATGAATTCGACACGATAAGTAAAGTCTGTAATGTTAAGTCTCAAAATTTTTGAACTATTTCATATATTCATTTACCCTTCGACTATTCCCGATGATTCATGAACAACTATTTGTAAATAGATATGTGTGTGTATATATATATATATATATATATATATATATATATATATATATATATATATATAATAACTGGAAATATAATTTGATGTATTATTTGTTGTTGTTATTAAAAATTACAAAATAAAAATAGGATATTATAATAATTATTATTTAGAACATATCTATACATAAATAAAAGTATATTAAATATAAATATTAAATGATTGTAATACTCGTTTGATGTTTCGATTGATATTAAGCAAGTTAAATTTAAACGTATGTAATTTTAAAATAAACGGTGATTCGAAAATGAGTTTTATAAATTTTAGACTTATTAATAATATATTTTGATGATGTTTGTCAAATTTTAAAACTTTTTATATTTTGCTTGGGGGTTGAGAGTGATTAATTAATGTAATTTTTTATTTAATAGTTAATGACCAAACTTTATACCATAATGACCAAAATAAATAAAGCTTTTCAATTTAAAAATTTGGGATTCTTCTGATGACTTTTATCCGCCACTAATTACCAACGGATCCCGAAATAATACGAGTGTAATACTGTCGGTAGAATGATTTCAAATTGAAGGCTGTTTACTTTTAAGATCGCACGTTTCTAAATAATAGATTATATTATTATTATTAATTATTATTAATTATTATTAATTATTAATAATATTATAATTATTACATCTTATCTATAAATAAACATATCAAATAATCAACTAGACTACTTGCATTGAATATGCCTTCTGTGTTTTGATTCATCGACATCCAAACAAACCCCATCACTATCTACTTTTTTTTAGTAGGACATATATACATCAACATATATGTGTAAAAATTCAACCCAAGCCAAAAGACCTACTGGTTGCTTTTTGTTTGTTCATTTCACCTGCCATTATATAAATAGATGATAGAGATACTTACATCTCAGAAACCATTTTCCATCTTATTCGATTAACACCACTATGAACAACCATCTCTATCTCTCTCTCCCTCTTAAACTTATTCGCCGATCAAATTGTCATCAAACACAATTTATATAGGTGTTATGCTGCTGCATATGCATTTCCGTTTTCGATTATGTTCAAGATCAATCACCAAGACCATCTACCATTAATACTCATTTATGTGATCTTGTTTTAATACCATAACGAAACCCGCCATCAACAACTTGTCACCACCTCCACCATAACCATCGGACATCTTTCAAACCTCCACCATCACCAACGGCCACCACTTTCTTTGAACCGCCACTCTACAACCTCCTAAAACACCCATAACAAGAAACCCAGTAGTGTTTACTACCCATTGTGTGACGCCCCGTACTAAATCATCATGTACGGACCATCAACAACAGGATCATTACAAGGTTAAGTACTATATGCGTTTTCAAAACAGAGTTTGTATTCATTAATAAAAGTGACGTCATAACATACGTCAATTGTTTTACAAATCAAAAGTATGCTTCGCTAAGTAGAAGCATTAAATAGGTGTACGTGACCATAATGGTCGTTACATAACATAAGTTCATAAGTAAAAAGTTTGAATGCAACATAAGTAGTCATGCGATAACAACTCTAGGCAGCGGGTTCTACAGCACGACTAGTAAGATAGCGGAAGCGACTTCAAGCACCTGAGAAAATACATGCTTAAAAAGGTCAACACAAAGGTTGGTGAGCTATAGTTTAAGTATAACAGTAACGTAAGTAGGCCACGAGATTTCAGTGCTACAACGAGCGTTTCAAAAGTATGTAAAAGTATATGCTTAACCGTGGGCACCCGGTAACTAACTTAACGTTTAATGTACCCCCTTAAAGTGCACTTGGCAAGTGCGTATAACCTCGAAGTATTAAACACTCGTTAAATGCTAGCGCTACTAGCCCGAGTGGGGATGTCAAACCCTATGGATCCATATCTAAGATTCGCGTTCACGGTTCAAAAACCAATGATTAAACGTTACCGAGCTAAAGGGAATGTTTCTGCCGTTATATAACCCACACATATATAAAGTTTAAGTACTCGTGCCTAGTATGTAAAACATAAAATCCGCATGCATTCTCAGTTCCCAAAATAAGTTAAAGTAAAAAGGGAATGCTATAACTCACAATGATTAGTAGTAATGGTAAGGTAGTAGTCGGAAAGTGGTGTGCAAGTAACGGTCCAAACGTCCTCAACCTAAGTCAAATAGCACTAAGTCAATAAGTCGTCTCAAAAGGTTTACAAGTACGTAATTAAGGTCATAAGGGTCATCATCAATCATCATTAAACAAAAGGTAACAAGTAAGACTCGTTTATGAAAGTCGTTTAAAACAAAGGCTGACTTCGGTCAGTCACCACGGCCTCTACCCTTACTGAATTAAGGTGAGACCAGTGGTCATGGCTCCATCTATGAGTCCCTTAAGTGTGGTAAAATTTACAGAAGCAAACTCGTCTTGGTTTGACCGTGGCGACGGTCTAAGTGCGAGTGGGTCAGAAATTTCTGCACAACGTTAAAGGACATGGTAACGATCGGAGGGCCATAAATCCTAAACCGTAACTCGGATTAAGACGAGTCCTATATGAAAAGTTATCTACTCGAAAAGTTCTATCTAAAAATCAAGGTTAGAACAGCCCAGGTCTACTGGTCTGTTCCAGAAGCATCAGGTCAGTAGGTTTTGGACAGAACAGTGGGTTTTGGAGAGTTCCGGTTGTCTCGGTGCTTGATGTTCATCACGGTTCTCATCCTTGATGCGTATAGCTTCAAGTGTACAACTCGTTGATGTGTTAACATCATTTTGACCAAGGTTTGTCCATCATAACTCAAGTGCAAGTGTTGTAAGTGTTTGATGAACCAAGGTTACATGTAAGTTTATGAACAAGTTCATGAACACTAAGAAAGATCACAACCAAGTGTTGGATCCATGATACTTGCACCAAAGTGTAAGCTCTTGTTGGTTTCATGTCCTTGTTCAAATGTGTAGTAAGCAACTAACAATAAGAAATAAAGAAAATGAATGATAAGCCTAAACCAACCATGAAGGTGGTATTCTAGTAACATACAACAAACAAGAACACAAGTAACAATTATAAAGATTATAAACTTTAAATCTTTTGAAACAAAATATGTAGAACATAACTAGATAGATTATGTTCTTGGATGTTCTTGTTATAACAAGATAAAGATGAAGAATCAAAACTAGAAAGTTTGATCTTGTAACTTAGTAAATAAAGACAAGTAAGTAAGTAAATAATAACTAGTAACTTACAAGTAATCAACCTTAAACAAGAACAAGTAACAAGTAACAATTTAACAATAAAGAATGATGATGAATATGGATTGGAAATCGGTTTTGGTTGAAGAAAAAGAAGAGAAATAAAGTTCATACACTTACAAGAACTAGAGAAAGTTTGAGAGAAAATGAAGCAAGTTTGTGTGTGTGTATTTGAGAGAGTAACAAGTGAGCAAGTAGTAATGAAAAATGAAACTAAAATGCCCATCTAATGGCCTAAAGGCCACGACTTTCTGCAGCAAAAAGGAGGGAAGAAGAAGTCTTATGGTTACTTGTATGTAAAGCTTGAAAAAGTTGGGTAAAAGGGTGGTGTTCATGGGGATAATGAGCCAACTATATTCCAATTCTATGTAACCAACTAGTTTAAGTTCAAGTATCATACTTACATGTAAACATGGGCTAGTTTAATCCATAATATAAGTAGGGTGGGCTTACACTAGTCCATTAACACTTAAAAGGCCCAAGTTGCAAGTAGTTAGCAAGTAATCCAATAAAAGTCCATCTTAAGTCCAAGTAACTAACTAAAAGCCTTAGTTAATTAAAATGATTAATAAAATTAATCATGAATGTAAATAATATCTTAAAATATTATTCGTGCAAGTTCCGGGTGTCACAAAGATGTTTCGGGCATTTAAAGTTCAAGTACGGGCAATTAAAGCAACATGTAAATGTAATAACATACATTCGTTTAATCAAGCGTATTAATAATAATAATTATTAATAAATAACGTTGGAAAAACCAGGGTCGTTACATTACCCACCTGTTAAAGAAAATTTCGTCCCGAAATTTAAGCTGAAGTAGATGGAGGAGTCGGGAAAAGATGAGGATATTTCCGCATCATTTGATCCTCTCGTTCCCAAGTAAACTCAGGTCCTCGTTTGGCATTCCATCGTACTCGTACAATCGGAATCTTGTTGCGTTTCAAAGTTTTGATCTCACGATCCATAATCTCAACAGGTTCCTCCACAAAGTGGAGTTTGTCATCAATAGTAAGTTCTTCCAAAGGTATGATGAGTTCGGGTGCAGCAAGACACTTCTTCAAGTTTGACACATGGAAGGTAGGATGAACTGAGCTCAATTGTGCTGGTAAATCCAAACGGTAAGCAACTGGTCCAACACGTTCCAAGATTTCGAAAGGACCAATGTATCGGGGGTTCAACTTTCCACGTTTTCCAAAACGGATCACACCTTTCCAAGGTGCAACATTCAACATTACACGATCACCAACATTAAATTCAAAGTCTTTCCGTTTAAGATCGGCATAGCTCTTTTGGCGATCACGGGCAGTCTTAAGTCTAGCTTGGATCTGAGCAATCTTCTCCGTGGTTTCGTGAACTACCTCGGGTCCGGTGATTTGCTTTTCGCCTACTTCGGCCCAACAAATAGGAGATCGGCACTTACGACCATACAATGCTTCAAAAGGTGCAGCATTAATGCTTGAGTGATAACTGTTGTTGTACGAGAATTCGGCGAGTGGCAAATGCCTTTCCCAGGCCTTTCCAAAATCAATGACACATGCACGTAGCATGTCCTCCAAGGTCTGAATTGTTCGTTCACTTTGCCCGTCAGTCTGAGGATGATAAGCAGTACTCATGTCAAGACGAGTTCCCATGGCTTCTTGCAAAGAACGCCAAAATCTGGAAGCAAAACGGGGATCGCGATCGGAGATGATTGATAAAGGTACACCATGACGAGATACAACCTCTTTGATGTACAGCTGAGCAAGTCTTTCCATTGTATCAGTTTCCTTCATCGCTAGGAAGTGTGCAGATTTGGTGAGGCGATCAACAATAACCCAAATAGTATCGCATCCGCCCACCGTCTTCGGCAGCTTAGTAATGAAATCCATTGTGATCCTTTCCCACTTCCATTGTGGGATTTCCGGCTGTTGAAGTAACCCAGAAGGTCTCTGATGCTCGGCTTTAACCTTCGAGCAAGTCAAACACTTACCAACATAAGTCGCAACGTCCTTCTTAAGATTCGGCCACCAATACTGTTCTTTAAGGTCGTGGTACATCTTACCTGCACCGGGGTGAATCGAATATCTCGATTTGTGTGCTTCATCAAGTATCAGGCTTCGTAGATCTCCATAGTAAGGTACCCAAATTCTTCCGGCATAACATCGGAGTCTAACCTCGAATCGAGAGACAAGTATGTTCAAATTCTCGTGAGATATGTTCTCCTCCTTGAGAGCCTCAACTTGGGCTACTCTGATCTGGTTGTTGAGGTTCGAATGGATGGTGATGTTCAGAGCCCTAACACGGAGAGGTGCCGTCCTCTCCTTTCGGCTTAAAGCGTCAGCTACAACATTGGCCTTGCCAGGGTGATAACGGAGTTCACAATCGTAGTCGTTGAGCGTCTCGATCCATCGACGCTGTCTCATATTCAATTGCTTCTGATCGAAGATGTGCTGGAGACTCTTGTGATCGGTGAAGATAGTGCTCTTAGTTCCATACAAATAATGTCTCCACAATTTGAGTGCAAAGACAACGGCTCCAAGTTCAAGATCGTGTGTAGTGTAGTTCCGCTCGTGAATCTTCAATTGGCGGGAGGCATAGGCAATAACCTTTGATCGTTGCATCAGTACACAACCAAAACCACTCTTCGATGCATCGCAATAAACAACAAAGTCGTCACTGCCTTCAGGAAGTGATAGGATAGGTGCGGAGGTTAACTTCTTCTTCAAAATTTGGAATGCTGATTCGTGTGTGGGTTCCCAAATGAACTTCTTGCCCTTGTGAGTCAGTGCAGTCAAAGGACGCGCAATCAGAGAAAATCCTTCGATAAACCTTCGATAATAACCGGCGAGACCTAGAAATTGACGAATATGCGTTGGAGTAGTGGGGGTCTCCCACTTGCTGATGGCTTCAATCTTGGCGGGATCAACTTTGATACCCTGGTCGCTCACAACATGACCCAAAAACTGTACTTCCTTCAACCAAAATTCGCACTTGGAGAATTTGGCGTAAAGTTGCTCTTGTCTTAAGAGTTCAAGCACTAGCCGAAGGTGTTGCTCATGTTCTTCTTCGCTCTTAGAGTAGATGAGGATATCATCTATGAAGACGATAACAAACTTATCCAAGTAAGGCTTGCAGACACGATTCATAAGATCCATGAACACGGCAGGTGCATTTGTCAAACCGAATGGCATCACGAGGAACTCATAATGACCATAACGGGTCCTGAATGCAGTTTTCATCACGTCACTTTCCTTCACCCTCAGCTAGTGATATCCGGATCGCAAATCGATCTTTGAATAAATGCTCGATCCTTGTAGTTGATCAAAAAGATCATCAATTCGTGGAAGAGGATATCGATTCTTGATAGTCAATTTGTTGAGTTCACGGTAGTCGATACACATACGGAAGGATCCATCCTTCTTCTTTACAAACAACACAGGTGCGCCCCAAGGCGAGAAGCTTGGTTGGATAAACCCTCGATCTAATAGCTCTTGTAGTTGACTCTGTAATTCTTGCATCTCGGAAGGTGCGAGTCTATAAGGTGCGCGAGCTACAGGTGCAGCTCCTGGCACTAAGTCAATCTGAAACTCTACTGCTCTCTGCGGCGGTAATCCAGGCAATTCCTCTGGGAAGACATCAGAAAATTCGTTCACAATTCGAACGTCGTTCACGTTCTTCATCTCAGTTTCTACCGCTTTCACATGTGCTAGGACAGCAAAGTGTCCCTTCTTCATAATCTTTTGCGCTTTCACGCAACTAATGAGGTTTAACTTCGAGGTACATCTCTCTCCATAGATAACCAGTGGTTCGCCATCTCCTTGTGGTATGCGAAGTGCTTTATCTCCACAGATAACATCGGCCTTTATCTTGCTCAACCAATCCATACCGACGATCACGTCAAAACTTCCCAGTTTGATAGGTATCAAATCAATTTCGATATTTGCACCAGCTATGTTGATAATAGCTCCACGTCTAATATGGTCAACCTTTTCAAGTTTTCCATTGGCGACCTCGACAAGCATACTTTCCTTCAAAGGAACTAACGACCAATCTAACTTATCACAAAAATGTCTACACACATAGCTCCTATCGGCACCAGTATCAAATAGGACAGAAGCTAAAAGATTGTTGATCTTGAATATACCTGTCACCAAGTCGGGGTTGTCGCGAGCGTCCCTTGCATTAACATTGAAGGCTCTAGCACGAGGTGGTCCGCCATCCTTACGCTTGTTAGGACACTCGTTTCTGAAATGGCCCGTCTTTCCACATTCGTAACACTTCTTAGGCCCATTGTTGTTGTGGTTTGGCTTCACATTCAAAGTGGTAACCTTGCAATCCTTGCCAACATGTCCAGATCGTTGGTACTTCTCACAGATAACATTGCAATACCCAGTGTGGTGCTTGTAGCACCTATTGCATTGTGGTAAGGTTCCTTTGTAGTTCGGATTGGTGCGGTTGTTGTTGTTGGGGTTGGTGTTGTTGTTGTGCATGTTGTTGTTTTGCCTGAACCCTTCATGTCGTTTTGCCGGGTTTTGATCATAGTTCCTACCCCTGTTGTTGTTGTGGTTGTTGTCCCATTTCCTCTTTTCACCACTAACAGTTTCGAACTTAGCCTTCTCCGGCTCGTCAAGGATGATTTGATTCAAGAGAGTATGCGCCATGCGCATTGCTTCGGGAACACTTGGTGGCTTGGATGAGGTAACATTACCCTTGATGGACTTGGGAAGTCCCGAGAAGTATTTCTCCAAACGCTTAAATTCGGGGGTGACCATGGTTGGACACATAAGAGCCAATTCCAAAAACCTACGGTTGTAGCTGTTAAGGTCGTTCCCTACGGTTTTCAATTGCATAAATTCGATTTCCATCTTTTGAATCTCGGTTCTCGGACAGTATTCCTCGATCATAGCACATTTAAATTCTTCCCAAGGCGTAGCATACGCCTCATCAATTCCTTTCGCTTGGGCCATGGTATTCCACCATGTGAGCGCGCCATCAGACAGCGTGCAAGATGCAAATTTCGTTTTGTTAGCCTCAGAACAATTGCTAACCCTGAATACCGATTCCAACTTTTCGAACCATCTGGTGAGACCGACGGGTCCCTCAGTGCCACTGAAGTAGTGTGGCTTGCAGTTTTGAAATTCCTTGTAAGTACACCCATCTCGGACGACAGGTGGATTGACAGGCGGTGGTGGTGGAACTTGGGGTTGTCTTTCAGCTAGTGCAGCAGCGACTCGCTCGTTAATCATTTCCTCAATTTGTGCCGCGGTGGGGATAGATCTCCCGTTGGCCATGATGTTCTATAAACATTTTGACTCAAGTCAAAATCCATTATGCAAATAATAATAGTACATTATATAACAACCAACATGAAAACAGCACAACACATGTTGATTAAATAACGCAAGCAGATATAGGTACCACAAAACCATGAGATGATAACGTAAATAGAACACTTGCGCAAGAAGTAAGCAACACAAATTCCATTCATTAATGATAATAAGTTCATACATTACAATAAGTTCGTACATTACATAAGTGAAATATGAAATTACAAAAGAAATTACAATACAGAATCTAGTACTAAGTCCTACGGTGATGGTGGGTACAAGATGTCCAAAACATGAGCCAACTGCTCCTCGAGCTCAGTAACTCGAGTCTGGAGAATCTCAATCTCCCGCCTCATTTCCTCATTAGAGGAAGGTGATGGGGCAGGTGGTGCTGGCGGTGCAGGTGGAGCTGGTGGTGCTGAAGTGGATGGTCCGGCTCTGGGTGGAGACGGTAATATCTGTGGGTCGGCGGGGTACGGCACCAGCCGTTTACGAGCAGTGATCCTACGACGCCGACCATAAGCGTCAGTGACAGTACGACCAGGAATTATGCCAGCAAAGCGATACCGCTTCTTCGGCGGGGTAGAAGGTACCTGAATCGGTCGGTCAGCGGGATCCTCCTCATCACTGGAGTCGTCAGATGAGGTGTCGTCTGAAGAAGCATCGGTGGAAGAACCGTCGTCTGAATCATGCGGTGGTGGCGCGGGTGGCTCAACATATCCGAAAGCGGCCAACATCTGTCGGTGTCGGCCTGGCGTAATCACGGCTAAGTGGTCGTCGGCAGTGCGTCGGCAAGGTGTGCGCCAGTGGTTACGGAAGGGACCTTCCCCGAACTCCGCGGGGATCTCCATGCCACCAATGCGAGCCAGTTGCCTCAGGGATCTGGAAGAAGACGCCGGGATAGGCACACTAGAGCTAGCTCCAGAACTAGAGGCGCCGGGGTCGCCAGTGGGTGTCGGGGCCGGAATGTCAGCAGCAGCAGCAGCAGCAGCAACAGGTGCAGCAGTGGGAGGAACAACGGGGCCTGAGCCGCTCGGGATGTCAGTAGGTGGAACGTCCGACATCTGAACAAGGAAAAATAAATTTTCCATGTCAGTATGTCATAAAACAAGCAAATAATAGGCCAACAGTTTAAATCATGTATAACAATAAGTAGCATGGCAATATCAGTAATCGTACGAAACTAGCATGCAATCGAAAGCAAGTAATAGCATGCAGTAGTGAAATCATGTAGTAGCATACGGCATATAGCAGTAACAGTAAGCAGCAGCATGCAGTAAGTTCAGCGGAAACAAGTAAACTAACAAGTTGTAGATTAGCCCTATTAGTGAATCCTACTCGGGTCGGTCTTAGACTCACTAATGCATCCTAATTCCCTACAACCAATGCTCTGATACCAAATGTGACTCCCCGTACTAAATCATCATGTACGGACCATCAACAACAGGATCATTACAAGGTTAAGTACTATATGCGTTTTCAAAACAGAGTTTGTATTCATTAATAAAAGTGACGTCATAACATACGTCAATTGTTTTACAAATCAAAAGTATGCTTCGCTAAGTAGAAGCATTAAATAGGTGTACGTGACCATAATGGTCGTTACATAACATAAGTTCATAAGTAAAAAGTTTGAATGCAACATAAGTAGTCATGCGATAACAACTCTAGGCAGCGGGTTCTACAGCACGACTAGTAAGATAGCGGAAGCGACTTCAAGCACCTGAGAAAATACATGCTTAAAAAGGTCAACACAAAGGTTGGTGAGCTATAGTTTAAGTATAACAGTAACGTAAGTAGGCCACGAGATTTCAGTGCTACAACGAGCGTTTCAAAAGTATGTAAAAGTATATGCTTAACCGTGGGCACCCGGTAACTAACTTAACGTTTAATGTACCCCCTTAAAGTGCACTTGGCAAGTGCGTATAACCTCGAAGTATTAAACACTCGTTAAATGCTAGCGCTACTAGCCCGAGTGGGGATGTCAAACCCTATGGATCCATATCTAAGATTCGCGTTCACGGTTCAAAAACCAATGATTAAACGTTACCGAGCTAAAGGGAATGTTTCTGCCGTTATATAACCCACACATATATAAAGTTTAAGTACTCGTGCCTAGTATGTAAAACATAAAATCCGCATGCATTCTCAGTTCCCAAAATAAGTTAAAGTAAAAAGGGAATGCTATAACTCACAATGATTAGTAGTAATGGTAAGGTAGTAGTCGGAAAGTGGTGTGCAAGTAACGGTCCAAACGTCCTCAACCTAAGTCAAATAGCACTAAGTCAATAAGTCGTCTCAAAGGGTTTACAAGTACGTAATTAAGGTCATAAGGGTCATCATCAATCATCATTAAACAAAAGGTAACAAGTAAGACTCGTTTATGAAAGTCGTTTAAAACAAAGGCTGACTTCGGTCAGTCACCACGGCCTCTACCCTTACTGAATTAAGGTGAGACCAGTGGTCATGGCTCCGTCTATGAGTCCCTTAAGTGTGGTAAAATTTACAGAAGCAAACTCGTCTTGGTTTGACCGTGGCGACGGTCTAAGTGCGAGTGGGTCAGAAATTTCTGCACAACGTTAAAGGACATGGTAACGATCGGAGGGCCATAAATCCTAAACCGTAACTCGGATTAAGACGAGTCCTATATGAAAAGTTATCTACTCGAAAAGTTCTATCTAAAAATCAAGGTTAGAACAGCCCAGGTCTACTGGTCTGTTCCAGAAGCATCAGGTCAGTAGGTTTTGGACAGAACAGTGGGTTTTGGAGAGTTCCGGTTGTCTCGGTGCTTGATGTTCATCACGGTTCTCATCCTTGATGCGTATAGCTTCAAGTGTACAACTCGTTGATGTGTTAACATCATTTTGACCAAGGTTTGTCCATCATAACTCAAGTGCAAGTGTTGTAAGTGTTTGATGAACCAAGGTTACATGTAAGTTTATGAACAAGTTCATGAACACTAAGAAAGATCACAACCAAGTGTTGGATCCATGATACTTGCACCAAAGTGTAAGCTCTTGTTGGTTTCATGTCCTTGTTCAAATGTGTAGTAAGCAACTAACAATAAGAAATAAAGAAAATGAATGATAAGCCTAAACCAACCATGAAGGTGGTATTCTAGTAACATACAACAAACAAGAACACAAGTAACAATTATAAAGATTATAAACTTTAAATCTTTTGAAACAAAATATGTAGAACATAACTAGATAGATTATGTTCTTGGATGTTCTTGTTATAACAAGATAAAGATGAAGAATCAAAACTAGAAAGTTTGATCTTGTAACTTAGTAAATAAAGACAAGTAAGTAAGTAAATAATAACTAGTAACTTACAAGTAATCAACCTTAAACAAGAACAAGTAACAATTTAACAATAAAGAATGATGATGAAGATGGATTGGAAATCGGTTTTGGTTGAAGAAAAAGAAGAGAAATAAAGTTCATACACTTACAAGAACTAGAGAAAGTTTGAGAGAAAATGAAGCAAGTTTGTGTGTGTGTATTTGAGAGAGTAACAAGTGAGCAAGTAGTAATGAAAAATGAAACTAAAATGCCCATCTAATGGCCTAAAGGCCACGACTTTCTGCAGCAAAAAGGAGGGAAGAAGAAGTCTTATGGTTACTTGTATGTAAAGCTTGAAAAAGTTGGGTAAAAGGGTGGTGTTCATGGGGATAATGAGCCAACTATATTCCAATTCTATGTAACCAACTAGTTTAAGTTCAAGTATCATACTTACATGTAAACATGGGCTAGTTTAATCCATAATATAAGTAGGGTGGGCTTACACTAGTCCATTAACACTTAAAAGGCCCAAGTTGCAAGTAGTTAGCAAGTAATCCAATAAAAGTCCATCTTAAGCCCAAGTAACTAACTAAAAGCCTTAGTTAATTAAAATGATTAATAAAATTAATCATGAATGTAAATAATATCTTAAAATATTATTCGTGCAAGTTCCGGGTGTCACAAAGATGTTTCGGGCATTTAAAGTTCAAGTACGGGCAATTAAAGCAACATGTAAATGTAATAACATACATTCGTTTAATCAAGCGTATTAATAATAATAATTATTAATAAATAACGTTGGAAAAACCAGGGTCGTTACACATTGCACCACCTATCATCGTACACCACTATTCCATCTTCAAACTTAATCACCACTTTATCAACCCTTCTACTTGTTTCATTGTATGCTTTTATCATCAAAGATAAAACCCACAAACCATCATCGAGATTCGACAACCCTCATCACTAAACCTTCATTATTACTACGTTTTTTATTTTATTTATTCCTGTCTAAACAGAGAACGTTGTCATTTTTCTGTTTCTTTTCGCTGAATCAACAACACCAACACCTCGTTTCTTTTTTCGCTACAGCAACTGCACCTGTCCTTCTTCTATCAAGCACCTCTTAACAAAAGGAAAGGTTACAATTTAAAATCTTGCCAACTTGATTATAGAAATATTAATACATGTGTTTTATTAAATATTTGTTGGACAAGTTAGAACATCATGGCCGACATTTACCTTTACACCACATCTATTACTTTTGGCGTTTAATAAATATATATAAAACTAAGAAGAAAACCAATTTCCCTATTTGATTATTGAAGATGATAGGCTGCTGGGCTTCATATATATTTCCGGTTGGGCTGAGATTGAGCCAGTTTTTGTAGTAGGTCGATTGAATTAAATGGGCCGTAATTATATTTTGTTGGGCCGAAGAAATCATGGGCCAAATTATAGTGTTAATACCCATTTACTGTTGCTGCCATTATCGTTTAGATCCAGTTGCTGCAGCTACAACTTATTTTTTTTTGTGCTTACTCGATCAGTCACAGGCCGATAGAGGAGAAAGAAAGATGAGATTATGATGTGATGATGATGATATGCCCGATGATTTGATGATACTTTAAGATGATGATAACGATCTGTTTAGATAATGATGCTAGGCATGATGTTAGATGAATTACATAATTTAATGATCATGATGAATGAAGATAGGTATGAGTATGATAATGATGATGGAAGTTGTTAAAATGATTATGATGATGACATATAAACCGTAAGTAAACATGAATAATGATGATGTTAGATATAGTTAAGATGATTAAAATGAGGACGTAGTATTCGACAAGTATAAGATGTATGATGATTAAGATAATGGGATGATCATGATAATCGTATAATGATGATGAGGATATGATAAAGATGATTAATTGTATAAAGGGTGATAATTAGTGATGGTAATCAGGAGGTTAACAGAGACATTGATGATGATCACAAGGAGTCTATGTTGATGATGGTTTAAAAAGGAAAATGATAAACAGCTTCGGTTAGGTTAAATAGAATTAAATTGTAAATTAAAACAAAAAGAACCAGATGGAGGGATGGTTAGAAATGTGTTTGTGTGAAACGAGAGGTCGTGGGTTCAATTCTGGCAGTGACAGTTTCCTTTATTTTTGAAGCTTATTAATTCTCTTAAGGTAGTATTATTGTTATTGTTGTTATTATTATTATTATTATTATTATTAGTATTAGTATTATTAGTATTATAATTATTAAGTATTATTATTTTTATTATTATCATTAACACATTATTATTAATAATATTATTATCATTATTATAATTATTAACATTATTATTATTATTATTATTATTATGATAACAAACAAATAATATTTAGATACAAATAATATCATGAAAATGATTAAGTTACAATGAATTATTATTATTTTAGTATTATTATAATTTTAACAAGCAAATGATATTTATATAAAAATATATTTTTTACATGTATCATCACTATATTAATATTACATATTGTTTTTAAATGAAATGTTATTATTATAAAATATTAATTAAATTACATATGAAGGATAAACATATTTTAATATAATCATATATGTAAATATTAATTATTTATCTAAAGTATATAAAATAGTTATAACTAATTTATTTATTAATATCACATACAAATTATTAAGTGTATTAATATATATGTATATATATATATATATATATATATATATATATATATATGTATATATATATATATATATATATACTTGCTTAATTGTTATTATAGGTTTTAATATATACACAAATGATATAGGTTCGTGAATCCGAGACCAACCCTGCATTGTTCAATTTAGTTATATGTATTTTTACTACAAAATACAGTATGGTGAGTTCATTTGCTCCCTTTTACTCTTTACATTTTTGGGACTGAGAATACATACGCTGTTTTTACAACTGCTTTATTAAATGCTTTCGAAATATATTTTGAACTGAGAATACATGAAATACTTTTATAAATGTTTGACGAGATAGACACATGCAAAACATTCCTCGAATGAATTATTATGCAGACAGAAGTTCTGTGGATTATTATTGAATTAGTTGGACGTTATAATTGCCACTAATTGTTGTGAATATTTTCCCCTGATTATTACTGCTTGGTAACCTAAGAATTAGAATCGGGTATGGTCCTAATTGACGCGAATCCTAAAGGTAGCTACCGGGTTTAACACCCCCACCCAGAATGTTTACTAGACGGAAGGGCTAGTGTAGTGACCCGAACTTCTCCATGTTTATATATATTAATTGAGATTGATATTTACATGACTAAATGTTTCCAATATGTTAAGCAATCAAACTTGTTAAGACTTGATTAAATGAAACAAGTTTCATATAGATAATTGATCACCCAAGTTGACCGGCGATTCACGAACGTTACAAAATTGTAAAAACTATATGTTGTGGAATATATAGACATATATATATGGTTGACATGATATTATGATGAGTAAGTATCTCACTAAGTATATTAACAATGTGTGATATACATAAGAAATGAGATTACTAAGTTAAGAAACTCGAAATGATATATATAACGATTATCGTTATGATAACGTCTACTAAATATATATGTATCATATTAAGATATTGATACACTATATTTAACATGATAAAATGATATTTAAATATATCATTAAGTGTGTTAACAATGAACTACATATGTAAAAACAAGACTACTAACTCAAGAATTACGAAACGAGACTTATATGTAACGATTATCGTTGTAACGATATTTTAATGTATATATCATATTAAGAGATATTCATACATAATAATATCATGATAATATAATAATTTAACATCTCATTTGATATAATAAACATTGGGTTAACAACATTAATTGAGATCGTTAACTTAAAGGTTTCAAAACAACACTTACATGTAACGATTAACGAAGACTTAATGACTCCATTAGAATGTATATACATGTTGTGTTTTGATATGTATTCTTACACTTTTGAAAGATTTAAAGAGACATATCAAAGTACTTCTACTTAACCAAAATACTTACAATTACATCCTCGTTCAGTTTCATCAACAATTCTACTCGTATGCACCCGTATTCGTACTCGTACAATACACAGCTTTTAGATGTATGTATTATTGGTATATACACTCCAATGATCAGCTCTTAGCAGCCCATGTGAGTCATCTAACACATGTGGGAACCATCACTTGGCAACTAGCATGAAATATCTCATAAAATTACAAAAATATTAGTAATCATTCATGACTTATTTACATGAAAACAAAATTACATATTCTTTATATCTAATCCATATATCAACGAACAAAAACACCTACAAACACTTTCATTCTTAAATTTTCTTTATCTAATTGATCTCTCTCAAGTTCCATCTTCAAGTTCTAAGTGTTCTTCATAAATTCCATAAGTATAGTTTCATAAAAATCAAGAATACTTCCAAGTTTGCAAGTCTACTTCCAAGCTTTCTAATCCATTCCAAGTAATCATCTAAGATCAAGGAACCTTTGTTATTTATAGTAAGTTATCTTTCTAATTCAAGGTAATATTCATATTCAAACTTTGATTCAATTTCTACAACTATAACATTCTTATTTCGAGTGAAAATCTTACTTGAACTGTTTTCGTGTCATGATTCTGCTTTAAGAACTTTCAAGCTATCCAAGGATCCTTTGAAGCTAGATCCATTTTTCTCATTTCCTTTAGTTTTATCTAGAAAGTTTGAGGTAGTAATGATGTTCATAACATCATTCGATTCATACATATAAAGCTATCTTATTCAAAGGTTTAAACTTGTAATCACTAGAACATAGTTTAGTTAATTCTAAACTTGTTCGCAAACAAAAGTTAATCCTTCTAACTTGACTTTTAAAATCAACTAAACACATATTCTATATCTATATGATATGATAACTTAATGATTTACAACCTAGAAACACGATGAACACCATAAAATCGGATATACGCCGTCGTAGTGAAACCGGGGGCTGTTTTGGTTTGGATAATTAAAAACTATGATAAACTTTGATTTAAAAGTTGTTCTTCTGGGAAAATGATTTTTCATATGAACATGAAACTATATCCAAAAATCTTGGTTAAACTCAACGTGAAAGTATGTTTTTCAAAATGGTCATCAAGATGTCGTTCTTTCGACGGAAATGACTACCTCTTTAGTAATTGACATGTAACTTAAATTTCCGACTATAAACCTATACTTTTTCTGTTTGGATTCTTAAATTAGAGTTCAATATAAAACCATAGCAATTTGATTCACTCAAAACGGATTTAAAATGAAGAAGTTATGGGTAAAACAAGATTGGATATTTTTGATCTTTTTAGCTACGGGAAATATTTAACAAATCTATACAAATCATATCCTAGCTAAATTATATTGTATTATACATGTATTCTAATATATTATGTAATCTTGGAATACCATAGACACGTATGCAAATGTTTTGACATATCATATCGACCCATGTATATATATTATTTGGAACAACCATAGACACTCTATATGCAGTAATGTTGAAGTTAGCTATACAGGGTTGAGGTTGATTCTAAAAATATATATACTTTGAGTTGTGATCTAGCCTGAGACGTGTATACACTGGGTCATGGATTGATTCAAGATAATATATATCGATTTATTGCTGTACATCTAACTGTGGACAACTAGTTGTAGGTTATTAACAAGGACAGCTGACTTAATACACTCAAATCTTTAAAACATAATAAAAATGGTTGTAATTATATTTTGATCATACTTTGATATATATGTACATATTTGTATAGGTTCGTGAATCGATCCATGGCCAAGTCTTATTTCCGAGGAAGGAAATATCTGTGAAAGTGAGTTATAGTCCCACTTTTAAAATCTAATATTTTTGGGATGAGAATACATACAGGTTTTATAAATGATTTACAAAATAGACACAAGTACGTGAAACTACATTCTATGGTTGAATTATCGAAATCGAATATGCCCCTTTTTATTAAGTCTGGTAATCTAAGAATTAGGGAACAGACACCCTAATTGACGCGAATCCTAAAGATAGATCTATTGGGCCTAACAAACCCCATCCAAAGTATCGGATGCTTTAGTACTTCGAAATTTATATCATATCCGAAGGGTGTCCTGGAATGATGGGGATATTCTTATATACGCATCTTGTTAATGTCGGTTACCAGGTGTTCACCATATGAATGATTTTTATCTCTATGTATGGGATGTGTATTGAAATATGAAATCTTGTGGTCTATTGTTACAATTTGATTTATATATGTTAAACCTATAACTCACCAACATTTTTGTTGACGTTTAAAGCATGTTTATTCTCAGGTGAATATTAAGAGCTTTCGCTGTTGCATACTAAAATAAGGACAAGATTTGGAGTCCATGTTTGTATGATATTGTGTAAAAACTGCATTCAAGAAACATATGTCGATGTAATATATTTCTATTATAAAACATTATGTAATGGTCGTGTGTAAACATTATATTTTAGATTATCATTATTTGATAATCTACGTAATATTTTTAAAACCTTTATTGATAAAATAAAGGTTATGGTTGTTTTAAAAATGAATGCAGTCTTTTAAAAACGTCTCATATAGAGGTCAAAACCTCGCAACGAAATCAATTAATATGGAACGTTTATAATCAATATAAACGGGACATTTCAGTTGGTATCCGAGCATTGGTCTTAGAGAACCAGAAAATTTGCATTAGTGTGTCTTATCGAGTTTGTTAGGATGCATTAGTGAGTCTGGACTTCGACCGTGTTTTCTTTAAAAATGATTGCTTAACATTTTTGTTGGAAACTATATATTTTTAACATGTAAATATTATGTGATATATTAATCTCTTAACATGTTTGATATTGTGTGATAGATGTCTACCTCTAGCACAAATCCCATTGACTCACCTAATAATAACGAAGAGTCGAATATATATTGGCAAGATTCACAAGTTCCCGAAGAACCGGAAGAAGAGGAAACGGAACCGGAAGAAGAGGAACCTGAAGAAGAGGAACCAGAAGAAGAGGAACCGGAAGAAGAAGAGGTTCCGGAGGGGGGAATAGTAGGAACCACAGAAAACCGGTCAAATAAAAGAAAATCCTCAACCAATGGACCAAAGTTAATAATGGTCAATGGTGTTTCCGCTAAGGAAGCAAAATATTGGGAAAATTACCAATTTTCTGATGAATCGGATCCTGATGAGGATTCCGATGATGTTATAGAAATTACCCCGACCCAATTTAATGAGGCAAAAGAAAATAATAAGGGAAAATGCATCAAAATAAATAAATCTGATTCCGACCCCGATGAACTTTATATGTACTGTCAACACCCGTATTTTCAATATCGTGACAATAACCCAGGAACCTCTAAACCACCAGGTTTTTCTAAACCAATGTGGAAAATGACGACTTGTATTAGAGGAACATCATATATCCCTAGAAGATTAGGAAAAAGAACCTAGTCCGAAGAAGAAGAAACCAGTGATTCAGATTAGAGGGGTGTGAGCATGTTGTGTAATAAATGTATTGTAGTGTGCTTGTACTTTTATGTTCTATGTAAAAATTGCTTGTATTGTTTGTTATTATGAATCTAATCCTTGTCTATTTTACAGTATAAAAAAAAATGGACGTTAAGGGTAGACAACCGAATATTTTAGAAGACCTACCAGAGGATATGATTGAGAAAATCTTGTCTAGAGTCGGTTAGAATTCATCAGCACATTTAGTTATGGCGAAATTAACTT
Organism: Rutidosis leptorrhynchoides; assembly: GCF_046630445.1. Lineage (NCBI taxonomy): Eukaryota > Viridiplantae > Streptophyta > Magnoliopsida > Asterales > Asteraceae > Rutidosis > Rutidosis leptorrhynchoides. The sequence goes on from NC_092339.1 coordinate 301,906,315, forward strand.
GTCAAACATTTGAAAGACTTTCCAGAAATGCCTAGTTTATAAAAGGCTTTCCTTTGATCGGTGGGGTATATCACATTGGGGAGACTTTAAGTTACGCCGTGTTTTCTTTAAAGCATTAAATGCGGGGAACCCGAATGCAATTTTACCCTACGGGTTAAGAACCTATTTTGACTCAACATATCCCAACATAGGATTTTGTGAATTAGAAAGAGCTTCTAACCTGCAACATAAAGAAGCATGCTATGCTTACGGGTTAGTGATGTTCGCTTCTTACCAAAGTGAGAAAAAGAACATCGGATTGCAGCTTTTAAATAAAACTTTCCCACAAGTGACGGATTTAGTAGTTGGGGTGAGAAACAAGGTTTTTAGATTATTACGGGGCTGTTGGAAATTACGAAACCCTCGTCCTTTTGACGACATTACAACATGCTGCCTAGCCAATGGTCATAACGGTTATTTTCCACAAGATCAAGGATGGGAAGTCGTCTTAGTAAAACCAGAATGCATGACTTGTTTCTGGACTTATGAATTACGTGTCTTTATTTCCTTTGCTGAACAACTTACGTATTAACTAGATTTATCTTCAAAACTGTCCTGTATCATAGTGTACTATATTTCATGTTATATGTAATATAGCGAAGTTGTAAGTTTGAAGAATATTTGTATGTGATATATTATTATAATCAGTTTTTCATATGGAATTGTAGTAGTTGAATTGTATATTAGCTACTAAGTATGAACTTAACGGGTAGGTAGTACCCGAATTTAAACTTATAAAACGCTAATATGAAGAAAAAGCTTTTATAAATGAGTTCATATTATGCTACGAGATACTATTGACTACTCTTAATATTCTGTATGATTAACTTGTTTCATTTGACTATTTTGAAGAGAATGGCACCGACTACTCAACACACCTTGAATATGAGCGAAGAGGAATTTCGTGCCTTTCTTGCTTCAAACATAGCCGCAGTACAGGCCGCGCTACATACCAACAATAACTTTGAATCTAGCAATACAGCTAACGGCGCAAGAAATCGTGTAGGATGCTCCTACAAGGAATTCACTGCCTGCAAACCTTCAGAATTTGATGGGACCGAAGGACCAATCGAATTGAAACGGTGGACCGAGAAAGTTGAATCGGTGTTTGCCATAAGTAAGTGTGCTGAAGGAGACAAAGTGAAGTACGCTACGCATACCTTCACAGGTATTGCGTTAACATGGTGGAATACCTATCTAGAGCAAGTGGGATAAGATGCTGCTTACGCGCTACCGTGGTCAGCATTCAAGCACTTGATGAACGAGAAGTACCGTCCCAGAACCGAGGTTAATAAGCTCAAGTCAGAACTTAGAGGGTTACAAACACAGGGATTCGATATTACTTCGTACGAAAGAAGATTCACAGAATTGTGCCTATTGTGTCCGAGAGCGTTCGAAGATGAGGAAGAGAATATCGACGCGTTTGTGAAAGGGTTACCGGAGAGAATCCAAGAAGATATAAGTTCACACGAGCCTGCCTCCATACAAAAGGCATGTAGAATGGCTAACAAACTAGTGAACCAGATTGAGGGAAGAATTAAAGAACAGGCGGCCGAAGAGGCCAACGTGAAGCTAGTCAAAAGAAAGTGGGAGGAAAATGGTGATAAGAGTCACCAAAATAACAACAACTATCCCAACATTCGCAACATCAATCACAACTACAACAAACGGCAAAACAACAACAACAACAACAACTAGAACAATCTTCCCAACAACAATAATAACCGCAACAACAACAACAATCAGAAGCAGCTATGCCAAAGGTGTGAAAAGTATCACTCGGGGTTCTGCACAAATTTTGAAACAAGTGTAAAAGAAATGGTCATAGCGCGGCGAAGTGTGAGGTCTACGGACCAGGGGTTAACAGAACGAAAGGAATAAATGGTATCGGAACGAGTAATGGCGGAGCAAGTAGTGTCGGAGCAAGTTATGCCAATGTAGTTTGTTATAAATGTGGAAAACCGGGCCACATTATTAGAAATTACCCGAACCAGGAGAACACGAATGAACAAGGCCGCAGAAAAGTTTTCAATATTAATGCGGCAGAGGCACAGGAAGACCCGGAGCTTGTTACGGGTACGTTTCTTATTGACAATAAATCTGCTTACGTTTTATTTGATTCGGGTGCGGATAGAAGCTATATGAGTAGAGATTTTTGTGCTAAATTAAGTTGTCCATTGACACCGTTGGATAGTAAATTTTTACTCGAATTAGCAAATGGTAAATTAATTTCAGCAGATTATATATGCTGGAATCGAGAAATTAAACTGGGTAGCGAAATATTTAAGATTGATTTGATACCAGTAGAGTTAGGGAGTTTTGATGTAATAGTTTGCATGGAATGGATGAAGGAGATGAAAGCAGATATCGTATGTTACAAAAACGCAATTCACATTGTACGAGAAGAAGGAGAACCCTTAATGGTGTATGGAGAAAAGGGCAACACGAAGCTACATCTTATTAGTAATTTGAAGGCACAAAAACTAATAAGAAAAGGTTGCTATGCTGTTCTAGCACACGTCGAGAAAGTACAAACTGAAGAAAAGAGCATCAATAATGTTCCCGTCGCAAAAGAATTTCCCGATATATTTTTGAAAGAATTACCAGGACTACCTCCACATCGATCTGTTGAATTTCAAATAGATCTTGTACCAGGAGCTGCACCAATAGCTCGTGCTCCTTACAGACTCGCACCCAGCGAGATGAAAGAACTGCAAAGCCAACTGCAAGAACTATTAGAATGTGCTTTCATTCGACCAAGCACATCACCATGGGGAGCTCCTGTTTTGTTTGTCAAGAAGAAGGATGGTACATTTAGGTTATGTATTGACTACAGAGAGTTGAATAAACTTACCATCAAAAACCGTTATCCACTGCCGAGAATTGACGACTTATTTGATCAACTACAAGGCTCATCGGTTTATTCGAAAATCGATTTACGTTTTGGATATCATCAAATGCGAGTAAAGGAGGATGATATTCCAAAAACTGCTTTTAGGACGCGTTATGGTCATTACGAGTTTATGGTTATGCCATTTGGATTGACTAACGCACCAGCTATGTTCATAGACCTTATGAACCGAGTGTGTGGGCCATATCTTGACAAGTTTGTCATTGTTTTCATCGATGACATACTTATTTACTCAAAGAATGATCAAGAGCACGAAGAACATTTGAGAAAAGTGCTAGAAGTATTGAGGAAAGAAAAACTGTACGCTAAGTTTTCAAAGTGTGCATTTTGGTTGGAAGAAGTTCAATTCCTAGGTCACATAGTGAACAAAGAAGGTATCCAGGTGGACCTGGCAAAGATCGAAACCGTTGAAAAGTGGGAAACCCCAAAAACTCCGAAGCATATACGTCAATTTTTAGGATTGGCTGGTTACTACAGAAGATTCATCCAAGATTTCTCCAAAATAGCAAAACCCTTGACTGCATTAACACATAAAGGGAAGAAATTTGAATGGAAGGATGAACAAGAGAAGGCGTTTCAGTTATTGAATAAAAAGCTAACTACGGCACCTATATTGTCATTGCCTGAAGGGAATGATGATTTTGTGATTTATTGTGACGCATCAAAGCAAGGTCTCGGTTGTGTATTAATGCAACGAACGAAGGTGATTACTTATGCGTCTAGACAATTGAATATTCACGAGCAAAATTATACGACTCACGATTTGGAATTGGGTGCTGTTGTTTTTGCATTAAAGACTTGGAGGTATTATTTATATGGGGTTAAAAGTATTATATATACCGACCACAAAAGTCTCCAACATATATTAAATCAGAAGCAACTGAATATGAGACAACGCAGGTGGATTGAACTGTTGAATGATTATGATTTTGAGATTCGATACCACCCGGGGAAGGCGAATGTGGTAGCTGACGCTTTGAGTAGAAAGGACAGAGAACCTATACGGGTAAAAGCTATGAATATAATTATTCGTACTAACCTTACTACTCAAATAAAGGAGGCGCAACAGCGGGTTGTAAAAGAAGGAAAGTTGAAGAATGAGATAACCAAAGGATCAGAGAAACATCTTAATATTCAGGAAGATGGAACCTGATATAGGGCTGATAGAATTTGGGTACCAAGGTTTGGAGATGTGAGAGAAATGGTACTTAAAGAAGCACATAAAACCAGATATTCAATACATCCCGGAGCGGAGAAGATGTATAAAGATCTCAAGAAACACTTTTGGTGGCCGGGTATGAAAACCGATATTGCTAAATATGTAGGAGAATGTTTGACGTGTTCTAAGGTCAAAGCTGAACATCAAAAACCATCAGGTCTACTACAACAACCTGAAATCCCGGAATGGAAATGAGAAAACATTACCATGGATTTCATTACTAAATTGCCAAGGACTGCAAGTGGTTATGATACTATTTGGGTAATAGTTGATCGTCTCACCAAGTCAGCACACTTCCTGCCAATGAGAGAAGATGACAAAATGGAGAAGTTGGCGCGATTGTATTTGAAGGAGGTTATCTCCAGACATGGAATACCCGTCTCTATTATCTCTGATAGGGATGATAGATTTGTTTCAAGGTTCTGGCAGACGTTGCAACAAGCATTGGGGACTCGTCTAGACATGAGTACTGCCTATCATCCACAAACTGATGGGCAGAGTGAAAAGGATGATACAAATGCTTGAAGACATGCTACGAGCATGTGTTATTGATTTCGGAAACAGTTGGGATCGACACCTACCGTTAGCAGAATTTTCCTAAAACAACAGTTATCATTCTAGTATTGAGATGACGCTGTTTGAGGCACTTTATGGTAGAAAGTGCAAGTCTCCGATTTGTTGGAATGAAGTGGGGGATAGACAGATTACTGAAGGTATTTCGTATGCCCGAGAGACATACTAAATTAATGTGGCTGACGTGTTATGATCCAAGTCGGGTCATACCCAATAACAAACTTACCGACACCTTATTTGTATTTGATTTTAACGATTGGTTCATTGATCAAATACGCGACACTTGAACTTTAAGAAAAATGGTTTTCTTAAATATTACTTGATGTGTATTATATAAATTATGGAATAATTTATATATTATGGATTTAATTATTTATAGGTTAAATAATTAATTTATTTATGTTACATTTTATATATATAAATTGGTTTTATATAATAAAATGTATATAATAAATGGAAGTTTTATAAAATGTGTTTTATAAAATCTAATTTTATAAAACAAACCATTTTATTTAAAAGAATTGGAAGTGGCATGGGAGTATGGAGTAAGCATGCTCTTTTGACTTGTCTTTTACCATGTTACTTCCATTCTAGGTGCATATTAACCAAGGCTCTCTTGGAGACCAAACACACATGCATTTACACATCAAAACATAAGTAAAAAAAACTGCACAAAGCTCTCTCCAAGAGCTGTTCTGGCCGTGGCCTTTTGGTGCACAAAAGGGTTTCATAATTTGGTTTTTGGAAGCTAAATTCAAGTGTCAACAAAACCTAACCAAAGTACAAGGTGTTGGTTACAAGTTTGGGGTATAATCTCTTGAGGTTTCATCCATTTGAAGCTCCATTCAACATCATCATCTTCATCACTTTCAACTAGCTTGGAATAGGTATAACATCTTATTCTTGCTTGTAGTTTGTAAGCTTATTTCTCAACTTGATCCTTTTCTTGGGATTTAACTTTTATATGGTTAAAGATATACAAGTTTCAATTGGTAATTTTACATGCTTCCGCTTTGAATGATTCTTAAAAGGTTTTAAGTATTATGAAAATTGTTAAATCCCAACAATGGTATCTAGAGCCGAAGTTGTTGAAATATGCTTCGAGATGGTTATTAAACCCACTATAATTTTGCATTCTATGAACATGCATGAAGTAGAATGTAAAATTTTCGGTTTTGGGTGGTTGTCATTTTGGCCAAAATCACTTGTGATTCTGCATTCTGTACTGCCAATCACTTGTGATTCTGTACTGCCAATCACTTGTGATTCTGTGTTGCCGATCACTTGTGATTCTGTATTGCCAATCACTTGTGATTCTGTGTTGCAGATCACTTGTGATTCTGTATTGCCTATCACTTATGTTGATGATGTTCACAATCTAAGCCTTGACCTTGTGTTTGGTTGCATGCATGGTTGATTGATATTTATTCAATTGGTTTGTAATAATATTTATTCATTTGGCATGTAATAATTCATTTGGTTATGTAATTTATTTTATATTTGGTATGTAAAATAGATTAGGTTGTAATTTCATTTTTTTAGACAAAATGTATTAGGATATATTTTGTAAAATGATGAAGAATGATGAAGACTTGAAGAACACATGAAGAAGCATTTGGATGCAAGGTCAAGTGGGAGATTTGAAATCTCCTACTTTGTGTTATAACCCCTTATCCGGTGGCATTTGTTTTCGGCTAAACAAATGTCTACCAAAATGGCTTGATTGTGAACATATTTGTTTTGCATGCATGGTTGTTTATTGTATGATTGTGGATTGTATGGTTGTTTGCTACAAGTTAATCACACAAGTTAACAACAAGCAAAATGGCAATTTAATTGGTTAAATTATACATTAATTAACGACATGCGAAACGTCAATTTAAATGGTTAAATTAAAAATGGCTAAAAGGACATTAATAAACGGTTATTAAGATCATGATTAGGATCATATATATAAAATGGTTTTTAGACATGAAATTGGCTTTTCATAATGAACTATACACCAAATGCATGTTGGTGTATGGCAAATGTTTTCTTAAACTAGAATTTATGAAAACTTAAAATCCCTTAACTAAAACAAGGTAAACAAGTTAAACGCCATCCTTTTGTGGAAACACTTAGACGTATTAGGAAACTCTTGATGGGATAAAGGTCACCTAACCATCATGAGCGAACTAATATGAATAAGGTACACTTCGCATACATGTGGGATAAAGGTCACCTAACCACTTGTATGTTAAGTCTACATGTTTACACAAGTAGGACGACTTGATTTGGGAATCATGAACTTAGGGCCACCGAAGCATGATGAACAAATAGGCGTTGATGGGATAAATATGCCATGCAAAAGGATTGCATGATCCCATAACTTAGAAGTTGCAAAAGGATTGCAATTGTCACATAAATAACTACCTAGCTAAATCAAATAACGGGATAAAGGTCACCTAACCGAAATTTGATTTACCGTTGGATTCTAAGATTTAATAAAACAATTAAAAATAAAAGGGTATTGTTTATTAAATTTAAAATCGATACTTAAAAGGACTTTGTTAAATTTTGTAGATGGCCGCAAATAACAACAACATGCAAAATGCACCACTTAACCTAAACAACCTATCGTTAAGGTCTCTCCTCGAGAAAGACAAACTCAACCATACGAACTTTATGGATTGGTTCCGTAATCTTAGGATTGTCCTCAAACTTGAGGACAAAGCGTATGTGTTGGAGGACCCTATTCCCGACCAACCGGATGAGGAAGATATAGAGGGCATGGCTTATTATGACAAGTATTGCGCCGATTCGGTGCAAGTCGCTTGTCTAATGCTTGGGACTATGATACCCGAACTCCAAAAGGATTTCGAACATCATAGTGCATATGACATGATTACGCAATTGAAGGAGATGTTCCTTCAACAAGCACGTGTCGAGCGCTTCGAAACGGTTCGAGCGCTACATGCATGTCGTATGGATGACACCCAATCCGTCTCCTCTTATGTCCTCAAAATGAAGAGCCTTATTGATCGTGCTAACCGTCTTAACCTAAACATATCAAATGAGTTAGCCACCGATCTTATCCTTAATTCCCTATCAAAAAGGTTTGATCAATTTGTAATTAATTACAATATGAATGGGATGGATAAGAGCATAGGTGAGCTTCACGGTTTGCTTAGAACGGCGGAAACTAGCATGGGTAAAAGGGCTTTACCCGTGTTAGCAATCGATCAAGGTGGGTCCAAAAGTAAGACCTCTAAGCCAAAGGTGGCTAAGAGAAAAGGACCCGCCTATCAAGGCAAAGGGAAAGGGAAGATGGTTACCCCAACCATCAACAAGGCTAAGAAGCAAAAGGTAGCCGAGAAGGCAAACCCCAAGGAAGACCCATGTTTCGGTTGCGGTGAGATGGGTCATTGGAAACGAAACTGTCCGGTCTACCTTAAGGAGTTGAAGGACAAGAGGGATGCAGGGCAAACCTCAGGTAATATATATATGGTATATATAGAGCTAAGTATTACTTCTTCTAATACATGGGTATTAGACACTGGATGTGGAACTCATATTTGCAATTCTTTGCAGGGGTTCAAAAGAAGTGATCATAAGGCGGGAACATCAAGTCTCTATATGGGCAATGGTGCAAAGGTGCATGTTAAAGCTCAAGGAGATTTTATTTTGAAGCTTCCAAGCGGATTGGAACTTATTTTAGAAAATGTTTTGTATGCTCCGGATTTGTGTAGAAACATTATTTCTATTTCTCGCTTAAAACAATGTGGTTACGTTGTTAATTTTATTGATGATGATATTCATGTTTCTAAAGATAATGTATTCTATTTCAAGGCTTCGCCTTCAAATGGAATTTATGAATTGGTTCATGATGACACATCATCTAGTAGCTCAATGTACCATACAAGCACCAAGAAACTCAAAAGGGATTTGAGTGATTCCTACTTATGGCATTGTCGCCTTGGTCACATAAACAAGAACCGAATACATACACTTCAAAAGAATGGACTTTTGAAATCAAATGAAATGGATTCGTTTGAAGTATGTGAATCTTGTTTACAAGGCAAGATGACTAAAGCACCTTTCAAAGGGACCTATGAAAGGGCTAAAGATTTATTGGGATTAATACATTCGGATGTATGTGGACCCTTTAAACCCATGACTAGGAAAGGTGAAAGATACTTTGTTACTTTCATTGATGACTTTAGTCGTTTCGGATATGTCTACTTATTAAGACACAAGGACGAAACGTTTGAAGCATTCAAAGAATATCAAAACGAAGTACAAAATCAACTCAATAAGACAATTAAGGTACTACGTACCGATAGAGGAGGTGAATACCTAAGCGATGCCTTCCAAGATCATCTTAGGAGTTGTGGGATTATCTCACAACTTACTCCACCCGGAACACCCCAACTTAATGGAGTTTCCGAAAGGAGGAACCGAACCCTAATGGATATGGTTCGATCTATGATGGCAAGAAGCTCGTTACCTCTGTCATTTTGGGGTTATTGTCTAAGCTCCGCGGCTCGTATTTTAAATATGGCCCCAACCAAGAAAGTGGAACGAACTCCTCATGAGATGTGGTTTGGAAAACCTCCTTCTCTATCATACTTAAAGGTATGGGGATGTGAAGCTTATCCTAAGCGTTACGTCCCTAATAAGTTGAATGCTCGATCCACGAAGTGTATCTTCATAGGATATCCCAAGGATGATATGGGATACTATTTCTATGATCCATACGAGCAGAATGTATTTGTTGCTCGAAAGGCGGAATTCCTTGAAACTAAGTTCCTAATGGAAGGAAATAGTGAAAGGAAGATAGATCTTGAAGAGGTTCAAGATCAAGTAGATGATACACAATTGGTTGACACTAGCACTCAACATGAAAATGTTGATAGTGATCAAATGAATGATCAAAATACACAAGGCATTCGTAGATCTGGTAGGATTAGCAATCCTCCTGAGAGATATGGGTTTCTCATAGATGGTTGCTATACGGTTGATTTGGATGAACCGACAAACTACGAAGATGCTTTATCAAGGATCGATAAAGATAAATGGCAGGAAGCCATGAACGCCGAGATGCAATCCATGTATGAAAACCAAGTTTGGGAACTTGTTGTGCAACCTCCTAGCTCCAAGCTAGTTGATTGCAAATGGCTTTTCAAGAAGAAAACCGACATACATGGAAACTTGGATACATATAAAGCTAGACTTGTTGCAAAAGGTTTCACTCAAACTCAAGGGGTTGATTATGATGAAACTTTCTCGCCTGTGGCAATGCTAAAGTCTATTAGGATATTATTTGCCATTGCTGCTCACTACGACTATGAAATATGGCAAATGGATGTCAAAACCGCTTTCCTAAATGGATATCTTATGGAAGATGTCTATATGGTCCAGCCTGAAGGTTTTGTTGATCCAAAATATCCTAAAAGTGTATGCAAGTTAAAGAAGTCAATCTACGGATTGAAACAAGCATCTAGAATGTGGAATCATCGTTTTAATGAGGAAGCCAAGAAATTTGGCTTCATTAAAAATGGTGATGAAGCTTGTGTATATAAGAAAGCTAGTGGGAGCACTATCATGTTCCTTGTACTATATGTGGATGATATATTATTATTTGGGAATGATATTACCACAATGCAAGGAGTCAAAACTTGGCTAAAGAGTTGCTTCTCCATTAAGGATCTTGGAGATGCACAATACATATTGGGGATAGGGATCTATAGGAATAGATCCAAGAGATTGATAGGTTTAAGTCAAAGTACATACATTGATAAAATCTTGAAAAGGTTCAAGATGGAAAACTCTAAGAAAGGTTTGGTACCTATTCAAAGAGGAACCGTTCTCAATTCATCTCAGTGTCCTACCACGAAAGATGAACAAGAGAGAATGAAGAAAGTCCCATACGCATCTGCCATTGGGTCTATCATGTATGCGATGATATGTACTAGACCGGATGTGTCATGCGCCCTAAGCTTGACAAGTAGATACCAGAATAACCCAGGAAACAGTCATTGGATTGCTGTTAAAAGTATATTGAAATACCTTAGGAGAACTAAGGATATGTTTCTAATATATGGGTCTGGTGAGGAGGAACTCGCCGTAAAAGGTTACGTGGACGCGAGTTTCCAAACTGATCGAGATGACTCTCGATCACAATCCGGTTATGTCTTCATGTTAAATGGTGGTGCGGTCTCTTGGAAGAGTTCGAAACAGGAGGTTGTTGCGTTATCCACTACAGAGTCGGAGTACATTGCCGCCTCACTGGCAGCTCAGGAAGCTGCATGGATGAAGAAATTCATCGACGACTTAGGAGTGGTCCCTTCCATTCAGGACCCTCTTGAGATCTTTTGTGACAACGAGGGTGCGATTGCTCAAATCAAGGAACCTCGTGCTCATCAAAAGACTCGTCACATTGAGCGGAGATTCAACTACATCAGGGATGAGGTTGAAAAGGGAAAGATATGTATTCACAAAGTTCACACAGATCATAATGTTGCGGATCCACTCACGAAGCTTTTACATGGGCCAAAACATGAGGGACATGTTTGTGCGTTAGGGCTTCGATATTCTAGTGATTGGAATTGATCTACTTTATGTATTGTAACGGAACGAATTAGTTCAAACTCATTAATATAATTATGGTATTAATTTAATTATGAGTCATGTTCCAATTTAGCATATTTCATCCATGAATAAACTATTATTCTAAATTCCGTAGTTGATCACATTTGTGGGAACAAGTGTGAGGTTTAGACTATTATGAACTCGGATTGGTATACATTCATAGGTTGAATGTGGGGCAAGGTTGCAACCAAGGTTCATAGATATTTGTGGGAAACAAATATTGGAAGACCCGCTCTCAAGAATTACTGTATAGAGCCTTTGTGGTTGATCACATGTAATCTTGAGTAAAGGCAAATATCATTGTATCCTCTGACCTGAGATACATATTGGGTTCGGATATTCACCTAGTACTGTGCCTTGATTCTTTTCTTCGCTATTCTGAAACATGGTAGTACATAAGGAAGAACTCAGGTATATTACAAAGTGTATATCTAGGACGTATGTAGTCAAGATGGAATTTGTCCCTCTTATTTGTTGAGAGTAAGATGTCTAAGGCCTGAAAAGTTAAATCTATAAGAGAGTGATCACTCTGTTTCTCTTGGATTTAACATGACATCTAGGACGAAAGGAAATAATGAAAGATTCACCTAATCATATTCGAGATGGGAACTCGAAAGGGATGATGTTATTGAATGGCACAAAGTCATAACATATTAGGGGTGATGGACGGTGTGTTAGGCTGTATCCATCACTTGCATTAATTTCTTATGTTTCTCGTGCAAGTGGGAGATTGAAGGTATTTTGTATGCCCGAGAGACATACTAAATTAATGTGGCTGACGTGTTATGATCCAAGTCGGGTCATACCCAATAACAAACTTACCGACACCTTATTTGTATTTGATTTTAACGATTGGTTCATTGATCAAATACGCGACACTTGAACTTTAAGAAAAATGGTTTTCTTAAATATTACTTGATGTGTATTATATAAATTATGGAATAATTTATATATTATGGATTTAATTATTTATAGGTTAAATAATTAATTTATTTATGTTACATTTTATATATATAAATTGGTTTTATATAATAAAATGTATATAATAAATGGAAGTTTTATAAAATGTGTTTTATAAAATCTAATTTTATAAAACAAACCATTTTATTTAAAAGAATTGGAAGTGGCATGGGAGTATGGAGTAAGCATGCTCTTTTGACTTGTCTTTTACCATGTTACTTCCATTCTAGGTGCATATTAACCAAGGCTCTCTTGGAGACCAAACACACATGCATTTACACATCAAAACATAAGTAAAAAAAACTGCACAAAGCTCTCTCCAAGAGCTGTTCTGGCCGTGGCCTTTTGGTGCACAAAAGGGTTTCATAATTTGGTTTTTGGAAGCTAAATTCAAGTGTCAACAAAACCTAACCAAATTACAAGGTGTTGGTTACAAGTTTGGGGTATAATCTCTTGAGGTTTCATCCATTTGAAGCTCCATTCAACATCATCATCTTCATCACTTTCAACTAGCTTGGAATAGGTATAACATCTTATTCTTGCTTGTAGTTTGTAAGCTTATTTCTCAACTTGATCCTTTTCTTGGGATTTAACTTTTATATGGTTAAAGATATACAAGTTTCAATTGGTAATTTTACATGCTTCCGCTTTGAATGATTCTTAAAAGGTTTTAAGTATTATGAAAATTGTTAAATCCCAACAATTACGGGTCCGGAGATAATACAAGAAACTACCGAGAAAATCATCCAAATTCAACAACGATTGAAAACCGCCCAGAGTCGACAAAAGAGCTACGCGGACAGTAAAAGAAAAGATATAGAGTTTGAAATTGGAGAAATGGTCATGCTTAAGGTTTCACCTTGGAAAGGCGTTGTTCGATTTAGTAAACGGGGGAAACTAAATCCAAGGTACATTGGACCATTCAAGATTATAGGTCATGTCGGACCAGTAGCTTACCAACTGGAGCTACCTCAACAACTCGCAGCTGTACATAACACTTTCCACGTCTTGAATTTGAAGAAATGTTTTGCTAAAGAAGATCTCACTATTCCATTGGACGAAATCCAAATCATTGAAAAACTTCAATTCATTGAAGAACCGGTCGAAATAATGGATCGTGAGGTTAAGAGACTTAAGCAAAACAAGATACCGATTTTTAAGGTTCGGTGGAATGCTCGTAGAGGACCCGAGTTCACATGGGAGCGTGAAGATCAGATGAAGAAGAAATACCCGCATCTATTTCCAGAAGATTCGTCAACACCTTCAACAGCTTAAAATTTCGGGACGAAATTTATTTAACGGGTAGGTACTGTAGTGACCCGAACTTTTCCATGTTTATATATATTAATTGAGATTGATATTTACATGACTAAATTTTTCCAACATGTTAAGCAATCAAACTTGTTAAGACTTGATAAAATGAAATAAGTTTCATATAGACAATTGATCACCTAAGTTGACCGGCGATTCACGAACGTTACAAAATTGTAAAAACTACATGTTGTGGTATATATAGACATATATATATGGTTGACATGAGATTATTATGAGTAAGTATCTCACTAAGTATATTAACAATGTGTGATATACATAAGAAATGAGATTACTAAGTTAAGAAACTCGAAATGATATATATAACGATTATCGTTATGATAACGTCTACTAAATATATATGTATCATATTAAGATATTGATACACTATATTTAACATGATAAAATGATATTTAAATATATCATTAAGTGTGTTAACAATGAACTACATATGTAAAAACAAGACTACTAACTCAAGAATTACGAAACGAGACTTATATGTAACGATTATCGTTGTAACGATATTTTAATGTATATATCATATTAAGAGATATTCATACATCATAATATCATGATAATATAATAATTTAACATCTCATTTGATATAATAAACATTGGGTTAACAACATTTATTGAGATCGTTAACTTAAAGGTTTCAAAACAACACTTACATGTAACGACTAACGAAGACTTAACGACTCCATTAGAATGTATATACATGTTGTGTTTTGATATGTATTCTTACACTTTTGAAAGACTTCAAGACACATATCAAAGTACTTCTACTTAACAAAAATGCTTACAATTACATCCTCGTTCAATTTCATCAACAATTCTACTCGTATGCACCCGTAATCGTACTCGTACAATACACAGCTTTTAGATGTATGTATTATTGGTATATACACTCCAATGATCAGCTCTTATCAGCCCGTGTGAGTCACCTAACACATGTGAGAACCATCACTTGGCAACTAGCATGAAATATCTCATAAAATTACAAAAATATTAGTAATCATTCATGACTTATTTACATGAAAATAAAATTACATATCCTTTATACCTAATCCATATACCAATGACCAAAAACACCTACAAACACTTTCATTTTTAAATTTTCTTTATATAATTGATCTCTCTCAAGTTCCATCTTCAAGTTCTAAGTGTTCTTCATAAATTCCATAAGTATAGTTTCATAAAAATCAAGAATACTTCCAAGTTTGCAAGTCTACTTCCAAGCTTTCTAATCAATTCCAAGTAATCATCTAAGATCAAGGAACCTTTATTATTTACAGTAAGTTATCTTTCTAATTCAAGGTAATATTCATATTCAAACTTTGATTCAATTTCTACAACTATAACATTCTTATTTCGAGTGAAAATCTTACTTGAACTGTTTTCGTGCCATGATTCTGCTTCAAGAACTTTCAAGCCATCCAAGGATCCTTTGAAGCTAGATCCATTTTTCTCATTTCCAGTAGTTTTATCCAGAAAACTTGAGGTAGTAATGATATTCATAACATCATTCGATTCATACATATAAAACTATCTTATTCGAAGGTTTAAACTTGTAATCACTAGAACATAGTTTAGTTAATTCTAAACTTGTTCGGAAACAAAAGTTAATCCTTCTAACTTGACTTTTAAAATCAACTAAACACATGTTCTATATCTATATGATATGCTAACTTAATTATTTAAAACCTGGAAACACGATGAACACCATGAAATCGGGAGCTGTTTTGGTTTGGATAATTAAAAACTATGATAAACTTTAATTTAAAAGTTGTTCTTTTGGGAAAATGATTTTTTATAAGAACATGAAACTATATCAAAAAATCTTGGTTAAACTCAAAGTGAAAGTATGTTTTTCAAAATGGTCATCAAGATGTCGTTCTTTCGACGGAAATGACTACCTCTTTCGTAATTGACATGTAACTTAAATTTCTGACTATAAACCTATACTTTTTCTGTTTGGATTCTTAAATTAGAGTTATATATGAAACCATATCAATTTTATTCACTCAAAACGGATTTAAAATGAAGAAGTTATGAGTAAAACAAGATTGGATATTTTTGATATTTTTAGCTACGGGAAATGTTTAACAAATCTATACAAATCATATCCTAGCTAACTTATATTGTATTATACATGTATTCTAATATATTATGTAATCTTGGGATACCATAGACACGTATGCAAATGTTTTGACATATCATATCGACCCATGTATATATATTATTTGGAACAACCAAAGACACTCTATATGCAGTAATGTTGGAGTTAGCTATACAGGGTTGAGGTTGATTCTAAAAATATATATACTTTGAGTTGTGATCTAGCCTGAGACGTGTATACACTTGGTCGTGGATTGATTCAAGATAATATATATCGATTTATTATTGTACATCTAACTGTGGACAACTAGTTGTAGGTTACTAACAAGGACAGCTGACTTAATACACTCAAATCTTTAAAACATAATAAAAATGGTTGTAATTATATTTTGATCATACTTTGATATATATATATATATATACATATTTATATCAGTTCGTGAATCGATCCGTGGCCAAGTCTTATTTCCGAGGAAAGAAATATCTGTGAAAGTGAGTTATAGTCTCACTTTTAAAATCTAATATTTTTGGGATGAGAATACATGCAGGTTTTATAAATAATTTACAAAATAGACACAAGTACGTGAAACTACATTCTATGGTTGAATTATCGAAATCGAATATGCCCCTTTTTATTAAGTCTGGTAATCTAAGAATTAGGGAACAGATACCCTAATTGACGTGAATCCTAAAGATAGATCTATTGGGCCTAACAAACCCCATCCAAAGTACCGGATGCTTTAGTACTTCGAAATTTATATCATATCTGAAGGGTGTCCCGGAATGATGGGGATATTCTTATATATGCATCTTGTTAATGTCGGTTACCAGGAGTTCACCATATGAATGATTTTTATCTCTATGTATGGGATGTGTATTGAAATATGAAATCTTGTGGTCTATTGTTACAATTTGATATATATAGGTTAAACCTATAACTCACCAACATTTTTGTTGACGTTTAATGCATGTTTATTCTCAGGTGAATACTAAGAGCTTCCGCTGTTGCATAATAAAATAAGGACAAGATTTGGAGTCCATGTTTGTATGATATTGTGTAAAAACTGCATTCAAGAAACATATGTCGATGTAATATATTTCTATTGTAAACCATTATGTAATGGTCGTGTGTAAACAGTATATTTTAGATTATCATTATTTGATAATCTACGTAATGTTTTTAAAACCTTTATTGATAAAATAAAGGTTATGGTTGTTTTAAAAATGAATGCAGTCTTTGAAAAACATCTCATATAGAGGTCAAAACCTCGCAACGAAATCAATTAATATGGAACGTTTATAATCAATATGAACGGGACATTTCAGCTAGTGGGCGTGGTTTTTAGTACTTCGAAGTTTATTTGATTATTATACAGACAAGATGTTCTATTTTGGGGATATTATTATGCGCATTATATGTTAAGGTCGGTTACCAAGCCAAGCTATGAAAGAAATGAAAAGTGAATGTTATGTATCGAGAGAATGATTTTATACACAGGTTATGTGTATGTAATTTTTGTGCACAAGATATGTGTACGGTACTAAGATTTATGAAAGATGATTTCGTACACGAGAAAGGTGTACTGTATTTAAAAGATATCGTATGTACATTACAGGTGGGTATATGATTCGGGCTCATTTGTACCATGCAGGATTTAAATCTTGTGGTCTATTAAAATGATGAATTTTATTGTTTTATGATAAACCTATGAACTCACCAACCTTTTGATTGACACTTGAAAGCATGTTTATTCTCAGGTATGAAAGAAATCTTCCGATGTGCATTAGCTCATATTAGAGACATTACTTGGAGTCATTCATGACATATTTCAAAAGACGTTGCATTCAAGTCGTCGAGTTCGTCAAGATTATTATTAACTCAATTATAGATGGATATATTATGAAAGGGTATGCATGTCGTCAACTTTCGATGAAATGAAAGTTTGTCTTTTAAAAATGAATGCAATGTTTGTAAAATGTATCATATAGAGGTCAAGTACCTCACAATGAAATCAACTATTGTGAATCGTTTATAATGTATATGAACGGGTCGTTTCAACCACCTGAGGCAAAATTATATGGGAGGAAGGATAAGTTTATTGGGTTGACTTTTAAACATCAAGGTCAAGTGTATTCGATAGATGATAGAGAGAATGAGGATATACATGTGTATGGTTTAGAGGATGATTATGTTCTTGGTTCGGATGAAGAGGAAGCACGTTCAATGGATATGGATGAGTGTGTTGATGAAGGTATTAGAAGGTAGGATCCGAATGAATAAGGTACGAGTAGGAGAAGGAAGCGGTATGTTATGATAGAGGAAGTGAGATTGGCTCAATTGGAGAAGAATAATTCTACTACTCTTGATACCACTCGGACTCAACTTTAATTTACGGAGTATTATAGGCAACAAGATTATATACGGGATAACCAAAGATGACAATATGATGATGTAATACATAACTGCATGGTTACCCCGTATTATGAGCCCGTTAAGTATGTGAATTATGCCTCGTCTTTTCTCGAAGATGAGGAGTATGTTGAGCAGCCCGCAGCATGTATCCCTCCACCTTTGTTTTTCCAACAATCGGAACAGTTACCCTAGCATATGGAGCGAGTTAGGGGGGAAGGAAGAAAGGATGCATTTGGTATGTCGGCATTATCGAGGAGTATGTTTGAGAGTGTGTTTGGTCCCGATCATAGGATGGGATGAGCCTCGCTGATTAAATTCAAGTCCAGTGCTCCATTTGTAATAAACCGTATGTACATTTTTTCGTTTTCTTTTCTTTATTTTCTTTGTCTTTTTATTATTCTTTCAGGATAAATGAACTTTGTGGGTATGTTCACTGCAAGCCCTCACGAGACAAAACTCATCCACCCGAGGGAATCAGATGGTTTAAAGGCTTGTTGCACGTGCTAAGTGCAATCGTGTTTCCTACAGAAGTGGACTAGTTAGGATTTTACGTTTTCTTTTTGTTTTCTTTTTATAAGTTGTAATGGAAGGATGAATGTAATCGAATGGAACTCGGGATGATGAATCAAAGTGGTGTGCAATGGTTAGTATCAAATGGTGAATGTGCAAAGTACCTCGATAATATGTTCTAATTTTTCTTTTCTTTTCACACAAGTATTTTAATATTCTTAAATATGCGTACGAGGGTGTAGAATGATTTGTGTGTGGGGGACAGGGAAATTAAAATTTTTAGGGGTAAATGATTTTGATTTGGAACTTAAAAATAAGTGAAACATTATGATTATTACAAATGAAACATTTTGAATCATAATTTCACAAAAAAAATCAAGTGTGACATTGTTGAGAGAGTTATAAAGTTAGTGAAGTGGCATGTATTTTTAATGGGTATTAAATTTATGAAAAACGATTTGGTGGTTATGTGGTTCTTAAAAAGAGTGAAACATCTAATTTGAGCAAAAATTTTCAAGTTTTTGATTTCAGTTGGATTTGAAAGTTAAGAAGTAAAGTATTCTTAATTGTATTTCACCAAGGTGTTTTATACCTGTCGTATGTTTCAAGTCCATCCGAACGAGGAAGTAAAGTCTTCCGACTTATGTTTCAAAATCACTTTTTAGTGCATCTTTTTAACTATGAATTGATGAGTAAAAAATGCCATTTCCTGTTCATTCACATCTTGTTTCGATACCTGGAGCAAATGCTAGTGCTTAAACTTGTTCCGTGTCGCTGTCCAAAACCAGGAAGGCTGTGGGTGACCCTTAGCCTTAACCCACAGTTTACTGCAAAAAAGCTAATTTTGAGGCTGAATAAATATTCCTAAACAAGAGCCTTGCTTGGGGCATATAATACCACAAAACTAGAGCTCGATGGGGAAAAATCCATAAACTTTCTCTCATTATAAATCACGTGGGACTTAACTTCCACGACCCTCCTTCGATTGACCACCCTGCTCCGAGAGGCACCGGATAAGTTGTTAGGACATAAGATGAGTGCCGCCATCCTAAAACACAGGGAGAACCAACGGGGTGTTTTCGGACACCATGGCACACCAACCTTTAAAACGAAGATGGAATTAACGGTAACGCTTTTAGTATAACAACTAGAGCGTAGAATGTAACTTGTACCACGGTTCTTTTGTCATGATTAATTTCTAGTTCGTATGGAGGATAGCTCCCACTTGACTCTTGGTTCATTTGAAGATTACAAGGTTCAAGGTTCTTTTACTTTCTTATTATGATGTATTCTGTTCAAGATGAGATGTTGCTATCATAATTGTTATATAATCTAAGAAGTTAGAGTTGGTTAAATTCAAGTGGGAGCCATGTTGGTGGATTTTATGTTTCATATTGAGAGTAAGGCTTTTCGGTTCTACATATGTTTTTGAAGACTTATCATTTGGTAGAGATTATTGAGTTGAAGATTGTTTGAGGACAAACAATGGCAAGTGTGGGAGAGTTGATCGGGTCATAAATACCGATCAATATTGTTGTTAAGGGTTGAAGTTTGCGTGTATATTTGAGGTTTAAAATGCTAGTTTATAAGGTTTTTTGCAATAAGTAACGATTCGAGACAAGAACGCGAAGAACGGGGTTTAAACGAGAAAAAAAAGAAAAAGGGGTTCCAGCCGTAATTTGCGGTGGCCAGAAGCAAATTGCGGCTGGCTGGTGATCGAAATGCTGTCAGGGTCAAAAGTGGAACCTTTTTGCGGTCCCTTTATGCGGTCCGGCCGCAGTTTGCGGCCAAAAGGTGCAAATTGCGGCCGGGCGAAATTTTGGATAATATTTTAGGCTAATTTTGGTGGGATTTTTTCTTTGGGAATAAGATACATGACATCTATAAATACAAACCCTAAAACACGA
The DNA here is from genome assembly GCF_046630445.1 of Rutidosis leptorrhynchoides. Taxonomy (NCBI): domain Eukaryota; kingdom Viridiplantae; phylum Streptophyta; class Magnoliopsida; order Asterales; family Asteraceae; genus Rutidosis; species Rutidosis leptorrhynchoides. Next base: position 301,926,906 of record NC_092339.1, read on the forward strand.
ATTGGGGGGCATTCCTATTAGTTTAGAGAGCTAAAAACACCACAATTATCATCACAATAATTCCAAATTCAAGGATTCAAGCCAAGTTATTCAAGATTCTTCTTCAAATCATTATGTTCATCATCACCAACATACGTGGCTAGTCTCCTTTACTTTATTCCTTGCATGAACAATTATTATATGCTTAGTTCCTCATGTACTTATGTGATTCTAGACATGTAATCCTTATGTCTTTTGGTTTATGATTTAATTGAATCTTTTGAATTATCAATTAATGCAAGTTTAAGTTTATTGATTGTTGCAAGACAAGCGATTGTTATTTGACATATTGTGCTTAATCTAACCTAGTGATAATTTAGTATAGGGATAAAGACAACATGTGTATGTAACATTCTTTGTGCCCAAGATAATCATATATCATAAAACTGAAGAAATCTTGTCTATCAGGTTTAGTTGTTAATTTCATAGCATAAAGACTAGATATTTAGGTGTTGCTTGCGTTCATATCGTAGTAACTCATTGCTCGTTGAATTTAGGATGGGGATGTATTGTCCCCGGGATCATGCTCGTGATATTGGGTTGGGTTTTTGAGTCTTAGCGTTTATATTTATGTAAGTGTTGAAATTACTTTCGGTTGTTGTAATGGGTCATTTGAGTACCAAAGGCGACCTCAATATTTTAAACATTTCGAAGTTTCGTGTAATTGATTAAAATAAGTTTTGGAGATGTTTAAAGTAGTTTGGTTGTTGTAAATTGTGCGATTAAACTTGTTTTAAACATCGGGTCTGATTTGTGTATTACTGTACGCCACGCAGGTCTTGGCGCACCGCGCAGGTCTTGGAGCGCCGCGCGGTACAACTGAATCTGGCATCAGTTCTTGAGTAAAGCTTCAAGTTTGAAATTCTCCTATGGTGCGCGTTGCGCAGTCTTTTGGCGCGCTGCGCAAATGCACTTTTAAAAAAAGTGTCTCGATTTGCGTAAATGGGTTTGAGTCATTTCAAGTGGTATCAGAGCATTGTCTTAGGGATCTAAGTGACTTTGTGATAGGTGCCGAGACTTAGACTAGATGGTGTGAAATTGTATGCGTGACTTGTAGAAATAAGCGTCGGATTGAGAATAGTTAGTGCCTTAATGTAGGTACACTAACTAGGACTTGAGATTATGTGGGACCCTAGTTGATTCTTGATCTTGTGCCTTAGATAGATAGTCGCCTAAGGTAAGTAGGCTGACTAGGAGTGTGCTTTTGATATTAAATCCTTAAGTAGTAGGATGGCGTGTGGTAATGATACATGTGCATATTATTATATTCTATATATGTTATGTGTGCGGTGTTCAGGGGGCGAATCTAATGGCGAGATTCGGATACTTGGCAGTTTGAATGATCTAGTCCATTGGAGGGACATTGGTTATTCGGGTACTAGTGATTTTGCGTTTCTTGTTTTGTGTGAATGTCGCACTAGTTCGGGTAAACTACTTTACGTGGCCAAGTGGAAATGGTAAGGTACACAATTGTAATAATGACTGATCACCGATGTGGAGTACCAATCAGATGAACGTGACATGCTTGGTGTAGGTTTGGGGATGATTTAGGAATCATGTATGGATTCCCATGTTTTTGGTGGTCTTGGGTGATGTGTTTGTGTCTGATATCATGTAAAAATTCATGTTTTTACTAATGATATTCACGTGTATTCTACATGTTTTTAAGCAAAATAGTTCATTAAACGCACTAATCCACTAAGTTTTGCTAAACAGGACTTTAAAAGCTTACTTTGCGTGAAAGCTATAAAAAGAGCCTAACTAATTTCACATAACCAACCTAGAAGACCATCATAAGAGCTCAAGATCCCTAACCAGAGATGCCAACACATATTCAAGACATGTATATCAAGTTCTATCAAGAACCTAGAAGCCCATCTGACTCATATACGAAGATTAACAGGTTTCAAGACTTACACACACTGAAAACACATTACATACACTGAAAACACACACTAAAACCTAATCTCGTAGAACTTCAAATACAACGACAAGGAACCTCCAGAGATGACTCAGGGGATAGTGTGTGACTAATATCAGTTTAAGGAACCTCAAGAATCCTTATACGACAAACACGGAGTGGAAACTCCAAAACTGGCGAGCCAGTTACCTAAATGGCGACCCAGTTACTGAAAACTGGCAACCCAGTTAGCCAAATGGTGAACCATTTACTCAATACTGGCGACCCGGTTAAACAACAGGTGACTCGGTTCTTTAAACTGGCGACTCGAAATAAGAAACTGGTTACTCAAAATGGAAACTGGTGACCCAGTTTCCAAAACTGGGACCCAGAAATGGAAATTGGCAACCCAGTTTCCAAAACTGGCGACCCAGTTAAAAACTCGCGACCCGGTTAGTTAACTGGTGACCCGGTAAAAAAATTGGCGACTCGTGGTTAAGCAACTGGTGACTCGGAATCACAACTGGCGACCCAATTCATCTATAATAGGAGGCTCATATGTTCATATTTTTCTTTCAGAAAACTCAGAGCTCTCTCTCGTTACAAGTTTTCACCCTTATTTCTCCCTCACAACACAATTAACGTGAGTTTTGTAAGCTCCTAAGAAGCTGTCTATACTTCTTAGAGAAAGAGTTGGAGCTGGGTCTTATGTAATATTTGTCTATGAATAATACATAAGTGAATCACGGTGATAGCAAGCATTGCAAGGATCGTCTTTAATCACTTGTAAGCTATTCTATTACTACGTTTATTTTATATTGCGGTAATTAGACTTTATAATTATATAATTGTTATATGTGTTGTTATAATAATTATTAGTATATATTGCTATCGTAATAATGATAAACACTATCCCGTAATATTCATTATTGCATATTACATATATATCTATTAAATAATAAAATCGTTAATACATCTTTTAAAAGTACGAACTGTAAAGTTAATAAAACTATTGGAAACTATTTTATACGCTTAACATTAATCAACTAAAATTCTGGTTCACGATTACCCTTTCCAACTGTTTGTGTGGTTAACGGTTTACTCGAATTTAAAATGATAAAAATCTTATTAAACGTGTTAATTTTCTTGGTTAACATCTCGGGTGAGATTGAAGTAATTATATTTATATAATTACATAAGGACGTGGCTAACCGTATCGGTTGAGACAAACAGCTTGATTGTAAAGGAGGTCTTTTAGTTGTGTACATATATAAGTAAACAGTTCAAGACATTACACTCGATTCTCTTCCACCGTCTAGACCAAAGAACTTACTACAAAAAGACGTTAAGTATATTTAATAGTGCGTATGTTTTCTAAAACAATATACTAAAATATTGTTGTTAAGAAAAACTGTAATTAAACGGGGCTCCATTTTATTCGGATAGTCTAAGGCAAGGCCGCCGGTACTACATAAGGGTGCGGTGCCGGGGACAGGTAAGTTACCCTATAGTCAGAATCAACCTTGGCTTAAAGATACCAGTGACATCCTTAATTAGAATTGGACCAATTAACGAGGGCTTTAAGTTAACAGCACGTTGGAATAAATAGAAATCATCTCCGATCGTATCAAATAAAACTTATAAAAGATATACACTATAAATGTTTAATAGATATACCAATACACACACACACACACACACACACACACACACATATATATATATATATATATATATATATATATATATATATATATATATATATATATATATATATATATATATATATATATATATATTAAGTATTAGTTAAGTAGGTAGATATAAAACAGAACAACGCAACACAAAAATATCCAATACCTATATTATAAACAGAAAACCAGAAAAGTAGTCACAAAAATATAATAAAACATTAACTTAAATCTAGAATAAGAAACCTTGTAATTCTCATCAAACTGTTGAGTCGTGTGATGACCTTAGGTTATACTTACGCTATCTACTCATTAGATAATTATGAATACAAACCCATGCCTAGCTCTTATAAATATTAATACATCTTATGTACTCGTGCGATAGGTCTCGCTCTCTGAAAAGCTGAAAGGCCCAACTCTTCAAACGACCAGAGAGACACAACCGGGAACGACCGTCACGAGTAAAACCCAGGAGACTGTCTAGTTTATCCCATCATCCACCATCCATCCATTCATCCATTATGTGGGAAAAACAATGAAGCATATGACTGCATCAGTGTCACATCAGGTGTGTTACGGATCGAAGAGTGTTATGGTGGATATGGTTGGCTAAGGTGAGTAAGTGGAATCACGAGTTGGTGCGTGCGTAGTCACCCTAAGTAGTGGGTGTGCTATTGAGATTATGTTGGGTGTTGTTATCTACTGTAACTAGGATAATCGACGTGCGTGTGTGACAGACATTTAGATCCCGTATTGAGATGTAATAGGTCTCTTGAGTGTGTTTTTTGATGGTACTCATTAGAGTATGGGGTTGTCGAATCAGGTCGTGACTCTAGCGGTGAGTCATCTTTAAAGATGGTGTGTCAGTGGGTCTTAGGGCCGTTAAACTCGCGGGAGTGGGACCATTATGACGATGATTCATGTTAGTGTGTTTATGGAATTATAGAGCAAGTTCCTTAAGGAGTGTTACCCATATTGATAGTTGTATCGGTGTGCGGAGGAGTGTAAGCCTTGGTGTTTCCAAGCTATTTCCTTGTGTGTTGCCAAGGGTTTAGCTAGGCTATATTGCTTAGTTTAGGCGAGATCATATGTGATGTGTCCGCTAGGAAGATTGGTGAGCTAATGAACCGTGAGGGTCGTTGGGTAGGTATGACCGCGAATCATTTAGTTGCGTATTGGGTGACATCGAATGTAAGGAACCCTATGAACTGAGTTTCTAAACCTCGGTAGACGGTAGTGAATTTCTGTATAAAACCGTGACATGTACCCTTATATACCTGCAAGTGTAATGTGCGACTCCAATGTCGAGGTAGCCACGATGTACTTAGGGTTCTATCGAGAGACCATTGGGTGCAACGGTGATGACAATGGAGAATGTCAGGGGATCGCGATTCAACTATTGCGAAACTTGAGTTTGAGAGGGTTGTTCGGCATACTTTATGTGAATTGAAGTAGGGTAATAAACTTTATTGTCAATTGCTATGCGTAACTCTGGGGTGGTGTCGAGTTGCGTGTGTTTGATGAGCTCACGAACGGATGAGCTCGGTGGATCGGAATGATTGGTGAGGCCACTACGGGCCTAAGTGTTATTCAAGTGGAAGTTCAAATGGGCTCGACTGATGAGTAGGATTGATGTAGAACACTGGCGTATTCCTAGGCTCAAGGCATACGTAGGAATTTATGATAGTCTACCTTGTTAGTGTTAGGCGCATTTCATATTATTGAAGGTGTGATGTCATTGTAAGTATGACGTTTAGGATAATTGTGTTTGATGGCTTCAAGAGTTTAATGTTAATTCTCGAGAAATTGGTGTTTATATGATCAGTAATCATGATGATCATGTCTATTGGTGAACGATAAGTTCACAGGATGTTACAATCTTTGCGACTTGAGAGTAGAACTAATTCCTAAGTGGGGGAGTTTTATTGTTCCCAGAGGAAATTTTGGTAGTGTGGGACGGTAAAAAATGTCAGAGAGCACTGTTCAAGACTTCAATAGGAATGTGAATTCCTAATGAGGCAGTGTGACATGCTATTAACATGGGACTCAAGGGTATACCTTAATGGGTGTATCGGTAGCATAAATCCGGGAAACTATGAATCTCGGATGGTGTTGGTGAGCGATTCTGAGTTTTCTGACGAGGGGGTTACTTCGTTTCCCGTGTTTGGGAAGCATGCTCGTGGGAAATTGTCAGTAGTCTATTCCACCTCACGGACGATTGTGGGGCATGGAGTGCCAGTTCCGAATGCTTCAATTAGAAGCGCACGGTTGCGGCTTGATTTTCGAGAGTGTGTTACCTTGTTTTGTGAGAACTTGATGTGTTGGAATGCCAAGGCCATCCTTAATAGACGGTCAAGGTGAGAGGATCATCCGGCGTTGGTGGGCGTATTGCGATTTTGCGTGGCTGATTGTGGAATTAGTCAAGATGAATACTCGTTATGGGCAAAATTCTAGTACACGATTAGCTTCCATGATAGTACTAGGAAACTGCCATGTGTATTCAGAATGGTATATTGTCGACAGGGTGGTGTTGATGTTGCCCTGGAATGATTCTAATTTCGGGCGAATCGGTTGCGAGTAGATAGAACGGACTGTTAGTGTTCTAAGAGTGAGTGTGTGTTGATATTTGCGAATTCACTGTAGAAAGGAACATTCCTATTGTGGAATTGGGAAAAGTTGGCTCTCGATTTAGAGACCATTCATGATTTACCAGAGTTGACTTGGCTTGTTGCCATTAGTGGAAATTCCATTACAATGATAGCCTGGTGCTAGTATTGGAGTGCCACCGTGATAAGTGCTTAATGGAGGAGTGTGTCGGCTGTCTCGCTTACATCGAATTGTCGAATTGAGGAATATCGAGGGTGGTTTGTGGAAGAAAACTCTTTCATGAGAGCGGGTGTGCGACCAGTTGAATTATGCAATGGTGAGCCGTCGAGGTGCGGAGTATTATCACATCATGAATCCTTCTCGATTTGGATTAATGCATGGCTTGGTTCACGTCATGGTGAGCCTAGTAGATCGCAATTGTTGATATAGTCTTGGACGTAGCTTATTACTGGATTTTAGCCTGAGAGAGATTTGTAGGGATACATGGTGTGGCGCACCTGAATGCTAGGAATTCAGGGATGTAACAATATTAAGTGATTTAGGCCCCCTAACTTAAAAATTATATATTAAAACACACTCAGTGTAGCTCCTATATCGTCACTTACTTTAACAACAAGTAGACCTGACCATTGCGGAGGCATCATGGGACTTTGAAGGTGATGAAAATTCTTAATGCTTCCATATTGTTCTTTGCTGCAAAAGGCGAGTTATTTAAATTCAAGGTATGATGAAGGATGGCTAATGGATCACTGACCCGACTGAAGTTAAAAACGATTTTTTGATTTGTTTAAGACTAAAATTGCAAGAACAACCTCCTCATGTCAATTTTAACCCAATTGTAGGTGCTTAAATTTTATTATCTTCATATAACATCTTGGATATCGAAGTTATTATCGAAGGTATCAAAATTTGTTGTTTGGAATTGTGACAGTGATAATGCTCAAAGGACCCAACAGATTCTCTTTTTGCTTAATTAAACAATATTAGGAGAGTCTAAAATATGCATATATATTCCCCCGTGGTTAACTTCATAACCACGGGACATTTTCCAATTGGAGCTAATTCTTCCTTCATCACCCTTATCCAAAGGTCTCAAATTCAATCAATATTAGCGATTTTTTTTTCCTATCTCCTTAATAGGGGTTCCAAACAAAATTGAAGGATAATTTCGTGAATCGGCTCTGTCGTGTAATTGAAAAAGTTATCAGTGAAGAAAAAACAAATTTCATTCACTGAAAAAAATTCTTGACAAGTCTTGGTTAGCGAAATCATGGAGTTGTATAAAAAGAAAAATATAAAACTGAAACGACTCGAACCCGTTATCGAAAAATGACACATCTTTTATTGGACAGTCAACATGTACACACCAATGGTGCGGCGCGCCAGGTTGTGGAACGGCGTCCCACTTCACTGCGGCAGGTGCCCAGAATACCAACTTACAGTCGGGATTAAAAATCCCTTATGTCGCGCGGCGCACGAGCTTTTGGAGCGGCGCTCCATTCCACTGGAGTTGGAGTTGCAGTTTTCATTTTAGAAACCAAATCACAATTCCATCATATTACAAGTATTGGTGCTTCCAAAACTCGCTTAACAAAATTTACAAAACATACAACAAGTTTTCATGAGTTTTCGACATTGGGCACCACATGACCCATAAAACTTTAAGTATTTTGCTCTACCAAAAATACAACAATTTGACCCAAAATAGAGCATGATCATCCGGGCCAACTATTAAAAGTAAAGTCCCATCCATAGATACTCCAAAGTCTTACCCTTGTCCCTTGCGGCGCTTGAATCTAAAAAAAAAGATAAAACAATGAGGGAGTAAGCAACATGCTTAGTGAGTGAAATACTTATATGCATACATACATAATTTACTTACTTGTACCACTTACACATCACAAAGCATACAACCACAATATAACTTATTACACTACAACACACAAATATGGTTACCTATACACAACAGTCCTAGTCATCAAATGTATTAACACTATCCAACACGTGCATGTGGCCAACGAAGGTGCTATCTGGATGGCACCGCCACGTACACACGAATGTGGTTTCCGAAAAGTTCCCACATTCCAACACATCGTGTGGCCACCGAAGAGTGAATGACACTCGCAATACCTCAAACCGAAAACGTGGTCACGAAGAGTGAACCTTATAAATATCACTCACCACCTTGCATCAAGTGGCCAAAGAAGAGTGAACCTTACGCCCGGTGTCACTCGCCACTTCACCTACAAGCAAGCAATTTATATATATACACACATATAAATACTCCACTCACCTTGATCACTTCGATGATCTAAACACGCTAGGCTTCATGAGTAATCCGAAAGCAATTCACCTAGCATCCAAAACACAACACCAAGCTATAAACACGAATAGCTTGACCCAAAATACCCAAGTGCAATTTTGACCCAAATTGCACTTTAGTGACCCAACTAGGTCAACCAAGACCTCAACACCTCTAATCACTAGTGACTACTGATTATAAATTCACCAAAATTTGACTTACGGTCAAGTGCTTGAAGCACTTCTTGACCCATAACCACAAGTGCAAATTTTAACCCATTTGCACTTGACTTCTCTTGACTAGATCAATTTAGACCTAAACACTTATAACCAACAATGGCTAGTGGTTTATGAACCAAGATCATGTACTTCAAGTACACCTTGACCCAATTTATCACAAAACCCATTTAGACCTAAATTAGGGTTTACACCCAAAATAAACTTCACATATGTACCAATAACACAAATTTACACTAGTTCTTGCAAAAATAAACACATGCAAGACCTAAGTCTTACAAATTCGTCAATCAAAACCCTAAATCACCAAATAGGGTTTACATACCCAATTTGCACCCCAAGAAGCCTAATTTCACAAGGAAATGGGTCTTAAACACCACACCACCCCAAACCCTAACCCATACACGAAATTAAACACAATATCTCGAATTTAGGGCTTACCACAAGTGTAGAACAAGGCTAGATAGCAGCTACACTTAGATTGGACCTCAATTTGGGGATGGATTGGCTTATTCTTCACAAAAGCAACTTTCTCTCACTAAATAAGCTTTCTCTCTCAAGGTTGGGTGTTTAGATGGAGTGAAATGAGGATAAGTGACTGAATTGGATCAGTTCTGGTCCCTAATCCGATCCCATGCAATATTTCACTTTAGTTCTTGTTATTTTTAATTTTACAAAATAGCCATCAGATCCTGTCAGTCGGTGCGGTGCGCAGGTAAGTGGCACGGCTCGCCACTATGCTGTTTCTGAGATCAGAATGTTACAATTCTCCCCCATCTGGATCGGATCGCGTCCCCGTGATCCAAGTCGCGTGTATCAAAGGAAAGTACTTCAGTACAAACTCTTTCGTTTCCCAAGTAAACTCACACCCTTTTCGATGCCCCCATTGCACCTTATAGGTCTTAACCAACTTATTACGCATGTCCTTAATCTTCTCGTCAGGAATCGCTACCGGTTCCTCCACATAATCCAATTTGTTATTTAGAGTAATTTCATCCAACAGAACCCATGCCGAGTCATCCGTGAGACAATTGCGAAGGTAAGAAACATGGAATGTGTTAAGGATCTCCGCAAGATCTTCGGGTAACTCCAATCGGTATGCAACTTCACCCACACGCGCCAATATTTTTTTGGGTCCAACAAATCGAGGAGCAAGTTTTCCCCATTTTCGGAACCGAATCACGCCCTTCCATGGCGAAACCTTAAGCATCACCATGTCACCCTCTTGGAACTCAATCGGCCGGCTTCATTTATCCGCATAAGATTTTTGTCTATCTTGCACGGTCTTAAGACGAGCACGGATCATCTTAATATTTTCATTCGTCTCTTGAACCAAATTGGTACCTCCAATTTCATGTTGTCCCACCTCACCCCAACTAATAGGAGTTCAACATCTTCTCCCGTAGAGCATCTCATATGGTGGTATTCCAATACTCACATGGAAGCTATTATTGCAGGAAAACTCCACCAAAGGTAAATTCTCGTCCAATTACCACCGAAATCGATAACACAAACCCGTAGCATACCCTCCAAGGTTTAAATGGTCTGTTCACTTTGACCATCCGTTTGAGGATGATACTCGGTGCTCATTTTTAATTGAGTACCCATCTCCTCATTGAAACTTACCCTAAAACCGAGAGGTAAATCGCGTGTCCCGATACGAAACAATCAACACCGAAACCCCGTGTCTCGATATCACCTCTTAATTGAAGAATCTTTCCAATGTTTCCAATGAAATTGTCTCCCGAATAGGAAAAAAACGCACTTTTTGTATTAGCATATTAATTAGTGAACTATATGTTATTGGCGATCCTAGCTGATTGTGACTTGTGGATATTTAGTTTATGCATTGTGATTGCATGGTTACTTAATTACTAGCTCGTATGCGGTATTTGTGTAAGTGTTTGCAGGTAAGTAGATTATATATGTATATGTATAATTGTTGCATTCACTAAGCGTAAGCTTACCCCTCGTTCTTGTTACCTCATTATACGTATCAAATGTTAAGGAGAAGACTTCTAGTTGCTAGACTAGTTGCTTTTGGTTGCTTGAGCTCATGATGGGCTAGCTTTTGGATATACGGCTGCGGTTTAGGGACTTGGTAAATCCCCGGGATTATGCTCTTGGTATCGGGTTGGGTTATTGAGTCTTAACACGGTTTGTAGTGTAAATGGGTCGTAATTACCCACTTGTGGTGTAACTGGTCGAAAGGTGTCGAATTGAATGTTATGGACTTGGTCATATGTTAAACATGTTGTATATTAAATATGTTAAATCTGGTTATGATTTATTTGAAATTAAATGGGGTTAAACGATTTGGGTCGAAAGAGTAATGTACGTATAACAAGTTTGTTTTAAAAAAAAAATGTTACCGTTTCAGGTAAACTGGATTTGGGTTTTTACAGAGGCATAAGCAATGACATTACCCCTTTGCATAAGAACAGAACCAATCCCATTAATAGATTCATCGAAATACATTGTCATATCATCAACACCTTCCGATAACACTAACACCGGAGCTTGACACAACTTTTCCATCAACAATTGAAAAGCAATTTCTTGCTCATTTTCCTAATTAAACTTCACAATCTCCCTCTTCAATTTGGTTAACAGAGAATCTATTTTAGAAAAATATTGAATAAACCGACAGTAATAACCGGCCAATCCGAGAAAACTTCGGTCTTTCGTAGGAGTATTCGGTCGTTCCCACCTTTCTATCGCTTCAATTCTCACCGGATCTACTTGAATCCCTTCTTTATTAACAATATCGCCAAGCAATTGCACTTCCTTTAGCCAAAATTCACATTTAGATAATTTGGCATACAACTTCTCTTTCCGCAACGTTCTTTATACTTAACGAAGATGGTGTTCATGTTTCTTCACACTCTTAGAGTAAACGAGCATGTCGTCGATGAACACAATTACTGACTTATCCAACATGGGTTGACACACCCGATTCATAAGGTCCATAAACGATGTGAGCGCATTCGTAAGACCAAAAGGCATCACCACAAATTCATAATGCACTTATCCAGTTCGAAATTCCATTTTCTCAATATCTTCATCACCACAAATTCATCATGACCCACTGCACCACAACATAACGGGGCCTACATGTCCTGCCATATAACATTTCGTAAGGTGGCATACCAATTGAGGAGTGATAACCATTATTATATTATACGAAAATTCTACTAAGGGTAGGTGTGTATCCTAACTTCCACCAAAATCAATAACACATGCGCGTAACATATCCTCAAGCGTTTGAATGGTCGGCTCACATTGACCGTCCGCTTGTAGGTGAAAAGTGGTGTTCACATGCAGTTTAATACCCGTCTCTTCTTGAAATTTCCTCTAAAATCGCGATGTAAAATGAGTATCATGGTCCGAAATGATAGAAACTGGCACTCTATACCGCTCGACCACTTCCTAAACATACAACTTTGACATGTCCTCTGATGATAAAGCTTCTTTAATAGGTAGACACAACGCACTCTTGGTGAGACGGTCAACAATTACCCAAGTTTCATCTTGGTGTTGAGGTGTCTTGTGTAATTATGTCACTAAATTCATGGTAATATGCTCCCATTTCCACACGGGGACTTCTAATGGTTGGAGCTTACCACTTAGCATTTGATGGTCGGCCTTCGCTTTCAAACAAGTAAGGCATTGGTGAACATACTTCACAACATCTCTTTTCATTCCTCGCCACCACTAATCTATCTTTAAATCCCTATACATTTTAGTGGCACTGGGGTGAATTGAATAATTTGACTTATGAGCCACCTCGAGGAGTTCATTTCTCCCATCATTTTGCAAAGGAACCCAAATTCTATTATAGCGTAACTTTAAACCTCAGGAATGCTCACCAAATTCATCAACTTGTCCCTTAATCCTTTCCCTATTTTCATTCTCAAGTGCCAATGCCATAGTTTGAGCTTCTCTAGTTCGATCAAAAAGATGTGGGGTTACTACCATAGGTAAACGTTTCACCCTCAAAACATGATGACTAGCCTTCCTACTTAAGGCGTCTACTACTACGTTGGCCTTCCTCGGGTGATAGAAAATTTCACAATCATAATCCTTTACTAGGTCGATCCATCTCCTCTGACGATTCTTCAAATCCCGTTGATCGAAGAAGTATTTCAAATTCTTACGGTCAGTATAAATGGAAAACCTTACACTGTACAGATAATTGCGCCATATTTTCAAAGTGAAAACCATAGCCACCAACTCTAAATCATGAGTAGGGTAGCGTTTCTCGTGACACTTCAATTGGCGTGAGGCATTACGCAATAACTCTCCCTCTTTGCATAAGCATACACCCCAAACCCTTCTTAGATGCAGCACAATATACCATCAAATCGTCATTTCCTTCAGGCAATACTAAAATCGGGGCTTGAACTAAATTATCATTTAAGAGTTATCTTTCTTATCATCCCATTTCCAAACAACATCCTTTCATGTTAACTTAGTAAGTGGAATAGCAATCTTAGATAAATCTTGTATGAATCGGCGATAATAACCCGCCAATCCAAGAAAAATCCTAACTTCGGTAGGATTTGTAGGTGGTTCTGATTCCATTACCGCTTTGACCTTAATCGGATCAACGTGAATTCCTTGCTTATTACCAATATGTCCCAAAAATTGGAACTCTTGAAGCCAAAACTCACACTTCAAAATATAGCATACAATTTTTCTTGTCTGAAAGTCTCCAACACTTAGCGCAAATGCATACCATGTTCTCCCTCATTCTTTGAGTTAATTAGGATGTCATCAATAAAGACTATGACAAACTTATCGAACATTGAAAGACACACCCGATTCATCAAATCCATAAATGCGGCCAGGGCATTTGTTAAACTAAATGGCATAATTGTAAATTCATAATGACCATACCTCTACCCCGACCTCAAGTCAATCTTTAAAAAAAACATGCGCCTTGCAATTGATAAAATAATTTATGAATCTTAGGGAAAGGATACCTATTTTTGATTGTGACCTTATTTAGTTCTTGATAATCAATGCACATACTTAATGAGACATCATTTTTTTAACAGATAACCAGAGTTCCCCAAGGAGAACTACTAGGGCGAATTGAATAAAACCCGTATCAATTAGTTCTTGTAACTGAATTTATCATCTCTTTCATTTCTAAAGGAGCTAACCGGCATGGTCTTTTTTCAATAAGAGTAGCTCCCGGTATTAGATCAAGCCAAAACTGTACCTCTCATCCAAGACGAACACCAGGTAGTTCGTCAGGGAAAACATCCATAAATTCATTAACAATATGGACTTCACAAACTTTACATGCGGTTTTTGATGTGTCAACCACATGTTCTAGGAATGCCTGAAACCCATGTGTCAATAATCATTTGGCTTTTGGATACATGCGTAATAGTACAAGCTGTCTCTTTTGACTTCTATATATAGTAATAATTCGCCCACTAGGAGCACGCACATGAATAACCTTCTTTCGAAAATTGATCAATCCTTCATAACCTCCCAGCCATCCATGCCTACAACCACTTGTTACTCCTTATGATATGTCTAAATCAGACAGTTTTAATTATGCGGTGTCATTAGGTCGCAAACGTCAGAATTAGTTATCAGAAGAGAGACAGTGGTTTTTCTTTTATATTTAGCGGGACCTAAATTAACTTTTTACTTTCTAGGGTAGAAGGTGTAAGTTAACCTAGGGTCATGTTTTTGAACGGTTTAACGAATTGAAAATCAAGTGGATAACTGTCTTTGGTTAAATTACCTGGATGAAAAGATAGTAGTTGATTTTAAGCTAATAATCCTAATTATGGAAAAGTAAAGTTATGGAGGGATATCCAGAGTATGCAGATCAGAGAAATGTTAACCAAGATATCAGTTAGGGCTAGGGAAAGGTAATCCTGTTGATGTTAAAGCTATGATTAGAATAGTGTAGATCTAGTTGGATGAGCCAATAACACAGACCTACTTATCTCTAGACTCTCAGAGTTCTCGTTGAGCAGTGAGAAGAATGTCACTTGGTTATATAGTTGAAGGGTATCTAAACCTCGGAGGTTATCCTTAGCGAAGTACTAGGTTTATTAGTGAGTTGAGTTCTAATCCTGACCCTCGTTATCAGTTTTAGGGAACTGAATCACAACGTGTCGTGTTCAGTGAACACTGATCACAAACGGAAGGAGTCCGTCGGGTCAAGTTGACAAAACATTAAAGTAAACTAACAACCATTCCATCATACTAATGAAATCATACTAATCTAAACATTATACAGCATCACAGTTGATATACTGAAAGCAAAGTAGATAGAAATCTAACAGATACCTGAAACAATTTATATGACTTAACCCTAGAGCAACAATCAAACAATAATGTGCAATAGGAGTGGGTCACACAGTTAAGGAACTAACTAGATCTTAACGGCTCCTAAGAGGTCTCCTTGGAACAACTAATAGGCATACTAGGTCATTCATGTCTCAATTCCTAAGTTCCGTGTCCTAAAAGCGCATTAAATGCCTCTCAGGAACACCAGCCATACCGAGTTCATAGAATCTTACTGTACACTATAACCAGGGCTCTTAGTCCTATGAAGTAGCTAAGTTAATATAGGTGGATAAATCCTGAACACAACCTAGGTTAGTCAATCCTTAAGATGCTAGCATACAAACCTATCGGGGTTACAAATTCAGTATAACAACAGTAATCGTACTAATTTAACATAACTACGCTAACCCAAACTTCTATCATGGCGAAATACAGATTAATTAAGCCAACATGGTAATATCAAAATGCATCTTTAAACATAAATGATAACAATACATGTTTAATTAATAAGATAAGCGTCTCAGATAAAAACCTGAAAAAAGGCCTAAGAAATCCGCCCGAGATCACAGTGACTCACCGGAATATCCTCCAGAAAATAAAGGCTAAGCTAGCTACTACTAAAAACTAGCTAATAATATTTAAAACTAAATTGAAGTAGAAAATTTAGTGTGTCTTGAAAATGAGCCCAAAAGTCCCTATTTATAGAAAATTATTAGCTAGGAACGGCTGGAAAGTTGTCCTGGCAAGCCGGTGCCACAGGCCTGTGTGGGTGGTCGGTGCATGGCAAGCCGGTTGCCTAGCCCGTTCCTTATGCCCGGTGTTGGGTGATCTGCTAGGCCGGCGCCAAGGTGGCAAGCCAGTGTGGCAAGCCAGTGTGGCAGGCCGGTGCCTGGGCAGGTTGTCTATTTTTCTTGGATCGTCTTGCACGATCTCGGGATTGTAACTTGGTTTACGGGATCGTAACTTGTCTTTCATCGTTTTCGCTCTAGAATCTTCGTTTTAGCTCTGTTTTACGTGATTCTTTTTGCATCACCTTTGTAATTACTTAATCTACAAAGTTAACCGACAAAGCGATTATTTTGACGATAAAGTTTGGAACTTTAATAATTTAGGGCTTAATATCGGGGGTAAAAACGTGACTTTTTGGCCGGTATCAAATACCCCACACTTAGCTTTGCTTGTCCTCAAGCAAAAATCGGGAATATTAGGTTATCTTCTAATAGATTCTCCTTTGCCTACCCTTGGATTTATTTATTATGCCTTGACTAGGAGTCATTAAAATTTTCAAAATTAGTAGAAAATGTTTCAAACTTCAATGGTTCTGTCGCTAGATTTTAATCGCGTCCATGGTGAAAAAGGCGTACTGGCCAACTCTCAGATGTAGAGTATACATGACCAGGCTCCTTACTAGTGGATCACTCATATCACTCAAAGGTTTAGGGTGTCCTAATCTAATTGTATAGCTACTCAGAAGCCAGTCATGTAACGGTTGTCATCATAAGCTTGGTAAAACATCGATATCTCCACTGGTTAAGTAAGGACGACACTGATCTTCTTTCTAGACATTCTCTTAAGAGGAAGACGGGTTGTAAGTTTGGTTGGCAGAGAAGGGGGAAGGTTTATGAAAAAGGTGAAAGGTAGAGAATTCTTTTGACTTCTAAGAGAATTGATAGACTTTAGTTTCTCAGGTTATCCCTTTTTAGATATAGAATGGCTTGAATCTTGTGATGAGTTCCTCGAAAGAAGCAGAGTTTTCTAAGATTTTTGTCTAGAATTTTTTTCTTGGCTCTTTCGGCAATCCTTCTTTGGACTACTACTCTGGGATTTTTGTCTAGAGATTTTTGTCAAAAATTATATATATATATATATATATATATTTGGCATACCCTTTTCTTCATAACTTTTGTCATTTGCTCCTGGTGCCCAGAGAGGAAGTGATAATTCACCGAAAATAGGTCTTTGACCTATGAAAAACAATCGGGGGATCTGAAACTTTTGAAAAGTACTTTTGACGTGAACTTGATCTATCTATCTCTTTATTGGTCTCTAGATCTTTTGAAAAATAAGAAGGTAATGGGTAGTGTATTCTGGTGTCTGGATTGGTGGATAGTTTCATCAACTCTTCTTAAGATGAGTTGGTTGATTTTAAAGCTTTTTTGGGAGTGGAAATGGTTGGTTTTGGTCTTTTCTATTCAGAAAGCTTTTGGAAGGAGTATCGTACCTACACCACATATGGCGCTTACTAACCATTGACCTTAAAACGTATGTTAAAACCAATTTCTAACTCAAACCGTACACCGGCACACGCATCAAATGAATTGACAAAGTACTGTAGATTGGATTGTTCATACAGGTACAGGTACTCTGAGTCCAAGGATTCCTTACTTTTGGGAGTAGGGGTCATGCTTGGTCATGCGTAGCCTTTTACATATTTATTCGAAAAATCTTTTGATAAAAATCATAATTTTTAGCTTAGTCGTTCAGTTCTAGTGAATGTTCAGAAAACTAATTTTTTGGAAATTTTATAAAATCTTTTGGGTAAAACGAGGTAAGAATTTTTCGAATTTCCCTAATATTCTTTGCAAATTACTTTTAGACAAAAGAATTTTTCAAAATTTAGCGATTACTTTGTTCTTAAATCAATCTTTTCCCAATACCCCACACTTAGAAAAATATTGCCCCTAATGTTTCCTAGAATAGACTATTTTAGCACTTTGATGAATTAAGGACAATATTTTCTATAATCTCTAAGTTTGTTGCGGGTACAACCCCACATTTAAAGATTCTAGTGCGTAATAATTGAAAGAGGTTTGAGGACAGATTACTTCCCTACGGTCAAGTTATTCTCTTAGTGCCGGAATTTCTATGGTCAAGCTATGCTCCTAGTGCTGGAAAGGACCAGTCTCTTTGATATGGTCAAGCTATGTATATATATATGTATATATATGTATATATATATATATATATATATATATATATATATATATATATATATATATGTATATATATATATATATGTATATATATATATATATATATATATGTATATATATATATATATATATTTATATTTATATTTATATTTAGTACAATGCTTTTATAATAAAGATAAAGTAAAGATAAAATTATAATTAAAAATAAGAGGAGTCTACGAAATAGTGTCCTGGCCTGTGTGTGGAATAGCATTTGCGAAGTATCCAAAGGAGTCTAGGAAATTCTCCTCATCTTCAAGTCTTGGAAAGTCCTCGAGTGGTTGTTCTGTATCCAAATCGGGGCTCAACAGTGTGTCTAAACATAAGTCTGATGGTATCTCAAGGTACGGGAGATTTGGGAATGGCTCATCATCAGGGATGTTTCCAGTTATCTCAAAAACCTGGGCCATAGGAGGTTCCTCTGACATAGGGGCTGTTACTAGACAAAACCCTCAGGTAACTCACAGATAGGAACTGTCACTATCTAGGGCTGAGCATAACCTCTGGTCTCAATAAATGGAGCAGGTGGAGTAGCTGAAGCAGGCGGTGTAATAGGAGTAACATGAACGGGTGCGACTGCTGAAGCTACGGACTGAATCGACACTAGGGCAGAGCGTCTAGGAGTAGCTCGACATGCAGGTGGAGCACGACGTGCTAACCTGAATGAGGAACGCCCTAGTGTACTTCGGGGCATTCCTTGACGCTGATGATATGCTCGGAAACCTTCGTAGAGTCTCTGGTGATCTCTAAGTAATGCCCATCTGACGATTGGGTCACTTATGGTGGCTCCATGGTGAATCACAACCTGTGACTCATGTGGCTCTGATGGCTCTGGATGTTCAATGGGCCTAGAGGATTAACGCCTGTAGTGTCGTAATGGAGGAACTGGTGGTGCCATACTAATATCCTCATCAACACTCTCTAAAATCAAACATCTCGGGCCTAGCTCTCCCATCGTAGGCTTGTGCTGGTCTGTACTGCTCTCTGAATTATAAACCCTTAGAGTCCTCTTCCTGCGGATGGGTATGCTGTAGAAAGAACCTGAACTTGGCATTTGTCTTGACATATTTCAACAAACGAGTAAGTACTAAGGGCAAGTATAGCGCTGTTAGTGCACAGTATAATAAATCGTAGATTAAAATAAACTGAATTAAGAAATAAATTAAAATTTAAAAAGGATAAGCAAGGGGTGCTTCCCAAGAGCGCTTTGTTTATCAAGTCGTTACAGCTCGACTTCTTCTGCCATGTCTTTAGAATGGATCAAAGGAGCAGAGATATTCCTCTCTGTTGTGGTCTTCCAGATAAGCTTTCAATCGGTAACCATTGACTTTGAAGTTTCCGGAAGGTCATTCTAATTCTACGGCTCTATGCGCAAAGGCGTGTATTACTTTGAATGGTCCACTCCATCATGATCAGAATTTACCAGTAAATTTATTAAATCGAGAATTGAAGAGTAAAACTTTATCTCCATGAGCGAACTTTGTTGGTATAAGCTTTGCATCGTGTGACAGCTTCGTTCATTCCTTGTAAATATATGACGTCTCGTATGATTGATCTCTTAATTCATCGAGTACATTTATATACCTAGCGATTACTGAAGGATTGAGGTTACAGGTTTTCATTGCCCACAGAGCTTTATATTCGAACTCTGGCGGAAGGTGACATGCTTTTCCATGGATCATGTGGTAGGGTGTAGTGCCTAAAGGATTCTTGAAAGCAGTCTGGAATGCCCACAGAGCATCATCTAGTTTCTCAGCTCATTTATTCCTATGATGGCTGACGGTTCATTCTAGAATTCTTTTAATTGCTCTGTTATTGACTTCTGCCTGCCCGTGGTATGTGGATGATAGGCAGTGGACATCTTGTAGGTAACTCCGTATTCTTGCCTCACCTTCATGAATTGAGTACTACAAAAGTGTGTGCCTCTATATCACTTATTGTGGCACGGGGAGTTCCGTATCGCAAAAGAGTCTTTTCAAGAAATTGGTGACGACCTTGGCACCATTTGTTGGAAATGCTTGAGCTTCGACCAATTTGGAGACGTAATCTACTGCTACGAGGACGTATTCTTTTCCGTTAGACTTGGGGAACGACCCCATGAAGTCGAATCCCCATATATCGAAGATTCCGCAAGCTTGAATATTAGTCCGAGGCATCTCATTCTTCACAGAGATAATCCCTTGTCTTTGTGTAACAACCCAACCTGATATACAATCGACCACGTGAAATTTACCAAAATAAAAAAAATTCTTTGTTCAGCAGGTGGCGCGGCGCGCCATAACCTTGCGCGGCGCGCCAAAGTGGCCTGTCCAAAAAGTCTTGAAATGCTAAAATGTTTGACCACTTCCCGACGTATTTAGACAAAACGCTATTCACAACATATTCATATATGAAAAACTAACTTGTTCCATTTATAAAATAAGTTTTACGAGACCGGGCCCACATCGGCCATTTTACGACTTTCGTACAATACAAGTTTTCAACCACATGATTTGTAATCCAAAATAAAGGCCGAGCATGGCGATTGGGGATACGCTACCCAATCCTAATCAATCCAAAAGCAAGCCTTCTAAAGCAACTACGCAAGTCCACTAGTCCCCGCTTACCCGAGCCTCCGCATCCATGCAATCTATAAAAAAGTCAACAACGAGAGGGTAAGCTAACGCTTAGTGAATGCAATACTTATACATATACATATGTAATTTACCTACACGCATCCACTTACAATACCATGCAAACAAAATGCATAAACGAGCTAGCAACACCAAACATACGACTAGCAACAACGTTAGTATATAAATCGCCACAATAATATACTAAATCACAATAATGCATAAATATAACAAACCGTTCCCCGCTATGGCACTACCGACTTGTAGACGACCAATAACGTCGAGTCTCACTCGTATGTTGTCACCGACTTGTGACTCATCAAAGGGTGTCACCGACTTGTGAACTACCCACCAATATCTATGGGTCACCGACTTGTGAACGCCATGTGACATCACCGACTTGTGAAGCGCCACTAAGTGTCACCGACTTGTGAACACTATAGGGTGTCACCGACTTGTGAATCACCCAAGGGTATCACCGACTTGTGAACCCCCATCAATACATATGGGTCACCGACTTGTGAACCTCCATGTGGCATCACCGACTTGTGAAGCACCACCTAGTGTCACCGGCTTGTGAACAATATGAAGTGTCACCAACTCGTGAATCACTTCCCCGACTTATGGTGACACCGACTTGTGAAACACCAACTAACTACTAAGGGTCACCGCCCCGTGAATGTAGTGACCCGAACTTTTCCATGTTTATATATATTAATTGAGATTGATGTTTACATGATTAAATGTTTCCAACATGTTAAGCAATCAAACTTGTTAAGACTTGATTAATTGAAATAGGTTTCATATAGACAATTGACCACCCAAGTTGACCGGTGATTCACGAACGTTAAAACTTGTAAAAAAAAACTATATGATGACATATATATGGTTATATATATAGTTAACATGATATTATGATAATTAAACATATCATTAATTATATTAACAATGAACTACATATGTAAAAACAAGACTACTAACTTAATGATTTTGAAACGAGACATATATGTAACGTTTATCGTTGTAATGACATTTAATGTATATATATCATATTAAGAGATATTCGTACATCATAATATCATGATAATATAATAATTTAAAATCTCTTTTGATATTATAAACATTGGGTTAACAATATTTAACAAGATCGTTAACCTAAAGGTTTCAAAACAACACTTACATGTAACGACTAACGATGACTTAACGACTCAGTTAAAATGTATATACATGTAGTGTTTTAATATGTATTTATACACTTTTGAAAGACTTCAATACACTTATCAAAATACTTCTACTTAACAAAAATGCTTACAATTACATTCTCGTTCAGTTTCATCAACAATTCTACTCGTATGCACCCGTATTCGTACTCGTACAATACACAGCTTTTAGATGTATGTACTATTGGTATATACACTCCAATGATCAGCTCTTAGCAGCCCATGTGAGTCACCTAACACATGTGGGAACCATCATTTGGCAACTAGCATGAAATATCTCATAAGATTACAAAAATATGAGTAATCATTCATGACTTATTTACATGAAAACAAAATTACATATCCTTTATATCTAATCCATACACCAACGACCAAAAACACCTACAAACACTTTCATTCTTCAATTTTCTTCATCTAATTGAACTCTCTCAAGTTCTATCTTCAAGTTCTAAGTGTTCTTCATAAATTCCAAAAGTTCTAGTTTCATAAAATCAAGAATACTTTCAAGTTTGCTAGCTCACTTCCAATCTTGTAAGGTGATCATCCAACCTCAAGAAATCTTTGTTTCTTACAATAGGTTATCATTCTAATACAAGGTAATAATCATATTCAAACTTTGGTTCAATTTCTATAACTATAACAATCTTATTTCAAGTGATGATCTTACTTGAACTTGTTTTCGTGTCATGATTTTGCTTCAAGAACTTTGAGCCATCCAAGGATCCATTGAAGCTAGATCCATTTTTCTCTTTTCCAGTAGGTTCATCCAAGGAACTTAAGGTAGTAATGATGTTCATAACATCATTCGATTCATACATATAAAGCTATCTTATTCGAAGGTTTAAACTTGTAATCACTAGAACATAGTTTAGTTAATTCTAAACTTGTTCGCAAACAAAAGTTAATCCTTCTAACTTGACTTTTAAAATCAACTAAACACATGTTCTATATCTATATGATATGCTAACTTAATGATTTAAAACCTGGAAACACGAAAAACACCGTAAAACCGGATTTACGCCGTCGTAGTAACACCGCGGGCTGTTTTGGGTTAGTTAATTAAAAACTATGATAAACTTTGATTTAAAAGTTGTTATTCTGAGAAAATGATTTTTATTATGAACATGAAACTATATCCAAAAATTATGGTTAAACTCAAAGTGGAAGTATGTTTTCTAAAATGGTCATCTAGACGTCGTTCTTTCGACTGAAATGACTACCTTTACAAAAACGACTTGTAACTTATTTTTCCGACTAGAAACCTATACTTTTTTTGTTTAGATTCATAAAATAGAGTTCAATATGAAACCACAGCAATTTGATTCACTCAAAACGGATTTAAAATGAAGAAGTTATGGGTAAAACAAGATTGGATAATTTTTCTCATTTTAGCTACGTGAAAATTGGTAACAAATCTATTCCAACCATAACTTAATCAACTTGTATTATATATTATGTAATCTTGAGATACCATAGACACGTATACAATGTTTCGACCTATCATGTCGACACATCTATATATATTTCGGAACAACCATAGACACTCTATATGTGAATGTTGGAGTTAGCTATACAGGGTTGAGGTTGATTCCAAAATATATATAGTTTGAGTTGTGATCAATACTGAGATACGTATACACTGGGTCGTGGATTGATTCAAGATAATATTTATCGATTTATTTCTGTACATCTAACTGTGGACAACTAGTTGTAGGTTACTAACGAGGACAGCTGACTTAATAAACTTAAAACATCAAAATATATTAAAAGTGTTGTAAATATATTTTGAACATACTTTGATATATATGTATATATTGTTATAGGTTCGTGAATCAACCAGTGGCCAAGTCTTACTTCCCGACGAAGTAAAAATCTGTGAAAGTGAGTTATAGTCCCACTTTTAAAATCTAATATTTTTGGGATGAGAATACATGCAGGTTTTATAAATGATTTACAAAATAGACACAAGTACGTGAAACTAAATTCTATGGTTGAATTATCGAAATCGAATATGCCCCTTTTTATTAAGTCTGGTAATCTAAGAATTAGGGAACAGACACCCTAATTGACGCGAATCCTAAAGATAGATCTATTGGGCCTAACAAACCCCATCCAAAGTACCGGATGCTTTAGTACTTCGAAATTTATATCATATCCGAAGGGTGTCCCGGAATGATGGGGATATTCTTATATATGCATCTTGTTAATGTCGATTACCAGGTGTTCACCATATGAATGATTTTTATCTCTATGTATGGGATGTGTATTGAAATATGAAATCTTGTGGTCTATTGTTACGATTTGATATATATAGGTTAAACCTATAACTCACCAACATTTTTGTTGACGTTTAAAGCATGTTTATTCTCAGGTGAATATTAAGAGCTTCCGCTGTTGCATACTAAAATAAGGACAAGATTTGGAGTCCATGTTTGTATGATATTGTGTAAAAACTGCATTCAAGAAACTGGTTTCGATGTAACATATTTGTATTGTAAACCATTATGTAATGGTCGTGTGTAAACAGGATATTTTAGATTATCATTATTTGATAATCTACGTAAAGCTTTTTAAACCTTTATTTATGAAATAAAGGTTATGGTTTGTTTTAAAAATGAATGCAGTCTTTGAAAAACGTCTCATATAGAGGTCAAAACCTCGCAACGAAATCAATTAATATGGAACGTTTTTAATCAATAAGAACGGGACATTTCAGTTGGTATCCGAGCTTTGGTCTTAGAGAACCAGAAAATTTGCATTAGTGTGTCTTATCGAGTTTGTTAGGATGCATTAGTGAGTCTGGACTTCGACCGTGTTTTCTTTAAAAATGATTGCTTAACATTTTTGTTGGAAACTATATATTTTTAACATATGAATATTATGTGATATATTAATCTCTTAACGTGTTTGATATTATGTGATAGATGTCTACCTCTAGAACAAGTCCCATTGACTCACCTAATAATAATGAAGAGTCAAATGTAAATTGGAATGATTTGTGGACTGATTCACAAGTTCCCGAAGAGGAACCGGAAGAAGAGTCGGAACCGGAAGAAGAATCGGAACCGGAAGAAGAATCGGAACCGGATGAAGAAATAGAACCGGTGGGGGAAATAATAAAACGGTTAAGTAAAAGAAAATCCTCAACCAACCGACCAAAGTTAATTATGGTCAATGGTGTTTCCGCCAAGGAAGCAAAATATTGGGAGGATTACCAATTCTCCGATGAATCGGATTCCGACGAGAATTCCGATGATGTTATAGAAATTACCCCAACTGAATTTAAAAAGGCAAAAGAAAATAATAAGGGAAAGGGCATAAAAATAGAGAAATCTAATTCCAACCCCGATGAACTTTATATGTATCGTCAACCCCCGAAGTCCTTAAGTTGTAACAATGACCCGGGAACCTCTAAACCACCAGGTTTTTCTAAACCAATGTGGACAACGACGGCTCGTATTAGGGGAACATCATATATCCCTAGAAACTTGGCAAAACGAACCAAAACCGAAGAAGAAGAAACGAGCGAGTCGGAATAAGATAGTTGTATTCGTGTGGTGTAATATATGGAATATAGTGTTCTTATGCTTTATGATATATGTAAAAATTGCTTGTATTAATAAGTATTTTTTTTATGAATCTAACTCTTGTCTATTTTACAGTTTAAAAACACAAAATGGATAGACAACCCAATATTTTAAGAGACCTACCCGGAGACATGATTGATGAAATCTTGTCTAGAGTCGGCCAGAATTCTTCGGCACAACTATTTAAGGCGAGATCAGTTTGTAAGACATTCGAAGAACGTTCCAAGAATGTCTTGGTTTATAAGAGACTTTCGTTTGAAAGATGGGGGATATCACATTGGGAAACCCATAAGTTACGATGTGTTTACTTTGACGCATATATTGCGGGGAACCCAAATGCTATTTTACGCAACGGGTTAAGAAATTATTTTGACTCAATATATCCGAATATTGGACTTCGTGATTTAGAAAAAGCGGCTAACATGCAACATAAAGAAGCATGTTATGCTTACGGATTAGTAATGTTCGCTTCTCACCAAAGTGAGAACAAGAACATCGGGCTACAACTATTAAACAAAACGTTTCCACAAGTGACGGAGTCGGTAATTGGGGTAAGAAATGAGGTTTTTAGATTATTACGGGACTGTTGGACATTACGTAACCCTCGTCCCTTTGATGACGTTACAACACGCTGTCTTATCAACGGCCATAACGGTTATGTTGCACAAGACCAAGGATGGGAAGTAGTCCTAGTAAAACCAGAATGCATGACTTGTTTCTGGACGTATGAATTACGTGTCTTTATTGCCTTTGCTGAACGACTTGTGTACTAGCTAGAATTGTCTTCACAACTATCTTGTATCAAAGTTATTGTGTGCTATATTTCATGCTTTATGTAAAATAAGCGGTATTGTAAGTTTGTAAAATATTGTATAAAAGTTTGAACGCGAAATATTATTATAATCAGTTTTTCATATAGAATTGTAGTAGTTGAATTGTATATTAGCTACTAAGTATGAACTTAACGGGTAGGTACTACCCGAATTTAAACTTATAAAACGCTAATATGAAGAAAAAGCTTTTATAAATGAGTTCATATTATGCTACGAAATACTATTAACTACTCTTAATATTCTGTATGATTAACTTGTTCCATTTAACTATTTTGAAGGAAATGGCACCGACTACTCGACACACCGTGAATATGAATGAAGAGGAATTCCGTACTTTTCTAGCTTCAAACATAGCCGCAGTACAGGCTGCGCTACATACCAACAATAACCTTGGATCTAGCAGTACAGGAAACCGTGTAGGATGCACCTACAAAGAATTCACTGCCTGCAAACCTTTGGAATTTGATGGAACCGAAGGACCGATCGGATTGAAACGGTGGACCGAGAAGGTTGAATCGGTGTTTGCCATAAGTAAGTGTACTGAAGAGGACAAAGTGAAGTACGCTACGCATACCTTCACAGGTTCTGCGTTAACATGGTGGAATACCTATCTAGAGCAAGTGGGACAAGATGATGCGTACGCACTACCGTGGTCAGCATTCAAGCACTTGATGAACGAGAAGTACCGTCCCAGAACCGAGGTCAATAAGCTCAAGACAGAACTTAGAGGGTTACGAACCCAAGGATTTGATATTACCACGTACGAAAGACGATTCACAGAATTGTGCCTATTGTGTCCGGGAGCATTCGAAGATGAGGAAGAGAAGATCGACGCGTTTGTGAAGGGATTACCGGAAAGAATCCAAGAAGATATAAGTTCACACGAGCCCGCCTCCATACAACAGGCATGTAGAATGGCTCACAAACTAGTGAACCAGATTGAAGAAAGAATTAAAGAACAGACTGCTGAAGAGGCCAATGTGAAGCAAGTCAAAAGAAAGTGGGAGGAAAACGGTGATAAGAATCACCAATACAACAACAACAGCAATTACAACAATAATCGCAACAATTATCCCAACAATCGCAACATCAATCGCAACTACAACAAACGGCCCAACAACAACAACAACAACAACAACAACAACAACAACAACAACAGCAACTACAACAATCATCCCAACAACAATAATAACCGCAACAACAACAACAATCAGAAGCAACTATGCCAAAGGTGTGAAAAGAATCACTCGGGGTTCTGCACCAAATTTTGCAACAAGTGTAAAAGAAATGGTCATAGCGCGGCGAAGTGTGAGGTCTACGGACCAGGGGTTAATAGAACGAAAGGAACAAATGGTGTCGGAACGAGTAATGGCGGAGCAAGTAGTGTCGGAGCAAGTTATGCCAATGTAGTTTGTTATAAATGTGGAAAACCAGGCCACATTATTAGAAATTGCCCGAACCAGGAGAACACGAATGGACAAGGCCGTGGAAGAGTTTTCAATATTAATGCGGTAGAGGCACAGGAAGACCCGGAGCTTGTTACGGGTACGTTTCTTATTGACAATAAATCTGCTTACGTTTTATTTGATTCGGGTGCGGATAGAAGCTATATGAGTAGAGATTTTTGTGCTAAATTAAGTTGTCCATTGACGCCTTTGGATAGTAAATTTTTACTCGAATTAGCAAATGGTAAATTAATTTCAGCAGATAATATATGTCGGAATCGAGAAATTAAACTGGTTAGCGAAACATTTAAGATTGATTTGATACCAGTAGAGTTAGGGAGTTTTGATGTGATAATCGGTATGGACTGGTTGAAAGAAGAGAAAGCGGAGATCGTTTGTTACAAAAATGCAATTCGCATTATACGAGAAAAAGGAAAACCCTTAATGGTGTACGGAGAAAAGGGCAACACGAAGCTACATCTTATTAGTAATTTGAAGGCACAAAAACTAATAAGAAAAGGTTGCTATGCTGTTCTAGCACACGTCGAGAAAGTACGAACTGAAGAAAAGAGCATCAATGATGTTCCCATTGCAAAAGAATTTCCCGATGTATTTCCGAAAGAATTACCGGGATTACCCCCACATCGATCCGTTGAATTTCAAATAGATCTTGTACCAGGAGCTGCACCAATAGCTCGTGCTCCTTACAGACTCGCACCCAGCGAGATGAAAGAACTGCAAAGCCAATTACAAGAACTTTTAGAGCGTGGTTTCATTCGACCAAGCACATCACCGTGGGGAGCTCCTGTTTTGTTTGTCAAGAAGAAAGATGGTACATTCAGGTTGTGTATCGACTACCGAGAGTTGAACAAACTTACCATCAAGAACCGCTACCCACTACCGAGAATCGACGACTTATTTGATCAACTACAAGGCTCGTCTGTTTATTCAAAGATTGACTTACGTTCCGGGTATCATCAAATGCGGGAGAAAGAAGATGATATTCCAAAGACTGCTTTCAGAACACGTTACGGTCATTACGAGTTTATGGTCATGCCGTTTGGTTTAACTAATGCACCAGCTGTGTTCATGGACCTTATGAACCGAGTGTGTGGACCATACCTTGACAAGTTTGTCATTGTTTTCATTGATGACATACTTATTTACTCAAAGAATGACCAAGAACACGGTGAACATTTGAGAAAGGTGTTAGAAGTATTGAGGAAGGAAGAATTGTACGCTAAGTTTTCAAAGTGTGCATTTTGGTTGGAAGAAGTTCAATTCCTCGGTCACATAGTGAACAAAGAAGGTATTAAGGTGGATCCGGCAAAGATAGAAACTGTTGAAAAGTGGGAAACCCCGAAAACTCCGAAACACATACGCCAGTTTTTAGGACTAGCTGGTTACTACAGAAGGTTCATCCAAGACTTTTCCAGAATAGCAAAACCCTTGACTGCATTAACGCATAAAGGGAAGAAATTTGAATGGAATGATGAACAAGAGAAAGCGTTTCAGTTATTGAAGAAAAAGCTAACTACGGCACCTATATTGTCATTGCCTGAAGGGAATGATGATTTTGTGATTTATTGTGATGCATCAAAGCAAGGTCTCGGTTGTGTATTAATGCAACGAACGAAGGTGATTGCTTATGCGTCTAGACAATTGAAGATTCACGAACAAAATTATACGACGCATGATTTGGAATTAGGCGCGGTTGTTTTTGCATTAAAGACTTGGAGGCACTACTTATATGGGGTCAAAAGTATTATATATACCGACCACAAAAGTCTTCAACACATATTTAATCAGAAACAACTGAATATGAGGCAGCGTAGGTGGATTGAATTATTGAATGATTACGACTTTGAGATTCGTTACCACCCGGGGAAGGCAAATGTGGTAGCCGATGCCTTGAGCAGGAAGGACAGAGAACCCATTCGAGTAAAATCTATGAATATAATGATTCATAATAACATTACTACTCAAATAAAGGAGGCGCAACAAGGAGTTTTAAAAGAGGGAAATTTAAAGGATGAAATACCCAAAGGATCAGAGAAGCATCTTAATATTCGGGAAGACGGAACCCGGTATAGGGTTGAAAGGATTTGGGTACCAAAATTTGGAGATATGAGAGAAATGGTACTTAGAGAAGCTCATAAAACCAGATACTCAATACATCCTGGAACGGGGAAGATGTACAAGGATCTCAAGAAATATTTTTGATGGCCGGGTATGAAAGCCGATGTTGCTAAATACGTAGGAGAATGTTTGATGTGTTCTAAGGTCAAAGCTGAGCATCAGAAACCATCAGGTCTACTTCAACAACCCGAAATCCCGGAATGGAAATGGGAAAACATTACTATGGATTTCATCACTAAATTGCCAAGGACTGCAAGTGGTTTTGATACTATTTGGGTAATAGTTGATCGTCTCACCAAATCAGCACACTTCATACCAATAAGAGAAGATGACAAGATGGAGAAGTTAGCACGACTGTATTTGAAGGAAGTCGTCTCCAGACATGGAATACCAATCTCTATTATCTCTGATAGGGATGGCAGATTTATTTCAAGATTCTGGCAGACATTACAGCAAGCATTAGGAACTCGTCTAGACATGAGTACTGCCTATCATCCACAAACTGATGGGCAGAGCGAAAGGACGATACAAACGCTTGAAGACATGCTACGAGCATGTGTTATTGATTTCGGAAACAGTTGGGATCGACATCTACCGTTAGCAGAATTTTCCTACAACAACAGCTACCATTCAAGCATTGAGATGGCACCGTTTGAAGCACTTTATGGTAGAAAGTGCAGGTCTCTGATTTGTTGGAGTGAGGTGGGGGATAGACAGATTACGGGTCCGGAGATTATACAAGAAACTACCGAGAAGATCATCCAAATTCAACAACGGTTGAAAACCGCCCAAAGTCGACAAAAGAGCTACGCTGACATTAAAAGAAAAGATATAGAATTTGAAATTGGAGAGATGGTCATGCTTAAAGTTTCACCTTGGAAAGGCGTTGTTCGATTTGGTAAACGAGGGAAATTAAATCCAAGGTATATTGGACCATTCAAGATTATTGATCGTGTCGGACCAGTAGCTTACCGACTTGAGTTACCTCAACAACTCGCGGCTGTACATAACACTTTCCAAGTCTCGAATTTGAAGAAATGTTTTGCTAAAGAAGATCTCACTATTCCGTTAGATGAAATCCAAATCAACGAAAAACTCCAATTCATCGAAGAACCCGTCGAAATAATGGATCGTGAGGTTAAAAGACTTAAGCAAAACAAGATACCAATTGTTAAGGTTCGATGGAATGCTCGTAGAGGACCCGAGTTCACCTGGGAGCGTGAAGATCAGATGAAGAAGAAATACCCGCATCTATTTCCAGAAGATTCGTCAACACCTTCAACAGCTTAAAATTTCGGGACGAAATTTATTTAACGGGTAGGTACTGTAGTGACCCGAACTTTTCCATGTTTATATATATTAATTGAGATTGATGTTTACATGATTAAATGTTTCCAACATGTTAAGCAATCAAACTTGTTAAGACTTGATTAATTGAAATAGGTTTCATATAGACAATTGACCACCCAAGTTGACCGGTGATTCACGAACGTTAAAACTTGTAAAAAAAAAAAATATATGATGACATATATATGGTTATATATATAGTTAACATGATATTATGATAATTAAACATATCATTAATTATATTAACAATGAACTACATATGTAAAAACAAGACTACTAACTTAATGATTTTGAAACGAGACATATATGTAACGTTTATCGTTGTAATGACATTTAATGTATATATATCATATTAAGAGATATTCGTACATCATAATATCATGATAATATAATAATTTAAAATCTCTTTTGATATTATAAACATTGGGTTAACAATATTTAACAAGATCGTTAACCTAAAGGTTTCAAAACAACACTTACATGTAACGACTAACGATGACTTAACGACTCAGTTAAAATGTATATACATGTAGTGTTTTAATATGTATTTATACACTTTTTAAAGACTTAAATACACTTATCAAAATACTTCTACTTAACAAAAATGCTTACAATTACATTCTCGTTCAGTTTCATCAACAATTCTACTCGTATGCACCCGTATTCGTACTCGTACAATACACAGCTTTTAGATGTATGTACTATTGGTATATACACTCCAATGATCAGCTCTTAGCAGCCCATGTGAGTCACCTAACACATGTGGGAACCATCATTTGGCAACTAGCATGAAATATCTCATAAGATTACAAAAATATGAGTAATCATTCATGACTTATTTACATGAAAACAAAATTACATATCCTTTATATCTAATCCATACACCAACGACCAAAAACACCTACAAACACTTTCATTCTTCAATTTTCTTCATCTAATTGAACTCTCTCAAGTTCTATCTTCAAGTTCTAAGTGTTCTTCATAAATTCCAAAAGTTCTAGTTTCATAAAATCGAGAATACTTTCAAGTTTGCTAGCTCACTTCCAATCTTGTAAGGTGATCATCCAACCTCAAGAAATCTTTGTTTCTTACAATAGGTTATCATTCTAATACAAGGTAATAATCATATTCAAACTTTGGTTCAATTTCTATAACTATAACAATCTTATTTCAAGTGATGATCTTACTTGAACTTGTTTTCGTGTCATGATTTTGCTTCAAGAACTTTGAGCCATCCAAGGATCCATTGAAGCTAGATCCATTTTTCTCTTTTCCAGTAGGTTCATCCAAGGAACTTAAGGTAGTAATGATGTTCATAACATCATTCGATTCATACATATAAAGCTATCTTATTCGAAGGTTTAAACTTGTAATCACTAGAACATAGTTTAGTTAATTCTAAACTTGTTCGCAAACAAAAGTTAATCCTTCTAACTTGACTTTTAAAATCAACTAAACACATGTTCTATATCTATATGATATGCTAACTTAATGATTTAAAACCTGGAAACACGAAAAACACCGTAAAACCGGATTTACGCCGTCGTAGTAACACCGCGGGCTGTTTTGGGTTAGTTAATTAAAAACTATGATAAACTTTGATTTAAAAGTTGTTATTCTGAGAAAATGATTTTTATTATGAACATGAAACTATATCCAAAAATTATGGTTAAACTCAAAGTGGAAGTATGTTTTCTAAAATGGTCATCTAGACGTCGTTCTTTCGACTGAAATTACTACCTTTACAAAAACGACTTGTAACTTATTTTTCCGACTAGAAACCTATACTTTTTTTGTTTAGATTCATAAAATAGAGTTCAATATGAAACCATAGCAATTTGATTCACTCAAAACGGATTTAAAATGAAGAAGTTATGGGTAAAACAAGATTGGATAATTTTTCTCATTTTAGCTACGTGAAAATTGGTAACAAATCTATTCCAACCATAACTTAATCAACTTGTATTATATATTATGTAATCTTGAGATACCATAGACACGTATACAATGTTTCGACCTATCATGTCGACACATCTATATATATTTCGGAACAACCATAGACACTCTATATGTGAATGTTGGAGTTAGCTATACAGGGTTGAGGTTGATTCCAAAATATATATAGTTTGAGTTGTGATCAATACTGAGATACGTATACACTGGGTCGTGGATTGATTCAAGATAATATTTATCGATTTATTTCTGTACATCTAACTGTGGACAACTAGTTGTAGGTTACTAACGAGGACAGCTGACTTAATAAACTTAAAACATCAAAATATATTAAAAGTGTTGTAAATATATTTTGAACATACTTTGATATATATGTATATATTGTTATAGGTTCGTGAATCAACCAGTGGCCAAGTCTTACTTCCCGACGAAGTAAAAATCTGTGAAAGTGAGTTATAGTCCCACTTTTAAAATCTAATATTTTTGGGATGAGAATACATGCAGGTTTTATAAATGATTTACAAAATAGACACAAGTACGTGAAACTAAATTCTATGGTTGAATTATCGAAATCGAATATGCCCCTTTTTATTAAGTCTGGTAATCTAAGAATTAGGGAACAGACACCCTAATTGACGCGAATCCTAAAGATAGATCTATTGGGCCTAACAAACCCCATCCAAAGTACCGGATGCTTTAGTACTTCGAAATTTATATCATATCCGAAGGGTGTCCCGGAATGATGGGGATATTCTTATATATGCATCTTGTTAATGTCGGTTACCAGGTGTTCACCATATGAATGATTTTTATCTCTATGTATGGGATGTGTATTGAAATATGAAATCTTGTGGTCTATTGTTACGATTTGATATATATAGGTTAAACCTATAACTCACCAACATTTTTGTTGACGTTTAAAGCATGTTTATTCTCAGGTGAATATTAAGAGCTTCCGCTGTTGCATACTAAAATAAGGACAAGATTTGGAGTCCATGTTTGTATGATATTGTGTAAAAACTGCATTCAAGAAACTGGTTTCGATGTAACATATTTGTATTGTAAACCATTATGTAATGGTCGTGTGTAAACAGGATATTTTAGATTATCATTATTTGATAATCTACGTAAAGCTTTTTAAACCTTTATTTATGAAATAAAGGTTATGGTTTGTTTTAAAAATGAATGCAGTCTTTGAAAAACGTCTCATATAGAGGTCAAAACCTCGCAACGAAATCAATTAATATGGAACGTTTTTAATCAATAAGAACGGGACATTTCAGTGAACCACTATGAGGTGTCACCGACTTGTGAATACCCTGTCGAGACACTACCGACTTGTAGTTCCCATCCCATCATACCAACAAATATGTCACCGTCTTGTGACATAACGCCCACTACTCACGATGTGGCACCAAAGGCCCACATCGCGTACGAGTAAATAAACCACATACATACATGTATAAATATTCCACTCACCTTGTCGCCTTGAAGAAATGCCACCGAATAATCCGCAACACACCGATGGAATGTACCTATTCCATTATCACAAACACAACAACACAATTAGGGTGGATTTACAAATCAACCCAAATTGACAACTAGTGCAATTTCGACCCAAATGCACTTCCAAGCACAAACCGTGCCCAAACTAACCAATAATCACTAACACAAGTGAGAATGGTCCTAATATGCCAATTAGACCCAATCATAGGTGTTAAACACCTATCTTGCCCAAAATGGCACTTAAACCCTAATTTTGACCCAAAGGAGTCAACATCGCGCCATTAGCGAGTTTTGATACCAAAACATATTTAACTCGGTTTTATACTTCAACTTAATCCATTTTAAGTTTATAAACCTTATTAAATCGACAATTGGGTCATAATCATCACCAAACCCTAATTTTGACTCAAGTCAAAATTAGTCAACCCAAATTCACCTAAAGTGATTCCAACACTTTCATAATCACTAAACCTAGTGATTAAACTCAAGCTTAAAGCCTAATCAAGGCCAAATCGTCAACCAACCCAAAACCCGCCAAGTGACAAGAATAACTAGTCACCATAAACCCATATCATCATCTAAAAGGGTTTCACTACAAATCAAACTCAAACCCTAACTTGAATATCAAATCTAACAAATGTAATTCGGAGTTAGAACTTACCAATACCGCCAAAATGATGCCGTTGACGAGTAGAACAACTTTAATACGTGAGGTTTGACCCGAAACACCCTTCTTCTTCTCCAATTGGAGCTCTCTCTCTCTAAAACTCTCCTCTCACTCTAGGGTTTGAAGATGAGAGTGTTTGATGAGTGAAAATGAGCTCCAATGGAGCTCTAGATCAGTTTTGATGACCCCAAACCGACCCTAATTGAAAAGACCAAAGTACCCCTCATTTAAACCTTTTAAAAAGGCTGAAAATTGCCTCTGCAGCAATCGGCGCGCCGCCCCAGAAGGTGGAGCGCCGCTCCAAATAACTGGAAATTGTGGTCGAGCCCAAAACAGGTTTCAGCGACTTGTTTTGGCCATAACTTTTCGACCGTAACTCCGTTTTCGATGAATCAAATATCGTTGGAAACGTAATAAGATATTCTATCTAATGGTAAGGCTTGGAAACATCAATTCAAACTTTATTTGGGGTTGAGAAGATACGTACACACTTTGTACCTCAAACAACGTCCAGTTTTCTTCGACATTCGAGCAAGCAACACGTACATGCTTCGTACACTTCATATACGCATCGTACACCATGAATACATTATGTACAATAAATATTTGGGTCTTACAACTCTCCCCCACTTAAATTTGATCGCGTCCTCGTGATCTAAACCTCATCGCGAACAAAAACAACACACTTTCCTCAAGTCTTCGAGTTCTCACACAATCTCGGACCCCTTTGATGCCGCCATTGCATCCTATCGATCACGCCTTACCACCATGCAATGTTCCAATCGCACAACTATCCTTCAGGATTTCCTTGGCGT
This sequence comes from Rutidosis leptorrhynchoides, assembly GCF_046630445.1. NCBI lineage: Eukaryota > Viridiplantae > Streptophyta > Magnoliopsida > Asterales > Asteraceae > Rutidosis > Rutidosis leptorrhynchoides. The sequence continues at coordinate 301,963,095 of NC_092339.1, forward strand.
ACTCCAACTCACGACTTAGAGTTCTAACGCCCACCGCCAATACTCTAGAGAGTTCGTTCCCGAACGCACTCTACACTAACACGCCCCTACATGAGACAGTTCAAACTAACACTCTACGCCCCTAGTTGGCTCCCCAAACGAGACAACTTCCGGCAAATGGCTCAAACACGCCTACCAAACCGAAGAACCACCGTACTTTCCGGGTACATACTCCCCCACTTAGGGTTTTAACCCCACGCTATCACCGTCAAGATGATAATACCTTGCGAAATTTCAACATTCTACATCACACACGCCCGGTATCAACGTTGATCATACTTAAAATCTTCAGCGGACTTACCAAAAGATACATGAAACTCAACCTTTCGATTTGGTCAAACGTCGACGCCCGCTAATCTTCACAATAAACCATCTTCGTACCTTCGGGTTTTCTCGTCGGTACCCAAGTACAAAATAATCGCAACACCGGAGTGAAGCATTCCACTTGCAGGTATAAAAAGGGCACCTGACGTAGTGTTATGCAACTCCCATTACTACCACCGAGTCTCAATCACTCGACCCTTTCAGGTCCCTCCTCGGTGTCATATGACACTTGACTATTCGAAGTCACACAAATCCAATGGACATTACGGCTCAACGCCTACAACCTTCTAGTGACGCCTGCTTGTCACTATCCGCCTAGGCTGCAAAGCAAGCCTAGCAATCCTTTCACTTACAATGGTGATGCTTGGTGCCACCAAGACTTACACCCCAACTCGTATCCTCTCAACCGTTAACACGGTTACTTACATACACCAAAGGTAGTCAACAATCGTGACTCTTCCCGCACACCTACATGATCAACGTAAGCGCCTCTCGAATGGCATGCCATCCTATGCTAACCCTTATGGAGAACAATACAAGTAACCCTCTAATCATCCCATGGTTACCCCCGACTTGGTTAAGCCTCCGACACCAACCCAATTAACCCGACTCGGTTAAGTCAAATACACTATGTCGACCCGCCTCGGTCAACACCTAACAACAATCGATTAACCCTGCTTAGTTAAGTCAACACACATGGTCAACCCGACTTGGTTAAGTCCTAACAACAATTGATTAACCCGTCTTGATTAGTCAAACGCACTCGGTCAACCCGACTCGGTCAACACTCCTAACAATTTATCGATTAACCCGACTCGGTTAGTCAAACTATCTCGGTCAACCCAACTCGGTCAAACCCCTAAAAACAATCTGAGTAACCCAGCTTGGTTAGTCAAATACCCTTGGTCAACCCGACTCGGTCAAACCCCTAAGAACAATTTGAGTAACCCGGCTTGGTTAGTCAAATACCCTTGGTCAACCCGACTCGGTCAACACCTAACAACAATTGATTAACCCGACCTGGTTAGTCAAACCGCAATGGACTAACTCGACCTAGCTAGTCACTACAACACATGGATAAACTCAATCATTACCCAAATCATCCGCACATAGATAGTACTAAAATCGAATAGTACCTGAATCAAGCGTCTCCAGATTTTCGCGCCCCATCGCTATTCCACTCGGGACATTCCGACTTCCGGTGTCCCTCCTTCCGGCACTTAAAACATGTGACCTTGCTCGACGGACAATCACGAGACTTATGCCCTGTTTGTCCACAATTATAACACGCGAATTTAGAACCACCCGTGTCACTCATCTTTACGCTTCCAACACCTTTGGTAGCGCTTTTACTCTTCTTGTTCGAAAAAGCAGTCGCTTCGAACTTCCGTTTACTAATATCGGACACACTTGGCTTCCACACCTCCGGTTCGAAACCCCGAGCCAACTCAAATAACTCTTCAAAAGACTTAGCCATTCCCTGACTAATCTTACCCTTAAATTCGTCATTCAGTGTACGGTAGAAATCTTTCATCAACTTGTGATCATCACCAACGTACTCCGGACAAAAACGAGTCTTTGCTAAAAAGGTAGACTTGAGAGTAACCAAGTCCATCGAACCTTGTCGCAAATTGTGTAACTCATCCCGGATTCTATCAAGATCAGAAGAAGTTCGGTATTCATCAAAGAACTCCTTTTTGAACTCATCCCATGACAAGCTCATACATTGTTCCTCGCCATATAATTGAATCTTGTCATCCCACCACAACTTGGCTTCTTCACGTAACATACTAGAACCGTACCTCGTTTTCTTCTCGGGAGGACATTCACTAGTACGGAAAGCCCCCTCGATGTCAGAAACCCAACATGTACTCTTCAACGGATCCCTTACCCCATTAAACATAGGAGGTTGTGCATCCTTTAAGTTTTTGTAATGGAAGTCCCGCCTCCCATTTCCTTCACTCCCTTCACCTCGGGGATAAATATTTCTAGCATCAAGCGCTTCCTCGATTGCGACCTTCACCCTTTCATCAATTAGATCGGTTATTTTCCCATCAACCGATTCCCGGAAAACCTTTCTAACATCCTCGAGAAACTCCGCTTTTTGACGTTTAAAGATGGCCTCAACCTTAGCCGTGAACTCAACGTCTTCGTCTTGATCTTCGTTGGCTTGTTTGCTCCTTGTCGTCATTCTAAGAAATGAACTCGGTTAGGAACGCAACATGAATAACTTACACATACCACCACGATCAATCGTTCACAAACATATAATATGCCACCATTCGTACATCCCATCTAGTTCAACACTTGTTGTACATCACTTGCATGACTTGGCTTGCAACCGTAATAATGGTCGCGAAGCATTATTACGCTCACACGCCATGCCGAACTCATGAATACAACAATCATCTCGCTAGATGTTCAACACAACACAACATAATTAGTAACACATAATCAACACGTAGTTAAAGCACCTATTCTCAAAGGCACTAACTAGAAACCCGAACCGACCCGTAATCCTACAAGTCCCGCATAATAGCACACACAAAATTCTAAGTCTAGGCGCCTATCTCAAGTCACCTAAATCCCTTAGACCATGCTCTGATACCACTTGTAACAACCCAACCCGATATACAATCGACCACGTGAAATTTACCAAAATAAAAAAAATTCTTTGTTCAGCAGGTGGCGCGGCGCGCCATAACCTTGCGCGGCGCGCCAAAGTGGCCTGTCCAAAAAGTCTTGAAATGCTAAAATGTTTGACCACTTCCCGACGTATTTAGACAAAACGCTATTCACAACATATTCATATATGAAAAACTAACTTGTTCTGTTCATAAAATAAGTTTTACCAGACCTGGCCCACATCGGCCGTTTTACGACGTTCGTACGAAAATACAAGTTTTCAACCACATGATTTGTAATACAAAATAAAGGCCGAGCATGGCGATTGGGGATACGCTACCCAATCCTAATCAATCCAAAAGCAAGCCTTCTAAAGCAAATACGCAAGTCCACTAGTCCCCGCTTACCCGAGCCTCCGCATCCATGCAATCTATAAAAAAGTCAACAACGAGAGGGTAAGCTAACGCTTAGTGAATGCAATACTTATACATATACATATGTAATTTACCTACACGCATCCACTTACAATACCATGCAAACAAAATGCATAAACGAGCTAGCAACACCAAACATACGACTAGCAACAACGTTAGTATATAAATCGCCACAATAATATACTAAATCACAATAATGCATAAGTATAACAAACCGTTCCCCGCTATGGCACTACCGACTTGTAGACGACCAATAACGTCGAGTCTCACTCGTATGTTGTCACCGACTTGTGACTCATCAAAGGGTGTCACCGACTTGTGAACTACCCACCAATATCTATGGGTCACCGACTTGTGAACGCCATGTGACATCACCGACTTGTGAAGCGCCACTAAGTGTCACCGACTTGTGAACACTATAGGGTGTCACCGACTTGTGAATCACCCAAGGGTATCACCGACTTGTGAACCCCCATCAATACATATGGGTCACCGACTTGTGAACCTCCATGTGGCATCACCGACTTGTGAAGCACCACCTAGTGTCACCGGCTTGTGAACAATATGAAGTGTCACCAACTCGTGAATCACTTCCCTGACTTATGGTGACACCGACTTGTGAAACACCAACTAACTACTAAGGGTCACCGCCCCGTGAACCACTATGAGGTGTCACCGACTTGTGAATACCCTGTCGAGACACTACCGACTTGTAGTTCCCATCCCATCATACCAACAAATATGTCACCGTCTTGTGACATAACACCCACTACTCACGATGTGGCACCAAAGGCCCACATCGCGTACGAGTAAATAAACCACATACATACATGTATAAATATTCCACTCACCTTGTCGCCTTGAAGAAATGCCACCGAATAATCCGCAACATACCGATGGAATGTACCTATTCCATTATCACAAACACAACAACACAATTAGGGTGGATTTACAAATCAACCCAAATTGACAACTAGTGCAATTTCGACCCAAATGCACTTCCAAGTACAAACCGTGCCCAAACTAACCAATAATCACTAACACAAGTGAGAATGGTCCTAATACGCCAATTAGACCCAATCATAGGTGTTAAACACCTATCTTGCCCAAAATGGCACTTAAACCCTAATTTTGACCCAAAGGAGTCAACATCGCGCCATTAGCGAGTTTTGATACCAAAACATATTTAACTCGGTTTTATACTTCAACTTAATCCATTTTAAGTTTATAAACCTTATTAAATCGACAATTGGGTCATAATCATCGCCAAACCCTAATTTTGACTCAAGTCAAAGTTAGTCAACCCAAATTCACCTAAAGTGATTCCAACACTTTCATAATCACTAAACCTAGTGATTAAACTCAAGCTTAATACCTAATCAAGGCCAAATCGTCAACCAACCCAAAACCCGCCAAGTGACAAGAATAACTAGTCACCATAAACCCATTTCATCATCTAAAAGGGTTTCACTACAAATCAAACTCAAACCCTAACTTGAATATCAAATCTAACAAATGTAATTTGGAGTTAAAACTTACCAATACCGCCAAAATAATGCCGTTGACGAGTAGAACAACTTTAATATTCGAGGTTTGACCCGAAACACCCTTCTTCTTCTCCAATTGGAGCTCTCTCTCTCTCTAAAACTCTCCTCTCACTCTAGGGTTTGAAGATGAGAGTGTTTGATGAGTGAAAATGAGCTCCAATGGAGCTCTAGATCAGTTTTGATGACCCCAAACCGACCCTAATTGAAAAGACCAAAGTACCCCTCATTTAAACCTTTTAAAAAGGCTGAAAATTGCCTCTGCAGCAATCGGCGCGCCGCGCCAGAAGGTGGAACGCCGCTCCAAATAACTGGAAATTGTGGTCGAGCCCAAAACAGGTTTCAGCGACTTGTTTTGGCCATAACTTTTCGACCGTAACTCCGTTTTCGATGAATCAAATATCGTTGGAAATGTAATAAGATATTCTATCCAATGGTAAGGCTTGGAAATATCAATTCAAACTTTATTTGGGGTTGAGAACATACGTACACACTTTGTACCTCAAACAACGTCCAGTTTTCTTCGACATTCGAGCAAGCAACACGTACATGCTTCGTACACTTCATATACGCATCGTACACCATGAATACATTATGTACAATAAATATTTGGGTCTTACACTTTGGCAAGCATTTCAATGCTTTACAAGCTCTTGTGCATCTCGAAATATAGTAGGCTAATAAAATCCTAAATCGTAAACTTTTCTTGCGGTTAAGTTCGCTCCATGATTACCTCCAGTTAGTCCATGGTGACATTAGTGAAGAATCCATGTTTCTTGTTTCTCATCCACGCATCTCCTGATTTATCTGATCAGGGCAAATTCTGAACAGGTACAGATCTTTCCATTAGTAAAACTTAGCATCCAGAAGAATTTCCTTCTTCGGGATGTGCTCATTCCTTTTTGTACTACTTCGACAACTAGGTAGTTGGTTATGTCAGCATACCAAGGGGTATCAGTGAATTGTGATCCTATGTTGGCTTCTCCTAAGCTCATAAGTTGTTCTTTCGAAAATTTGTCTCTAATATCTTGTTCAACAAGTTGTTCCATAGCCGGATTTTCAAGTGACTAAGATGATCTGCCTCGACGTTCTCTGTTCCTTTCTTGTCTTTAATCTCAGTGTCGAATTCTTGAAGGAGTAAGATCCATCGTAGGAGTCTTGGTTTAGCATCTTGCTTAGTAAACAAATATTTCAGGGCTGAATGATCTGTGTAAATCGTAGTTTTGGACAAGATGAGATAGGAACAGAATTTGTCGAAGGCAAAAACTACTGCTAGCAGCTCCTTTTCCGTAGTGGTGTAATTCTCTTGAGCTCCGGTTAAGGTTTTGCTAGTGTAATAGATTGGATGAAAATGCTTATCTTTCCGTTAACCTAGTACAACTCCAACTGCGAAGTCACTGGCATCACACATGATTTCAAAGGGTAAACTCCAATCAAGAGCTATCATGATGGGTGTAGTGACCCGAACTTTTCCATGTTTATATATATATTAAATGAAATTGTTATTTACATGATTAAGTGTTTCCAACATGTTAAGCAATCAAACTTGTTAAGACTTGATTAATTGAAATAGGTTTCATATAGACAATTGACCACCCAAGTTGACCGGTGATTCACGAACGTTAAAACTTGTAAAAACTATACGATGACATATATATGGTTATATATATAGTTAACATGATCTTATTATAAGTATGTATCTCATTAGGTATTTTAACAATGAGTTATATACATAAAACTGAGACTATTAATTTAAGAAACTCGAAAACGATATATATAACGATTATCGTTATAACAACGTCTTACTAGGTACATATGAATCATATTAAGATATTGATACACTTGGTTAATTATGTTAAATGATAAGTGAATATATTATTAAGTGTATTAACAATGAAATATATATGTAAAAATAAGACTACTAACTTAATGATTTCGAAACGAGACATATATGTAACGATTATCGTTGTAACGACATTTAACTGTATATATATCATACTAAGATATATTATATCATAATATCATGATAATATAACAATTTAACATATCATTTGTTATAATAAACAATGGGTTAACAACATTCAACAAGATCGTTAACCTAAAGGTTTCAAAACAACATTTACATGTAACGACTAACGATGACTTAACGACTCAGTTAAAATGTATATACATGTAGTGTTTTAATATGTATTCATACACTTTTGAAAGACTTCAAGACACTTATCAAAATACTTCTACTTAACAAAAATTCTTACAATTACATCCTCATTCAGTTTCATCAAAAATTCTACTCGTATGCACCCGTATTCGTACTCGTACAATACACATCTTTTAGATGTATGTACTATTGGTATATACACTCCAATGATCAGCTCTTAGCAGCCCATGTAAGTCACCTAACACATGTGGAAACCATCATTTGGCAACTAGCATGAACTATCTCATAAAATTACAAAAATATGAGTAATCATTAATGACTTATTTACATGAAAACAAAATTACATATCCTTTATATCTAATCCATACACCAACGACCAAAAACACCTACAAACACTTTAATTCTTCAATTTTCTTCATCTAATTGATCTCTCTCAAGTTCTATCCTCAAGTTCTGAGTGTTCTTCATAAATTCCAAAAGTTCTAGTTTCATAAAATCAAGAATACTTCCAAGATTGCAAGTTTACTTCCAAGTTTTCTAAATCCATTCCAAGTAATCATCCAAGATCAAGAAACATTTGTTACTTACAGTAGGTTATCTTTATAATACAAGGTAATAATCATATTCAAACTTTAATTCAATTTCTATAACTATAACAATCTTATTTCGAGTAGAAATTTTACTTGAAATTGTTTTCGTGTCATGATTCTGCTTCAAGAACTTTCAAGCCATCCAAGGATCCTTTGAAGCTAGATATATTTTTCTCATTTCCAGTAGGTTTATCCAAGGAACTTGAGGTAGTAATGATGTTCATAACATCATTCGATTCATACATATAAAGCTATCTTATTCGAAGGTTTAAACTTGTAATCACTAGAACATAGTTTAGTTAATTCTAAACTTTTTCGCAAATAAAAGTTAATCCTTCTAACTTGACTTTTAAAATCAACTAAACACATGTTCTATATCTATATGATACGCTAACTTAATGATTTAAAACCTGGAAACACGAAAAACACCGTAAAACCGGATTTACACCGTCGTAGTAACACCGCGGGCTGTTTTGGGTTAGTTAATTAAAAACTATGATAAACTTTGATTTAAAAGTTGTTATTATGGGAAAATGATTTTTATTATGAACATGAAACTATATCCAAAAATTATGGTTAAACTCAAAGTGGAAGTATGTTTTCTAAAATGGTCATCTAGACGTCGTTCTTTCGACTAAAATGACTACCTTTACAAAAACGACTTGTAACTTATTTTTCCGACAATAAACCTATACTTTTTCTATTTAGATTCATAAAATAGAGTTCAATATGAAACCATAGCAATCTGATTCACTCAAAACGGATTTAAAATGAAGAAGTTATGGGTAAAACAAGGTTGGATAATTTTTCTCATTTTAGCTACGTGAAAATTGGTGACAAATCTATTCCAACCATAACTTAATCAACTTGTATTGTATATTATGTAATCTTGAGATACTATAGACACGTATACAATGTTTCGACCTATCATGTCGACCCATCTATATATATTTCGGAACAACCATAGACACTCTATATGTGAATGTTGGAGTTAGCTATACAGGGTTGAGGTTGATTCCAAAATATATATAGTTTGAGTTGCGATCAATACTGAGATACGTATACACTGGGTCGTGGATTGATTCAAGATAATATTTATCGATTTATTTCTGTACATCTAACTGTGGACAACTAGTTGTACGTTACTAACGAGGACAGCTGACTTAATAAACTTAAAACATCAAAATATATTAAAAGTGTTGTAAATATATTTTGAACATACTTTGATATATATGTATATATTGTTATAGGTTCGTGAATCAACCGGTGGCCAAGTCTTACTTCCCGACGAAGTAAAAATCTGTGAAAGTGAGTTATAGTCCCACTTTTAAAATCTAATATTTTTGGGATGATAATACATGTAGGTTTTATAAATGATTTACCAAATAGACACAAGTACGTGAAACTACATTCTATGATTGAATTATCGAAATCGAATATGCCCCTTTTTATTAAGTCTGGTAATCTAAGAATTAGGGAACAGACACCCTAATTGATGCGAATCCTAAAGATAGATCTATTGGGCCTAACAAACCCCATCCAAAGTACCGGATGCTTTAGTACTTCGAAATTTATATCATATCCGAAGGGTGTCCCGGAATGATGGGGATATTCTTATATATGCATCTTGTTAATGTTGGTTACCAGGTGTTCACCATATGAATGATTTTTATCTCTATGTATGGGATGTGTATTGAAATATGAAATCTTGTGATCTATTGTTACGATTTGATATATATAGGTTAAACCTATAACTTACCAACATTTTTATTGATGTTTAAAGCATGTTTATTCTCAGGTGAATACTAAGAGCTTCCGCTGTTGCATAATATAATAAGGACAAGAGTTGGATTCCATGTTTGTATGATATTGTGTAAAAACTGCATTCAAGAAACTGATTTCGATGTAACATATTTGTATTGTAAACCATTATGTAATGGTCGTGTGTAAACAGGATATTTTAGATTATCATTATTTGATAATCTACGTAAAGCTTTTTAAACCTTTATTTATGAAATAAAGGTTATGGTTTGTTTTAAAAATGAATGCAGTCTTTAAAAAACGTCTCATATAGAGGTCAAAACCTCGCAACGAAATCAATTAATATGGAACGTTTTTAATCAATAAGAACGGGACATTTCAGTTGGTATCAGAGCGTTGGTCTTAGAGAACCAGAAATTTGAATTAGTTTGTCTTATCGAGTTTGTTAGGATGCATTAGTGAGTCTGGACTTCGACCGTGTTTTCTTTAAAAATGATTGCTTAACATTTTTGTTGGAAACCATATATTATTAACATGTATATATTATGTGATATATTAATCTCCAAACATGTTTGATATTGTGTGATAGATGTCTACCTCTAGCACAAATCCCATTGACTCACCTAATAATAACGAAGAGTCGAATATATATTTGACTGATTCACAAGTTCCCGAAGAAGAACCGGAAGAAGAATCAGAACCGGAAGAAGAATCAGAACTGGAAGAAGAATCAGAACCGGAAGAGGAGGAACCGGAGGAGGAAATAGAACCGGTGGGGGAAATAATAAAACGGTTAAGTAAAAGAAAATCCTCAACCAACCCCGATGAACTTTATATGTATCGTCAACTCCCGAAGCCCTTAAGTTGTAACAATGACCCGGGAACCTCTAAACCACCAGGTTTTTCTAAACCGTTGTGGAAAACGACAGCTCGTATTAGGGGAACATCATATATCCCTAGAAACTTGGCAAAACGAACCAAAACCGAAGAAGAAGATACGAGCGAGTCAGAATAAGATAGTTGTATTCGTGTGGTGTAATATATGTAATATAGTGTGCTTATGCTTTATGATATATGTAACAATTGCTTGTATTAATAAGTATTTTTTTTTATGAATCTAACTCTTGTCTATTTTACAGTATAAAAACACAAAATGGATAGACAACCTAATATTTTAAGAGACCTACCCGGAGACATGATTGATGAAATCTTGTCTAGAGTCTGTCAGAATTCTTCGGCACAACTATTTACGGCGAAATCAGTTTGTAAGAAATTCGAAGAACGTTCCAAGAATGTCTTGGTTTATAAGAGACTTTCATTTGAAAGATGGGGGATATCACATTGGGAAACCCATAAGTTACGATGTGTTTACTTTGACGCATATATTGCGGGGAACCCAAATGCTATTTTACGCAACGGGTTAAGAAATTATTTTGACTCAATGTATCCGAATATAGGACTTCATGATTTAGAAAAAGCGGCTAACATGCAACATAAAGAAGCATGCTATGCTTACGGGTTAGTAATGTTCGCTTCTCACCAAAGTGAGAAAAAGAACATCGGGCTACAACTATTAAAAAAACGTTCTCACAAGTGACGGAGTCGGTAATTGGGGTAAGAAATGAGGTTTTTAGGTTATTACGAGACTGTTGGTCATTACGTAACCCTTGTCCCTTTGACGACGTTACAACACGCTTTCTTATCAACGGCCATAACGGTTATGTTCCACAAGACCAAGGATGGAAAGTAGTCCTAGTAAAACCAGAATGCATGACTTGTTTCTGGACGTATGAATTACGTGTCTTTATTGCCTTTGCTGAACGACTTGTGTACTAGCTAGAATTATCTTCACAACTATCTTGTATCAAAGTTATTGTGTGCTATATTTCATGCTTTATGTAAAATAAGCGGTATTGTAAGTTTGTAAAATATTGTATAAAAGTTTGAACGCGAAATATTATTATAATCAGTTTTTCATATAGAATTGTAGTAGTTGAATTGTATATTAGCTACTAAGTATGAACTTAACGGGTAGGTACTACCCGAATTTAAACTTATAAAACGCTAATATGAAGAAAAAGCTTTTATAAATGAGTTCATATTATGCTACGAAATACTATTAACTACTCTTAATATTCTGTATGATTAACTTGTTCCATTTGACTATTTTGAAGGAAATGGCACCGACTACTCGACACACCGTGAATATGAATGAAGAGGAATTCCGTACTTTTCTAGCTTCAAACATAGCCGCAGTACAGGCTGCACTACATACCAACAATAACCTTGGATCTAGCAGTACAGGAAATCGTGTAGGATGCACCTACAAAGAATTCACTGCCTGCAAACCTTTGGAATTTGATGGAACCGAAGGACCGATCGGATTGAAAAGGTGGACCGAGAAGGTCGAATCGGTGTTTGCCATAAGTAAGTGTACTGAAGAGGACAAAGTGAAGTACGCTACGCATACCTTCACAGGTTCTGCGTTAACATGGTGGAATACCTATCTAGAGCAAGTGGGACAAGATAATGCGTACGCACTACCGTGGTCAGCATTCAAGCACTTGATGAACGAGAAGTACCGTCCCAGAACCGAGGTCAATAAGCTCAAGACAGAACTTAGAGGGTTACGAACCCAAGGATTTGATATTACCACGTACGAAAAACGATTCACAGAATTGTGCCTATTGTGTCCGGGAGCGTTCGAAGATGAGGAAGAGAAGATCAACGCGTTTGTGAAAGGATTACCGGAAAGAATCCAAGAAGATATAAGTTCACACGAGCCCGCCTCCATACAACAGGCATGTAGAATGGCTCATAAACTAGTGAACCAGATTGAGGAAAGAATTAAAGAACAGACGGCTGAAGAGGCCAATGTGAAGCAAGTCAAAAGAAAGTGGGAGGAAAACGATGATAACAATCACCAATACAACAACAACAGCAATTTCAATAATAATCGCAACAATTATCCCAACAATCGCAACATCAATCGCAACTACAACAAACGGCCCAACAACAACAACAACAACAACAACAACAACAGCAACTACAACAATCATCCCAACAACAATAACAACCGCAACAACAACAACAATCAGAAGCAGCTATGCCAAAGGTGTGAAAAGTATCACTCGGGGTTCTGCACCAAATTTTGCAACAAGTGTAAAAGAAATGGTCATAGCGCGGCGAAGTGTGAGGTCTACGGACCAGGGGTTAACAGAACGAAAGGAACAAATGGTGTCGGAACGAGTAATGGCGGAGCAAGTAGTCTCGGAGCAAGTTATGCCAATGTAGTTTGTTATAAATGTGGAAAACCGGGCCACATTATTAGAAATTGCCCGAACCAGGAGAACACGAATGGACAAGGCCGCGGAAGAGTTTTCAATATTAATGCGGCAGAGGCACAGGAAGACCCGGAGCTTGTTACGGGTACGTTTCTTATTGACAATAAATCTGCTTACTTTTTATTTGATTCGGGTGCGGATAGAAGCTATATGAGTAGAGATTTTTGTGCTAAATTAAGTTGTCCATTGATGCCGTTGGATAGTAAATTTTTACTCAAATTAGCAAACGGTAAATTAATTTCAGCAGATAATATATGCCGGAATCGAGAAATTAAACTGGGTAGCGAAATATTTAAGATTGATTTGATACCAGTAGAGTTAGGGAGTTTTGATGTAATAATTGGCATGGACTGGCTGGAAAAGGTGAAAGCAGAGATCGTATGTTATATAAATGCAATTCGCATTGTACGAGAAGAAGGAGAACCCTTAATGGTGTACGGAGAAAAGGGCAACATGAAGCTACATCTTATTAGTAATTTGAAGGCACAAAAACTAATAAGAAAAGATTGCTATGCTGTTCTAGCACACGTCGAGAAAGTACAAACTGAAGAAAAGAGCATCAATGATGTTCCCGTCGCAAAAGAATTTCCCGATGTATTTTCGAAAGAATTACCGGGACTGCCTCCACATCGATCTATTGAATTTCAAATAGATCTTGTACCAGGAGCTGCACCAATAGCTCGTGCTCCTTATAGACTCGCATCCAGCGAGATGAAAGAACTGCAAAGCCAACTGCAAGAACTATTAGAACGTGGTTTCATTCGACCAAGCACATCACCATAGGGAGCTCCTGTTTTGTTTGTCAAGAAGAAGGATGGTACATTTAGGTTGTGTATTGACTACAGAGAGTTGAACAAACTTACCATCAAAAACCGTTATCCACTGCCGAGAATTGACGACTTATTTGATCAACTACAAGGGTCGTCGATTTATTCGAAGATCGATTTACGTTCTGGATATCATCAAATGCGAGTAAAGGAGGATGATATTCCAAAAACTGCTTTTAGGACGCGTTATGGTCATTACGAGTTTATGGTTATGCCGTTTGGATTAACTAACGCACCAGCTGTGTTCATGGACTTTATGAACCGAGTGTGTGGGCCATATCTTAACAAGTTTGTCATTTTTTTCATCGATGACATACTTATTTACTCAAAGAATGATCAAGAGCATGAAGAACATTTGAGAAAAGTGCTAGAAGTATTGAGGAAAGAAAAACTGTACGCTAAGTTTTCAAAGTGTGCATTTTGGTTGGAAGAAGTTCAATTCCTCGGTCACATAATGAACAAAGAAGGTATCCAGGTGGACCCGGCAAAGATCGAAACCGTTGAAAAGTGGGAAACCCCAAAAACTCTGAAGCATATATGTCAATTTTTAGAATTGGCTGGTTACTACAGAAGATTCATCCAAGATTTCTCCAAAATAACAAAACCCTTGACTGCATTAACGCATAAAGGGAAGAAATTTGAATGGAAGGATGAACAAGAGAAGGCGTTTCAATTATTGAAGAAAAAGCTAACTACGGCACCTATATTGTCATTGCCTGAAGGGAATGATGATTTTGTAATTTATTGTGACGCATCAAAGCAAGGTCTCGGATGTGTATTAATGCAACGGACGAAGGTGATTGCTTATGTGTCTAGACAATTGAAGATTCACGAGCAAAATTATACGATGCATGATTTGGAATTAGGGGCGGTTGTTTTTGCATTAAAGACTTGGAGGCACTACTTATATAGCGTCAAAAGTATTATATATACCGACCACAAAAGTCTTCAACACATATTTAATCAGAAACAACTGAATATGAGGCAGCGTAGGTGGATTAAATTGTTGAATGATTATGACTTTGAGATTCGTTACCACCCGGGGAAGGCAAATGTGGTAGCCGACGCCTTGAGCAGAAAGGACAGAGAACCCATTCGAGTAAAATCTATGAATATAATGATTCACACTAACCTTACTAATCAAATAAAGGAGGCGCAACAAGGAGTTTTAAAAGAGGGAAATTTAAAGGATGAAATACCCAAAGGATCGGAGAAGCATCTTAATATTCGGGAAGACGGAACCCGGTATAGGGCTGAAAGAATTTGGGTACCAAAATTTGGAGATATGAGAGAAATGGTACTCAGAGAAGCTTATAAAACCAGATACTCAATACATCCTGGAATGGGGAAGATGTACAAGGATCTTAAGAAACATTTTTGGTGGCCAGGTATGAAAGCCGATATTGGTAAATATGTAGGAGAATGTTTGACGTGTTCTAAGGTCAAAGCTAAACATCAGAAACCATCAGGTCTACTACAACAACCTGAAATCCCGAAATGGAAATTGGAAAATATTACCATGGATTTCATTACTAAATTGCCAAGGACTGCAAGTGGTTATGATACTATTTGGGTAATAGTTGATCGTCTCACCAAGTCAGCACACTTCCTGCCAATAAGAGAAGATGACAAGATGGAGAAGTTAGCACGACTGTATTTGAAGGAAGTCGTCTCCAGACATGGAATACTAATCTCTATTATCTCTGATAGGGATGGCAGATTTATTTCAAGATTCTGGCAGACATTATAGCAAGTATTGGGAACTCGTCTAGACATGAGTACTGCCTATCATCCACAAACTGATGGGCAGAGCAAAAGAACGATACAAACGCTTGAAGACATGCTACGAGCTTGTGTTATTGATTTCGGAAACAGTTGGGATCGACATCTATCGTTAGCAGAATTTTCCTACAACAACAGCTACCATTCAAGCATTGAGATGGCACCGTTTGAAGCACTTTATGGTAGAAAGTGCAGGTCTCCGATTTGTTGGAGTGAAGTGGGGGATAGACAGATTACGGGTCCAGAGATAATACAAGAAACTACCGAGAAAATCATCCAAATTCAACAAAGATTGAAAATCGCCCAGAGTCGACAAAAGAGCTACGCGGACAGTAAAAGAAAAGATATAGAGTTTGAAATTGGAGAAATGGTCATGCTTAAGGTTTCACCTTGGAAAGGCGTTGTTCGATTTGGTAAATGGGGGAAACTAAATCCAAGGTACATTGGACCATTCAAGATTATAGATAGTGTCGGACCAGTAGCTTACCAACTGGAGCTACCTCAACAACTCGTGGCTGTACATAACACTTTCCACGTCTCAAATTTGAAGAAATGTTTTGCTAAAGAAGATCTCACTATTCCGTTGGACGAAATTCAAATCAATGAAAAACTTCAATTCATTGAAGAACCCGTCGAAATAATGGATCGTTAGGTTAAGACACTTAAACAAAACAAGATACCAATTGTTAAGGTTCGATGGAATGCCCGTAGAGGACCCGAGTTCACCTGGGAGCATGAAGATCAGATGAAGAAGAAATACCCGCATTTATTTCCAGAAGAGTTGAATTTCGGGACGAAATTTATTTAACGGGTAGGTACTGTAGTGAGCCGAACTTTTCCATGTTTATATATATATTAAATGAAATTGTTATTTACATGATTAAGTGTTTCCAACATGTTAAGCAATCAAACTTGTTAAGACTTGATTAATTGAAATAGGTTTCATATAGACAATTGACCACCCAAGTTGACCGGTGATTCACGAACGTTAAAACTTGTAAAAACTATACGATGACATATATATGGTTATATATATAGTTAACATGATCTTATTATAAGTATGTATCTCATTAGGTATTTTAACAATGAGTTATATACATAAAACTGAGACTATTAATTTAAGAAACTCGAAAACGATATATATAACTATTATCGTTATAACAACGTCTTACTAGGTACATATGAATCATATTAAGATATTGATACACTTAGTTAATTATGTTAAATGATAAGTAAATATATTATTAAGTGTATTAACAATGAAATATATATGTAAAAATAAGACTACTAACTTAATGATTTCGAAACGAGACATATATGTAACGATTATCGTTGTAACGACATTTAACTGTATATATATCTTACTAAGATATATTATATATCATAATATCATGATAATATAACAATTTAACATCTCATTTGTTATAATAAACAATGGGTTAACAACATTCAACAAGATCATTAACCTAAAGGTTTCAAAACAACATTTACATGTAACGACTAACGATGACTTAACGACTCAGTTAAAATGTATATACATGTAGTGTTTTAATATGTATTCATACACTTTTGAAAGACTTCAAGACACTTATCAAAATACTTCTACTTAACAAAAATGCTTACAATACCTCCTCGTTCAGTTTCATCAAAAATTCTACTCGTATGCACCCGTATTCGTACTCGTACAATACACAGCTTTTAGATGTATGTACTATTGGTATATACACTCCAATGATCAGATCTTAGCAGCCCATTTGAGTCACCTAACACATGTGGGAACCATCATTTGGCAACTAGCATGAAATATCTCATAAAATTACAAAAATATGAGTAATCATTCTTGACTTATTTACATGAAAACAAAATTACATATCCTTTATATCTAATCCATACACCAACGACCAAAAACACCTACAAACACTTTCATTCTTCAATTTTCTTCATCTAATTGATCTCTCTCAAGTTCTATCTTCAAGTTCTAAGTGTTCTTCATAAATTCCAAAAGTTCTTGTTTCATAAAATCAAGAATACTTCCAAGATTGCAAGTTTACTTCCAAGTTTTCTAAATCCATTCCAAGTAATCATCCAAGATCAAGAAACCTTTGTTACTTACAGTAGGTTATCTTTTTAATACAAGGTAATAATCATTTTAGCTACGTGAAAATTGGTAACAAATCTATTCCAACCATAACTTAATCAACTTGTATTGTATATTATGTAATATTGAGATACCATAGACACGTATACAATGTTTCGACCTATCATGTCGACACATCTATATATATTTCGGAACAACCATAGACACTCTATATGTGAATGTTGGAGTTAGCTATACAGGGTTGAGGTTGATTCCAAAATATATATAGTTTGAGTTGTGATCAATACTGAGATACGTATACACTGGGTTGTGGATTGATTCAAGATAATATTTATCGATTTATTTCTGTACATCTAACTGTGGACAACTAGTTGTAAGTTACTAACGAGGACAGCTGACTTAATAAACTTAAAACATTAAAATATATTAAAAGTGTTGTAAATATATTTTGAACATACTTTGATATATATGTATATATTGTTATAGGTTCGTGAATCAACCAGTGGCCAAGTCTTACTTCCTGACGAAGTAAAAATCTGTGAAAGTGAGTTATAGTCCCACTTTTAAAATCTAATATTTTTGGGATGAGAATACATGCAGGTTTTATAAATGATTTACAAAATAGACACAAGTATGTGAAACTACATTCTATGGTTGAATTATCGAAATCGAATATGCCCCTTTTTATTAAGTCTGGTAATCTAAGAATTAGGGAACAGACACCCTAATTGACGCGAATCCTAAAGATAGATCTATTAGGCCTAACAAACCCCATCCAAAGTACCGGATGCTTTAGTACTTCTAAATTTATATCATATCCGAAGGGTGTCCTGGAATGATGGGGATATTCTTATATATGCATCTGGTTAATGTCGGTTACCAGGTGTTCACCATATGAATGATTTTTATCTCTATGTATGGGATGTGTATTGAAATATGAAATCTTGTGGTCTATTGTTACGATTTGACATATATAGGTTAAACCTATAACTCACCAACATTTTTATTGACGTTTAAAGCATGTTTATTCTCAGGTGAATACTAAGAGCTTCAGCTGTTGCATACTAAAATAAGGACAAGAGTTGGAGTCCATATTTGTATGATATTGTGTAAAAACTGCATTCAAGAAACTGATTTCGATGTAACATATTTGTATTGTAAACCATTATGTAATGGTCGTGTGTAAACAGGATATTTTAGATTATCATTATTTGATAATCTACGTAAAGCTTTTTAAACCTTTATTTATGAAATAAAGGTTATGGTTTGTTTTAAAAATGAATGCAGTCTTTGAAAAACGTCTCATATAGAGGTCAAAACCTCGCAACGAAATTAATTAATATGGAACATTTTTAATCAATAAGAACGGGACATTTCAATGGGTGCATGTGTGAGCTCTTCCTTCAGATAGTTGAACGCTTGAATACATTCTTCACTGAAGACAAACGGAACTTCCTTTCCGAGGAGATGAGTAATAGGTCTTGTAACCTTTGAAATTTTTTTGATAAAATGTCGGTAGAATCCGGTGTGTCCAAGGAAACTCCTCATAGCTTTTACTGTGGTAGGTTCTGGAAGCTTGGTTATGGTTTCAATATTAGCCTTTTCGACTTCTATTCCTGATTTTGATAGCTTATGTCCTAAAACTATTCCTTCTTTTACCATGAAGTGATATTTTTCCCACTTCGGAACTAAGTTTGAATCTTCACACCGTGTGAGCATCTTGTCAAGGTTAGAAAGGCACGCCTCAAAGGTACTACCAAAGACAGAGTAGTCATCCATGAAGACTTCCATACAACATTCTATCATGTCATGGAACATAACTACTATATACCTCTAAAACGTAGCAGGTGCATTGCATAACCCGAAGGGCATGCGTCGGTAGGCAAATGTTCCATAAGGACAGGTGAAGGTTGTCTTTTATTGGTCCTTTGGATCGAGGGGAATTTGAAAGTCATCGGAAAAACCTTCAAGGAAACAATAGAACTTATTTCCTAATAGTCGTTCCAACATTTGATCAATGAACGGAAGTGGAAAATGATCTTTCTGGGTTGCATCATTTAATAAAATTTGATAAATCATCTAATAACCGTCTCTTAATCAATACTAAGAAATTATGTTTTGGATGGTTGAAGACAATTATAGGTACACCTTAAAAAAATAGTTAGTGTTTTTACACTTTCCGGGGAGACTTATCGAAGCGATAAGGTTAGGTCCCTCTGATTATGAAGGTATACAAAAAGAGTGAGTGTAGGGGGTTCTTCTCTTCGTTGGCGATTCCCCGAAGGTAGCATGGCATGACTTGCTTTACGCCACTAAGAGAAAAGGTGTAGTAAGTGTGCATGACACTAATGAGTTGAATGTAAAAGAGTTTACACTCTTGTTGGCAATTCCCCGAAGGAGGCAAGTTAAGACTTGCTTTACGCCACGAAGGTACGAAGGTACAACATAGAGAGTTGTATGTGCTTAATCAAGTATGACTTGAGAGTATGATTGATGCATAACATAAGATCACCCTTTCCAGAGTTGATGCCTCTCTATTTTATATAGGGAGAGTGACTCTTTTTTGTGTCTAGTCAATTCTCTATCTCTGTCATCACCAATCCCAGAAAGATGCTTTGTTGCATTACTCCCAGGGGAAATAAAAGATGCTCTGTTGAATCAGTTCCCAAAGTTCTGTAAAGAGAGCATTAATTTTCCTAAAATATCTATTATACTTTTGGAAAGCAATAATGTTCCTTTCCTTTGACTCAAGTTTGACTATGGTTATCGAGGCACTAGATTGCTTCGTTACTGGGCTTAGCTTCGTTGCTAAACTAAGCTTCGTTGCTGGACTTAGCTTCGTAACTGGACATATCTTCGTAAGTGATCGTATACAAAAGGTGAGGTACACTATCAAGACACCCAGTTTAAGTTTACGAAGTGAAGACCCAAGTGAGCTTCATAAAGTTAAACTTCACAAATAAGTTGGGTGTTGATTGGATACTATTGGCAGCATCTCTTTGATGTCATTGCGTTGAATTACTAAGACATTTCATTATTATAGGAATTCCTTTCAAATGGGAATTCTAAATTTTCGCAAGCGTAATTTTGTACACCTTGATTCGAAGACATTTCTTTGTTATTATCTATGTTGGGATTCCCTTCAAGTAAGAATCCTTAATTTTCTTAAGGGTACTTTTGTATCCCTTATATTAGAGATTACGAAGAGATTTCTTCGTAATCTTTTACGTTGAGGTTCCCTTCAAATGGGAATCCATATTTTTTTACAAATTTATATTTATTGCTTACGGAGAGATTCCTTCATTATTGGTACTTTTCCTTGTTTAAGAGATTATGAAGACATTGTTTCGATGTTATTGGGATTCCCTTCAAATGAGATTTTTTTTTGGCAGAATTTTCATATCGCTTGCTTTGGAGATTACGAAGAGATTCCTTCGTAGTCGTTTATATTATCATTCCTTTAAATAGGAATCCTTTGTAGAGTTGTAAATATCTTGGTGTTCCCTTCGAGTAGGAACCCATTGTGTATTTACAAGTTTGTGAGGCATTCCCTTAGGAATCATTTGATTAGTAAATAGCTTGGTTTTCTTTTATCATAGGAAACCGTTGCATTTTTTACAAGTTGTTGAGGCATTTTTTTAAGAATCTTGTACATAGCTTAGGTATTCCTTCATAGGAAACCGTTGCGTTTTTTACAAGTTGAGGCATTCCCTTAGGAATCCTTTGTAGATATTGTAAATAGCTTAGGTATTCCTCTTGGGAAACCATCACACTTTACCAGTAGTTAAGGTATTCTCTCTTGGGAGACCATGAAGGTTTCGTTCTTGGGAATCCTTTGTAGATTTACAGTATTCTCTCTTAGCAAACCGTGAAGGTTTCAATCCTGGGAATCCTTGGTAAGTTTAAGGTATTCGATCTTGGGATACCATGGAGGTTTCTCTCTTGGGAATCCTTTGTAGATTTTTCTTAGGCGTGTCTCTTGGTCCACCGTCGCATTTTCCATGAGTGAGGTATTCCTATTGGGAATCCTTCGTAAATGTTTAGGTAGTTTAAGCGTGCCTGTTGGGACACCGTCACAATTTTACAGTAGCTTTGTAGACAGCTTAGGCGTGCCTCTTGAGCTACCGTCGCATTTTCTACAAGTGAGGTATTCCTCTTGGGAATCCTTCGTAAATGTGTAGATAGCTTAGGCGTGCCTCTTGGGCTACCATTGCAATTTTATAGTAGCTTGGTAGAGATCTTAGGAGTGCCTCTTGGGCCAGTGTTGCATATTCTACAGTAGCTTGGTAGACAATTTAGGCGTGCCTCTTGGGCCACCGTCACATTTTGTACAGTAGTGACGGTATTTGTGACAACCCAGAAATTTCCGACCAAATTTAAACTTAATCTTTATATGTTTTCGACACGATAAGCAAAGTCTGTAATGTTGAAATCTCAAAAGCTTTGAACTGTGTTCATGTAATCAATTACCCTTTGACTGACCTCGACGATTCACAAACATTTATGTGTATAGATATGTATATACATAAGATATAGTTATATTAATTGAAAACGTTAACAAAGTATTAGATGTATAATACTTTACATAAACGTATTTGTTTCAATATATATTTAATATAATTATCGATGGAATTAAAAGATAATATCAAATGATTGAATTATCAGATACATTGTGTTTATAATTACTGGTCTCTGTTATGAGGTCCACTACGATTTAAGAAATCTGTTTCTTTTTAACGGTATTCGGAATAAATGGTAAAGTGATCTACAAGTAGGCAGAAAGTGTCAAATAACGAAGTTAGACAAACGTTAGTGGAGAATTGAATTTCATAATATTCGATTGATCTATTTTCAAACATGAGAAAAAGTTTTTCGATACAATAGTAATTGTTTATTAAAAATGTTTTTGTTTGAATAACTTAATTTGAATATATACAATAAGTTATAATATTGACTAATAGAATTAAATATTTAAATAACTCACAACGAGTATTATATGGAATATATATATGATTTCAAATTAGTTAAGTAAACGATAGTATGTAAGACCCAAATATTTATTGTACATAATGTATTTATGGTGTACGATGCGTGTATGAAGTATACGAAGCACGTACGTGTTGCTTGCTCGAACGTCGAAGGAAACTGGACGTTGTCTGAAGTGACAAGGTGTGTACGTATCTTTTCAACCCCAAATAAAGTTTGTGTTGATGTTTCAAATCCTTACCATTGGAAAGAAAATCTTATTACGTTTTCAACGATATTTGATTCATCGAAAACGGAGCTACGGTCAAAAAGTTATGGCCAAAACAAGTTTCTGAAAACTGACCTATAGGTTGGAGCGGCGCTCCACCATTTGGAGCGGCGCTTCGATCCCATCTGATGCAATTTTTAGCTTTTTTAAAAGGTTTAAATGAGGGGTACTTTGGTCTTTTTATTTAGGGTCGGTTTAGGGTCACCAAAACTGATCTAGAACTCCATTGGAGCTCATTTCTCACCCACACAAACACTCTCATCCATATCTAGAGAGAGAGGAAGAGTTCTAGAGTGAGAGAGCTTGAATTGGAGAAGAAGGAGTTGGATTCTCACCAAAGCTCGGGTTTTAAAGTTGTTCTACTCGTCAACGGAATCATTTTGGTGGTATTGGTAAGTTCAAACTCCGAATTACATTTGTTAGATTTGATATTCAAGTTAGGGTTTGAGTTTGATTTGTAGTGAAACCCTCTTAGATGATGAAATGGGTTTATGGTGACTAGTTATTCTTGTCACTTGGCGGGTTTTAGGTTGGTTGACGATTTGACCTTGATTAGGCTTTAATCTTGAGTTTAATCACTAGGTTTAGTGATTATGGAAATGTTGGAACCAATTTAGGTGAATTTGGGTTGACTAATTTTGACAAGAGTCAAAATTAGGGTTTGGTGATGATTATGACCCAATTGTCGATTTAATAAGGTTTATAAACTTAAAATAGATTAAGTTGAAGCATAGATCCGAGTTAAATATGTTTTGGTGTCAAAACTTGCTAATGGCGTGATATTGACTTCTTATGGGTCAAATTAGGGTTTAAGTGTCATTTTGGACAAGATAGGTCTTTAACACCTATGATTGGGTTTAATTGGCGTATTAGGACCATTCTCACTTGTGTTAGTGATTATTGATTAGTTTGGGCGCGATTTGTGCTTGGAAGTGCATTTGGGTCGAAATTGCACTAGTAGTCAATTTGGGTTGATTTGTATATCCACCCTAATTATGTTACTTGTTATGTGATAAATGGAATAGGTACATTCCATCGGCGATTGCGGATTATTCGGTGGCATTCTTCAAGGCGACAAGGTGAGTGTTAATATCCTATATGCATATGTATGTGTAGGATGGGTGCGGGTCGGGTGAAGGGTCCTCGTTATAGAGCTCACTTCTCATATAGGTGGAATTGTTGGACTTGTGTATAGGTCCAATTGGCACGGTTGTGCGTTTTGGTTGACTACCTTGGCGAGGTGCACACTTTGTGTGTACGTTATCACAAGGGCGTGTGATGTGGATTATATAACCCAAATGGCGAAGGGTTAATATTGTGAGTGGTATATCTATGTATGTATGCATATGATTTAGTTGCCTGTAGTAATGGTGTCACATAGCCGTTTTTGTGACCATAGTTGTGGGACATAGCCATTTTGTCCAATTGATAATTATGCACATAGCCGTGTTTGTGCATATGGTGGCGAGTAATAGCCGTGTTTTACTCCCACGTTGTTGCCCGTATTAATTGTTGCACATAGCCGTGTTTGTGCACATGATGGTGAGTAATAGCAGTGTTTTACTCACACATTGATCAAGTGATGTCATAGCCGTTTTGGGAACACTTGGGGGTGATGCCATAGCCGTTTTTGGAACACCTCGGGGGTTAGCATGCCATAGCCGTGTTTGGAAGCTCACGGTTGTTATGAACATCGATGACTTGTTTCGCGAAGTCATTCCCTTGCGAAGATTTGGTTAACCGTGGTGATTGTGTTGTAAGCGTAAGCAAATTATGTTATTCGATATATATATATATATATATATATATATATATATATATATATATATATATATATATATATATATATATATATATATATATATATATATATATATATATATATATATATATATATATATATATTGTCGTGATGTAGCTAACCCTCTGGGTGTAGCTTATTGGCATTGTTCATATCGTTGTTGGTGAACTTATATTTTGTTGATGTATCTTTAGCTTGTTGCTTAGTGATCTTACGGTATGCTTAGACTAGCTTGCCTTTATGCTTGGATGCTTCGGTATGCGATATTTGGTTATTTGTGTGGCGTGTCCATTTTATGCATATATATGTATATAGTATATTCTCACTCACTAAGCTTTAGCTTACCCTCTCGTTGTTGACTTCTTTTATAGATTTGCATGGATGCGGTGGCTCGGGTAAGCGCGGGGACTAGTGGACTTGCGTAGTTGCTTTAAAGGCATGCTTTTGGATTCGATTAGGATTGGGTAGCGTATCCCCAATCACCATGCTCGGACTTTATTTTGTATTACAAATCATGTGGTTGAAAACTTGTATTTTCGTACGAAAGTCGTAAAATGGCTGATGTGGGCCCGGTCTCGTAAAACTTATTTTATGAATGGAACGTGTTAGTTTTTCATATATGAATATGTTGTGAAAAGCGTTTTGTCTAAATACGTCGGGAAGTGGTCAAACATTTTCATGTTTTTGACTTTTTGGGACAGCAGCCTGTCCAGGCCTTTTTGCGCGCCGCGCAGAAGGTTGGCGCGCCGCGCAGAAGGTTGGCGCGCCGCGCCAATAGCTGTGCAACAAAATAATTTTTTTTTTTTTTTTATACTTTAAGCGGGTTCGAACGTGGTTTGGTTTGGGTTGTTACATAGTAACACTTGTTTATTGATTCGACTGATAATTAAATATATAATTAGAACGTTTGATAAACATTGGCGCATAATGGAATTTTATCAATTTAAGTTTTAATGTGTAAACGTGACGTGTTATAATAATTTCTAGTATTTAAACGATTTTAAAATAAACTAAATATTATTAAATAAATGTTTCTATATGTACAAATATATTTCTAAATGAATATATATATATATATATATATATATATATATATATATATATATATATATATATATATATATATATATATATATATATATATATATATATATATATATATATATATATATATATATATATATATATAGTGGTAGGATCAAGAGGGAAGTAACTGAAATGTCTCATTCATATTGATTATAAACGTTCCATATTAATTGAACAAGTCCTGATCACAACCTAGGTTGGTCAGTCCTTAGGAAACCGTGAAGGTTTTGATCCTGGGAATCCTTGGTAAGTTCAAGGTATTCGCTCTTGGGATACCATGGAGGTCTCTCTCTTGGGAATCCTTTGTAGATTTTGCTTAGGAGTGTCTCTTGGTCCACCGTCGCATTTTCCATGAGTGAGGTATTCCTCTTGGGAATCCTTCGTAAATGTTTAGGTAGCTTAAGCGTGCCTGTTGGGACACCGTCACAATTTTACAGTAGCTTTGTAGACAGCTTAGGCGTGCCTCTTGAGCTACCGTCGCATTTTCTACAAGTGAGGTATTCCTCTTAGGAATCCTTCGTAAATGTGTAGATAGCTTAGGCATGCCTCTTGGGCTACCATTGCAATTTTACAGTAGCTTGGTAGAGATCTTAGGCGTGCCTCTTGGGCTAGTTTTGCATTTTCTACAGTAGCTTGGTAGACAATTTAGGCGTGCCTCTTGGGCCACCGTCGCATTTTGTACAGTAGTGACGGTATTTGTGACAACTCAGAAATTTCCGACCAAATTTAAACTTAATCTTTATATGTTTTCGACACGATAAACAAAGTCTGTAATGTTGAAATCTCAAAAACTTTGAACTGTGTTCATGTAATCAATTACCCTTTGACTGAGCTCGACGATTCACAAACATTTATGTGTATAGATATGTATATACATAAGATATAGTTATATTAATTGAAAACGTTAACAAAGTATTAGATGTATAATACTTTACATAAACGTATTTGTTTCAATATATATTTAATATAATTATCGACGGAATTAAAAGATAATATCAAATGATTGAATTATCAGATACATTGTGTTTATGATTAAGGGTCTCTGTTATGAGGTCCACTACGATTTAAGAAATATGTTTCTTTTTAACGGTATTCGGAATAAATAGTAAAGTGATCTACAAGTAGGTAGAAAGCGTCAAATAACGAAAGTTAGACAAACGTTAGTGGAGAATTGAATTTCGTAATATTCGATTGATCTATTTTCAAACGTGCGAAAAGGTTTTTCGATACAATAGTAATTGTTTATTAAAAATGTTTTTGTTTGAATAACTTAATTTGAATATATACAATAAGTTATAATATTGACTATTAAAATTAAATATTTAAATAACTCACAACAAGTATTATATGGAATATATATATGATTTCAAATTAGTTAAGTAAACGATAGTAACACTTGTTTATTGATTCGCCTGATAATTAAATATATTAATTAGAACATTTGATAAACATTGGCGCATAATGGAATTTTATCAATTTAAGTTTTAATGTGTAAACGTGACATGTTATAATAATTTCTAGTATTTAAATGATTTTAAAATAAACTAAATATTATTAAATAAATGTTTCTATATGTACAAATATATTTCTAAATGAATATATATATATATATATATATATATATATATATATATATATATATATATATATATATATATATATATATATATATATATATATATATATATATATATATATATATATATATATAGTGGTAGGATCAAGAGGGAAGTAACTGAAAAGTCCCGTTCATATTGATTATAAACGTTTCATATTAATTGATTTCGTCGCGAGGTTTTGACCTCTATATGAGACGTTTTTCAAAGACTGCATTCATTTTTAAAACAACCATAACCTTTATTCTATCGATAAAGGTTTAAAAAAGCATTACGTAGATTATCAAATAATGATAATCTAAAATATACCGTTTACACATGACCATTACATAATGGTTTACAATAAGAATATATTACATCAAATATAAGTTTCTTGAATACAGTTTTTACATAATATCATACAAGCATGGACTCCAAATCTTGTCCTTATTTTAGTATGCAATAGCGGAAGCTCTTAATAATCACCTAAGAATAAACATGCTTAAAACGTCAACAAAATGTTGGTGAGTTATAGGTTTAACCTATATATTATCAAATCATAATAATAGACCACAAGATTTCATATTTCAATACATCCCATACATAGAGATAAAATTCATTCATACGGTGAACACCTGGTAACCAACATTAACAAGATGCATATAGAATATCCCCATCATTCCGGGACACGCATCGGACATGATAATTTCAAAGTACTAAAGCATTCCAAATTCCAGAATTGGGCTTGTTGGGCCTGATAGATCTATCTTTAGGATTCGCGTCAATTTGGGGGTCTGTTCCTAAATTCTTAGGCTACCAAGCTAAAAAGGGGCATATTCGGCTTCGATCATTCACCCATATAATGTAGTTTTATTTACTTGTGTCTATTTCGTAAAACATTTATAAAATTTCATGTATTCTCATCCCAAAATATTAGATTTTAAAAGTGGGACTATAACTCACTTTCACAGATTTTTACTTCGTCGGGAAGTAAGACTTGGCAACTGGTCGATTCACGAACCTATAACAAATATGTACATATATATCAAAGTATGTTCAAAATATATTTACAACATTTTTAATACTTTTTACTGTTTTAAGTTTATTAAGTCAGCTGTCCTCGTTAGTAACCTACAACTAGTTGTCCATAGTTAGAAGTACAGAAATAAATCGATGTATATTATCTTGAATCAATCCACGACCCATTGTATACACGTCTCAGGCTAGATCACAACTCAAAGTATATGTATTTTTGGAATCAACCTCAACCCTGTATAGCTAACTCCAACATTACTGCATATAGAGTGTCTATGGTTGTTCCAAATAATATATATACATGGGTTGATATGATATGTCAAAACATTTGCATATGTGTCTATAGTATCCCAAGATTACATAATATATTAGAATACATGTAATACAATATGAGTTAGCTAGGATATGATTAATATAGAGTTGTTATCAATTTTCACCTAGCTACAACATCAAAAATTATCCAATCTTGTTTTACCCATAACTTCTTCGTTTTAAATCCGTTTTGAGTGTTTCTAGTTGCTATGGTTTCATATTGATCTTAAGTTTATGAATATAAATATAAAAAGTATAATTTTATAGTCAGAAATACAGGTTACAAGTCATTTTTGTAAAGGTAGTCATTTCAGTCGAAAGAACGACGTCTAGATGACCATTTTAGAAAACATACTTCCACTTTGATTTTAACCATGATTTTTGGATATAGTTTCATGTTCATAAGAAAAATCATTTTCTCAGAAGAACAACTTTTAAATCAAAGTTTATCATAGTTTTTAATTAACTAACCCAAAACAGCCCGCGGTGTTACTACGACGGCGTATATCCGATTTTACGGTGTTTTTAGTGTTTTCAGGTTTTAAATTATTAAGTTAGCATATCATATAGATATAGAACATGTGTATAGTTGATTTTAAAAGTCAAGTTAGAAGGATTAACTTTTGTTTGCGAACAATTTTAGAATTAAGTAAACTATGTTCTAGTGATTACAAGTTTAAATCTTCGAATAAGGTAGTTTTATATATATGAATCGAATGCTGTTATGAACATCATTACTACCTCAGGTTTTGTGGATAAACCTACTGGAAATGAGAAAAAATAGATCTAGCTTCAAAGGATGCTTGGATGGCTTGAGAGTTCTTGAAGCAAAATCATGACACGAAAACAAGTTCAAGTAAGATTTCCACTCGAAATAAGATTGTTATAGTTATAGAAATTGAACCAAAGTTTGAATATGAGTATTACCTTATATTAGAAAGATATCTTACTATAAATAAGAAAGATTTCTTGAGGTTGGATGATCATTCAAAGTGGATTTGCAAGATTGGAAGTAAGCTAGCAAACTTGGAAGTGTTGTTGGTGTGTTCTTGAGTAGTTGTTTTATAACTTGGTTTGTGTATGGATTTATGAACTAGATTGAGCTTTATGAACTAGATTGAGCTAGATTTTGATGAAGATGATGAAGAACACTTAGAACAAAGGAAGAACACTTGAGAGAGAGTAGTTTGATTCAAGAAAATTACAAAGTGAATGTGTTTGTGAGCTTACTCATTCACGTAAACTTGCTCTCTCCATATAGGCTCCATTAGTTTGTAATTTTGTGAGATATTTCATGCTAGATGTTAAATGATGGTTCCCACATGGTTAGGTGACTCACATGGGCTGCTAATAGCTGATCATTGGAGTATATATACTAATAGTAAATACATTTAGAAGCTGTGTATTGTACGAGTACAAATACAAGTGTATATGAGTAGAATTGTCGATGAAAATGAATGAGGATATAATTGTAAGCATTTTTGTTAAGTAGAAGTACTTTGATAAGCGTCTTGAAGTCTTTCAAAAGTGTATGAATACATATTAAAACACTACATGTATATACATTTTAACTGAGTCGTTAAGTCATCGTTAGTCATTACATGTAAGTGTTGTTTTGAAACCTTTAGTTTAACGATCTTGTTAAATGTTGTTAACCCATTGTTTATTATATCAAATGAGATGTTAAATTATTACATTATCATGATAACATGATGTATTAATATATCTTAATATGATATATATACATTAAATGTCGTTACGACGATAATCGTTACATATATGCCTCGTTTCGAAATCATTAAGTTAGTAGTATTGTTTTTACATATGTAGTTCATTGTTAATATACTTAATGATATGTTTACTTATCATAATAGTATGTTAACTATATATATATATATATATATATATATATATATATATATATATATATATATATATATATATATATATATATATATATATATATATATATATATATATATATATATATATATATATATCCATTTATATGACATCATATAGTTTTTACAAGTTTTAACGTCCGTGAATCACCGGTTAACTAGGGTGGTCAATTGTCTATATAAAACCTATTTCAATTAATCAAGTCTTAACAAGTTTGATTGCTTAACATGTTGGAAACACTTAATCATATAAATATCAATTTCATTTAATATATATAAACATGGAAACGTTCGGGTCACTACAGTACCTACCCGTTAAATAAATTTCGTCCCGAAATTTTAAGCAGTTGGAGGTGTTGACTTATCTTCTGGAAATAAGTGCGGGTATTTCTTCTTCATCTGATCTTCTCATTCCCAGGTGAACTCAGGTCCTCTACGAGCATTCCATCGAACTTTAACAATTGGTATCTTATTTTGCTTAAGTCTTTTAACCTCAGGATCCATTATTTCGACGGGTTCTTCAATGAATTGAAGTTTTTCGTTGATTTGGATTTCGTCTAACGGAATAGTGAGATCTTCTTTAGCAAAACATTTCTTCAAATTCGAGACGTGGAAAGTGTTATGTACAGCCGCGAGTTGTTGAGGTAATTCAAGTCGGTAAGCTACTGGTCCGACACGATCAATAATTTTGAATGGTCCAATATACCTTGGATTTAATTTCCCTCTACAACCAAATCGAACAACGCCTTTACAAGGTGCAACTTTAAGCATGACCATCTCTCCAATTTCAAATTCTATATCTTTTCTTTTAATATCAGCGTAGCTCTTTTGTCGACTTTGGGCGGTTTTCAACCGTTGTTGAATTTGGATGATCTTCTACGTAGTTTCTTGTATTATCTCCGGACCCGTAATCTGTCTATCCCTCACTTCACTCCAACAAATCGGAGACCTACACTTTCTACCATAAAGTGCTTCAAATGGCGCCATCTCAATGCTTGAATGGTAGCTGTTTGTAGTGACCCAAACTTTTCCATGTTTATATATATTAATTGAGATTGATATTTACATGATTAAATGTTTCCAACATGTTAAGCAATCAAACTTGTTAAGACTTGATTAATTGAAATAGGTTTCATATAGACAATTGACCACCCATGTTGACCGGTGATTCACGAACGTTAAAACTTGTAAAAACTATATGATGACAAATATATGGTTATATATATAGTTAACATGATATTATGATATGTAAACATATCATTAAGTATATTAACAATGAACTACATATGTAAAAACAAGACTACTAACTTAATGATTTTGAAACGAGACATATATGTAACGATTATCGTTGTAACGACATTTAATGTATATATATCATATTAAGAGATATTCGTACATCATAATATCATGATAATATAATAATTTAAAATCTCTTTTGATATTATAAACATTGGGTTAACAACATTTAACAAGATCGTTAACCTAAAGGTTTCAAAACAACATTTACATGTAACGACTAACAATGACTTAACGACTCAGTTAAAATGTATATACATGTAGTGTTTTAATATGTATTCATACACTTTTGAAAGACTTCAAGACACTTACCAAAATACTTCTACTTAACAAAAATGCTTACAATTACATCCTCGTTAAGTTTCATCAACAATTCTACTCGTATGCACCCGTATTCGTACTCGTACAATACACAGCTTTTAGATGTATGTACTATTGGTATATACACTCCAATGATCAGCTCTTAGCAGCCCATGTGAGTCACCTAACACATGTGGGAACCATCATTTGGCAACTAGCATGAAATATCTCATAAAATTACAAAAATATGAGTAATCATTCATGACTTATTTACATGAAAACAAAATTACATATCCTTTATATCTAATCCATACACCAACGACCAAAAACACCTACAAACACTTTAATTCTTCAATTTTCTTCATCTAATTGATCTCTCTCAAGTTCTATCTTCAAGTTCTAAGTGTTCTTCATAAATTCCAAAAGTTCTAGTTTCATAAAATCAAGAATACTTTCAAGTTTGCTAGCTCACTTCCAATCTTGTAAGGTGATCATCCAACCTCAAGAAATCTTTGTTTCTTACAGTAGGTTATCATTCTAATACAAGGTAATAATCATATTCAAACTTTGGTTCAATTTCTATAACTATAACAATCTTATTTCAAGTGATGATCTTACTTGAACTTGTTTTCGTGTCATGATTTTGCTTCAAGAACTTCGAGCCATCCAAGGATCCATTGAAGCTAGATCCATTTTTCTCTTTTCCAGTAGGTTCATCCAAGGAACTTAAGGTAGTAATGATGTTCATAACATCATTCGATTCATACATATAAAGCTATCTTATTCGAAGGTTTAAACTTGTAATCACTAGAACATAGTTTAGTTAATTCTAAACTTGTTCGCAAACAAAAGTTAATCCTTCTAACTTGACTTTTAAAATCAACTAAACACATGTTCTATATCTGTATGATATGCTAACTTAATGATTTAAAACCTGGAAACACGAAAAACACCGTAAAACCGGATTTACGCCGTCGTAGTAACACCGCGGGCTGTTTTGGGTTAGTTAATTAAAATCTATGATAAAATTTGATTTAAAAGATGTTATTCTGAGAAAATTATTTTTATTATGAACATGAAACTATATCCAAAAATTATGGTTAAACTCAAAGTGGAAGTATGTTTTCTAAAATGGTCATCTAGACGTCGTTCTTTCGACTGAAATGACTACCTTTACAAAAACGACTTGTAACTTATTTTTAAGACTATAAACCTATACTTTTCTGTTTAGATTCATAAAATAGAGTTCAATATGAAACCATAACAATTAGATTCACTCAAAACGGATTTAAAATGAAGAAGTTATGGGTAAAACAAGATTGGATAATTTTTCTCATTTTAGCTATGTGAAAATTGGTAACAAATCTATTCCAACCATAACTTAATCAACTTGTATTGTATATTATGTAATCTTGAGATACCATAGACACGTATACAATGTTTCGACCTATCATGTCGACACATCTATATATATTTCGGAACAACCATAGACACTCTATATGTGAATGTTGGAGTTAGCTATACAGGGTTGAGGTTGATTCCAAAATATATATAGTTTGAGTTGTGATCAATACTGAGATACGTATACACTGGGTCGTGGATTGATTCAAGATAATATTTATCGATTTATTTCTGTACATCTAACTGTGGACAACTAGTTGTAGGTTACTAACGAGGACAGCTGACTTAATAAACTTAAAACATCAAAATATATTAAATGTGTTGTAAATATATTTTGAACATACTTTGATATATATGTATATATTGTTATAGGTTCGTGAATCAACCAGTGGCCAAGTCTTACTTTCCGACGAAGTAAAAATCTGTGAAAGTGAGTTATAGTCCCACTTTGAAAATCTAATATTTTTGGGATGAGAATACATGCAGGTTTTATAAATGATTTACAAAATAGACACAAGTACGTGAAACTACATTCTATGGTTGAATTATCGAAATCGAATATGCCCCTTTTTATTAAGTCTGTTAATCTAAGAATTAGGGAACAGACACCCTAATTGATGCGAATCCTAAAGATAGATCTATTGGGCCTAACAAACCCCATCCAAAGTACCGGATGCTTTAGTACTTCAAAATTTATATCATATCCGAAGGGTGTCCCGGAATGATGGGGATATTCTTATATATGCATCTTGTTAATGTCGGTTACCAGGTGTTCACCATATGAATGATTTTTATCTCTATGTATGGGATGTGTATTGAAATATGAAATCTTGTGGTCTATTATTATGATTTGATATATATAGGTTAAACCTATAACTCACCAACATTTTTGTTGACGTTTTAAGCATGTTTATTCTCAGGTGGTTATTAAGAGCTTCCGCTGTCGTATACTTAAATAAGGACGAGATTTGGAGTCCATGCTTGTATGATATTGTGTAAAAACTGCATTCAAGAAACTTATTTTGTTGTAACATATTTGTATTGTAAACCATTATGTAATGGTCGTGTGTAAACAGGATATTTTAGATTATCATTATTTGATAATCTACGTAAAGCTTTTTAAACCTTTATTGATGAAATAAAGGTTATGGTTTGTTTTAAAATGAATGCAGTTTTTGAAAAATGTCTCATATAGAGGTCAAAACCTCGCAACGAAATCAATTAATATGGAACGTTTTTAATCAATAAGAACGGGACATTTCAGTTGGTATTTATTATTAAGAGCTTCCGCTGTCACATACTTAAATAAGGACGAGATTTGGAGTCCATGCTTGTATGATATTGTGTAAAAACTGCATTCAAGAAACTTATTTTGTTGTAACATATTTGTATTGTAAACCATTATGTAATGGTCGTGTGTAAACAGGATATTTTAGATTATCATTATTTGATAATCTACGTAAAGCTTTTTAAACCTTTATTGATGAAATAAAGGTTATGGTTTGTTTTAAAATGAATGCAGTCTTTGAATAACGTCTCATATAGAGGTCAAAACCTCGCAACAAAATCAATTAATATGGAACGTTTTTAATCAATAAGAACGGGACATTTCAGTTGGTATCCGAGCGTTGGTCTTAGAGAACCAGAATTTTGCATTAGTGTGTCTTATCGAGTTTGTTAGGATGCATTAGTGAGTCTGGACTTCGACCGTGTTTACTTGAAAAATGATTGCTTAACAAATTTTGTTGGAAACTATATATTTTTAACATGTGAATATTATGTGATATATTAATCTCTTAACGCGTTTGATATTATGTGATAGATGTCTACCTCTAGAACAAGTCCCATTGACTCACCTAATAATAATGAAGAGTCAAATGTAAATTGGAATGATTCGTGGACTGATTCACAAGTTCCCGAAGAGGAACCGGAAGAAGAGTCGGAACCGGAAGAAGAATCGGAACCGGATGAAGAAATAGAACCGGTGGGGGAAATAATAAAACGGTTAAGTAAAAGAAAATCCTCAACCAACCGACCAAGGTTAATTATGGTCAATGGTGTTTCCGCCAAGGAAGCAAAATATTGGGAGGATTACCAATTCTCCGATGAATCGGATTCCGACGAGAATTCCGATGATGTTATAGAAATTACCCCAACTGAATTTAAAAAGGCAAAAGAAAATAATAAGGGAAAGGGCATAAAAATAGAGAAATCTAATTCCAACCCCGATGAACTTTATATGTATCGTCAACCCCCGAAGTCCTTAAGTTGTAACAATGACCCGGGAACCTCTAAACCACCAGGTTTTTCTAAACCAATGTGGACAACGACGGCTCGTATTAGGGGAACATCATATATCCCTAGAAACTTGGCAAAACGATCCAAAACCGAAGAAGAAGAAACAAGCGAGTCGGAATAAGATAGTTGTATTCGTGTGGTGTAATATATGTAATATAGTGTGCTTATGCTTTATGATATATGTAAAAATTGCTTGTATTAATAAGTATTTTTTTTTATGAATCTAACTCTTGTCTATTTTACAGTATAAAAACACAAAATGGATAGACAACCCAATATTTTAAGAGATCTACCCGGAGACATGATTGATGAAATCTTGTCTAGAGTCGGTTAGAATTCTTCGGCATAACTATTTAAGGCGAGATCAGTTTGTAAGACATTTGAAGAATGTTCCAAGAATGCCTTGGTTTATAAAAGGCTTTCGTTCGAAAGATGGGGGATATCACATTGGGAAATCCATAAGTTACGATGTGTTTACTTTGACGCATATATTGCGGGGAACCCAAATGCTATTTTACGCAACGGGTTAAGAAATTATTTTGACTCAGTATATCCGAATATAGGACTTCGTGATTTAGAAAAAGCGGCTAACATGCAACATAAAGAAGCATGTTATGCTTACGGATTAGTAATGTTCGCTTCTCACCAAAGTGAGAACAAGAACATCGGGCTACAACTATTAAACAAAACGTTCCCACAAATGACGGAGTCGGTAATTGGGGTAAGAAATGAGGTTTTTAGATTGTTACGGGACTGTTGGACATTACGTAACCCTCGTCCCTTTGACGACGTTACAACACGCTGTCTTATCAACAGCCATAACGGTTATGTTCCACAAGACCAAGGATGGGAAGTAATCCTAGTAAAACCAGAATGCATGACTTGTTTCTGGACGTATGAATTACGTGTCTTTATTGCCTTTGCTGAACGACTTGTGTACCAGCTAGAATTATCTTCACAACCATCTTGTATCAAATTTATTGTGTGCTATATTTCATGCTATATGTAAAATAAGCGGTATTGTAAGTTTGTAAAATATTGTGTACAAGTTTGAACGCGAAATATTATTATAATCAGTTTTTCATATAGAATTGTAGTAGTTGAATTGTATATTAGCTACTAAGTATGAACTTAACGGGTAGGTACTACCCGAATTTAAACTTATAAAACGCTAATATGAAGAAAAAGCTTTTATAAATGAGTTCATATTATGCTACGAAATACTATTAACTACTCTTAATATTCTGTATGATTAACTTGTTCCATTTGACTATTTTGAAGGAAATGGCACCGACTTCTCGACACACCGTGAATATGAATGAAGAGGAATTCCGTACTTTTCTAGCTTCAAACATAGCCGCAGTACAGGCTGCGCTACATACCAACAATAACCTTGGATCTGGCAGTACAGGAAATCGTGTAGGATGCACCTACAAAGAATTCACTGCCTGCAAACCTTTGGAATTTGATGGAACCGAAGGACCGATCGGATTGAAACGGTGGACCGAGAAGGTCGAATCGGTGTTTGCCATAAGTAAGTGTACTGAAGAGGACAAAGTGAAGTACGCTACGCATACCTTCACAGGTTCTGCGTTAACATGGTGGAATACCTATCTAGAGCAAGTGGGACAAGATGATGCTTACGCACTACCGTGGTCAGCATTCAAGCACTTGATGAACGAGAAGTACCGTCCCAGAACCGAGGTCAATAAGCTCAAGACAGAACTTAGAGGGTTACGAACCCAAGGATTTGATATTACCACGTACGAAAGACGATTCACAGAATTGTGCCTATTGTGTCCGGGAGCATTCGAAGATGAGGAAGAGAAGATCGACGCGTTTGTGAAAGGATTACAGGAAAGAATCCAAGAAGATATAAGTTCACACGAGCCCGCCTCCATACAACAGGCATGTAGAATGGCTCACAAACTAGTGAACCAGATTGAAGAAAGAATTAAAGAACAGACTGCTGAAGAGGCCAATGTGAAGCAAGTCAAAAGAAAGTGGGAGGAAAACGGTGATAAGAATCACCAATACAACAACAACAGCAATTACAACAATAATCGCAACAATTATCCCAACAATCGCAACATCAATCGCAACTACAACAAACGGCCCAACAACAACAACAACAACAACAACAACAGCAACTACAACAATCATCCCAACAACAATAATAACCGCAACAACAACAACAACAATCAGAAGCAGCTATGCCAAAGGTGTGAAAAGTATCACTCGGGGTTCTGCACCAAATTTTGCAACAAGTGTAAAAGAAATGGTCATAGCGCGGCGAAGTGTGAAGTCTACGGACCAGGGGTTAATAGAACGAAAGGAACAAATGGTGTCGGAA
Source organism: Rutidosis leptorrhynchoides (assembly GCF_046630445.1). Lineage (NCBI taxonomy): Eukaryota > Viridiplantae > Streptophyta > Magnoliopsida > Asterales > Asteraceae > Rutidosis > Rutidosis leptorrhynchoides. Next base: position 302,001,253 of record NC_092339.1, read on the forward strand.
CGAGTAATGGCGGAGCAAGTAGTGTCGGAGCAAGTTATGCCAATGTAGTTTGTTATAAATGTGGAAAACCGGGCCACATTATTAGAAATTGCCCGAACCAGGAGAACACGAATGGACAAGGCCGCGGAAGAGTTTTCAATATTAATGCGGCAGAGGCACAGGAAGACCCGGAGCTTGTTACGGGTACGTTTCTTATTGACAATAAATCTGCTTACGTTTTATTTGATTCGGGTGCGGATAGAAGCTATATGAGTAGATATTTTTGTGCTAAATTAAGTTGTCCATTGACGCCTTTGGATAGTAAATTTTTACTCGAATTAGCAAATGGTAAATTAATTTCAGAAGATAATATATGTCGGAATCGAGAAATTAAACTGGTTAGCGAAACATTTAAGATTGATTTGATACCAGTAGAGTTAGGGAGTTTTGATGTGATAATCGGTATGGACTGGTTGAAAGAAGTGAAAGCAGAGATCGTTTGTTACAAAAATGCAATTCGCATTATACGAGAAAAAGGAAAACCCTTAATGGTGTACGGGGAAAAGGGCAACACGAAGCTACATCTTATTAGTAATTTGAAGGCACAAAAACTAATAAGAAAAGGTTGCTATGCTGTTCTAGCACACGTCGAGAAAGTACAAACTGAAGAAAAGAGCATCAATGATGTTCCCGTCGCAAAAGAATTTCCCGATGTATTTCTGAAAGAATTACCGGGATTACCCCCACATCGATCCGTTGAATTTCAAATAGATCTTGTACCAGGAGCTGCACCAATAGCTCGTGCTCCTTACAGACTCGCACCCAACGAGATGAAAGAACTGCAAAGCCAATTACAAGAACTTTTAGAGCGTGGTTTCATTCGACCAAGCACATCATCGTGGGGAGCTCCTGTTTTGTTTGTCAAGAAGAAAGATGGTACATTCAGGTTGTGTATCGACTACCGAGAGTTGAACAAACTTACCATCAAGAACCGCTACCCACTACCGAGAATCAACGACTTATTTGATCAACTACAAGGCTCGTCTGTTTATTCAAAGATTGACTTACGTTCCGGGTATCATCAAATGCGGGTGAAAGAAGATGATATTCCAAAGACTGCTTTCAGAACACGTTACGGTCATTACGAGTTTATGGTCATGCCGTTTGGTTTAACTAATGCACCAGCTTTGTTCATGGACCTTATGAACCGAGTGTGTGGACCATACCTTGACAAGTTTGTCATTGTTTTCATTGATGACATACTTATTTACACAAAGAATGACCAAGAACACGATGAACATTTGAGAAAGGTGTTAGAAGTATTGAGGAAGGAAGAATTGTACGCTAAGTTTTCAAAGTGTGAATTTTGGTTGGAAGAAGTTCAATTCCTCGGTCACATAGTGAACAAAGAAGGTATTAAGGTGGATCCGGCAAAGATAGAAACTGTTAAAAAGTGGGAAACCCCGAAAACTCTGAAACACATACGCCAGTTTTTAGGACTAGCTGGTTACTACAGAAGGTTCATCCAAGACTTTTCCAGAATAGCAAAACCCTTGACTGCATTAACGCATAAAGGGAAGAAATTTGAATGGAATGATGAACAAGAGAAAGCGTTTCAGTTATTGAAGAAAAAGCTAACTACGGCACCTATATTGTCATTGCCTGAAGGGAATGATGATTTTGTGATTTATTGTGACGCATCAAAGCAAGGTCTCGGTTGTGTATTAATGCAACGAATGAAGGTGATTGCTTATGCGTCTAGACAATTGAAGATTCACGAACAAAACTATACGACGCATGATTTGGAATTAGGCGCGGTTGTTTTTGCATTAAAGACTTGGAGGCACTACTTATATGGGGTCAAAAGTATTATATATACCGACCACAAAAGTCTTCAACACATATTTAATCAGAAACAACTGAATATGAGGCAGCGTAGGTGGATTGAATTATTGAATGATTACGACTTTGAGATTCGTTACCACCCGGGGAAGGCAAATGTGGTAGCCGATGCCTTGAGCAGGAAGGACAGAGAACCCATTCGAGTAAAATCTATGAATATAATGATTCATAATAACCTTACTACTCAAATAAAGGAGGCGCAACAAGGAGTTTTAAAAGAGGGAAATTTAAAGGATGAAATACCCAAAGGATCGGAGAAACATCTTAATATTCGGGAAGACGGAACCCGGTATAGGGCTGAAAGGATTTGGGTACCAAAATTTGGAGATATGAGAGAAATGGTACTTAGAGAAGCTCATAAAACCAGATACTCAATACATCCTGGAAAGGGGAAGATGTACAAGGATCTCAAGAAACATTTTTGGTGGCCGGGTATGAAAGCCGATGTTGCTAAATACGTAGGAGAATGTTTGACGTGTTCTAAGGTCAAAGCTGAGCATCAGAAACCATCAGGTCTACTTCAACAACCCGAAATCCCGGAATGGAAATGGGAAAACATTACCATGGATTTCATCACTAAATTGCCAAGGACTGCAAGTGGTTTTGATACTATTTGGGTAATAGTTGATCATCTCACCAAATCAGCACACTTCTTGCCAATAAGAGAAGATGACAAGATGGAGAAGTTAGCACGACTGTATTTGAAGGAAGTCATCTCCAGACATGGAATACCAATCTCTATTATCTCTGATAGGGATGGCAGATTTATTTCAAGATTCTGGCAGACATTACAGCAAGCATTAGGAACTCGTCTAGACATGAGTACTGCCTATCATCCACAAACTGATTTGCAGAGCGAAAGGACGATATAAACGCTTGAAGACATGCTACGAGCATGTGTTATTGATTTCGGAAACAGTTGGGATCGACATCTACCATTAGCAGAATTTTCCTACAACAACAGCTACCATTCAAGCATTGAGATGGCGCCGTTTGAAGCACTTTATGGTAGAAAGTGCAGGTCTCCGATTTGTTGGAGTGAAGTGGGGGATAGACATATTACGGGTCCGGAGATTATACAACAAACTACCGAGAAGATCATCCAAATTCAACAACGGTTGAAAACCGCCCAAAGTCGACAAAAGAGCTACGCTGACATTAAAAGAAAAGATATAGAATTTGAAATTAGAGAGATGGTCATGCTTAAAGTTGCACCTTGGAAAGGCGTTGTTCGATTTGGTAAATGAGGGAAATTAAATCCACGGTATATTGGACCATTCAAGATTATTGATCGTGTCGGACCAGTAGCTTACCGACTTGAGTTACCTCAACAACTCGCGACTGTACATAACACTTTCCACGTCTCGAATTTGAAGAAATGTTTTGCTAAAGAAGATCTCACTATTCCGTTAGATGAAATCCAAATCAACGAAAAACTTCAATTCATCGAAGAACCCGTCGAAATAATGGATCGTGAGGTTAAAAGACTTAAGCAAAACAAGATACCAATTGTTAAGGTTCAATGGAATGCTCGTAAAGGACCCGAGTTCACCTGGGAGCGTGAAGATCAGATGAAGAAGAAATACCCGCATCTATTTCCAGAAGATTCGTCAACACCTTCAACAGCTTAAAATTTCGGGACGAAATTTATTTAACGGGTAGGTACTGTAGTGACCCGAACTTTTCCATGTTTATATATATTAATTGAGATTGATATTTACATGATTAAATGTTTCCAACATGTTAAGCAATCAAACTTGTTAAGACTTGATTAATTGAAATAGGTTTCATATAGACAATTGACCACCCAAGTTGACCGGTGATTCACGAACGTTAAAACTTGTAAAAACTATATGATGACAAATATATGGTTATATATATAGTTAACATGATATTATGATATGTAAACATATCATTAAGTATATTAACAATGAACTAGATATGTAAAAACAAGACTACTAACTTAATGATTTTGAAACGAGACATATATGTGACGATTATCGTTGTAACGACATTTAATGTATATATATCATATTAAGAGATATTCGTACATCATAATATCATGATAATATAATAATTTAAAATCTCTTTTGATATTATAAACATTGGGTTAACAACATTTAACAAGATCGTTAACCTAAAGGTTTCAAAACAACATTTACATGTAACGACTAACAATGACTTAACGACTCAGTTAAAATGTATATACATGTTGTGTTTTAATATGTATTCATACACTTTTGAAAGACTTCAAGACACTTATCAAAATACCTCTACTTAACAAAAATGCTTACAATTACATCCTCGTTCAGTTTCATCAACAATTCTACTCGTATGCACCCGTATTCGTACTCGTAACAATACACAGCTTTTAGATGTATGTAATATTGGTATATACACTCCAATGATCAGCTCTTAGCAGCCCATGTGAGTCACCTAACACATGTGGGAACCATCATTTGGCAACTAGCATGAAATATCTCATAAAATTACAAAAATATGAGTAATCATTCATGACTTATTTACATGAAAACAAAATTACATATCCTTTATATCTAATCCATACACCAACGACCAAAAACACCTACAAACACTTTCATTCTTCAATTTTATTCATCTAATTGATCTCTCTCAAGTTCTATCTTCAAGTTCTAAGTGTTCTTCATAAATTCCAAAAGTTCTAGTTTCATAAAATCAAGAATACTTTCAAGTTTGCTAGCTCACTTCCAATCTTGTAAGGTGATCATCCAACCTCAAGAAATATTTGTTTCTTACAGTAGGTTATCATTCTAATACAAAGTAATAATCATATTCAAACTTTGGTTCAATTTCTATAACTATAACAATCTTATTTCAAGTGATGATCTTACTTGAACTTGTTTTCGTGTCATGATTTTGCTTCAAGAACTTCGAGCCATCCAAGGATCCATTGAAGCTAGATCCATTTTTCTCTTTTCCAGTAGGTTCATCCAAGGAACTTAAGGTAGTAATGATGTTCATAACATCATTCGATTCATACATATAAAGCTATCTTATTCGAAGGTTTAAACTTGTAATCACTAGAACATAGTTTAGTTAATTCTAAACTTGTTCGCAAACAAAAGTTAATCCTTCTAACTTGACTTTTAAAATCAACTAAACACATGTTTTATATCTATATGATATGCTAACTTAATGATTTAAAACCTGGAAACACGAAAAACACCGTAAAACCGGATTTACGCCGTCGTAGTAACACCGCGGGCTGTTTTGGGTTAGTTAATTAAAATCTATGATAAAATTTGATTTAAAAGATATTATTCTGAGAAAATTATTTTTATTATGAACATGAAACTATATCCAAAAATTATGGTTAAACTCAAAGTGGAAGTATGTTTTCTAAAATGGTCATCTAGACGTCGTTCTTTCGATTGAAATGACTACCTTTACAAAAACGACTTGTAACTTATTTTTCTGACTATAAACCTATACTTTTCTGTGTATATTCATAAAATAGAGTTCAATATGAAACCATAGCAATTTGATTCACTCAAAACGGATTTAAAATGAAGAAGTTATGGGTAAAACAAGATTGGATAATTTTTCTCATTTTAGCTACGTGAAAATTGGTAACAAATCTATTCCAACCATAACTTAATCAACTTGTATTGTATATTATGTAATCTTGAGATACCATAGACACGTATACAATGTTTCGACCTATCATGTCGACACATCTATATATATTTCGGAACAACCATAGACACTCTATATGTGAATGTTGGAGTTAGCTATAAGGGTTGAGGTTGATTCCAAAATATATATAGTTTGAGTTGTGATCAATACTGAGATACGTATACACTGGGTCGTGGATTGATTCAAGATAATATTTATCGATTTATTTCTGTACATCTAACTGTGGACAACTAGTTGTAGGTTACTAACGAGGACAGCTGACTTAATAAACTTAAAACATCAAAATATATTAAAAGTGTTGTAAATATATTTTGAACATACTTTGATATATATGTATATATTGTTATAGGTTCGTGAATCAACCAGTGGCCAAGTCTTACTTCCCGACGAAGTAAAAATCTGTGAAAGTGAGTTATAGTCCCACTTTTAAAATCTAATATTTTTGGGATGAGAATACATGCAGGTTTTATAAATGATTTACAAAATAGACACAAGTACGTGAAACTATATTCTATGGTTGAATTATCGAAATCGAATATGCCCCTTTTTATTAAGTCTGGTAATCTAAGAATTAGGGAACAGACACCCTAATTGACGCGAATCCTAAAGATAGATCTATCTGGCCCAACAAGCCCCATCCAAAGTACCGGATGCTTTAGTACTTCGAAATTTATATCATATCCGAAGGGTGTCCCGGAATGATGGGGATATTCTTATATATGCATCTTGTTAATGTCGGTTACCAGGTGTTCACCATATGAATGATTTTTATCTCTATGTATGGGATGTGTATTGAAATATGAAATCTTGTGGTCTATTATTATGATTTGATATATATAGGTTAAACCTATAACTCACCAACATTTTTGTTGACGTTTTAAGCATGTTTATTCTCAGGTGATTATTAAGAGCTTCCGCTGTCGCATACTTAAATAAGGACGAGATTTGGAGTCCATGATTGTATGATATTGTGTAAAAACTGCATTCAAGAAACTTATTTTGTTGTAACATATTTGTATTGTAAACCATTATGTAATGGTCGTGTGTAAACAGGATATTTTAGATTATCATTATTTGATAATCTACTTAAAGCTTTTTAAACCTTTATTGATGAAATAAAGGTTATGGTTTGTTTTAAAATGAATGCAGTCTTTGAAAAACGTCTCATATAGAGGTCAAAACCTCGCAACGAAATCAATTAATATGGAACGTTTTTAATCAATAAGAACGGGACATTTCACTGTTGTTGTAGGAAAATTCTGCTAATGGTAGATGTCGATCCCAACTGTTTCCGAAATTAATAACACATGCTCGTAGCATGTCTTCAAGCGTTTGTATCGTCCTTTCGCTCTGCCCATCAGTTTGTGGATGATAAGCAGTACTGATGTCTAGACAAGTTCCTAATGCTTGCTGTAATGTCTGCCAGAATCTCGAAATAAATCTGCCATCCCTATCAGAGATAATAGAGATTGTTATTCCATGTCTGGAGACGACTTCCTTTAAATACAGTCGTGCTAACTTCTCCATCTTGTTATCTTCTCTTATTGGCAGGAAGTGTGCTGATTTGGTGAGACGATCAACTATTACCCAAATAGTATCAAAACCACTTGCAGTCCTTGGCAATTTAGTGATGAAATCCATGGTAATGTTTTTCCATTTCCATTCCGGGATTTCGGGTTGTTGAAGTAGACCTGATGGTTTTTTATGCTCCGCTTTGACCTTAGAACACATCAAACATTCCCCTACGTATTTAGCAACATCGGCTTTCATACACGGCCACCAAAAATGTTTCTTGAGATCTTTGTACATCTTCTCCGTTCCAGGATGTATTGAGTATCTGGTTTTATGAGCTTCTCTAAGTACCATTTCTCTCATACCTCCAAATTTTGATACCCAAATTCTTTGATACCACATTTGCCTTCCCCGGGTGGTAACGAATCTCAAAGTCGTAATCATTCAACAATTCAATCCATCTGCACTGCCTCATGTTCAGTTGTTTCTGATTAAATATGTGTTGAAGACTTTTGTGGTCGGTATATATAATACTTTTGACCCCATATAAGTAGAGCCTCCAAGTCTTTAATGCAAAAACAACCGCGCCTAATTCCAAATCATGCGTCGTATAATTCTGTTCGTGAATCTTCAATTGTCTAGACACATAAGCAATTACCTTCGTTCGTTGCATTAATACACAACCGAGACCTTGCTTTGAGGAGTCACAATATATCACAAAATCGTCATTCCCTTCGGGTAATGACAATATAGGTGCCGTAGTTAACTTTTTCTTCAACAATTGAAACGCTTTCTCTTGTTCATCCTTCCATTCAAATATCTTCCCTTTATGCGTTAATGCAGTCAAGGGTTTTGCTATTTTGGAAAAATCTTGGATGAATCTCCTGTAATCACTAGCCAGCCCTAAAAATTGGCGTATGTGTGATGTCAAAGCTAAGGTATACGAAATAGTTTATATTTTACTAGGAAAAACTATTAAATACGATACAATTTTATACAAGATATTTATTTATTTATAGAATGGATATACTTAAACCTTGCTACAACACTTATAGGCAGTGTACCTAATCGTACAGTAGTGTAGTTTTTAGTAAGTCCGGTTCGTTCCACAGGGAAATCTTTAAACAAAGCTCAACGCTATATTAGTTTACTTTTATAAAAATACAAATATATATATAAGTAATATTATTATTATAAAGGGGGTTTTTACCGTTTAATGACCGGTTTGTCGATTTTAAAACTTTAGTCGCAGTTAAAACCTAATGTAAAATATTAAATAAATAAAAGACTTAATTCAAAGCGTAAAATAAATAACGATAATGAAATTGCAATAAAAGTGCGATAAAATAAACTTGCGATAATTAAAAAGTACGATAATTAAAAGTGCAATTAAATAACAATAAATAAAAGTGCGATAATTAGAAGTGCAATTAAATATAAAATAAAGGAAATTAAATATGAAATAAAAGAATTATGCTTATTTAAACTTCCGTAATCATGATGTTTGACGTGTTGATTTTAGTTTTATGCACATGGGTTAATTGTCCTTTGTCCTGGATTATTTAATATGTCCGTCTGGTTTTTGTCCATAACAGTCCATCAGTCATAAATATAAAGTGCGAGTCTCCTCGTCAAATTATTATTATACCCGAAGTTAAATATTCCAACTAATTGGGGATTCGAATTGTAACAAGGTTTTAATACTTTGTTTAATGAATACACCAGGTTATCGACTGCGTGTAAACCAAGGTTTTACTACTTTGTTAACAATTACACCAATTACCCTTGAATGTAATTTCACCCCTGTTTTAATTATTCTAGTGGCTATTAATCCATTCCCGTGTCCGGTTAAATGAACGATTATTCGTACATATAAATACCCCGCCCATCGTGTCCGATCGAGTGTATATGGTAATTTATAGGGACGCCCAATTGTAAATCTTTATATTAACATTAACAAACTATCATTTAGTTAAACAAATATAAATCCCATTAATAGCCCATAGTCTAATTTCCACAAGTGTCGTTCTTTTGTCCAAACCCCAATTATGGTACAAAGCCCAATTACCCAATTTTAGTAATTAGCCCAACATCATGATTACTTCGTTTTAAATAAGCATAATAATAACTTAGCTACGAGACATTAATGTAAAAAGGTTGAACATAACTTACAATGATTAAAAATAGCGTAGCGTTACACGGACAGAATTTTGACTTACACCCTTACAACATTCGCTAACATACCCTTATTATTAGAATTAGAATTAAAATTAAAATATAAATTATAAATATAAATATAAATATAAATTTTACGTATGAATGAGGAAGAAAAAGATTATGAAAATGCGATCAAAATTCGGTTGGCTTTATAGGCAGAATTTCATTTTGGGGCTCCGCGACTCGCGGTGAAATCCTCTTCAAACTCCGCGAGTCGCGGAGAATGATTTTACAGCTCACACCCTTGGAGTCTTTCTCTGCCGACGGTTTTTATTTATAAATATAATATATATATAATTAATATAATTAATTATATATTATATTATATTTATATACATAGTTAACGTGTAATTTTTAGTCCGTTGCGTCGAGCGTTAAGAGTTGACTCTGGTCCCGGTTCCGGATTTTCGAACGTCCTTGCGTACAATTTAATATCTTGTACTTTGTGTTTTGAATCTTGTACTCTTGTAATTTCGAGACGTTTCTTATCAATAATTGGAACCTTTTTGATTGTCTTTTGTACTTTTGAGCTTTTTGGTCGTTTACATCTTCAATTCGTCGAATCTGTCTTTTGTCTTCACCTTTTATTATTTAAACGAATATCACTTGTAAATAGAACAATTGCAACTAAAAGCTTGTCTTTCTTGAGGAATAATGCTATGAAATATATGTTCGTTTTTAGCATTATCAAATATTCCCACACTTGAGCGTTGCTTGTCCTCAAGCAATATTGTCTTGAAATACTAGAATCACTTCTTTATTCTTCACACTTTGTACATCAGTGATTTCTATATGGCGGTATAAACAATGGTAGTAACGATATGGTTTACAGTCCCACATGACTATAAAAATTTAGATCCATTAAGGAAATTGGATCTTTATGAAAACATTTGATCTTTTGAAAATTAAATCTAGTTTTTACCCTAGATAAGTTTTCCGGGATAACCCTTTACCGGTGTTTGCAAAATATTTTTGTGGGTTTGGTGGGTTTCAGATTTGAAAATTTTAGCTCAAAACTTGCGGTTTTGTGTCACCCACTTGCTAACCTTGTATTTGGAAAGCAACACGTCCAGTTTACTTGTCCCGTATATTACCTTTCGGTAAACTACCGTTCGGTTGAAAGGAAAGCGTTGAACAAGCAACTGTTAAGGCAATGTCCCCTGACATGCTTTTAATTATGGTCTATAACGTGTCGGACGCAATTACTATCCTTGGTAGGAGCAATAGTAAAGCTCACCCTTATAATTTTTCGGTATGGCACAAGGTCCTGTCTTTGACCACTATGCAACCACCGTTCTTACGGTTGACACCCGATTTAGTTCAGGTGACCTAATGAATTCCAGGTGAATTCCTAGGATTTTACGTTTAATGGTAATGAACGCATTGAAAATGGGTTTTCAGAAAACAAATCGGTTTATAATTTTGATCAAGATATTTTCTCGTTCAAGCTCGAGTTTAGATATCATTGAATTCCATGAGTTTGAATTCTCAATCTTTAAGGTCAATCTCTAGGATTGAGTGATATCAGTCTTAAAAGCTGATTTTAAATCTTTAAGGAGATTATCCTTTCTGGGGATCTGATTCATTAGTCTTGTCCAGCTAATTTGCATGGTGCCCCCCCCATTGTACGAGATAAATCCTTCTCATGGTTAGGATAAATCTGACCACTTGGCGACCCTGTTTAATGCTGAGGTCCGTGGATTTCCTGCTGATTTTAGTGATGACTTTTCTAGATTTTTCGTCAACCTACAGCTGGTCTGGACGACAACTTCATGACCTAAATCAAGAAGCGCGTTTCTTTTTCGGAAGACTTTACTTCCTTTTAATGATGGAATTGATTCATCATGTAGATCCATCTCTTCTTTTCTTTCATCGGGTAAAAACAGTTTAGTTTAGTCCAAAGCAAAAGTATTTTCAGTTATTTGTTACAGATATATGTGACATATGTTTAAGATAACTTGGTAAATTTTCCCACACTTGGCTTTTATTTTCCTTTTTATCGTCCTCTATTCCATTTTAAATGAATTTTAACATTTTAGTTTGTTTCTTAATTTATGTCCTTTCCGAGGTAACAATAATTTTGGTGTTAAAACCTAGTTTTATCGTTCATAAATATGTATAAACATGATTTTGAATTCATTTAATTGAAAATTTTGAAAAATTTTACTAGAATTGGGTAGTCAGTATATAAGACTAGGGCTGTTCTTTTTTATCAGAGAGCACTAGATTCTAATACAACTACTGCTTTACTAGTATTTTTAATGGTAACCAAGTGTATAAAGTAAAAATTTTTAAAATCCGAAAGAATTTAACCCCTTCCCACACTTAAGATCTTGCAATGCCCTCATTTGCAAGAAATCAGTAACAATTTAAATTATTGAGGGTGATTTGTGTGAAAATGATTAAATTTTACCAAAGTTTCCAAATATATTGGCGTTTATTTGCTGAATGATAAATGGTGCACATCATTTATTCATTCCGTCTTGTTGTTATTTCACATATATTTTGCATCTTGTCGTCAAAATTAGTTGCTTTTGCTGAACTTAATGCCAGTCTTTGAAAATGCGTTGTTTTACCCTGTTGTGTACATAAGATAAACTGCAAATATATATACATATTTTTGAAGTTTGGTATATTACCCCACATTCAAAAATTATTAAAATCTAAGAATAAAAGTTAGACAATTATAAAAATGATTACAATATTAACAAAAGTATTAAACGTATCAATAATTACAAATTACAAAATAAAAAATAAAAAAAAATAATAAGTATACTAAGGATGATATTGGTACCAATAGGGGTTCCAGGCATAACCATATGTGCTATAGAATGCTTCGGCAGGGTCATACGTAGGATACGGTGGCTGCATCTCTATAGACCAGGGAGGGAAGATGGGTTTCGGTGTAGGAATATAGTTTCTACCTATATGTTGACAATGAGCTATGATTTGGTTCTGATGAACTTGCCAATCTTCAAATGCTCTCTGTCTAGCATTTTCGTATTCCTGAGAAGCTATAAACCTATGCATTTCTTGCATCTCATTCCCCCCTCCTACATTACCTTGCTGTTGGTTTCTCTCCACCTGTGGATGTCTACCATGGTATCGTACTGCGGCGTTATTTCGCCTCTTCAAAACTTTCGCACCATGGTATACATTTAAACCTATAGTATCGCGGGGTTCCGGTTCTTCTACTAATAATCCCCCCCGACTTATATCCACACCGAGATATTCACCAATCAAAGTAATAAAAATACCACCTCCTATTATGCTATGCGGTCGCATCCCCCGAACCATAGCTGATAAATAATAACCCACACAATATGGTATACTTACAGCGCTTTGTGGGTCTCGAATACACATATGGTAAAACAAATCCTGTTCATTTACTTTTTCCTTGTTCTTACCCCTTTGTGTAATTGAATTAGCTAAAAACCTATGTATCACTCTTAATTCGGCTCTATCTATATCCAAATAAGAGTAATTTCCCCCTTTGAAACGGTGATGGCTTGTCATTTGACTCCACACACCGTGTGTATCAAAATTTTCATCTATCTTTCTACCGTTTAGTATCAATCCTCTACAATCGGCAGACGCTAACTCCTCAGGCGTATATATACGTAAAGCCTGAGCCATGTCCAGTAAAGACATGTGGCGCATCGAACCGCCTAACAAAAATCTAATAAAAGAACGATCGGTTAAACTAGCTACCCGATCATTCAACTCTATACTACATAACAATTCTTCACACCATACTTTATATACAGGTCTACGTATGGTGAATAAACATACCCAGTCATTAAAAGAAGAATTACCATACCTCTGTACAAGTAATTCCCTAATTGGCCCGGCCAATTCTACAGCTTCTAAGGGTCCCCATTCTATGACCCTTGGTACCTCAACAACCTTAGAATGAAGAGTATGCAAACCCCGTTGATATTTTGGATAATCTATCCAAAGTCTGTCAAATCTCAGGTTCGGGTGCAACTCTTCCAAGTGCATATCGGAAAAGGTCATGACTGGATGAGGTATATCCTGCTTGTAGTAGTTATCCACCTCCTGTTGTTCCAAATTCTCAGCAGGAGCATTGCGGGCTTGGGATGAAGATTCACCCCTTTCAGTCTGCAAAACACATCAAACACAAATTTTGTGCATCCAAATATGCATTAGTGTCAGCAAAATCATCAATCAAAATAATTACAATGACATTATCAATTTATATCAAACTTAAGCTCATTTTCACATTTTTATCAAATCTACACTTTTTCAAATAAGCATATACGAAAATGTTCGCCAAGTTCATAAGCATTCAACTCAAATAACATGTCAAAATAATCATTACTAGCAATTAAACAAGTCTCAAATGGCATTATCTTTCAAAAATCAAGTTCATGAATTTTAGACTTGAAAAAGTCCACTTTAATTCTCAAAATCATGTTTAGGCTCAAAGTTTGGATCATTTAACTACCTAAACATGTTACACTACTTAATTTAGCAACAATTCATGACAAAAATCGGCCATAACCTGTTTATATCAAAAAGCCCCAAATTGCTCAAGAACACAAACCTTAGATTACTCAAAATTTGAAGTTTAAGGCTTCTAATCATGTTAAACAGCATCAATCTAGGTTATACAAGCATAATACATAAACAATTTAAGCCTAATTACACTAAAAAGCATCAAAATCAAATTGGGGAAAAAATTGCTCAAGAACATCAAATTTCGAATTAAATGGTGTTTAGGTGTAGAAATTTACCGTTTTTCTTGAGTAATTCTTAGATAGCATCCTTCTCAACATGATTTTAGCAAAAGATTTGGTGATTAACGGTTAAAAATTGTGATTTTTTGGGTTTTTTCTCGGGTTTTTCGCAGCTATTTTCGCAGGTTTTTAGTTTTTGTGGGTTGGGGACTGAGCTGTTCTGCGGTTATATTTTTTTCCGATTTTTAGTCTCTCCGCGACTCGCGGTGAATAACCCTTCAAACTCCGCGAGTCGCGGAGTTTGATATTTTTTTTTTTTTTTATTATAATCAATAACTTATAAAACAATTAAGTACTAAATTTTAAAATTTTGTTTCCCTTGTTATTTAGGACGAGGTCGTTTCGGATCGATGTCCTAGTCCGTCCCTCGACAAAATTTTAAAATTTGTCTTTTTGTAGCGATCGTTTTAAAAACTAAGATTTTTGGGTTTTTTCAATGTTTTTGGCATACTTTAATTCAATAAGATTAATAATGATAATAAAAGTTCTCGTCCCTCCCTCGGGTAAAGCAATTTCGGTTCAAAGACCTAGTCTTCAACTTACGACGAATTTTAAAAATCATATTTTTAACTTAATGAGATAAAGTAAATTTTTGTTTTTAAATTCACACAACTTAAATATAAAATTCAAAATTATTATTAAAAATTCACACCAAACTTAAAATTTGAAATGCATAAAATTAAAAATTTATATTTTAAAAATTCACACCAAACTTAATTTAAAAATTCATAAATTCATATCAAACTTATATTAATTTTTCAAATATTTACAATTTTAAATATATTGTTTTTACAAAATTTACAATATTAATTTAAGATTTAAATATTAATTTTAAAAACATGGTAAAAATAAAATTAAAAATCTTTTTGTCTTTTTATCCCACTTTAATCAATCAAATATTATCAAAAATATGCGCCCCTCTTTTCGGTAAAGTAATTTCGGTTCCAAGACCTAATTTAACTCATGACGAATTTTTGAAATATTTTGGTTTGATTGATTAAAGATATTTATACCTTAAGAATAAACGTTAAATTTCGCAGTGATGTAATAAATTTTTGAATGATATCAATAATTTCGGTCGCCAAACCTAATTTTATTCAATACCAATTTAATACTTTTTAGCAAACAAATTAGCGTTTATTATCAAAAGGTTAAAAATAAAAATAAAAATAAAAACTGTACAGACATACCTGTGAAATAGATTTCTTAGTTATATGATCTATCCCATTCATAAGATAGTCGGTTTAATTAGTTTTCCATGGCTACATAGGCGTAACCTCGAGCATTCAGTGTCTTTTCTTCTAAATATGTGAACGGTCCGTCTCTGCATAAAGTAACAAATTCGGTATTTGAATAGGTTTGATTATTGGAACATTTACCTCCATGTGACCATTTTCCGCATTTGTAACATCGTTCTAGGTGTCGTGCTCTTCTTTTCGCTGCGGATTTTGATTTTCCTTTACCAAATTGTAACTTATTATCTTCGCATCTGGATTCTTTTCTAACTCCGTCCATTCTTTCTCTGATTACTGATACTATTTCACTCGGTAGTATGTCATTATTACGTTTAGTGATCAAAGCGTGTAGCATTAGACCATGGTTTAGTTCACAGGCAGTCTTCATTTTGTAAAAACCTAAAAAAATAAAAATTCAGAATGGGGGGAGAAGACTAGTTCTTTAGGGTCTGCTAGGGAAAGACCATTCGGGTTCCATTTTCGAGAACTACATGAAAACAGACAATCTAACTCTAACAGAAATACATATTATCCTTTAAAGACTTGATTCTCCCCACACTTAGTTAGCTGTGGTGTCGAAATTGTGATTAACTTCGTTGTCGACTTCCATCGGACCATGTATGTAATGTTTAACTCTGTGACCATTAACTTTAAATTCAATCCCATTTGAATTTATTAATTCTATCGTTCCGTATGGGAAAACTCTTTTGACTATGAATGGTCCAGACCATCTTGATTTCAATTTTCCAGGAAATAGCTTGAATCGTGAATTGAAAAGAAGAACTCTGTCTCCTTCTTTAAATTCTTTTGAACTTCTGATTCTTTTATCATGCCATTTCTTCGTTCTTTCTTTATAGATTAACGAATTTTTGTATGCTTCATGTCTTAATTCTTCTAATTCATTTAGTTGACTTAATCGTAGACGTCCGGCTTCATGTAAATCAAGATTACATGTCTTCAAAGCCCAAAATCCTTTGTGTTCAATTTCTACTGGAAGATGACATGCTTTTCCATAAACAAGTCTAAAAGGTGTGGTTCCAATTGGAGTTTTGTAGGCTGTTCTAAAAGCCCAGAGTGCATCCTCCAATTTAATGGACCATTCCTTCGGATTTGATCCTACGGTTTTCTCTAGAATACGTTTTAAAGCTCGGTTGGTATTTTCAACTTGTCCACTTGTTTGTGGATGATATGCGGTGAAGATTTTATGAGTTACTCCATATCTTTTAAGAACTTTCTCAAGTTGATTATTACAGAAATGAGTACCCCGATCACTTATTAAAGCTTTCGGTGTTCCAAACCTTGCAAAAAGACGTTTTAAAAAGTTGACTACAACTCGTGCATCGTTAGTTGGGAGAGCTTGTGCTTCCGCCCATTTAGATACATAATCAATGGCTACGAGTATATATAGATTATTATTAGATTTTGGAAATGGACCCATAAAGTCAATACCCCAAATGTCAAATACTTCACATACTTGGATGACATTTTGTGGCATTTCATCACGTTGACTTATTTTTCCGGCCCTTTGACATGCATCACAGGATTTGCAAAGAAGGTGTGCGTCTTTGTAAATTGTAGGCCAATAGAATCCAGCTTCATAAACTTTTCTTGCTGTTAGTTGAGGCCCATAATGCCCTCCTGTTGGTCCTGTGTGACAATGGTTTAAAATTTTACTAGTTTCATCTCCAAATACACATCGGCATATTATTCCATCGGGACAACTTTTAAACAGATGTGGATCTTCCCAAAAATAGTGTTTTATATCACTGAAGAATTTCTTTCGTCTTTGGTACGATAATCCTTTTTCAAGGAATCCACAAACTAAGTAGTTTGCATAGTCTGCAAACCATGGGATTTCTTTATAATCTATCTTCAATAGATATTCATCAGGAAAGTTGTCTTGTATGGCTGATTCATTTAGAACTTCTAATTCGGGATTTTCAAGACGAGAAAGATGATCAGTGGCGATATTTTCTGCTCCTCTTTTATCTCGGATTTCAATATCAAACTCTTGTAAGAGTAAGATCCAACGGATTAATCTTGGTTTAGCATCTTGTTTTGAAAATAGGTATCTAAGAGCAGAATGGTCGGTATAGACCACCGTTTTTGCTAGAACGAGATATGATCGAAATTTGTCAAAAGCAAAGACAATAGCAAGGAGTTCTTTTTCAGTAGTTGTATAGTTCGTTTGTGCTCCTTGTAACGTCTTACTAGCATAATATATAGGTTGAAATCGTTTTTCAATCCTTTGTCCTAAAACGGCTCCCATTGCAAAATCGCTTGCATCGCACATTAGTTCAAATGGTAGATTCCAATTTGGTGTTATCATGATCGGCGCATTAGTGAGTTTCTCTTTAAGAATATTAAAAGATTTGATACACTCATCTGAAAAGATGAATGGAGCATCCTTTTCTAGGAGTTTATTCATAGGAGTGGCAATTTTAGAAAAATCTTTTATGAAACGTCGGTAAAAACCGGCATGCCCTAGAAAACTCCTAACTCCTCTAACATTGGTGGGATGTGGAAGTTTAGCAATTACATCTACTTTAGCTCTATCCACTTCAATTCCTTATTTTGAAATTTTATGTCCAAGAACGATGCCTTCTTTAACCATGAAATGGCATTTCTCCCAATTAAGTACTAGATTTGATTTGTCGCATCTAATTAGCATTCGTTCCAGATTAACTAGACATGATTTAAATGTATCACCGAAGACTGAAAAGTCATCCATGAATACTTCCATGCATTCTTCTATCATGTCGTGAAAAATCGCCATCATACACCTTTGAAAGGTTGCAGGGGCGTTGCAAAGTCCAAATGGCATGCGTTTGTAAGCAAAAGTACCATAAGGGCACGTGAATGTGGTTTTCTCTTGATCCTCGGGTGCTATTGGAATTTGAAAATATCCAGAAAATCCATCTAGAAAACAATAGTAACTATTTCCGGCTAATCTTTCCAACATTTGATCTATGAAAGGTAAGGGAAAGTGATCTTTTCTGGTGGCGTCATTTAATTTTCTATAATCAATACATACACGCCATCCTGTTACAGTCCTAGTAGGAATAAGCTCATTTTTCTCATTTGTAATGACAGTCATGCCACCCTTCTTAGGCACGCATTGAACTGGGCTTACCCATGGACTATCAGAAATTGGATATATCAAACCTGCATCTAGCAGTTTAATAATCTCTTTCTTAACTACATCTTGCATATTAGGATTTAGTCTTCGTTGGCGTTGCACATACGTTTTATGACCTTCTTCCATAAGGATTTTATGTGTGCAATACGAAGGACTTATTCCTTTAATATCACGAATCTTCCATGCAATGGCTGGTTTATGAGCTTTTAACACAGAAATGAGTTGTGATTTCTCATTTTCAGTAAGAGAAGACGATATTATTACAGGTAATTCAGATTCACCATGTAAATAAGCGTATTCCAAATGGTTTGGAAGTGGCTTTAACTCTAATTTCGGAGGTTCTTCTATCGATGATTTATATCGATATCTGTCTTCTTCTTTTAGCATTTGAATTTCTTCTGTTGTTGGTTCATATCCATTAGCTATAAGTGTAGCTAACATTTCAGCTTCATCAATTGGTTCATTACCTTCTCCTAAAGAACATTCTCCTGTTCCTTGTAATTCTGGAAATTCTTCTAATAATTCTGCATGTGCATCTATAGTTTGAATATAATAACATGTATCATCTGCAGATTGTGGTTGTTGCATTGCTCTATCAACTGAAAAGGTAACACTCTCATCCTCTATACTTAGGGTCAGTTTCTTACCGAACACGTCTATCATTGCTTTAGCCGTGTTTAAGAATGGTCTTCCTAATATGAGAGGAACTTGAGAATCTTCTTCCATGTCCAAAACAACAAAATCTACTGGAAATACTAAAGTACCAACTTTAACTAGCATGTTCTCCATTATCCCTCTAGGATATTTTATTGATCTATCGGCTAGTTGTATGCTTATTCTGGTTGGTTTCAATTCTCCAAGGTCTAGTTTAGCGTATAGTGAATACGGCATTAGATTTATACTAGCACCTAAGTCTGCCAATGCTTCTATTGAACTAAGACTACCCAGAAAACATGGAATTGTGAAACTTCCTGGATCAGATAGTTTTTCTGGTATCTTATTCAACAGCACTGCTGAACAATTAGCATTCATAGTAACAGCCGAGAGTTCTTCCATTTTCTTTCTATTTGAGATTAGATCTTTCAAGAATTTAGCATATCTTGGCATTCCTGAAATCACATCAATGAAAGGAAGATTTACATTTATCTGGTTAAACAGATCCAAAAATTTGGATTGCTCGGCTTCAAGTTTCTCTTTCTTCATTTTACTCGGGTAAGGAAGTGGTGGTTGGTATGGTTTAACATAAGGTTTATCCTTAACTTTGTTATCTTCATTAACCTTCTAAACTACCGGTTCTTTTTCCTTATCTTGATCAGGTTGTGGTTCTTGTGGAGTAGGAAGAGTTTCATCAGAAGTTACAGGTATTTCAGGTGGTTTAAGTGTTGTACCACTTCTTGTGTTAATGGCTTTAGCTATTTCATTCAGGGGGTTAGCATTTGTATCACTAGGTAGACTTCCCGGTTTTCTTTCACCTATTAACCTTGCTAGGTTACTCACTTCTTGTTCCAGATTTTGAATAGAAGCTTGTTGATTTCTAAATGCTTGAGCATTTTGTTCATTGGTTTGTTTCTGAGATGTGAAAAACTGCGTTTGAGTTTCAACTAGCTTTGTCATCATATCTTCTAAATTCGGCTTTTTATCATCGGTTTGTTGTGGTGGTTTGTTTTGAAAATTAGGTCTTTGCTGATTATAAGTATTATTGGATACTTGTTGATTGCTAGGACCTTGTTGGTTGTTGTATGGAATATTTCGGTTATAATTCTGGTTTTGATTGTAAATCGGTCTTGGCGGTTGATAATTATTCTGATAATTATTTCCAGGCCTTTGGTTTATGTATGAAATATTCTCTCTTTGTTCCATTGTTAATTCAATACTGAGACAATCTTTTGTCAAATGTGGTCCTCCACACTGCTCACAACTAATTCGTATTGAGTGAATATCCTTAGTCATCTTTTCCATTCGTCTCTCCACAGCATCTATCTTTGCGGAAATGGAATCTAAGTCATGGCTAGAATCGGCTCTAGCTGCTTTAGATGATCTAACGATATCTTTTTCTTGGTGCCACTCATGTGAGTGGGAAGCAGTGTTATCAATAATTTTGTAAGCATCAGTTTCGGTTTTCTTCATAATAGAACCACCAGCTGCTATATCTATGTCTTTTCTTGTAGTGATGTCGCATCCTTGGTAGAATATTTGTACTATTTGACAGGTGTCTAAACCATGTTGCGGACATCCTCTTAATAACTTTCCATATCTTGTCCACGCCTCATATAGAGTTTCATTTGGTTTCTGTGTAAACGTAACAATTTCTGCTTGAAGTCTTACGGCTTTAGATGCAGGAAAGAATTGTTTAAGAAATTTGTCAACTAAAACGTCCCATGCATCAATCGCCCCTTCAGGTAACGATTCCAACCAATCTTTGGCTTCTCCCTTTAAAGTCCAGGGAAATAACATGAGATATATCTGTTCATCCTCCACTTCTCGGATTTTAAATAGTGTGCAGATCCTATTAAAGGTACGTAGATGTTCATTTGGATCTTTCTTCGGCGCACCACTAAATTGGCATTGATTAGTCACCATGTGTAGAATTTGTCCTTTGATTTCATAATCTGACGCATTAATGTCTGGATGAGTAATTGCGTGACCTTGGCCAGTGCGTTTAGCTCTCATTCGGTCTTCCATACTTAAAGGTTCCAGATTCTCCATAATTGAATTTGTTGAATCGGTATCACTAGATGATTCTGATTTAATGGTTCGTTCCTCAACAATCTCTGTTTGAATGATTGGTGGCTCCGGAGGAAAGTTTAATGGTTCAGGATCTACGAACCGTTCCTGAATATTTTCCGGATTCTCAATTGTGAGGTCGGGTTCAAAAAATGGATTATCGGAAATTTGAACTGAAGTACTTGGTCGACTGGATGACGATTCTAAAGAAAAATCATCGGCGGTTATATTTGCTAAATGTCTTGATCGAGTTACAGGTGGTGAACGTACAAAAGGTGGTGAACGTCTTGCTCGGTGCATTCACTGAATATCCTATTAGTTTTAAAAAGGAAAGAAAAATTATAATAAGTTATCCAATCAATAGACTTTTCTGATTTTGCCCACGTTTCGAATAGCCAAAAGATGCAGCAGAGGGGCAGGATTCGTTTAGTCTCAATATAATTAAGGACTGTTTGGCTTCAATAACCCGGTCCACGTACAAATCCAACTATTACTACGAACCAGAAAATTTTGATGTCTATTAATTTAACCACTTAAAATAAATTTTCGTAATTTTAAGAAATTTAGATAAGAAGTAGAAAAAATTCTAAGTCCTAAAAACTAGAATGGCGAGAAATAAGAGAGAAAAAGAGTTCGTCGAAAAAGAAAAAATGGTTGAAAAATAAAAGGTGACGAAAAAAATAAAATAAAAGAAACTTATAAAACTTAAAAATACTTGACTAACCTAATCTTATTACTACAACTAACTTAAAATTATAATCGCAAATTGAAATTACTAATTGGAATGATAATTGATACATAGTAAAAAGGTGTCTAAAAATATTAAAGCTTACAGGAAAAACTAAATCCCAAATGGAAATAACTTAAAAAGAAACTAAAACTTAAAAAAGCGTCGCAAAATTCTAAAGCACCTAAATCTTAGTCTAAAGAAAAAGCACTTAAGGAATTCTACGGCAAAAACTAAAAATCTAGGAGTAAAAATGACTATGGCAAAAACTAAGTTTAAAATTAAATATGAGCGAAAAAATACAAATATTACGCTACAACGATTAAAAAGGGACAAAATATAAAAATATACAAAAAGTTGTAAAAAGTACAATTTTTATAAAAATATTATTTTTATATTATTTATTTAATAAAACTATTAATTTTACAATTTAATAAAACTAATTAATACTAAATACATAAATTAAATAAAAAGTAAAATTTAAAATAAAATTAATTATAATAATAATAATAATTAGGGTTTAATAATAATTAATTAATAATTACTGTAATAAATGCAGGATTAGGGTTTCTGTTCGTGTGTCAGGTACCCTCCGCGAGTCGCGGTATTTATTGCATCAAACCCCGCGAGTCGCGGGGTTCCAGAATTCAGCTGACAGGTTTAAATATTCGACGCGTTTTTTCTTTTTTTCTTTTTTTATTTTCTGTTTTCTGTTTTTAAATAAATAAAAGATATTAAAATAAAACTTATATTTTTATAAACTAAAATAAAAATAAAGAAACTTATAAAACTTAAATATTTAACAAAATCTTAAAAATGCTTATATTTTTGTTTTTCTTTTTATATTTTCGAATATTTAAAACGTATTTTTACAAAAACGAATTTTTAATAGAAGTAAGCTAAAAATCTTTTTTTTTTTTTTTTTATATTAGCGTTGCGCTTCCGGCTTTTAAGATAGTTCCCCGGCAGCGGCGCCAAAAAATACTTGATGTCAAAGCTAAGGTATACGAAATAGTTTATATTTTACTAGGAAAAACTATTAAATACGATACAATTTTATACAAGATATTTATTTATTTATAGAATGGATATACTTAAACCTTGCTACAACACTTATAGGCAGTGTACCTAATCGTACAGTAGTGTAGTTTTTAGTAAGTCCGGTTCGTTCCACAGGGAAATCTTTAAACAAAGCTCAACGCTATATTAGTTTACTTTTATAAAAATACAAATATATATATATAAGTAATATTATTATTATAAAGGGGGTTTTTACCGTTTAATGACCGGTTTGTCGATTTTAAAACTTTAGTCGCAGTTAAAACCTAATGTAAAATATTAAATAAATAAAAGACTTAATTCAAAGCGTAAAATAAATAACGATAATGAAATTTCAATAAAAGTGCGATAAAATAAACTTGCGATAATTAAAAAGTACGATAATTAAAAGTGCAATTAAATAACAATAAATAAAAGTGCGATAATTAGAAGTGCAATTAAATATAAAATAAAGGAAATTAAATATGAAATAAAAGAATTATGCTTATTTAAACTTCCGTAATCATGATGTTTGACGTGTTGATTTTAGTTTTATGCCCATGGGTTAATTGTCCTTTGTCCTGGATTATTTAATATGTTCGTCTGGTTTTTGTCCATAACAGTCCATCAGTCATAAATATAAAGTGCGAGTGTCCTCGTCAAATTATTATTATACCCGAAGTTAAATATTCCAACTAATTGGGGATTCGAATTGTAACAAGGTTTTAATACTTTGTTTAATGAATACACCAGGTTATCGACTGCGTGTAAACCAAGGTTTTACTACTTTGTTAACAATTACACCAATTACCCTTGAATGTAATTTCACCCCTGTTTTAATTATTCTAGTGGCTATTAATCCATTCCCGTGTCCGGTTAAATGAACGATTATTCGTACATATAAATACCCCGCCCATCGTGTCCGATCGAGTGTATATGGTAATTTATAGGGACGCCCAATTGTAAATCTTTATATTAACATTAACAAACTATCATTTAGTTAAACAAATATAAATCCCATTAATAGCCCATAGTCTAATTTCCACAAGTGTCGTTCTTTTGTCCAAACCCCAATTATGGTACAAAGCCCAATTACCCAATTTTAGTAATTAGCCCAACATCATGATTACTTCGTTTTAAATAAGCATAATAATAACTTAGCTACGAGACATTAATGTAAAAAGGTTGAACATAACTTACAATGATTAAAAATAGCGTAGCGTTACACGGACAGAATTTCGACTTACACCCTTACAACATTCGCTAACATACCCTTATTATTAGAATTATAATTAAAATTAAAATATAAATTATAAATATAAATATAAATTTTACGTATGAATGAGGAAGAAAAAGATTATGAAAATGCGATCAAAATTCGGTTGGCTTTATAGGCAGAATTTCATTTTGGGGCTCCGCGACTCGCGGTGAAATCCTCTTCAAACTCCGCGAGTCGCGGAGAATGATTTTACAGCTCACACCCTTGGAGTCTTTCTCTGCCGACGGTTTTTATTTATAAATATAATATATATATATAATTAATATAATTAATTATATATTATATTATATTATATTTATATACATAGTTAACTTGTAATTTTTAGTCCGTTGCGTCGAGCGTTAAGAGTTGACTCTGGTCCCGGTTCCGGATTTTCGAACGTCCTTGCGTACAATTTAATATCTTGTACTTTGTGTTTTGAATCTTGTACTCTTGTAATTTCGAGACGTTTCTTATCAATAATTGGAACCTTTTTGATTGTCTTTTGTACTTTTGAGCTTTTTGGTCGTTTGCGTCTTCAATTCGTCGAATCTGTCTTTTGTCTTCACCTTTTATTATTTAAACGAATATCACTTGTAAATAGAACAATTGCAACTAAAAGCTTGTCTTTCTTGAGGAATAATGCTATGAAATATATGTTCGTTTTTAGCATTATCAATGTGCTTCGGAGTTTTCGGGGTTTCCCACTTTTCAACGGTTTCAATATTTGCTGGATCCACCTGAATACCTTCTTTGTTCACTATGTGATTGAGGAATTGAACTTCTTCCAACTAAAATGCACACTTTGAAAACTTAGCGTACAGTTTTTCCTTTCTTAACAACTCTAGCACTTTTCTCAAATGTTCTTCATGCTCTTGGTCATTCTTTGAGTAAATAAGTATGTCATCGATGAAAACAATGACAAACTTGTCAACGTATGGTCCTCACACTCGGTTCATGAGGTCCATGAACACAGCTGGTGCGTTAGTCAACCCAAACGGCATAACCATAAACCTGTAATGACCGTAACGCGTCCTAAAAGCAGTATTTGGAATATCATCCTCCTTCACCTTCATTTGATGATACCCAGAACGTAAATCAATCTTCGAATAAACCGACGAGCCTTGTAGTTGATCAAATAAGTCGTCGATTCTCGGTAGTGGGTAGGAGTTCTTGATGGTAAGTTTGTTCAACTCTCGGTAGTCGATACACAACCTAAATGTACCATCCTTCTTCTTGACAAACAAAACAGGAGCTCCCCACGGTGATGTGCTTGGTCGAATGAAACCACGCTCTAAAAGTTCCTGTAACTGACTTTGCAATTCTTTCATTTCGCTGGGTGCGAGTCGGTATGGAGCACGAGCTATTGGTGCAGCTCCTGGTACAAGGTCTATTTGAAATTCAATAGATCGATGTGGGGGTAATCCCGGTAATTCTTTAGGAAATACATCGGAAAATTCTTTTGCGACGGGAACATCACTGATGTTCTTTTCTTCAGGTTTAACTTCCTTGATGTGTGCTAGAATAACGTAACAACCTTTTCTTATCAGTTTTTGCGCCTTCAAACTACTAATAAGGTTTAATTTCGCGTTGTTCTTTTCTCCATACACCATTAAAGGTTTTCCCTTTTCACGCATAATGTGAATCGCATTTTTGTAACAAACGACCTATGCTCTCACCTTTTTCAACCAGTCCATACCAATTATTATATCAAAACTCCCTAACTCAACTGGTATTAAATCAATTTTAAATGTTTCATCCCCCAGTTTAATTTCTCTATCCCGACATATATTATCTGCTGAAATTAATTTACCATTTGCTAATTCGAGTAAAAATTTACTATCCAAAGGCGTCAATGGGCAACTTAACTTAGCACAAAAATCTCTACTCATATAGCTTCTATCCGCACCCGAATCAAATAAAACATAAGCAGATTTATTATCATTAAGAAACGTACCCGTAACAAGCTCCGGGTCTTCCTGCGCTTCTGTCGTATTAATATTGAAAACTCTTCCGCGGCCCTGCCCATTAGTATTCCCCTGATTCGGGCAATTACTTCTAATGTGGCCCGGTTTTCCACATCCATAACAAACAAAGGCGGCATTACTTGTTTTGCCACTATTTGTTCCTTTAGTTCTGTTAAACTTTGGTCCGTAGACCTCACACTTTTTCACACCATGGCCAGTTCTTTTACACTTGGTGCAAAATGTCGTGCAGAACCCATTCTGGTGGTACTCCTCACACCTTTGGCATTTTTTATTTTTGTTGCCGTTGTTGTTATTGAGGTTGTTGTTGGGATTGTTATTGTTGTTGGAACAGTTGTTGTAGTTGTTGTTGTTGTTGGGACGTTTGTTGTAGTTATTATTGGAATTGCGGTTATTGTTGCGATTGTTGTTGCGGTTGTTATGATTGTTGTTGTGATTATGGTTGTGATTATTGTTGTTGTTGTATTGGTGACCCTTGTCACTGGTTTCTTCCCACTTTCTCTTGGGTTGTTTCGTGTTAGCTTCTTTGGCCGCCTACTCTTTAATTCTTCCCTCAATCTGATTTATGAGTTTATGAGCCATTCGACTTGCCTTTTGTATGGAAGCGGGCTCGTGTGAACTCACATCTTCTTGAATCCTTACTGGTAACCTTTTTACAAATGTGTCGATCTTCTCTTCTTCATTTTTGAACGCTCTCGGACACAATAGGCACAACTCTGTGAATCGTCGTTCATATGTGGTAATGTCGAACCCTTATGTTCGTAACTCCCTAAGTTCTACCTTGAGCTTATTGACTTCGTTTCTAGGACAGTACTGCTCGTTCATCAATTGCTTGAATGCCGACCACGGTAGTGCGTAAGCAGTATTTTGTCCTACCTGTTCAAGATAGGTGTTCCACCACGTTAACACAGTACCTGTGAAGGTATGCGTAGCGTACTTAACTTTGTCCTCTTCGGTACACTTACTTATGGCAAACACCGATTCAACTTTCTCGGTCCACCGTTTCAATCCAATTGGTCCTTCGGTTCCATCAAATTCCAAAGGTTTGCAGGCAGTGAATTCTTTGTAGGAGCACCCTACACGATTTCTTGTGGAATTAGTTCCACTGCTAGATCCAGAGTTATTGTTATTTTGC
This sequence comes from Rutidosis leptorrhynchoides, assembly GCF_046630445.1. Lineage (NCBI taxonomy): Eukaryota > Viridiplantae > Streptophyta > Magnoliopsida > Asterales > Asteraceae > Rutidosis > Rutidosis leptorrhynchoides. The sequence goes on from NC_092339.1 coordinate 302,028,539, forward strand.
ATTGCAGCCTGTACTGCGGCTATGTTCGCAGCAAGGAAAACACGGAAGTCTTCCTCGCTCATGTTCAAATTCTGACGAGTCGTCGGTGCCATTTCCTTCAAAAATAGCCAAAAGAATTAAGTTAATCATATAGAATTTAAGAGTAGTCAATAGTATCTCGTAGCATTATATGAACTTATTTATAAAAGCTTTTTCTTCATATTAGCATTTTATAGTTTTAATTCGGGTAATACCTACCCGTTAAGTTCATACTTACTAGCTACTATACAACTCAACTACTACACTTCTATATGAAAAACTTATTACAATAATATTTCGCATTCAAATCTTTATACAATATTTTACAAACTTACAATACCACTATTATACATATAGGATGAAATATAGCACATAATATCTTTGCTACTCAACAGCTATAAAGGTAATTCTAGTTAATACGTAAGTTGTTCAGCAAAAGAAATAAAGACACATAATTCATAAGTCCAGAAACAAGTCGTGCATTCAGGTTTTACTAAGACGACTTCCCATCCTTGGTCTTGTGGAAAGTAACCGTTATGATCATTGGCTAGGCAGTATGTTGTAATGTCGTCAAAAGGACGAGGGTTTTGTAATGCCCAACAGCCTCGTAGCAATCTAAAAACCTTGTTTCTTACCCCAACTACTGAGTCTATCACTTGTGGGAAGGTCTTATTTAAAAGTTGTAACTTGATATTCTTTTTCTAACTTTGGTAAGAAGCGAACATCACTAACCCGTAAGTACAACATGCTTCTTTATGTTGCATGTTAAAAGCTCTTTCTAACTCACGAAATCCTATGTTGGGATATGTTGAGTCAAAATAGGTTCGTAACTCGTAGCGTAAAATTGCATCTGGGTATTTCGCATTAAATGCCTTAAAGAAAACTTGGCGTAACTTAAAGTCTCCCCAATGTGATATACCCCATCTTTCAAAGGAAAGCCTTTTATATACTAAGGCATGCCTGGAATGTCTTTCAAACGTTTGACAAACTAATTTTGCCGTAACTAATTATGCTGATGAATTCTGCCCGACTCTAGTGTGACAACCCGGAAATTTACAACCAAATTTAAACTTTAATCTTTATATGTTTCCAACACGATAAGCAATATTTGTTAAGTTAAATTTTAAGAATTTTAAACTATGTTCATACATTCATTCAACCTCGACCAAGTTCCAACGATTCACGAACCATTAAACGAATATGATTATATATGTATATGTGTATATATATTATAACTTGAAACGTAAACAAAATATTAGATTAAATACTTTATATGATTGTATCTGTTTCAAAATGTTTATCAATGGAATTAGAAGATAAGATCAAATGATTGAATTATCAGATATATTGAATTATGATTACAAGTCTCTGTTGAAAGGCCCACGTTGATTTGAGAAATCTTTCCATTTTAACAATATTCGGAAAATGGTAAAGTGATTTATAAATAAGAACAAATTGTCAATCATTGAGAACTAGACAAAGGATAGTGGAAGATTGAATCTCATAAAGACTCGATTGATCTATTTAGTTTCAAACGTACAAAAACGTTTTCAGTTTAAAAAGAACTTTATTATTAAAACGTATATAACTTTTATAAATATCTAGAATCACTTTTGACAACTCATTACTTAACTAGTATGATAAAGATAACGATATTTATATTTTATTTTATTAAATATATATAACGATTTAAATTAATATTATATATATTTATACGCGTATTATACGTACATAGTTTTATACTTTTACTATACTTAAACTTTACCTTTACTTTATTTTTACTTTACTTTAACTTTAATATTTCATACTTTAATAATTCACTTTAATAATTCATACTTTAATAATTCACTTTAATAATTCATACTTTAATAATTCACTTTAATAATTCATACTTTAATAATTCACTTTAATAATTCATACTTTAATAATTCATTTTAATAATTCATAAATCTATTATAAATAGAATTCAATAGGTTTCATTATTTCATAGAAACTTGAAAATATTTTTCTCTAAACTCTCTCAATCGATTTACATATATATATTTACTCCGTATTATTTCAAGATATTATTAGTATACATAAAATATTACGACGGAGTACTGTCCGAGTGATTTCGAAATTGTTTTTCGAGTAGGATAAGATTAAAGAAATTATGGGTTATAGCTATGGAGGTGATTGAGTATGGTTCATGGGTATGCTCGTGAGGTCAATATAGTGTTTATCATTTCCGTTGCGTCTACGTACCTTTCCTGCAATATTGAATCTCAATATTGATACGTGAGTACTCATAATTTAACTTTTACATACTAATAGTGTATCCCTGACTAGTGCTCGAGTATTTAGGATTATGCATGCTTGTACTTTTGATATTGCCCTTAGACAGGTTAGGTTGAATCTTGAATTAGTTACACTTGCGGTTGAGATAAGGTATAAGATATGCATGTCCTTGGAAAGCTAGCGAAAAATTAAGAATTTTTCCTTTAGATATCGAATGGTTTCGATGAATGGATTAGAAGTTATAATCAATTGAATTTTTGATATTTTTATTAAAAACGATTATTATTATCGTCGTTTTTATCGTCGTTCTAGTTTTATCTTATTATTATCATTATTATTATCTTTATCAATAAAAGGGATTTATCATTAAAAATTGTTATTTTTTTTTATTATTACTATCGTTATTATCGTTAAAGTTATAATTAGTATTATTATTATTATCCAATTATTATTATTATTATTATTATTATTATTATTATTATTATTATTATTATTATTATTATTATTATTATTATTATTATTATTATTATTATTAGTATTAGTATTATTATTATCATTATTAATATATATATTATTATTTAAAAATGGTTATGGTTATTGTTATTATTATTATTACTATATTATCATTAAGATAATTATTAGTATTATCATTAATAATGTTATAGTAACTATCATTATTAATATTAGTGTAATTAAAACAAATATTTGTAACACCTAATTATTTTGATTACTATTATTATCATTATTATGAACACGATATAAAAGACAATTAAAAGCTATTAAACGAAACGATTAGGAAATAATGAGTAAGAGTATCATGATGAAATTAAAATATTATAAGATATTGATTTAGATAAAATTATCGTTCTTATTATTTTTATCATTACTATTATTATTAAAAGTATCGTTAGTAATAAAACTATCATTTTAACAAAAATTATCATTTTAATAGAAATGTCATTGTTACTATAAAATATCATTATTATTATTATTTTAAATAGAATTATTATTTTAAAGATAATATTAAAAATTATCGTAAATATTAAAGTTATCATAATTAGAATTATCGTTTTATCATAATGTCATCTTAGTAATTATAAATATTGATATTTTTATAATAATAATTATTATTACGAAATAATACAACTTTTACTTACTATCATTATAGATATTATTTTATCAAATAAATATGTGATACAAACATATTTTACTACGTGTAATAACTTACTTTAATAATACCTATCATATTATCTTTATGATATTAAATTAACCCTATAAATTTTATTACTTAATATATATAAAAGTATATTTTATTATATAAATTTAATATAAAATTTTATTTATTAATAAATAAATTATATTATTTACTCTAATAAATCTTTTAAAAATATTTAAAAATATAAAACGACGATATTTAAACTATATATTAATCATGTATAGATTTTTGGAAATTATTTTGAGTCAAATTTACTTTTGTTGACTTTTGCATATTAGTCTCGAGCATTAGGATTGTGGTACACTATGACTTGACCTAATTTGTTAGACAAATATTGACCAACACATAAATATATATAATTAATTTAGGTTCGTGAATCCGAGGCCAACCTTGCGCTTGTTCAATGACGTTATATGTATTTTTACTACGAAATACAGTATGGTGAGTTTCATTTGCCTTTTTACCCTTTATATTTTTGGGACTGAGAATACATGCGCTTTTATAAATGTTTGACGAAATAGACACAAGCAATTGAAACTACATTCTATGGTTGAATTATCGAAATCGAATATGCTCCTTTTTATTAAAGTCTGGTAATCTAAGAATTAGGGAACAGACACCCTAATTGACGCGAATCCTAAAGATAGATCTATTGGGCCTAACAAACCTCATCCAAAGTACAGGATGCTTTAGTACTTCGAAATTTATATCATGTCCAAAGGAGGATCCCGGAATGATAGGGTATATTCTTATATGTGTCTAGTTAATGCCGGTTACCAGGTGTTCACCATATGAATGATTATTTTTGTCTCTATGCATGGGACGTATATTTATGAGAACTGGAAATGAAATTCTTGTGGTCTATTAAAATGATGGAAATAAATGATTATGATAAACTAATGAACTCACCAACCCTTTTGGTTGACACTTTAAAGCATGTTTATTCTTAGGTGTTAAAGAAATCTTCCGCTGTGCATTTGCTCATTTTAAAGATATTACTTGGAGTCTTTCATAGCATATTTCGAAGAACGTTGCATTCGAGTCATTGAGTTCATCAAAGATTATTATTAAATCAATTTATAGTTGGATAGTGGATATTATGAAATGGTATGCATGCCTGTCAATTTTCGATGTAAAGAAAGTTTGTCTTTTGAAAACGAATGCAATGTTTGTAAAATGTATCATATAGAGGTCAAATACCTCGCAATGTAATCAACTATTGTGAATCGTTTATAATGTATATGAACGGGTCCTTTCAGTTGGTATCAGAGCGGAGGTCTTAGCGAACCAGGTCTACATTAGTGTGTCTAACTGATAAGTCGATACTGGACTTCGACCGTGTCTGCATGTCAAAAGTTTTGCTTATTATTTTGTGTCAAAAATTAACTACTTATCATCCTCAGGAAATTACCTGATTATCATTTTTAGTCTAAGACACGTCTTGCTGCATTGATTGCATGAATAGTGTATAGACAAAAATTCATATCTTAGCTAACTGCTAAATCATATCTTATCGTATCTGATACTTTAAACTTTGCCTAACATATCCCGCAAAGTCCTCCGTAATCTATGAATTCTATGTAATTAGAATACCATCCGTTAGCCAAAATCATTTCATATCGAAAAAAGAAAAAAAAAATCCTTTATCCAATCGTACCAAATGGAATTCGTCATCAGTTCAAGTCACTCAGATTCCGAAATGGAATCCCATTCAAGCTCCGAAAGCAGTGTGATCGGAATAGATCAACCAATCAGTCATCACCTATTCTGAATGAATTGGGGATGGGTTCGTAGCCTCCTCAATCATTGGAGACAAGAAGAAGGTGATCCCTTCCATCCACCACATTGCGCTCTTGACGAAGAACCTGAAGCACTTACCGACGAACCTGTTCGAAACACCATTTTCTCGCTCATTTCTAGAGTATCTCATCACGATTATATATTACATCAAATTTTAGATTTTATTTATCCGCTCGTCCGAACCGACAATCACCCCGGTGTAATAGAAGAAGTCAACGAGCTTCGCGCTCGGGTAGTGGCTTTGGAGAATATGGTGCAGAGATTACAAACACCAGCAGCAGCATCAGCAGCATAACCAGTACCACCATCATCAAAGCCAACAGTACCATTACCACCTCCAACCACAACCGCGTTGTAAACCTCAGCTTCACAATCTGTCCCACGAGCATCAACGTCATACGCACCATAGATACCAAGGAGTACCAACAACAATAACTGACAAAGTATTAATTCATAACTTCATTGGAGAAACATTCCGCGGAGATTATGTAATCTCTAAAGTCTTAGAGATTATCTAATCTAGCCCTAACCATAAATCAGTTAAGCGAACCAAAATGATAGAAGGAAGAGTAGAAACCCTGACAAAAATGGGGTGTGATTAACAAGCTAAACTTGCTTTACCAACAGCATCAACAGTACCGTCAGCGTTACCAGCATCGTCAGTACAGTCAACATCCGAATCAACAACACCAATAACATCACAAACTCCGTCAGTTTAAGAATCACTGTGGACATCATTACGAATCAATAACGTGTATATTGTATCAACGAGTTATGAAGAATTAACTCATTCCCTCTGAAGAAATTATATGTATATTATATATATATATATATATATATATATATATATATATATATATATATATATATATATATATATATATTGAAATAAATCTTTCCGTGCTAAGCTATTGTGTGTGAATCTTAACTACTCGGTTAATTCATATTACAAATATGCAATAATGTACGTCCTTCGGCCGCAACTTAACCAGCGTTAACTACAATCTCTGTCGCAATTCAACAAATTCCAATTCATAATAAATCAAGTATATATTTGATTTTACACTTTCATCATCGATGTACCCGAAACTTTTCAGATAACATCATTCGTACTTTGCGAAATTTACAAGAATTCCACAAACCGAACATCATACATCAACAAATAACGAAGTATTGATTCATAATTTCAATGTCATTAAAGAAATACTGCGTAAAAGTTATGTACTTTTTAAAGCCTTTAGGGATTATTCAATTCTAGTTTCAACCGTAAATCAAATGAGTTTAATTTAACATTAACTCATTAAATCTATGTTACATCTGAAGAAAATATACATATATATATTTTCATAAAGACTGTAATAAAATTCTTTTGTACAAAATATTAATTGTGAAATTTTTTTAACGGGTAGGTAATACCCGAGAGATATATAAATTCACAATTAATATGTTACATTCTTCGAATCTGATTCAGCAAATCATCCATTATACTCCCTACTTTCACAACAATATACATTTTTTTATAGAAATCAAAACAACCATACTCATTCAAAATTTAATTACATATTCTGATTTTGAAATCTCAAAATTCAACTTAAGATATGACGAAAATCATCACTCTTAGATCCTTACATCTTTCACAAGCTATATTTTAACTTCAAAACTGTGTTAGAACATCAAATGTATGTTATCGATTACAATCTGTGTTCAAACCCTTCAAAAATTTCTGAAGACACTTCGAATGATGAGCAATCGAGATGATGATCCAACCACATGTTACCCACAGTTATGTACCCGAAAAACTCTTGAAACCAAAGTAAAAGTTTAAACAACGTATCCGCGTCAGATTCTTTGGCATTTATTAGCAAAAATAACTTTGCGACTCCTATTCAAAGTAGCCAGTTTTGTCACAGCTCCAGCAAGTCAACTTCAACTTTTCAGTCAGACTAACCTTATTATAACCTTGAGATATACACCATCGTTACCAGGGAACCTTTTACATTCCACCACATTATTAGCAGATGTACCAACAACTTCATTACCCTTTGACTTTAGCCTCTCCAAAAAGTCATTATAATTATTCATTGAAACCCTATCATTTACTCATTCGCATCTTGTAATGAGAATTGCCATACGAATCATTGGGAATTAGCAATCAGTATTTTGAAATCTCGCAGCATGTCTACGCCAACAGTTATATGTGTATATATAACGTCTATCTTCTGGACTTAATTTGAATGTGAAGTTTCTGAAAAACACTCCGAACTACGAATTGGTTCTCCGAAAATGGAAAAAAAATGCTGATGAAGCAGCAAAAACTATAAACAACTTTAAACGGTAAAAGCTGGATGATAATGATGAAGTGTGCTGGCAAAGCGCAGAAAAAGAGAAGTTTTGGAACTGAAAAACGGATTGAACAAAGTAGGAAGGAGGCTGTGGATAAATTACAAAGACTAAACCTGACTTCAAAGGATCCAAATGATTCAGTACCTGTTGAAGTCATTAACGAATACCTTGCTCCTGACTCTAAACCCCTGCGGACAATATTCTTCATCATCCTCTGATATTAGAAATTCTAAAATATCATCATATCTTTCATTATAAATATCCTCCATATTTCTGAAGATATTTTCTTAATTTTTCTTATTTGAAATCATTTACCTCTTCGCGCTATCTGTATTACATCATAAAAGAAACTATTTTAGTTTCTAAATTCTGAAACATTCAAGTTTAAAATAGGAATATTTTGAAGTAGTGTTGGGAACTGAAGCATGAATTAGTATAATATAATGACACTTGATCAATGTGATTATATTACAGTAAGTCATGCTGAGTTTCTAAATGGAACGTGATGATTCACAGATCATAACATCATCATGTGCCATGTTATACGACTCTTGTATTCTATTTAACCTCTAAAATATCAAGAAAATATTTCTTGATGATTCGGCCTTTTTCAAGGTATTCTAGTAATTTGACAAGTCAAGATCGTGCCATCATAATTTTCTTCCTAGAACATTAACAATGTTCATTCCGAAATTCATATCTGTGAATTCTGGACCATTACAAGCAGTGCTTAATCGCAAGAAGAAGAAACGAAAGGACAAAACTCCGAAATAGAAATTGGGGTATAAATTGCAGCAAATAAAAGAGAGCATTAACTGTGAATGATAATGATTATAGAAGACAGAAGTAGAGACTTTAAAATATAAGGGAACATATAAAGCCCAACGACAAACCAGAAATTATAAACCATATATATCGATGCATATAGCAATATAAAGACACGGGAGAACTAGAAACACTATAAACCCAAGAATATAGTAGAAGTAAATAGATTCTTCCGGTGGTAGATGAAAAAGAAGAATGACCGATATGAAAGTTAGAAGTATATCAAGAATCAGAACTGGATGGAGCATATTGATTAATACTTTAAAATATGAGTTGAGGGGGAAAGAATAGAAGGTGATGAAACATGACTAGGAACTTAGAAATCAACAGATTTAACTCACACAATGGCAGAATAAGTGAATCAAACCCTCTAGTAAATAGGTTAAGTTTTTTTTTTTGGTTAATTTAGTCAAACCACAACTAAATCAAGTGTGATTAGATCAACACCTAGAGCTATTATTCACCACCTGGGTGATTTGGACTGAGAAAGAATCGGAGGAGCTCACTAGATCTGAGTGTGTATAACAAATGAGAGGCTTAACCTAAAATGAAAAACATAAGACTTTATATACCCCTGCTGTTGACTCACCCATACGATTCATTCATCACACGTACGAGTTGGCTTCATCAGCCGTACGAGTGATCACTCACTCGTGTCTTCTCATTTAGGTTGTAATTGTGACTTAGCTCAGCATCAACCGTGCGTATGAGCCTGTCAGCCATACTAGTGAGGCTTCACTCGTACGTCTGACTAAGTATAACATAGTTAAACATCTAAATCTCGTTCATGCAGTTCCTGTAACCGCATACAAACATGGATAGGATAATAACGAGCAATCATGGTGGCCTGTAAACTGTTGTACCTGCAATGGATGTGGGTAGATGTCTAGGGACTTGCATAAAATGCATCAACAGAAGGTGTGAGTTGTAAGGAAATGAAGGAGGTGAATTTATAATAAAATTTCTGACAGAACAATTAAAATGGATGATCGCATTTAAAGCGGATCCTAATTCCCTTGATTACCGGAGAGTCAAATCTTATTAAGAAGATTTTCTTCAAATCCCTTGAAATCTGGGAATCAATCATATCTACGTCAAATGATAAGATGAATCTACACTTACTCATTTCACTCTTCTATGTTAGCTTCATTCGTACTCTTCATATAAATGGATTGTTTATCCAAATTATTCGCTGATGATAAAACTCTAATTTTCAGCCCGTATGCATCATGAAAACATACTTATTATCATTCACGACCTTTCCACTCAAATTTCTGGACGAAATTTCTTTAACGGGTAGGTACTGTGACAACCCGGAAATTTACAACCAAATTTAAACTTTAATTTTTATATGTTTCCGACACGATAAGCAATATTTGTTAAGTTAAATTTTAAGAATTTTAAACTATGTTCATACATTCGTTCAACCTCAACCAAGTTCCAACGAATTACGAACCATTAAACGAATATGATTATATATGTATATGTGTATATATATTATAACTTGAAACGTAAACAAAATATTAGATTAAATACTTTATATGATTGTATCTGTTTCAAAATGTTTATCAATGGAATTAGAAGATAAGATCAAATGATTGAATTATCAGATATATTGAATTATGATTACAAGTCTCTGTTGAAAGGCCCACGTTGATTTGAGAAATCTTTCCATTTTAACAATATTCGGAAAATGGTAAAGTGATTTATAAATAAGAACAAATTGTCAATCATTGAGAACTAGACAAAGGATAGTGGAAGATTGAATCTCATAAAGACTCGATTGATCTATTTAGTTTCAAACGTACAAAAACGTTTTCAGTTTAAAAAGAACTTTATTATTAAAACGTATATAACTTTTATAAATATCTAGAACCACTTTTGACAACTCATTACTTAACTAGTATGATAAAGATAACGATATTTATATTTTATTTTATTAAATATATATAACGATTTAAATTAATATTATATATATTTATACGCGTATTATACGTACATAGTTTTATACTCTTACTATACTTAAACTTTACCTTTACTTTATTTTTACTTTACTTTAACTTTAATAATTCATACTTTAATAATTCACTTTAATAATTCATACTTTAATAATTCACTTTAATAATTCATACTTTAATAATTCACTTTAATAATTCATACTTTAATAATTCACTTTAATAATTCATACTTTAATAATTCATTTTAATAATTCATAAATCTATTATAAATAGAATTCAATATGTTTCATTATTTCATAGAAACTTGAAAATATTTTTCTCTAAACTCTCTCAATCGATTTACATATATATATTTACTCCGTATTATTTCAAGATATTATTAGTATACATAAAATATTACGACGGAGTACTGTCCGAGTGATTTCGAAATTGTTTTTCGAGTAGGATAAGATTAAAGAAATTATGGGTTATAGCTATGGAGGTGATTGAGTATGGTTCATGGGTATGCTCGTGAGGTCAATATAGTGTTTATCATTTCCGTTGCGTCTACGTACCTTTCCTGCAATATTGAATCTCAATATTGATACGTGAGTACTCATAATTTAACTTTTACATACTAATAGTGTATCCCTGACTAGTGCTCGAGTATTTAGGATTATGCATGCTTGTACTTTTGATATTGCCCTTAGACAGGTTAGGTTGAATCTTGAATTAGTTACACTTGCGGTTGAGATAAGGTATAAGATATGCATGTCCTTGGAAAGCTAGCGAAAAATTAAGAATTTTTCCTTTAGATATCGAATGGTTTTGATGAACGGATTAGAAGTTATAATCAATTGAATTTTTGATATTTTTATTAAAAATGATTATTATTATCGTCGTTTTTATCGTCGTTCTAGTTTTATCTTATTATTATCATTATTATTATCTTTATCAATAAAAGGGATTTATCATTAAAAATTGTTATTTTTTTATTATTACTATCGTTATTATCGTTAAAGTTATAATTAGTATTATTATTATTATCCAATTATTATTATTATTATTATTATTATTATTATTATTATTATTATTATTATTATTATTATTATTATTATTAGTATTATTATTATCATTATTAATATATATATCATTATTTAAAAATGGTTATGGTTATTGTTATTATTATTATTACTATATTATCATTAAGATAATTATTAGTATTATCGTTAATAATGTTATAGTAACTATCATTATTAATATTAGTGTAATTAAAACAAATATTTGTAACACCTAATTATTTTGATTACTATTATTATCATTATTATGAACACGATATAAAAGACGATTAAAAGCTATTAAACGAAACGATTAGGAAATAATGAGTAAGAGTATCATGATGAAATTAAAATATTATAAGATATTGATTTAGATAAAATTATCGTTCTTATTATTTTTATCATTACTATTATTATTAAAAGTATCGTTAGTATTAAAACTATCATTTTAACAAAAATTATCATTTTAATAGAAATGTCATTGTTACTATAAAATATCATTATTATTATTATTTTAAATAGAATTATTATTTTAAAGATAATATTAAAAATTATCGTAAATATTAAAGTTATCATAATTAGAATTATCGTTTTATCATAATGTCATCTTAGTAATTATAAATGTTGATATTTTTATAATAATAATTATTATTACGAAATAATACAACTTTTACTTACTATCATTATAGATATTATTTTATCAAATAAATATGTGATACAAACATATTTTACTACGTGTAATAACTTACTTTAATAATACCTATCATATTATCTTTATGATATTAAATTAACCCTATAAATTTTATTACTTAATATATATAAAAGTATATTTTATTATATAAATTTAATATAAAATTTTATTTATTAATAAATAAATTATATTATTTACTCTAATAAATCTTTTAAAAATATTTAAAAATATAAAACGACGATATTTAAACTATATATTAATCATGTATAGATTTTTGGAAATTATTTTGAGTCAAATTTACTTTTGTTGACTTTTGCATATTAGTCTCGAGCATTAGGATTGTGGTACACTATGACTTGACCTAATTTGTTAGACAAATATTGACCAACACATAAATATATATAATTAATTTAGGTTCGTGAATCCGAGGCCAACCTTGCGCTTGTTCAATGACGTTATATGTATTTTTACTACGAAATACAGTATGGTGAGTTTCATTTGCCTTTTTACTCTTTATATTTTTGGGACTGAGAATACATGCACTTTTATAAATGTTTGATGAAATAGACACAAGTAATTGAAATTACATTCTATGGTTGAATTATCGAAATCGAATATGCCCCTTTTTATTAAAGTCTGGTAATCTAAGAATTAGGGAACATTGATGTCGAACGAGGTGTATATAAAATAGTTATTATTTTACTAGGAAAATACTATTAAATACGATACAATTTTACACAAGATATTTATTTATTTATAGAATGGATATACTTAAACCTTGCTACAACACTTATAGGCAGTGTACCTAATCGTACAGTAGTGTAGTTTTTAGTAAGTCCGGTTCGTTCCACAGGGAGATCTTTAAGCAAAGCTCAACGCTATATTAGTTTACTTTTATAAAAATACAAATATATATATAGGTAATATTATTATTATAAAGGGGGGTTTTTACCGTTTAATGACCGGTTTGTCGATTTTAAAACTTTAGTCACAGTTAAAACCTAATGTAAAATATAAAATAAATACAAGACTTTAAATTAAAGCGTAAAGTAAATAACGATAATGAAATTGCGAATAATAAAAATGCGATAAAAATTAAATTGCGATAATTAAAAAGTACGATAATTAAAAGTGCGATAAAATGAAATAACAATAAATAAAAGTGCGATAATTAGAAGTGCAATTAAATATAAAATAAAGGAAATTAAATATGAAATAAAAGAATTATGCTTATTTAAACTTCCGTAATCATGATGTTTGACGTGTTGATTTTAGTTTTATGCCCTTGGGTTAATTGTCCTTTGTCCTGGATTATTCAATATGTCTGTCTGGTTTTTGTCCATAACAGTCCATCAGTCATAAATATAAATTGCAAGTGTCCTTGTCAAATTATTATTATACCCGAAGATAAATATTCCAACTAATTGGGGATTCGAATTGTAACAAGGTTTTAATACTTTGTTTAATGAATACACCAGGTTATCGACTGCGTGTAAACCAAGGTTTTACTACTTTGTTAACAATTACACCAATTACCCTTGAATGTAATTTCACCCCTGTTTTGATTATTCTAGTGGCTATTAATCCATTCCCGTGTCCGGTTAAATGAACGATTATTCGTACATATAAATACCCCGCCCATCGTGTCCGATCGAGTGTATATGGTAATTTATAGGGACGCCCAATTGTAAATCTTTATATTAACATTAACAAACTTTCATTTAGTTAAACAAATATAAAGCCCATTAATAGCCCATAGTCTAGTTTCCACAAGTGTCGTTCTTTTGTCCAAACCCCAATTATGGTACAAAGCCCAATTACCCAATTTTAGTAATTAGCCCAACATCATGATTACTTCGTTTTAAATAAGCATAATAATAACTTAGCTACGAGACATTAATATAAAAAGGTTGAACATAACTTACAATGATTAAAAATAGCGTAGCGTTACACGGACAGAATTTCGACTTACACCCTTACAACATTCGCTAACATACCCTTATTATTAGAATTATAATTAAAATTAAAATATAAATTATAAATATAAATATATATTACTCGTATATATTGAGAGAGAGATGAAAATAATTGTGTAAAATTCGATCAGAATTCGGTTGGCTTTATAGCCAGAAATGATTTTTGGGGCTCCGCGACTCGCGGCAAAAAGCCCTTAAAACTCCGCGAGTCGCGGAGAGGTATTTTCATTTCACACCCTTGGAGTTTCTGGCTGCCGACGGTTTTAATAATATATATATATAATATATATATAATTAATATAATTAATTATATATTATATTATATTTATATACATAGTTAACTTGTAATTTTTAGTCCGTTGCGTCGAGCGTTAAGAGTTGACTCTGGTCCCGGTTCCGGATTTTCGAACGTCCTCGCGTACAATTTAATATCTTGTACTTTGCGTTTTGAATCTTGTACTCTTGTGATTTCGAGACGTTTCTTATCAATAATTTGAACCTTTTTGATTGTATCTTGTACTTTTTAGCTCTTTGGACCTTTTTGTCTTCAATTTGTCGAATCTGCCTTTTGTCTTCACCTTTTATTATTTAAACGAATATCACTTGTAAATAGAACAATTGCAACTAAAAGCTTGTCTTTCTTGAGGAATAATGCTATGAAATATATGTTCGTTTTTAGCATTATCAAATATTCCCACACTTGAGCGTTGCTTGTCCTCAAGCAATATTGTCTTGAAATACTAGAATCACTTCTTTATTCTTCACACTTTGTACATCAGTGATTTCTATACGGCGGTATAAACAATGGTAGTAACGATATGGTTTACAGTCCCACATGACTATAAAAATTTAGATCCATTAAGGAAATTGGATCTTTATGAAAACATTTGATCTTTTGAAAATTAAATCTAGTTTTTACCCTAGATAAGTTTTCCGGAATAACCCTTTACCGGTGTTTGCAAAATATTTTTGTGGGTTTGGTGGGTTTCAGATTTGAAAATTTTAGCTCAAAACTTGCGGTTTTGTGTCACCCACTTGCTAACCTTGTATTTGGAAAGCAACACGTCCAGTTTACTTGTTCCGTATATTACCTTTCGGCAGACTACCGTCCGGTTGTAAAGGAAAGCGTTGAACAAGCAACTGTTTAAGGCAATGTCCCGTGACATGCTTTTGATTATGGTCTATAACGTGTCGGACGCAATTACTATCCTTGGTAGGAGCAATAGTAAAGCTCACCCTTATAATTTGTCGGTCTGGCACAAAGTCCTGTCTTTGACCATGTTATGCAACCACCGTTCTTACGGTTGACACCCGATTTAGTTCAGGTGACCTAATGAATTCCAGGTGAATTCCTAGGATTTTACGTTCAATGGTAATGAACGCATTGAAAATAGGGTTTTCAGAAAACAAATCGGTTTATAATTTTGATCAAAATATTTTCTCGTTCAAGCTCGAGTTTAGATATCATTGAATTCCATGAGTTTGTAATTCTCAATCTTTAAGGTCAATCTCAAGGATTGAGTAATATCAGGCTTAAAAGCTGATTTTTAATCTTTAAGGAGATTATCCTTTCTGGGGATCTGATTCATTAGTCTTATCCAGCTAATTTGCATAGTGCCCCCCCATTGTACGAGATAAATCCTTCTCATGGTTAGGATAAATCTGACCACTTGGCGACCCTGTTTAATGCTGAGGTCCGTGGATTTCCTGCTGATTTTAGTGATGACTTTTCTAGATTTTTCGTCAACCTACAGCTGGTCTGAACGACAACTTCATGACCTAAATCAAGAAGCGCGTGTCTTTTTCGGAAGACTTTACTTCCTTTTAATGATGGAATTGATTCATCGTGTAGATCCATCTTTTCTTTTCTTTCATTGGGTAAAACAGTTTAGTTTAGTCCAAAGCAAAAGTATTTTCAGTTATTTGTTACAGATATATGTGACATATGTTTAAAATAATTTGGTAAATTTTCCCACACTTGGCTTTTTATTTTTCTTTTTATCGTCCTCTATTCCATTTTAAATGAATTTTAACATTTTAGTTTGTTTCTCAATTTATGTCCTTTCCGAGGTAACAATAATTTCGGTGTTTAAAACCTAGTTTTATCGTTCATAAATATGTATAAACATGATTTGAATTCATTTAATTGAAAATTTTGAAAAATTTTACTAGAATTGGGTAGTCAGTATATAAGACTAGGGCTGTTCTTTTTTATCAGAGAGCACTAGATTCTAATACAACTACTACTTTACTAGTATTTTTAATGGTAACCAAGTGTTTAATATAAAAAATTTTAAAATCCGAAAGAATTTAACCCCTTCCCACACTTAAGATCTTGCAATGCCCTCATTTGCAAGAAATCAGTAACAATTTAAATTATTGAGGGTGATTTGTGTGAAAATGATTAAATTTTTACCAAAGTTTCCGAATATATTGGCGTTTGTTTGCTGAATGATAAATGGTGCACGTCATTTGTTCATTCCGTCTTGTTGTTATTTCACATATATTTTGCATCATTGTCGTCAAAATTACTTGCTTTTGCTGAACTTAATGCCAGTCTTTGAAAATGCGTTGTTTTACCCTGTTTTGTACATAAGATAAACTGCAAACATATATACATATTTTTGAAGTTTGGTTTATTACCCCACATTCAAAAATTATTAAAATCTAAGAATAAAAGTTAGATAAATATAAAAATGATTACAATATTAACAAAAAAATATTAAACATATCAATAATTACAAATTACAAAATAAAAATAAAAATAAGTAAACTAAGGATGATATTGGTACCAATAGGGATTCCACGCATAACCATAAGTGCTATAGAATGCCTCGGCAGGGTCATACGTAGGATATGGTGGCTGCATCTCTATCGACCAAGGAGGGAAGACGGGTTTCGGTGTAGGAATATAGTTTCTACCTATATGTTGGCAATGCGCTATGATCTGGTTCTGATGAACTTGCCAATCTTCAAATGCTCTCTGTCTAGCATTTTCGTATTCCTGAGAAGCTATAAACCTATGCATTTCTTGCCCCCCTCCTACATTACCTTGTTCCTGGTTTCTCTCTACCTGTGGATGTCTACCATTGTATCGTACTGCGGCGTTGTTTCGCCGCTTCAAAACTTTCGCACCATGGTACACATTTAAACCTATAGTGTCGCGGGGTTCCGGCTCTTCTACTAATAATCCCCCCCGACTTATATCCACACCGAGATATTCACCAATCAAAGTAATAAAAATACCACCTCCTATTATGCTATGTGGACGCATCCCTCGAACCATAGCTGATAAATAATAACCCACACAATATGGTATACTTACAGCGCTGTGTGGGTCTCGAATACACATATGGTAAAACAAATCTTGTTCATTTACCTTTTCTTTGTTTTTACCCCTTTGTGTAATCGAATTAGCTAAAAACCTATGTATTACTCTTAATTCGGCTCTATCTATATCCAAATAAGAGTAGTTTCCCCCTTTAAAACGGTGATGGCTTGTCATTTGACTCCACACACCGTGTGTATCAAAATTTTCATCTATTTTCCTACCGTTTAGTATCAATCCTCTACAATCGGCAGACGCTAATTCCTCAGGCGTATATATACGTAAAGCCTGAGCCATGTCCAGTAAAGACATGTGGCGCATCGAACCGCCTAACAAAAATCTAATAAAAGAACGATCGGTTAAACTAGCTACCCGATAATTCAACTCTATACTACATAACAACTCTTCACACCATACTTTATATAAAGGTCTGCGTATGGTGAATAAACATATCCAGTCATTAAAAGAAGAATTACCATACCTCTGTACCAGTAATTCCCTAATTGGCCCGGCCAATTCTACAGCTTCCAAGGGTCCCCATTCTATGACCCTCGGTACCTCAACAACCTTGGAATGAAGAGTATGCAAACCCCGTTGATATTTTGGATAATCTATCCAAAGTCTGTCAAATCGCAGGTTCGGGTGCAACTGTTCCAAGTGCATATCTGAAAAGGTCATGACTGGATGAGGTACATCCTGCTTGTAGTAGTTATCTACCTCCTGTTGTTCCAAGTTCTCAGCAGGAGCATGGCGGGCTTGGGATGAAGATTCACCCCTTTCATTCTGCAAAACACATCAAACACAAATTTTGTGCATCCAAATATGCATTAGTGTCAGCAAATTCATCAATCAAAATAATTACAATGACATTATCAATTTATATCAAACTTAAGCTTATTTTCACATTTTTATCAAATCTACACTTTTTCAAATAAGCATATACGAAAATTTTCGCCAAGTTCATAAGCATTCAACTCAAATAACATGTCAAAATAATCATTACTAGCAAATAAACAAGTCTCAAATGGCATTATCTTTCAAAAATCAAGTTCATGAATTTTGGACTTGAAAAAGTCCACTTTAATTCTCAAAATCATGTTTAGGCTCAAAGTTTGGATCATTTAACTACCTAGACATGTTACACTACTCAATTTAGCAACAATTCATGACAAAAATCGGCCATAACCTGTTTATATCAAAAAGCCCCAAATTGCTCAAGAACACAAACCCTAGATTCTAAAGATTTTGAAGTTTTTGGCTTCAAATCATGTTAACAAGCATCAATCTAGGTTATACATGCATAATATACTAACAATTTAACACTAATTACACTAAAAATTAACAAAATTCAAATTATGAAAATATGCTCAAGAACACACTAAAATTCGGATTTAAAGGTGATTTGGGGTGTAATTGTACCTGTTTTCTTGAGTAGTTCCTAGATATCATCCTTCTCAACATGATTGTAGTGAAAAATTTGAAGATTAACGGTGAAAAATCGAGTTTTTGGGATGATTTTTTTGTGGGTTTTCTCGGGTCTTTTTCGCAGTATTTTGGGTGTTTTTGTGTTGGTGGGAGTGAACTGATCGTGTGCAGCTGTTTTATTTTTTTTCTGTAATTTGGTCCCTCCGCGAGTCGCGGAGGTTTTAACTGAAAACTCCGCGAGTCGCGGAGTTATTTTTTTTTTTTTTTTTTTTTTTTTTTTTTTTTTTTTTTTTATTTTTTATAATCTTTAACTTATAAAACAATTAAGAAATTAATTTTAAAATTTTGTTTCCCTTGTTATTTAGGACGAGGTCGTTTCGGATTGATGTCCTAGTCCGTCCCTCGACAAAATTTTAAAATTTGTCTTTTTGTATCGATTGTTTTAAAAGCTAAGATTTTTGGGTTTTTTTTTTAATGTTTTTGGCATACTTTAAATCAATAAGATTAAAAATAATGATAATAAAAGTTCTCGTCCCTCCCTCGGGTAAAGCAATTTCGGTTCAAAGACCTAGTCTTCAACTTACGACGAATTTTAAAAATCATATTTTTAACTTAATGAGATAAAGTAAATTTTTGTTTTTAAATTCACACAACTTAAATATAAAATTCAAAATTAAAATTAAAAATTCACACCAAACTCAAAATTTAAAATGCATAAAATTAAAAATTAATATTTTAAAAATTAAAAATTCACACCAAACTTAATTTAAAAATTTATAAATTCATACCAAACTTATATTAATTTTTCAAATATTTACAATTTTAAAAATATTGTTTTTACAAAGTTTACAATATTAATTTAAGATTTAAATATTAATTTTAAAAACATGGTAAAAATAATAAAATTAAAAATCTTTTTGTCTTTTTATCCCACTTTAATCAATCAAATATTATCAAAAATATGCGCCCCTCTTTTCGGTAAAGTAATTTCGGTTCCAAGACCTAATTTAACTCATGACGAATTTTTGAAATATTTTGGTTTGATTGTTTAAAGATATTAATACCTTAAGAATAAACGTTAAATTTCGCAGTGATGTAATAAATTTTTGAATGATATCAATAATTTCGGTCGCCAAACCTAATTTTATTTAATACCAATTTAATACTTTTTAGCGAACAAATTAGCGTTTATTATCAAAAGGTTAAAAATAAAAATAAAAACTGTACAGACATACCTGTGAAATAGATTTCTTAGTTATATGATCTATTATATTCATAAGATAGTCGGTTTAATTGGTTTTCCATGGCTGCATAGGCGTAACCTCGAGCATTCATTGTCTTTTCTTCTAAACATATGAACGGTCCGTCTCTGCATAAAGTAACAAATTCGGTATTTGAATAGGTTTGATTATTTGAACATTTACCTCCATGTGACCATTTTCCGCATTTGTGACATTTTTCTAGGTGTCGTGCTCTTCTTTTCGCTGCGGATTTTGATTTTCCTTTACCAAATTGTAACTTATTATCTTCGCATCTGGATCCTTTTCTAACTCCGTCCATTCTTTCTCTGATTACTGATACTAATTCACTCGGTAGTATGTCATTATTTCTTTTAGTGATCAAAGCGTGTAGCATTAGACCATGGTTTAGTTCACAGGCAGTCTTCATTTCGTAAAAACCTAAAAAAATAAAAATTCAGAATGGGGGGAGAAGACTAGTTCTTTAGGGTCTGCTAGGGAAAGACCATACGTGTTCCATTTTCGAGAACTACACGAAAACAGACAATCTAACTCTAACAGAAATACATATTATCCTTTAAAGACTTGATTCTCCCCACACTTAGTTAGCTGTGGTGTCGAAATTGTGATTAACTTCGTTGTCGACTTCCATCGGACCCTGTATGTAATGTTTAACTCTGTGACCATTAACTTTAAATTCAATCCCATTTGAATTTATTAATTCTATCGTTCCGTATGGGAAAACTCTTTTGACTATGAATGGTCCAGACCATCTTGATTTCAATTTTCCAGGAAATAGCTTGAATCGTGAATTGAAAAGAAGAACTCTGTCTCCTTCTTTAAATTCCCTTGAACTTCTGATTCTTTTATCATGCCATTTCTTCGTTCTTTCTTTATATATTAACGAATTCTCGTATGCTTCATGTCTTAATTCTTCTAATTCGTTTAGTTGACTTAATCGTAGACGTCCGGCTTCATGTAAATCAAGATTACATGTCTTCAAAGCCCAAAATGCTTTGTGTTCAATTTCTACTGGAAGATGACACGCTTTTCCATAAACAAGTCTAAAAGGTGTGGTTCCAATTGGAGTTTTGTAGGCTGTTCTAAAAGCCCAGAGTGCATCCTCCAATTTAATGGACCATTCCTTCGGATTTGATCCTACGGTTTTCTCTAGAATACGTTTTAAAGCTCGGTTGGTATTTTCAACTTGTCCACTTGTTTGTGGATGATATGCGGTGGAAATTTTATGAGTTACTCCATATCTTTTAAGAACTTTCTCAAGTTGATTATTACAAAAATGAGTACCCCGATCACTTATTAAAGCTTTCGGTGTTCCAAACCTTGCAAAAAGACGTTTTAAAAAGTTGACTACAACTCGTGCATCGTTAGTTGGGAGAGCTTGTGCTTCCGCCCATTTAGATACATAATCAATGGCTACGAGTATATATAAATTATTATGAGATTTTGGAAATGGACCCATAAAGTCAATACCCCAAATGTCAAATACTTCACATACTTGGATGACATTTTGTGGCATTTCATCACGTTGACTTATTTTTCCGGCCCTTTGACATGCATCACAGGATTTGCAAAGAAGGTGTGCGTCTTTGTAAATTGTAGGCCAATAGAATCCAGCTTCATAAACTTTTCTTGCTGTTAGTTGAGGCCCATAATGCCCTCCTGTTGGTCCTGTGTGACAATGGTTTAAAATTTTACTAGCTTCATCTCCAAATACACATCGGCGTATTATTTCATCGGGACAACTTTTAAACAGATGTGGATCTTCCCAGAAATAGTGTTTTATATCACTGAAGAATTTCTTTCGTCTTTGGTACGATAATCCTTTTTCAAGGAATCCACAAACTAAGTAGTTTGCATAGTCTGCAAACCATGGGATTTCTTTATAATCTATCTTCAATAGATATTCATCAGGAAAGTTGTCTTGTATGGCCGATTCATTTAGAACTTCTAATTCGGGGTTTTCAAGACGAGAAAGATGATCAGCGGCGAGATTTTCTGCTCCTTTTTTATCTTTGATTTCAATATCAAACTCTTGTAAGAGTAAGATCCAACGGATTAATCTTGGTTTAGCATCTTGTTTTGAAAATAGGTATCTAAGAGCAGAATGGTCGGTATAGACCACCGTTTTTGCTAGAACTAGATATGATCGAAATTTGTCAAAAGCAAAGACAATAGCAAGGAGTTCTTTTTCAGTAGTTGTATAGTTCGTTTGTGCTCCTTGTAATGTCTTACTAGCATAATATATAGGTTGAAATCGTTTTTCAATCCTTTGTCCTAAAACGGCTCCCATTGCAAAATCACTTGCATCGCACATTAGTTCAAATGGTAGATTCCAATTTGGTGTTATCATGATCGGTGCATTAGTGAGTTTTTCTTTAAGAATATTAAAAGATTTGATACACTCATCTGAAAAGATGAATGGCGCATCCTTTTCTAGGAGTTTATTCATAGGAGTGGCAATTTTAGAAAAATCTTTTATGAAACGTCGGTAAAAACCGGCATGCCCTAGAAAACTCCTAACTCCTCTAACATTGGTGGGATGTGGAAGTTTAGCAATTACATCTACTTTAGCTCTATCCACTTCAATTCCTTCTTTTGAAATTTTATGTCCAAGAACGATGCCTTCTTTAACCATGAAATGGCATTTCTCCCAATTAAGTACTAGATTTGATTTTTCGCATCTAATTAGCATTCGTTCCAGATTAACTAGACATGATTTAAATGTATCACCGAAGACTGAAAAGTCATCCATGAATACTTCCATGCATTCTTCTATCATGTCATGAAAAATCGCCATCATGCACCTTTGAAAGGTTGCAGGGGCGTTACAAAGTCCAAATGGCATGCGTTTGTAAGCAAAAGTACCATAAGGGCACGTGAATGTGGTTTTCTCTTGATCTTCGGGTGCTATTGGAATTTGAAAATATCCGGAAAATCCATCTAGAAAACAATAGTAACTATTTCCGGCTAATCTTTCCAACATTTGATCTATGAAAGGTAAGGGAAAGTGATCTTTTCTGGTGGCGTCATTTAATTTTCTATAATCAATACATACACGCCATCCTGTTACAGTCCTAGTAGGAATAAGCTCATTTTTCTCATTTGTAATAACAGTCATGCCACCCTTCTTAGGTACGCATTGAACTGGGCTTACCCATGGACTATCAGAGATTGGATATATCAAACCTGCATCTAGCAGTTTAATAATCTCTTTCTTAACTACATCTTGCATATTAGGATTTAGTCTTCGTTGGCGTTGCACATAAGTTTTATGACCTTCTTCCATAAGGATTTTATGTGTGCAATACGAAGGACTTATTCCTTTAATATCATGAATCTTCCATGCAATGGCTGGTTTATGAGCTTTCAACACAGAAATGAGTTGTGATTTCTCATTTTCAGTAAGAGAAGACGATATTATTACAGGTAATTCAGATTCACCATGTAAATAAGCGTATTCCAAATGGTTTGGAAGTGGCTTTAACTCTAATTTCGGAGGTTCTTCTATCGATGATTTATATCGATATCTGTCTTCTTCTTTTAGCATTTGAATTTCTTCTGTTGTTGGTTCATATCCATTAGCTATAAGTGTAGCTAACATTTCAGCTTCATCAATTGGTTCGTTTCCTTCTCCTAAAGAACATTCTCCTGTTCCTTGTAATTCTGGAAATTCTTCTAATAATTCTGCATGTGCATCTATAGTTTGAATATAATAACATGTATCATCTGCAGATTGTGGTTGTTGCATTGCTCTATCAACTGAAAAGGTAACACTCTCATCCTCTATACTTAGGGTCAGTTTCTTACCGAACACGTCTATCATTGCTTTAGCCGTGTTTAAAAATGGTCTTCCTAATATGAGAGGAACTTGAGAATCTTCTTCCATGTCTAGAACAACAAAATCTACTGGAAATACTAAAGTACCAACTTTAACTAGCATGTTCTCCATTATCCCTCTAGGATATTTTATTGATCTATCGGCTAGTTGTATGCTTATTCTGGTTGGTTTCAATTCTCCAAGGTCTAGTTTAGCGTATAGTGAATACGGCATTAGATTTATACTAGCACCTAAATCAGCCAATGCTTCTATTGAACTAAGACTACCCAGAAAACATGGAATTGTGAAACTTCCTGGATCAGATAGTTTTTCTGGTATCTTATTCAACAGCACTGCTGAACAATTAGCATTCATAGTAACAGCCGAGAGTTCTTCCATTTTCTTTCTATTTGTGATCAGATCTTTCAAGAATTTAGCATACCTTGGCATTCCTGAAATCACATCAATGAAAGGAAGATTTACATTTATTTGTTTAAACATATCCAAGAATTTGGATTGCTCGGCTTCAAGTTTTTCTTTCTTCATTTTACTCGGATAAGGAAGTGGTGGTTGGTATGGTTTAACATAAGGTTTATCCTTAACTGTGTTATCTTCATTAACCTTTTCAACTACCGGTTCTTTTTCCTTATCTTGATCAGGTTGTGGTTCTTGTGTAGTAGGAATAGTTTCATCAGAAGTTACAGGTATTTCAGGTGTTTTAAGTGTTGTACCACTTCTTGTGGTAATAGCTTTAGCTGTTTCATTCCGGGGGTTAGCATTTGTATCACTAGGTAAACTTCCCGGTTTTCTTTCACCTATTAACCTTGCTAGGTTACTTACTTCTTGTTCCAGATTTTGAATAGAAGCTTGTTGATTTCTAAATGCTTGAGCATTTTGTTCATTGGTTTGTTTCTGAGATGTGAAAAACTGCGTTTGAGTTTCAACTAGCTTCGTCATCATATCTTCTAAATTCGGCTTTTTATCATCGGTTTGTTGTGGTGGTTTGTTTTGAAAATTCGGTCTTTGCTGATTGTAAGTATTATTGGATAATTGTGGATTGCTAGGACCTTGTTGGTTATTGTATGGAATATTTCGGTTATAATTCTGGTTTTGATTGTAAATCGGTCTTGGCGGTTGATAATTATTCTGATAATTATTTCCAGGCCTTTGGTTTATGTATGAAATATTCTCTCTTTGTTCCATTGTTAATTCAATACTGAGACAATCTTTTGTCAAATGTGGTCCTCCACACTGCTCACAACTAATTCGTATAGCATGAATATCCTTAGACATCTTTTCCATTCGTCTCTCGAAAGCATCTATCTTTGCGGAAATGGAATCTAAGTCATGGCTAGAATCGGCTCTAGCTGCTTTAGATGATCTAATGATGTCTTTTTCTTGGTGCCACTCATGTGAGTGGGAAGCAGTATTATCAATAATTTTGTAAGCATCAGTTTCGGTTTTCTTCATAATAGAACCACCAGCTGCTATATCTATGTCTTTTCTTGTAGTGATGTCGCATCCTTGGTAGAATATTTGTACTATTTGACAGGTGTCTAAACCATGTTGCGGACATCCTCTTAATAACTTTCCATATCTTGTCCACGCCTCATATAGAGTTTCATTTGGCTTCTGTGTGAACGTAACAATTTCTGCTTGAAGTCTTACTGCTTTAGATGCAGGAAAGAATTGTTTAAGAAATTTGTCAATTAAAACATCCCATGTATCAATCGCCCCTTCGGGTAACGATTCCAACCAATCTTTGGCTTCTCCCTTTAAAGTCCAGGGAAATAACATGAGATATATCTGTTCATCCTCCACTTCTCGGATTTTAAATAGTGTGCAGATCCTATTAAAGGTACGTAGATGTTCATTTGGATCTTCCTTCGGCGCACCACTAAATTGGCATTGATTAGTCACCATGTGTAGAATTTGTCCTTTGATTTCATAATCTGGCGCATTAATGTCTGGATGAGTAATTGCGTGACCTTGGCCAGTGCGTTTAGCTCTCATTCGGTCTTCCATACTTAAAGGTTCCAGATTCTCCATAATTGAATTTGTTGAATCGGTATCACTAGATGATTCTGATTTAATAGTTCGTTCCTCAACAATCTCTGTTTGAATGATTGGTGGTTCCGGAGGAAAGTTCAATGGTTCAGGATCTACGAACCGTTCCTGAATATTTTCTGGATTCTCAATTGTGAGGTTTGTTTCAAAAACTGGATTATCGGAAATTTGAACTGAAGTACTTGGTCGACTGGATGACGATTCTAAAGAAAAATCAACGGCGGTTATATTTGTTAAACGATGTCTTGATCGAGTTACAGGTGGTGAACGTACAAAAGGTGGTGAACGTCTTGCTCGGTGCATTCACAGAATATCCTATTAGTTTTTAAAAGGAAAGAAAAATTATAATAAGTTATCCAATCAATAGACTTTTCTGATTTTGCCCACGTTTCGAATAGCCAAAAGATGCAGCAGAGGGGCAGGATTCGTTTGGTCTCAATATAATTGAGGACTGTTTGGCTCCAATAACCCGGTCCACGTACAAATCCAACTATTACTACGAACCAGAAAATTTTGATGTCTATCAATTTAACCACTTAAAATAAATTTTCGTAATTTTTAGAAATTTAGATAAGAAGTAGAATAAAATTCTAAGTCCTAAAAACTAGAATGGCGAGAAATAAGAGAGAAAAAGATTGCGCGCAAAATGTCGAAAAAGAAATGTTTGAAAAATAAAAGGTGACGGAAAAATAAAAGAAACTTATAAAAACTTAAAAATACTTAACTAATTTAACCTTATTACTACAACTAACTTAAAATTATAATCGCAAATTGAAATTACTAATTGGAATGATAATTGATACATAGTAAAAGGTCTAAAAATATTAAAGCTTACAAGAAAAACTAAATCCCAAATGGAAATAACTTAAAAAGAAACTAAAACTTAAAAAGGCGTCGCAAAATTCTAAAGCACCTAAATCTTAGTCTAAAGAAAAAGCACTTAAGGAATTCTACGGCAAAGCCTAAAAATCTAGGAGTAAAAATAATTATAGCTAAAACTAAGTTTAAAATTAATTATGAGCTAAAAAATACAAAAGTTACGCTACAACGATTAAAAAGGTACAAAATATAAAAATATACAAAAAGTTGTAAAAAGTACAATTTTTATAAAAAATATTATTTTTATTTTATTTATTTAATAAAACTACTAATTTTACAATTTTAATAAAACTAATTAAACAAAATACATAAATATAAAGTAAAAAGTAAAAATAAAACTAAAATTAATAATAATAATAATAATTAAGTAATTAATAATAATAATAATAAATTAAAACCCGTGATTAGGGTTTTGTCCGTGTGTCAGAAGACCTCCGCGAGTCGCGGCAAATAAAGAGTAAAACCCCGCAAGTCGCGGGGTTCAGGAATTCTGTTGACAGGTAGTACTTTTTACGCGTTTTTCTTTTTTTTATTTTTATTTATTTTTCTGTTTTCTGTTTTTAATTTAAATAAACGATTTTTAATAAAATTTATATTTTTATATATTAAAATAAAGATAAAGAAACTTATAAAACTTAAATATTTAACAAAATCCTAAAAATACTTATATTTTTGTTTTTCTTTTTATATTTTTGAATGATTAAAACGTAATTTTTACAAAAACGACTTTTAATAAAAGTAAATAAAAATCTTTTTTTTTTTTTTATTAGCGTTGCGCTTCCGGCTTTTAAGATGTAAGTTCCCCGGCAGCGGCGCCAAAAATACTTGATGTCGAACGAGGTGTATATAAAATAGTTATTATTTTACTAGGAAAATACTATTAAATACGATACAATTTTACACAAGATATTTATTTATTTATAGAATGGATATACTTAAACCTTGCTACAACACTTATAGGCAGTGTACCTAATCGTACAGTAGTGTAGTTTTTAGTAAGTCCGGTTCGTTCCACAGGGAGATCTTTAAGCAAAGCTCAACGCTATATTAGTTTACTTTTATAAAAATACAAATATATATATAGGTAATATTATTATTATAAAGGGGGGTTTTTACCGTTTAATGACCGGTTTGTCGATTTTAAAACTTTAGTCACAGTTAAAACCTAATGTAAAATATAAAATAAATACAAGACTTTAAATTAAAGCGTAAAGTAAATAACGATAATGAAATTGCGAATAATAAAAATGCGATAAAAATTAAATTGCGATAATTAAAAAGTACGATAATTAAAAGTGCGATAAAATGAAATAACAATAAATAAAAGTGCGATAATTAGAAGTGCAATTAAATATAAAATAAAGGAAATTAAATATGAAATAAAAGAATTATGCTTATTTAAACTTCCGTAATCATGATGTTTGACGTGTTGATTTTAGTTTTATGCCCTTGGGTTAATTGTCCTTTGTCCTGGATTATTCAATATGTCTGTCTGGTTTTTGTCCATAACAGTCCATCAGTCATAAATATAAATTGCAAGTGTCCTTGTCAAATTATTATTATACCCGAAGATAAATATTCCAACTAATTGGGGATTCGAATTGTAACAAGGTTTTAATACTTTGTTTAATGAATACACCAGGTTATCGACTGCGTGTAAACCAAGGTTTTACTACTTTGTTAACAATTACACCAATTACCCTTGAATGTAATTTCACCCCTGTTTTGATTATTCTAGTGGCTATTAATCCATTCCCGTGTCCGGTTAAATGAACGATTATTCGTACATATAAATACCCCGCCCATCGTGTCCGATCGAGTGTATATGGTAATTTATAGGGACGCCCAATTGTAAATCTTTATATTAACATTAACAAACTTTCATTTAGTTAAACAAATATAAAGCCCATTAATAGCCCATAGTCTAGTTTCCACAAGTGTCGTTCTTTTGTCCAAACCCCAATTATGGTACAAAGCCCAATTACCCAATTTTAGTAATTAGCCCAACATCATGATTACTTCGTTTTAAATAAGCATAATAATAACTTAGCTACGAGACATTAATATAAAAAGGTTGAACATAACTTACAATGATTAAAAATAGCGTAGCGTTACACGGACAGAATTTCGACTTACACCCT
Organism: Rutidosis leptorrhynchoides; assembly: GCF_046630445.1. NCBI lineage: Eukaryota > Viridiplantae > Streptophyta > Magnoliopsida > Asterales > Asteraceae > Rutidosis > Rutidosis leptorrhynchoides. The sequence goes on from NC_092339.1 coordinate 302,057,596, forward strand.
TACAACATTCGCTAACATACCCTTATTATTAGAATTATAATTAAAATTAAAATATAAATTATAAATATAAATATATATTACTCGTATATATTGAGAGAGAGATGAAAATAATTGTGTAAAATTCGATCAGAATTCGGTTGGCTTTATAGCCAGAAATGATTTTTGGGGCTCCGCGACTCGCGGCAAAAAGCCCTTCAAACTCCGCGAGTCGCGGAGAGGTATTTTCATTTCACACCCTTGGAGTTTCTGGCTGCCGACGGTTTTAATAATATATATATATAATATATATATAATTAATATAATTAATTATATATTATATTATATTTATATACATAGTTAACTTGTAATTTTTAGTCCGTTGCGTCGAGCGTTAAGAGTTGACTCTGGTCCCGGTTCCGGATTTTCGAACGTCCTCGCGTACAATTTAATATCTTGTACTTTGCGTTTTGAATCTTGTACTCTTGTGATTTCGAGACGTTTCTTATCAATAATTTGAACCTTTTTGATTGTATCTTGTACTTTTTAGCTCTTTGGACCTTTTTGTCTTCAATTTGTCGAATCTGCCTTTTGTCTTCACCTTTTATTATTTAAACGAATATCACTTGTAAATAGAACAATTGCAACTAAAAGCTTGTCTTTCTTGAGGAATAATGCTATGAAATATATGTTCGTTTTTAGCATTATCAAACATACACCCTAATTGACGCGAATCCTAAAGATAGATCTATTGGGCCTAACAAACCCCATCCAAAGTACCGGATGCTTTAGTACTTCGAAATTTATATCATGTCTGAAGGAGGATCCCGGAATGATAGGGGATATTCTTATATGTATCTAGTTAATGTCGGTTACCAGGTGTTCACCATATGAATGATTATTTTTGTCTATATGCATGGGACGTATATTTATGAGAACTGGAAATGAAATTCTTGTGGTCTATTAAAATGATGGAAATAAATGATTATGATAAACTAATGAACTCACCAACCCTTTTGGTTGACACTTTAAAGCATGTTTATTCTCAGGTGTTAAAAAAATCTTCCGCTGTGCATTTGCTCATTTTAAAGATATTACTTGGAGTCTTTCATAGCATATTTCGAAGAACGTTGCATTCGAGTCATTGAGTTCATCAAAGATTATTATTAAATCAATTTATAGTTGGATAGTGGATATTATGAAATGGTATGCATGCCTGTCAATTTTCGATGTAAAGAAAGTTTGTCTTTTAAAAACGAATGCAATGTTTGTAAAATGTATCATATAGAGGTCAAATACCTCGCAATGTAATCAACTACTGTGAATCATTTATAATGTATATGAACGGGTCCTTTCATCTAGACAAGATTTCATCAATCATATCTCCTGGTAGGTCTTCTAAAATTTTTGGTTGTCTATCCTTAACGTCTATTTTGTGTTTTTATGCTGTAAAATAGACAAAGATTAGATTAGTAAAAGATAATTAACAAACAATGCAAGAAATTTTTACATAGAACATAAAAGTACAAGCACACTACATTACATATAATACACAACATGATTACAACCCTCTAATCTGAATCACTGGTTTCTTCTTCTTCGAACTTGGTTCGTTTTTCTAATTTTCTAGGGACATATGGTGCTCTTGTAATACGAGCCGTCGTTTTCCACAATGGTTTAGAAAAACCTGGTGGTTTAGAGGTTCCCGGGTTATTGTTACAATTTAGGAAATACGGACATTGCCGACACATATAAAGTTCATCGGGGTTGGAATCAGGTTTCTCTATTTTTATACCTTTTCCCTTATTATTTTCTTTTGCTATATTAAATTGGGTCGAGGTAATTTCTATAACATCATCGGAATCCTCATCGGGATCCGATTTATCAGAAAATTGGTAATCTTCCCAATATTTTACTTCCTCGGCGGAAACACCATTGACCATTTTTAACTTTGGTCTGCTGGTTGAGGATTTTCTTTTAATTATTCAAATTACAATAGGTGTCAATATTTCTTCCTCCGGAACCTCCTCCTCTTCCGGTTCCTCCTCTTCCGGTTCCTCTTCTTCCAGTTCCTCTTCTTCCGGTTCCTCTTCGGGAATTTGTGAATCTTCCCAAAGTATATTCGACTCTTTATTATTATTAGGTGAGTCGATGGAATTTGTACTAGTGGTAGACATATATCACACAATATCAAACACATTAAGAGGTTAATATATCACATAATATTTACATGTTAATAATATATAATTTCCAATAAAAGTGTTAAGCAATTGTTTTTAAAGAAAACACATTCGAAGTCCAGACTCACTAATGTATCCTAACAAACTCGATAAGACACACTAATGCAAATTTCTGGTTCTCTAAGACCAATGCTCGGATACCAACTGAAATGTCCCGTTCATATTGATTATAAATGTTCCATATTAATTGATTTCGTCGTGAGGTTTTGACCTCTATATGAGATGTTTTTCAAAGACTGCATTCATTTTTAAAACAACCATAACCTTTATTCTATCGATAAAGGTTTAAAAAAGCATTACGTAGATTATCAAATAATGATAATCTAAAATATACCGTTTACACATGACCATTACATAATGGTTTACAATAAGAATATATTACATCGAAAATAAGTTTCTTGAATGCAGTTTTTACATAATATCATACAAGCATGGACTCCAAATCTTATCCTTATTTTAGTATGCAACAGCGGAAGCTCTTAATAATCACCTGAGAATAAACATGCTTAAAACGTCAACAAAATGTTGGTGAGTTATAGGTTTAACCTATATATTATCAAATCATAATAATAGACGACAAGATTTCATATTTCAATACATCCCATACATAGAGATAAAATTCATTCATACGGTGAACACCTGGTAACCGACATTAACAAGATGCATATAGAATATCCCCATCATTCCGGGACACCCATCGGATATGATAATTTCGAAGTACTAAAGCATTCCAAATTCCAGAATGGGGCTTGTTGGGCCCGATAGATCTATCTTTGGGATTCGCGTCAATTTGGGGGTCTGTTCCCAAATTCTTAGGCTACCAAGCTAAAAAGGGGCATATTCGGCTTCGATCATTCACCCATATAATGTAGTTTCATTTACTTGTGTCTATTTCGTAAAACATTTATAAAATTTCATGTATTCTCATCCCAAAATATTAGATTTTAAAAGTGGGACTATAACTCACTTTCACAGATTTTTACTTCGTCGGGAAGTAAGACTTAGCCACTGGTCGATTCACGAACCTATAACAAATAGTTGTCCATAGTTAGATGTACATAAATAAATCGATATATATTATCTTGAATCAATCCACGACCCAGTGTATACACGTCTCAGGCTAGATCACAAATCAAAGTATATATATTTTTGGAATCAACCTCAACCCTGTACAGCTAACTCTAACATTACTGCATATAGAGTGTCTATGGTTGTTCCAAATAATATATATACATGGGTGGATATGATATGTCAAAACATTTGCATACGTGTCTATGGTATCCCAAGGTTACATAATATATTAGAATACATGTAATACAATATGAGTTAACTAGGATATGATTAATATATATTTGTTATCAATTTTCATGTAGCTACAACAACAAAAATTATCCAATCTTGTTTTACCCATAACTTCTTCTTTTTAAATCCGTTTTGAGTGTTTCAAGTTGCTATGGTTTCATATTGATCTTAAGTTTATGAATCTAAACAGAAAAATTATAAGTTTATAGTCAGAAATACAGGTTACAAGTCATTTTTGTAAAGGTAGTCATTTCAGTCTAAAGAACGACGTCTAGATGACCATTTTGGAAAACATACCTCCAGTTTGAGTTTAACCATGATTTTTGGATATAGTTTCATGTTCATAAGAAAAAACATTTTCCCAGAAGAATAACTTTTAAATCAAAGTTTATCATAGTTTTTAATTAACTAACCCAAAACAGCCTGCGGTGTTACTACGACGGCGTATATCCGATTTTACGGTGTTTTTCATGTTTTCAGGTTTTAAATCATTAAGTTAGCATATCATATAGATATAGAACATGTGTCTAGTTGATTTTAAAAGTCAAGTTAGAAGGATTAACTTTTGTTTGTGAACAAGTTTAGAATTAACTAAACTATGTTCTAGTGATTACAAGTTTAAACCTTCGAATAAGGTAGTTTTATATATATGAATCGAATGTTGTTATGAACATCATTACTACCTCAGGTTTTGTGGATAAACCTACTGGAAATGAGAAAAAATAGATCTAGCTTCAAAGGATCCTTGGATGGCTTGAGAGTTCTTGAAGCAAAATCATGACACGAAAACAAGTTCAAGTAAGATTTCTACTCGAAATAAGATTGTTATAGTTATAGAAATTGAAACAAAGTTTGAATATGAGTATTAAATTATTTTAGAAAGATATCTTACTATAAATAAGAAAGATTTCTTGAGGTTAGATGATCATTGAAAGTGGATTTGCAAGATTGGAAGTAAGCTAGCAAACTTGGAAGTGTTGTTGGTGTGTTCTTGAGTAGTTGTTTTATAACTTGGTTTATGTATGGATTTATGAATTACATTGAGATAGATTTTGAAGAAGATGATGAAGAACACTTAGAAGAAAGGAAGAACACTTGAGAGAGAGTAGTTTGATTCAAGAAAATTGCAAAGTGAATGTGTTTGTGAGATTACTCATTCACGTGAACTTGCTCTCTCCATATAGGCTCTATTAGTTTGTAATTTTGTGAGATATTTCATGCTAGATGTTAAATGATGGTTCCCACATGGTTAGGTGACTCACATGGGCTGCTAAGAGCTGATCATTGGAGTGTATATATCAATAGTAAATAGATTTAGAAGCTGTGTATTGTACGAGCACAAATACGAGTGTATATGAGTAGAATTGTCGATGAAAATGAATGAGGATGTAATTGTAAGCATTTTTGTTAAGTAGAAGTAATTTGATAAGTGTCTTGAAGTCTTTCAAAAGTGTATGAATACATATTAAAACACTACATGTATATACATTTTAACTGAGTCGTTAAGTCATCGTTAGTCGTTACATGTAAGTGTTGTTTTAAAACCGTTAGTTTAACGATCTTGTTCAATGTTGTTAACTCATTGTTTGTTATATCAAATGAGATGTTAAATTATTACATTATCATGATAACATGATGTATTAATATATCTTAATATGATATATATACATTAAATGTCGCTACAACGATAATCGTTACATATATGCCTCGTTTCGAAATCATTAAGTTAGTAGTCTTGTTTTTACATATGTAGTTTATTGTTAATATACTTAATGATATGTTTACTTATCATAATATTATGTTAACTATATATATCCATATATATGATATCATATAGTTTTTACAAGTTTTAACGTCCGTGAATCACCGGTCAACTTGGGTGGTCAATTGTCTATATAAAACCTATTTCAATTAATCAAGTCTTAACAAGTTTGATTGCTTAACATGTTGGAAACACTTAATCATATAAATATCAATTTCATTTAATATATATATATAAACATGGAAAAGTTCGGATCACTACAGTAACCAATCGGGGGGAAACGGGGGAAGCAAAAACTTTTTTTTTCATTTTTTTAAAAAACTTTGTTCACGAACATTATAGATGGGATGAAAATATGAACATTTATTAGAGACACTTTGTGATAAATGTTTTTATTACAGCGGGAAAACGCTTGAAGAGTAATATATAACAATTATCGTGTTTTTCAAGCGTATGTTGAGGTTTTAGCTATTGAGGTTTAGATATTAGGGTTTAGATATTAAGGTTTATAGGGTTTAGATATTAGGGTTTAGAAATTTAAGGTTTAGGGTTTAGATTTAGGGTTTAGATTTAGGATTTAGATTGAGTTTTTAACACGAACGGTTTAGGGTTTAGGGTTTAGGGTTTAAGGTTTAGGGTTTAGGGTTTGGTGTTTTGGGTTTATGGAATAAACCCAAAACACCAAACCCTAAACCCTAAACTCTAAATCGGGCTAAATTTTACTTCACAAAACATGAAAAAAAAACGTTCAGATTCTTCACGAACAATATTATCTTGAATGTTATTTTTGTCGATCGTTTTCCCGCCTAAATAATAACATTCATCACGAAGTGTCTCTTCTAAATGTTCATATTTTCGTGTGATCTTGATGTCGGAAAAAAAAATTCCAAAAAAAAAACGAAAAAAAAAAAAATTTGCTTCCCCCCGCTTCCCCCCGATTGGTTACTTCCCCATTGATCCTGCCCCTATATATATATATATATATATATATATATATATATATATATATATATATATATATATATATATATATATATATATATATGAATACTATACATATGTAATATTATATATATTGTAAAGTATATAAAGTGTATAAATATTAAATATTCAATATATGTTATCATATAATATTAATAAATAAATTGAAGTACAAGTTAAAATATAAAAGTTATATTATTAACATAACTTTCATTATAAATGTTAATATTAATATCTGTATTATCAATATTATTATTTTTTAATATATATATATATATTAATATATGAAATTTGATATGTACAAGTATTTTTATTGATATGATTATCATTACTAATTCTATTATTATTATTATTATTAATATTATTAGTTTCATTATTATTAGTAAAATTTATATTAAATATTTATGTTTATATAATAAATATTATTATGTTTCTTTATATAATTAATATACAAACATATATATATATATATATATATATATATATATATATATATATATATATATTATATATATATATACACATACATATATATATATATACACATATATATATACATATATATATAATCGATATATAATGATACAGATACAGTTATATACATATACATATATGAAATACAATTATACATAAATAAATACATATACAGAATATATATATATATATATACATAAATACTGATATATACATATAAATAAATAAATACGTATTTATACTTAGAGGATCCAAAATAAAATCTAAATCATTGTCAAACTGTATTTGATTGGTTATTACTGCTTCTAATTGTTGAAATTAAAACCAAAACAATCCAAATTCAGTTTAACTTCACTTGCAAATTTCAATTTTTTTTTCTGTTTCTGATTTAACTTCCTGTTGACCATTAATCTATATTTAGTAAATGAATTGATCAATGATATAGGTAAAATCATTCAGCTCTTGCATCATCATTATCAAATATCAATTTCAAACAACTCAATTTGTTGAGTTTAAAACCGAAAAATAAATAAGCAGCTCGCTAATCTCTGTTTTTAACTTTTTACTCAAAACACGATCACGTATCAAATATCAAAATCCTTAAATGCAGTATTGTTAGAAATCAATCATTCAAGCTATCTGGAAAGTTTTAACTTCCAAATTTTACTATCGAGTTCTAATTTTGAAGTTAAAGTTATTGAAATAAAAAGTCAAACTTTGTTTTTCGATCAAATTCGAGTTATCTGTTACAATTGAATTTAAATTGATGAGTTAAGAAGTTTATAGGAAGGATTTAAGACATGTTTCATGTTATAATCATAAGTCAAAATAGCCTTAAATTCAAAATCACCTTTGGAGTTCTTCGCGTTATTTTACAGACCTGATGTCTGTTTTTTTTTTCCTTTCTATTAATCAAATCATCTCACCTTCAAAACATTTCTGCTCCAAATATAAGTTTTAAATCGAACAAATAATTTAGTTGTTAGAGTTGATTTGGTTCCCTGGTCGAATGAATTCAAGGAAGAAGAAGAACATTTGAAAAACGGGGTATAATTTATAAATTGGGGTCTTAATCAGAAAAACACAAATAGCGTAATGGTTGGGTGTTGTTTTGGGTTAATGAGAGGTCACAGGTTCGAGCCTACTCTGTGCCATATTATTTTTGGAAGGTTTTTAGAGGTAGTATTATTATTCCATTTATTATTATTATTATTATTATTATTATTATTATTATTATTATTATTATTATTATTATTATTATTATTATTATTATTATTATTATTATTATTATTATTATTGTTATTATTGTTTTTATTATTATTACTATTATTATTATTATTATTGTTATTATTATTAATTTTATTATTATTATTATTATTAATTAGTGTTATTACAAGTATTATAAGTATTACTAATGTTATTATTATTATTATTATTATTATTAATTTTATCATTTTAGTATTATTAACATTATTGTGACTATAATTATTGTTATTATTATGAAAATAATAAAATTTATCATTATTTTCATTAATATTAATATTAGTATCATTTTATTAGAATTATTATTATTAATAACATAAGTATTATTATTAATATTATCATTATTATTATTAAAATGATTATTAGTATTGATATTATTAAATTTATTATCATGACTCTCATTTTTTTTACTAAAATTATTATTTGATATCACTAAAGCTATCATTATTATTGTTACCAGTATTATCTATATCATTATTATTAATAATTATGATTATGAAAATAAAAGTTTTAAATGATGTTATTAAAGTTATAAGCATAAAAATAAAGATTATATATAAAAATATATTTATTACACATAACCTAACTATATTAATATTCCTATATATAAAATGAAAATATATATAATGAAACTTATTAATTTATTATATATAAATTACATCACTAATAATAATAATAATAATAATATATATATTTGTTTGATTACAATTACGTGTGTTAATATATATACAAATGATATAGGTTCGTGAATCCAAGGCCAACCCTGCATTGTGCTGTATCGTCGTATGAATATTTTTACTACAAAATATTGTATCGTGAGTTTCATTTGCTCCCTTTTTAAATGCTTTTGCAATATATATTTTTGGGACTGAGAATGCATGCGCTGTTTTTATAAATGTTTTACGAAATAGACACAAGTAATCAAAACTACATTCTTTGGTTGGATTATCGAATCGAATATCACCTTTTTTAGTCTGGTAATCTAAGAATTAGGGAACAGAAAACCTAATTGACGCGAATCCTAAAGATAGATCTATTGGGCCTAACAAACCCCATCCGGGTTACGGATGCTTTAGTACTTCGATTTTATCATGTCCGATGAGAGTCCCGGAATGATGGGGATATTCTAGACGCGTTTTGTTAATGTCGATTACCAGGTGTTCACCATATGAATGATTTTTAATTCGCGGGTTACGTGTATTATTTTGTACACGGGTTACGTGTCCGGTTATAATTGAAATCTTGTGGTCTATTAAAATAATGGAAATAATTGATTATGATAAACTAATGAACTCACTAACCTTTTGGTTGACACTTGTAAGCATGTTTATTCTCAGGTATTAAAGAAATCTTCCACTGTGCATTTGCTCATTTTAAAGATATTACCTGGAGTCATTCATGGCATATTTCAAAAGACGCTGCAATTCAAGCCATTTAGTTCAATAAAGATTATTATTAAGTAAATGATAGATTAGGTCATTTATAGTTGAATATTATGAAATGGTATGCATACATGTCAACTTTCAATGTAATGAAAGTTTGTCTTTCAAAAACGAATGCAATTTTTGAAAAATGTATCATATAGAGGTCAGAACCTCGTAATGTAACCATATGTTATTGTATTCGTCCTTATGGATTAGGACGGGTCACTTCATGTGGTATCAGAGTGGTGGTCCTAGCGAACCAGGTCTTGCATTAGTGTGTCTAACGAATAGTTATTAAGATGCATTAGTGAGTCTGGACTTCGAACTTAGTTGCATGTCAAAAAGTTTTGCTTATCATTTCTTGTCAAAAATTACATGCTTATCATTCTTAGTCTAGACACATCTTACTGCATTAATTGCATGAATAGTGTATAGACAAAATTCATATCTTAGCGTATCTATTACTGTAAACTTTGCCTGACATATTCCGTAATTTCCTCCGTAATCTACGAAATCTCTTGTTCTATATATATATATATATATATATATTCTATGTAATTAGAATACCATCCGATAGCCGGAAATCGTTTCATATCGAAAAATCCTTTATTCAATCGTACGAAATGGAACTCGCCACTTGTTCAAGTTCCTCGGATTCCGATATGGAGTTTCACTCGAGCTCCAAAAGCAGTGTGACCGAAATGGATCAACCAATCAGCCATCATCTATTCTGGATGAATTGGGGATGGGTTCGTAGTCTACTTAATCATTTGAGGCAAGAAGAAGGTGATCCCTTCCATCCACCACATTGCCCTCTTGGCGATGAACCTGAAGAACTTACCGGCGAACCTATCCGAAACACCATTTTCTCTCTCATTTTCAGAGTATCTCGTCATGATTATATACTATCTCAGATTCTAGATCTTATTCATCCGCTCGTTCGAACCGACAATCACCCCGGTGTACTAGAAGAAGTTAACGAGATTCGCACTCGGGTAGTGGCTTTGGAGAATATGGTGCAAAGTTTACAAGCACCAGTAGCATCACCGGCATCAGCAGTACCACCATCATCAATATCAACAGTACCATTACTACCTCCAACAACATCCGCATCGCAAGCCCCAACATCACAATCTGTCCCACGAGCACCGACGTCACACGCCCTGTAGATACCAAGGAATACCAACAACAACAAACGATGAAGTATTGATTTATAACTTCATCGAAGAAATATTCTGCAGAGAATATGTAATTTCTAAAAGTTTTAGAGATTATTTATTCTAGTTCTAATTATAAACCAAATGAGTGAGTGAATAGAAATGAGGAAAGGAAACCCTGGCCGAAATGGTGCACGATTTACAAGCTAGACTTGTTTTACCAGCAACATCAACAGTACCTTTAGCATCACCAGCACTGTAAGTGCCGTCAGCATCGTCAACACCAACAACACCTGTAGCACCACAGGTTACACAGCTCCATAATCATCAGCGATATCGACATTACAATCATCAATGGGTATGTTGAAATAACAAGTTATGAAGTATTAACCCATTTCCACTGAAGAATTTATATGTATATCGTGTATATATATATATATATATATATATATATATATATATATATATATATATATATATATATATATATATATATATATATATATATATATATATATATATATATATATATATATAAATCTTGAAATCATAATATATCTTTCCGTACTAAGCTATTATGTATGAATTAAATAAGGGTAGATATTACTCGGTTAATTCATATTACTAATATACAATGATGTACATCCTTCGTTAACAACTTAACCATTGTTAACTACAATCTCTGTCCCAAACTCAATGAATTCCAATTCATAATAAATCAAGTGTATTAATCAATTATATGTTTGATTTTACACTTTCATCTTCGATGTACTCGAAACTTTCTAGACAACATCATTCGTTCATTGCGAAGTTCACAAGAATTCCACGGACACCAACATCATTCACCGAGTAAATATCAATAAAAAATGAATTATGAAGGATTGATTCATAATTTCATTTACGTTGATATGATAATCCACGAAAATTACGAAATTTCTAAAGTTTTAGAGATTATTCATTTCTAGTTTCAGCTGAAAATCAAATGAGCTTAATATGATATTAACTCATTAAATCTGTATTACATTTGAAGAATATATACATAATAATATTTTCATAAAAATTGTAATAAAATTTTCTCGTACAAAAGATTACTTGTGAAACTTTTAACGGGTAGGTAATACCCGAGAGATATATGAATTCACAATTAATATGTTATATTATTCGATTCTAATTCAGCAATCATCAACTATACTCACTACTTTCACAACGATATACATTCTTTATAGAAATCAAAACAACCATCCTCATCCAAATTTGATTACATATTCTGATTTTGAAATCTCAGAATTTAATTCAAGATATAACCGGTATCATCACTCTTAGATCCCTACAGCTTTCAAATCTTTACTTCGACTTCAAAACTGTGTTAGAACATCATTTCTATTCATAGAACCCAGAAAAATATTTGTATCATTCAAAATACTAGAACATCATATGTATATTAATGATTACAATCTGTGTTCAAACCCCTCAAAATTCCTGAAGACACTTCAAACAATGAATAATCGAGATGATGATCCAACCACATGTTACCCACAGTCATGCATCTGAAAAACTCTCGAAACCAAAGTCATAGTTTAACACGTATTCGTGTCAGATCCTTTGGCATTTATTACTAAAAATAACTTTTCAATCCCTTTTCAAAATAGACAGTTTTGTCACAACTCCAGCAAATCAACTTCAATTGCTCAATCAAATAAGCCTTATTATAACGATTACCCTTTCATCAGTGTTACCGGGGACCTTTTTATATCTTGCCACATTAGCAGTAACCATACCAACAACATCATTGATCTTTAAGCCTCTCCGAAAAATCACTATACTTATTCATTGAAACCCTATCATGCACTCATCTGCATCTTGTAATGGTAGTTGCCATGCCAAAAAGCTTGAATCATTATTCTCGAATTTCGCGGCAATTCTACGCCAGCAGTTATATATATACATATAACGTCTATCTCCAAGACTTACATACTTCAAATGTGAAGTTTCTGAAAAACACCATAAACTGCGAACTAGTTCTCGAAATTTTAAAAAATGCTGATGAAGCAGCAAAAACTGTAAACGATCTTAACAATCAAAAGTTTGATGATAAAGAATAGTATGTTGGAAAAGCTCAGAAAAAGAGAAGGTTTGAAACTGGAAAACGGATTGAGCAAACCATGAAGGAGGCTGTGGACAAATCACAAAGACTAAACCTATCTTCAAAGAATCTAAATGATTCAGTGTCTGCTGAAATCGTTAGCAAGCACCTTACTCCTTATTCTAAACCTTTACAGACAAATTTCCCGCATCATCCTTTGATTCCAGATATTTTAAAAATTCTAAAACATCATCGAATCTTTCATTATAAATATCTTCGATAATTCTGAAGATATTTTCATAACTATTTTTATCTGAAATCATTTATCCCTTCGCACTATCAGTGTTACATCATAAAGGAAACTGTTTAGTTTCTATATTCTGTAAAACCTTCGAGTTTAAATTATGAATGTTTTTGAAGTAATGTTGGGAACTGGTGTAGTGACCCGAACTTTTCCATGTTTATATATATTAATTGAGATTGATATTTACATGATTAAATGTTTCCAACATGTTAAGCAATCAAACTTGTTAAGACTTGATTAATTGAAATATGTTTCATATAGACAATTGACCACCCAAGTTGACCGGTGATTCACGAACGTTAAAACTTGTAAAAACTATATGATGATATATATATGGATATATATATAGTTAACATGATACTACGTTAAGTAAACATATCATTAAGTATATTAACAATGAACTACATATGTAAAAACAAGACTACTAACTTAATGATTTTTAAACGAGACATATATGTAACGATTATCGATGTAAAGACATTTAATGTATATATATCATATTAAGAGATATTCATACATGATAATATCATGATAATATAATAATTTAAAATCTCATTTGGTATTATAAACATTGGGTTAACAACATTTAACAAGATCGTTAACCTAAAGGTTTCAAAACAACACTTACATGTAACGACTAACGATGACTTAACGACTCAGTTAAAATGTATATACATGTAGTGTTTTAATATGTATTTATACACTTTTGAAAGACTTCAATACACTTATCAAAATACTTCTACTTAACAAAAATTCTTACAATTACATCCTCGTTCAGTTTCATCAACAATTCTACTCGTATGCACCCGTATTCGTACTCGTACAATACACAGCTTTTAGATGTATGTACTATTGGTATATACACTCCAATGATCCGATCTTAGCAGCCCATGTGAGTCACCTAACACATGTGGGAACCATCATTTGGCAACTAGCATGAAATATCTCCTAAAATTACAAAAATATGAGTAATCATTCATGACTTATTTACATGAAAACAAAATTACATATCCTTTATATCTAATCCATACACCAATGACCAAAAACACCTACAAACACTTTCATTCTTCAATTTTATTCATCTAATTGATCTCTCTCAAGTTCTATCTTCAAGTTCTAAGTGTTCTCCATAAATTCTACAAGTTCTAGTTACATAAAATCAAGAATACTTTCAAGTTTGCTAGCTCACTTCCAATCTTGTAAGGTGATCATCCAACCTCAAGAAATCTTTGTTTCTTACAGTAGGTTATCATTCTAATACAAGGTAATAATCATATTCAAACTTTAGTTCAATTTCTATAACTATAAAAATCTTATTTCAAGTGATGATCTTACTTGAACTTGTTTTCGTGTCATGATTCTGCTTCAAGAACTTCGAGCCATCCAAGGATCCGTTGAAGCTAGATCCATTTTTCTCTTTTCCAGTAGGTTTATCCAAGTAACTTAAGGTAGTAATGATGTTCATAACATCATTCGATTCATACATATAAAGCTATCTTATTCGAAGGTTTAAACTTGTAATCACTAGAACATAGTTTAGTTAATTCTAAACTTGTTCGCAAACAAAAGTTAATCCTTCTAACTTGACTTTTAAAATCAACTAAACACATGTTCTATATCTATATGATATGCTAACTTAATGATTTAAAACCTGGAAACACGAAAAAACACCGTAAAACCGGATTTACGCCGTCGTAGTAACACCGCGGGCTGTTTTGGGTTAGTTAATTAAAAACTATGATAAACTTTGATTTAAAAGTTGTTATTCTGAGAAAATGATTTTTATTATGAACATGAAACTATATCCAAAAATTATGGTTAAACTCAAAGTGAAAGTATGTTTTCTAAAATGGTCATCTAGACGTCGTTCTTTCGACTGAAATGACTACCTTTACAAAAACGACTTGTAACTTATTTTTCCGACTATAAACCTATACTTTTTCTGTTTAGATTCATAAAATAGAGTTCAATATGAAACCATAGCAATTTTATTCACTCAAAACGGATTTAAAATGAAGAAGTTATGGGTAAAACAAGATTGGATAATTTTTCTCATTTTAGCTACGTGAAAATTGGTAAAAAAATCTATTCCAACCATAACTTAATCAACTTGTATTGTATATATTGTAATCTTGAGATACCATAGACACGTATACAATGTTTCGACCTATCATGTCGACACATCTATATATATTTCGGAACAACCATAGACACTCTATATGTGAATGTTGGAGTTAGCTATACAGGGTTGAGGTTGATTCCAAAATATATATAGTTTGAGTTGTGATCAATACTGAGATACGTATACACTGGGTCGTGGATTGATTCAAGATAATATTTATCGATTTATTTCTGTACATATAACTGTGGACAACTAGTTGTAGGTTACTAACGAGGACAGCTGACTTAATAAACTTAAAACATCAAAATATATTAAAAGTGTTGTAAATATATTTTGAACATACTTTGATGTATATGTATATATTGTTATAGGTTCGTGAATCAACCAGTGGCCAAGTCTTACTTCCCGACGAAGTAAAAATCTGTGAAAGTGAGTTATAGTCCCACTTTTAAAATCTAATATTTTTGGGATGAGAATACATGCAGGTTTTATAAATGATTTACAAAATAGACACAAGTACGTGAAACTACATTCTATGGTTGAATTATTGAAATCGAATATGCCCCTTTTTATTAAGTCTGGTAATCTAAGAATTAGGGAACAGACACCCTAATTGACGCGAATCCTAAAGATAGATCTATTGGGCCTAACAAACCCCATCCAAAGTACCGGATGCTTTAGTACTTCAAAATTTATATCATATCCGAAGGGTGTCCCGGAATGATGGGGATATTCTTATATATGCATCTTGTTAATGTCGGTTACCAGGTGTTCACCATATGAATGATTTTTATCTCTATGTATGGGATGTGTATTGAAAGATGAAATCTTGTGGTCTATTATTATGATTTGATATATATAGGTTAAACCTATAACTCACCAACATTTTTGTTGATGTTTTAAGCATGTTTATTCTCAGGTGATTATTAAGAGCTTCCTCTGTCGCATACTTAAATAAGGACGAGATTTGGAGTCCATGCTTGTATGATATTGTGTAAAAACTGCATTCAAGAAACTTATTTTGTTGTAACATATTTGTATTGTAAACCATTATGTAATGGTCGTGTGTAAACAGGATATTTTAGATTATCATTATTTGATAATCTAAGTAAAGCTTTTTAAATCTTTATTGATGAAATAAAGGTTAATGTTTGTTTTAAAATGAATTCAGTCTTTGAAAAACGTCTCATATAGAGGTCAAAACCTCGCAACGAAATCAATTAATATGGACGTTTTTAATCAATAAGAACGGGACATTTCAACTGGAGCATGAGTTAGTATAATATAATGACACTTGATCAACGTGATTATATTACAGTAACTCATAATGAGTTTCTAATGGAACATGATAAAGGTTCACAGATCATACCCTCATCATGAACCATGTTACATAACTCTTTCATTCTATTTAACCTCTAAACTATCAAGAAAATATTTTTCCTGATGATTCGGTCTTTTCTGGATATTCTGGTAATTTGACAAATCAAATCGTGCTACTACCTTTCCTTTCTACTTTATATATTATGAAAAATTCGAAACTCCATACCTACGAATTCTGGACTATTACTTGCTAAAAGAAAACAAAAGCATGAAACTCCAAAATAGAAAGGGGGTATAAATCACAGCAAACAGAAAAGGACATTAACCGTAGATGTCAATAATTATGGAAAGAAAATACAAGGAAGGATTATAAAAATCACCACCCCAAGAGCAAAATAGAAGTAAACAGATTCCTCCGGAGGAAGTTGAAAAAGAAGGATAATTGTTGCGACAGTTAGGAACATATTAAGGATCATAACTTGATCAAGCATATTGAAAAATGTTTTAGAAGTATGAATCGGGTAAGAAAGTATAAAAGATGGGAGATGTGGAAGTAAGTAAATAAAGGGGGTTGATTTATAGTGAAACATCTGACGAAGCAATCGAAATAGATCATTGCATCTAATCAAAGAAGATCATAATTTCCTTAATTACCGAAGAATCAAATCTTATTATGAAGATTTTCTCCAAATACCTTGAACTCCGGAAATCAACCTTATCTACGTCAAAGGATATGACGAAACTTTATTTTACTCATTTCACTCTTTTGTGATAATTCCACTCGTACTCTTCATAAAATAAAATTGTTTTATCCATACTACTCACTGATGATAAAACCTAAATCCTCAGCTCGTATTAGTCATGAAAACATTTTAAATTGTTAGCCATGACGACCTCGATCAAATTTCGGGACGAAATTTCTTTAACGGGTAGGTACTGTGACAACCCGAAAATTTCCGATCAAATTTAATCTTAATCTTTATATGTTTCTGACACGATAAGCAAAGTCTGTAATGTTGAAATCTCAAAAACTTTGAACTGTGTTCATGTAATCAATTACCCTTGATTGAGCTCGACGATTCACGAACATTAATGTGTATAGATATGTATATACATAAGATATAGTTATATTAATTGAAAACGTTAATAAAGTATTAGATGTATAATACTTTACATAAACGTATTTGTTTCACTATGTATTTAATATAATTTTCGACGGAATTAAAAGATAATATCAAATGATTAAATTATCAGATACATTGTGTTTATGATTACGGGTCTCTATTATGAGGTCCACTACGATTTAAGAAATCTGTTTCTTTTTAACGGTATTCGGAATAAATGGTAAAGTGATTTACAAGTAGGCAGAAAGTGTCAAATAATGAAAGTTAGACAAACGTTAGTGGAGAATTGAATTTCATAATATTCGATTGATCTATTTTCAAACGTGCGAAAACGTTTTTTGATACAATAGGAATTGTTTATTAAAAATGTTTTTGTTTGAATAACTTAATTTGAATATGTACAATAAGTTATAATATTGACTATTAGAATTAAATATTTAAATAACTCACAACGAGTATTATAAGGAATATATATATATATATATATATATATATATATATATATATATATATATATATATATATATATATATATATATATATATATATATATGATTTCAAATTAGTTAAGTAAACGATAGTAACACTTTTTTATTGATTCGACTGATAATTAAATATATTAATTAGAACGTTTGATAAACATTGGCGCATAATGGAATTTTATCAATTTAAGTTTTAATGTGTAAACGTGACGTGTTATAATAATTTCTAGTATTTAAATGATTTTAAAATAAACTAAATATTATTAAAAAAATATTTCTATATGTACAAATATATTTCAAATTGAATATATATATATATATATATATATATATATATATATATATATATATATATATATATATATATACATATATATATATATATATACATATATATATATATATATATATATACATATATATATATATATGTAATATTATATATATATTGTAAAATATATAAAGTGTATAAATATTAAATATTAAATATATTTTATCATATAATATTAATAAA
Organism: Rutidosis leptorrhynchoides; assembly: GCF_046630445.1. Lineage (NCBI taxonomy): Eukaryota > Viridiplantae > Streptophyta > Magnoliopsida > Asterales > Asteraceae > Rutidosis > Rutidosis leptorrhynchoides. Next base: position 302,076,124 of record NC_092339.1, read on the forward strand.
TAAATTGAAGTATAAGTTAAAATATAAAAGTTATATTATTAACATTACTTTCATTATAAATGTTAATATTAATATTTGTATTATCAATATTATTATTTTTTAATTTATATAAATATATGAAATTTGATATGTACAAGTATTGTTATTGATATTATTATCATTATTAATTCTATTATTATTATTATTATTATTATTATTATTATTATTATTATTATTATTATTATTATTATTATTATTATTATTATTATTATTATTAGTTTCATTATTATTAGTAAAATTAATATTAAATATTTATGTTTATATTATAAATATTATTATGTTTCTTTATATAATTAATATACAAACATATATATATATATATATATATATATATATATATATATATATATATATATATATATATAATCGATATTTAATGATACAGATACAGTTATATACATATACATATATGAAATACAATTATACATAAATTAATACATATACAGAATATATATATATATATACATAAATACTGATATATACATATAAATAAATAAATAAATAAATAAACAAATACGTATTTATACTTAGAGGATCTAAAATCAAATCTAAATCATTGTCAAACTATATTTGATTGATTATTACTGCTTCTAATTGTTGAAATTAAAACCAAAACAATCCAAATTCAGTTTAACTTCACTTGCAAATTTCAATTTTTTTTCTGTTTCTGATTTAACTTCCTGTCGACCATTAATCTATATTTAGCAAATGAATTGATCAATGATATAGGTATAATTATTCAGCTCTTGCAACATCATTATCAAATATCAATTTCAAACAACTCAATTTGTTGAGTTTAAAACCGAAAAATAAATAAGCAGCTCGCTAATCTCTGTTTTCAAATTTTTACTCAAAACACGATCACGTATCAAATTTCAAAATCCTTAAATGCAGTATTGTTAGAAATCAATCATTCAAGCTATCTGGAAAGTTTCAATTTCCAAATTTTAATATCGAGTTCTAATTTTGAAGTCAAAGTTATTGAAATAAAAAGTCAAACTTTGTTTTTCGATTGAATTCGAGTTATCTATTACAATTGAAGTTAAATTGATGAGTTAAGAAGTTTATAGGAAGGATTTAAGACCTGTTTCATGTTATAATCATAAGTCAAAACAGCCTTAAATTCAAAATCACCTTTGGAGTTCTTCGCGTTATTTTAAAGACCTAATGTCTGTTTTTTTTTCCTTTCTGTTAATCAAATAATCTCACCTTCAAAACATTTCTGTTCCACATACAAGTTTTAAATCGAACAAATAATTTAGTTGTTAGAGTTGATTTGGTTCCCTGGTCGAATGAATTCCATGAAGAAGAAGAACATTTGAAAAACGGGGTATAATTTATACAGTGGGGTCTTAATCAGAAAAACATAAATAGCGTAATGGTTGGGTGTTGTTTCGGGTTAACGAGAGGTCACAGGTTCGAGCCTACGTTGTGCCATATTATTTTTGGAAGGTTTTTAGAGGTAGTATTATTATTCCACTTATTATTATTATTATTATTATTATTATTATTATTATTATTATTATTATTATTATTATTATTATTATTATTATTATTATTATTGTTGTTGTTGTTATTATTATTATTACTATTATTATTATTATAATTGTTATTATTATTAATTTTATTATTATTATTATTAATTAGTGTTATTACAAGTATTATAAGTATTACTTATGTTATTATTATTATTATTATTATTATTATTATTATTAATTTTATCATTTTAGTATTATTAACATTTTTGTGACTATAATTATTGTTATTATTATGAAAATAATAAAATTTATTATTATTTTCATTAATATTAATATTAGTATCATTTTATTATAATTATTATTAATAACATAAGTATTATTATTAATATTATCATTATTATTATTAAAATGATTATTAGTATTGATATTATTAAATTTATTATCATGACTATCATTTTTTTTACTAAAATTATTATTTTGATATCACTAAAGCTATCATTATTATTGTTACCAGTATTATCTATATCATTATTATTAATAATTATGATTATGAAAATAAAAGTTTTAAATGATGTTATTAAAGTTATAAGCATAAAAATAAAGATTATATATAAAAATATATTTATTACACATAACCTAACTATATTAATATTCCTATATATAAAATGAAAATATATATAATGAAACTTATTAATTTATTATATATAAATTACATCACTAATAATAATATATATATTTGTTCGATTACAATTACGTGTGTTAATATATATACAAATGATATAGGTTCGTGAATCCAAGGCCAACCCTGCATTGTTCTTTATCGTCGTATGAATATTTTTACTACAAAATATTGTATCGTAAGTTTTATTTGCCTTTTGCAATATATATTTTTGGGACTGAGAATACATGCGCTGTTTTTATAAATGTTTTACGAAATAGACACAAGTAATCGAAACTACATTCTATGGTTGGATTATCGAATCGAATATCACCCTTTTTAGTCTGGTAATCTAAGAATTAGGGAACACAAAACCCTAATTGACGCGAATCCTAAAGATAGATCTTTTGGGCCTAACAAACCCCATCCGGGTTACGAATACTTTAGTACTTCGATTTTATCATGTCCAATGAGAGTCCCGGAATGATGGGGATATTCTAGACGCGTTTTGTTAATGTCGATTACCAGGTGTTCACCATATGAATGATTTTTAATTTGCGGGTTACGCGTATTATTTTGTACACGGGTTACGTGTGCGGTTATAATTGAAATCTTGTGGTCTATTAAAATAATGGAAATGATTGATTATGATAAACTAATGAACTCACCAACCTTTTGGTTGACACTTGTAAGCATGTTTATTCTCAGGTATTAAAGAAATCTTCCACTGTGCATTTCCTCATTTTAAAGATATTACCTGGAGTCATTCATGGCATATTTCAAAAGACGTTGCAATTCAAGCCGTTAAGTTCAATAAAGATTATTATTAAGTAAATGACAGATTAGGTCATTTATAGTTGAATATTATGAAATGGTATGCATACCTGTCAACTTTCAATGTAATGAAAGTTTGTCTTTCAAAAACGAATGCAATATTTGAAAAATGTATCATATAGAGGTCAGAATCTCGTAATGTAACCATATGTTATTGTATTCGTCCTTATGGATTAGGACGGGTCGCTTCAGTATTCTCTCTTGGGAAATTTCGAAGGTTTCTCTCTTGGGAATCCTTTGACAATGCCAGCAATGCGGTCCTGTAATAACAATATATAACGATGCACTGAATTGTTTGACGTAGTAGCCTACTTTAAAGGAAAGTTTATTCTATTCGTTTCTATTGACACATAAATATCACGCCAAACTATCTTAGAATCGGTATAGAAAGAGTTAAAAAGCATAAACAATATAGTACCATACTAGCCCCCATTTCAATATAACTAAAGTATTTAGTTTTGTTGAAATATAGTTTATATCATACCAACAGATTATAAAAAACTGCTTTAGTGAATAATATATCAAGTTTCGCATATTTATGTTATGCTAATTTAGTTTCTTCGAGTTAATAATATATAAGTTGTGCCCTTTCGTAGAGATGTCTGCATTTCCCTGTAAACAAGCGATTAACATGTCTGTACTCTAGTAGAGACTTTGTCTCATACCTCGGGACCAGTAATTTTTTCTTCAAAAAAACTGCACAAAGATGCATGAAGGCTGCAAAAAACTTGCACAAAGGTTGTAGTTAGTTTATGCTAAGATATGCATAAGATCATCTAAAAATCGGCCTTAATATCTGTGTGAAAACTGATGCGAAAGGCTGATTTTGAGGCCACCTAAGGGCTGATTTTGAGTCTGCAATCGACATCACGAAGGCTACGTGAAGCCTGTTGAGCTTTGTAGACCTTGTAGAATTATTTCCTATGTGCGTAATACAAATAAGGTTCAATCAAGGTCTTATCTAGAGGTTCCATGAACCTACGAAACGTCCACGAAATGGGACGGAGTGCGACCATGCGCTTGTAGTCATATGTCATGTACCAAAGTGATGTGATCACTGGCTTACGGAAGTATGTCATGGACTTACTGTTCATGTAATGGATGTAGGAGATAATCGCGGAGCGGTAAGGAGATTCGTCCATGTCTTATGGAGCTCTTCAATGGGCTTAAGATGTAATCGCGAAGTGATAATGAGATTCGTCCATGACTTACGGAGCTCTTCCAGGGACATAAGAGATAATCGTGAAGCGCGAATAACGTGGGGATCGGGCGAATGGTAATATCACGGGGCATAATTCAATAATGACTCATTATTGTTCTAGACATATTTACGCTCTCTTCGAAGGGGTCACATTTCTAAGTAAGACGGGCACGACCAACTCTTATAGAGGTTTTTCATGTGCAGCAGTTCGCGGCAAAGGAAACACCATTTTTCTTGCTAGTTATACCCTAGTACCATGCTAGCCCCCCATTTAAAGACAACTATAGTATCTACATACTACGCCAAGGTATTTCGTAAGATACTGGATATGCGCGAATTAAGCTTTATAGATTCCATGAAATATTATCTCGTAGTAAGCTTTAGGGATCAAGCTTCTCTAATTAAGCTTCCATATTGAAGTTATATTATCCATAAGTTGTGTAGATTTCATCAGACCTTTTATAGTAGAGTCATTATAATTATAACACAAGTTACTAGCTACGAGCATTATGACAATTAATGGTCTAGATATTAACTTAATTGGTTGATATCATGTAAGATGCAATCGCGACTCAGTTTACGCATTATGATATTAGCTACTAGTTATGACTGCTTAGATGTTATGTGGACTTCCCGAAGATGATACAGCCTGTCCGAAGGTAACACGACACGTCTGAAGGTAATACGGCCCGTTCAGAGGTAATACGGTCCGTCCGAAGATAATAAGGTAATACAGTATCTCTAAAGGCAATAAGGCCTACCTGAAGTTAATGCGCCCTCTCCGGAGGTAATACGGCCTGTCTGGAGGTAATATGGTATGTCCGAAGGTAATATGGTCTATCTGAGGTAATATGTTATGTCTGAAGGTAACACGGTCTGTTCGAAGATGATACGGCGTGTCCAAAGGTAATACGGCCCGTTCAGAGGTAAAACGTCTTGTTCGGAGGTTATACGGTCACTCCGGAGGTAATAAGGTATGTCTGGAGGTAACACTGCCTGTTCGGAGATGATACAGCCTGTCCGAAGGTAATACGGCCCGTCCAGAGGTAATACGGCCACTCCGGAGGTAATAAGGTATGTATGAAGGTAATATGGTCTACACAAAGGTGATACGTTCTATCCGAAGGTAATTAGGCCTACTTAAAGGTGATATGGCTCGTCCGAAGCCCTAACGGCGTTAAAAACGCAGCCCAAAGGCGTTAAGCATGTCCCGAAGGTATGAAATGCGTCCCGAAGGGATTAAGTGCGTTCTAAAGGTGTGAAACACGTACCGGATGGATTAAGGGAATTCTGAAGGTATGAAACGCGTACCGAAGGGATTAAGTGCGTTCGGAAGGTATGAAATGCTTCCCGAAGGGATTGGTGCGCTTCGAAGGTATGAAACGCGTCCCGAATGGATTAAGTGTGTTACGAAGTTGTTAGGCTGGATTTGAAGGTATGAAACGCAGCCCGAAGGTATTAAGCGCATTCTGAAGGTATGAAACGCGTCTTGAAGGGATTGGTGCGCTCCGAAAGTATGAAACACGTCCCGAAGGGATTAAGTGCGTTACGAAGGTATGAAACGCGTCCCGAAAAGATTTAGTGTGTTCCGAAGGTGTTAAGCTAGATCCGAAGGTATGAAAGGCGTCCCAAAGGGATTAAGTGCGTTCCGAAGGTATTAAGCTAGATCTGAAGGTATAAAAATGTTTATGTTTCGAATAGTACATGAGAACTTATTCTCATTTCCCATAATAAAAGCTAGGGATACATGTAACAATTAAATAAGACAATACCGTATTATGCCATTTAAGCCGGCCATGTGTAACGTTTGTCACCATGTGATTAATTTTCATAATTATAAAACTTATCGAGTGAGTATACCCTGTTATGCCATTAAACGAGGAGAGTTACATCTGTTTTTTTTTCCTTTTGAAAAATAGTCCGGTAAGGAATAAAACAATGTTTTATATTTTAAAAACACAAATACATTCTTCTCCTTGTTATAAACGGTATTGCGTACATGAAATCACCAAGTTTGACAAATAGTGAAAAGAAGGATGAATTATTCGGGTCTTGGTGGTGATAAATAAATTTCAACGAATTCCGAGCATTCACTTGTGCATGCGATTGCATATTGAAATAGATGAAAACTTACAAACATGAGTCTGATTTGACTCGTTAGTATGTTTATCGGTAGGAACAGGAGCTATGTTGTTGCGTGGTCCCACGGATGGCGCCAATTGTTTTGTACACTTTCCGGTGAGACTTATCGAAGCGATAAGGTTAGGGCGCTCTAATTATGAAGGTATACAACAAAGGTGAGTGTAGGGGGTTATTCTCTTCGTTGATGATTCCCCAAAGGTAGCAAGGCATGACTTGCTTTACGCCACTAACAGAAAAGGGTAGTAAGTGTGCATGACACTAGTGAGTTGAATGTAAAAGAGTTTACACTCTTGTTGGCGATTCCCCTTAGGTAGCAAGTTGAGACTTGCTTTACGCCACGAAGGTACGGAGGTACAACATAGAGAGTTGTATGTATTTAATCAAGTATGACTTGAGAGTATGAGTGATGCATAACATGAGATCCCCCTTTTCAGGTTATGCCTCTCTATTTACAGAGGGAGAGTGACTCCTTTTGATTTCTAGTCAATTCCATATCTTTGTCATCAGCAATTCCAGAAAGATGTTCTGTTGCATCACTCCCCGAGGAAGTCAAAGATGCTCTTTGCAGCAGTTCCCAAAGCTCTGTAGAGATAGCATTGACTTTCCTAAAATGTCTATTATACTTTTGGAAAACAATAATGTTCCTTTCTTTTGACTCAAGTTTGACTGCGGTTATCGAGGCACTAGATTGTTTCGTTGTTGGACTTTGCTTCGTTGTTGGGTTTAGCTTCGTTGCTGGGCTTAGCTTCGTTGCTGGACTTAGCTTCGTAACTAGACTTAGCTTCGTAACTAGACTTAGCTTCGTAAGTGATTGTATACGAAAAGTGGGGTACACTATCAGTTAGATTATTAAATGGGTCTTGTTCATGTATACGATGATTTAACAATTTTCTGAATTTGTATTAAACTAAAGTAAATAAATAAAATGCAAGATTAATGTATACTATAGCTTGAGGTCCAGTATGCGATTACTTAACATTGTAATAAGGATTTATAATATAAAGATTCAACACGTACAAATGTTTACCCGGGTAGGATGTGGAATAATTCAACTGTGGAATAAATCAACGCCTTAAATCATCTATTCGATGACTTACAAATTACAATACCCCACCAGATATCCAAATCTAAATTCCGTAACTTGTAGGACATCTACGTTGAAAAGAATACTTGTATATAATTGCAACAAATAAAAATGCCGTCAAAAAAAAAAAAAACAAAAAACTCATTTGCATTTGACTTCAAGAAAAAATAAAAAAAGTCGTCTCCTGAATTTCAAAGTTTGTTGGCAAGAAAATACAAAAACCACTATTCCTATTTAATATCACATCCTAACATCTAAACTGGGTCTATAAATACAAAAACCACATTGGCTATCAAATCAAATTCAAATTCACAATTTAAAAACACGATGAAATCTCAACTAATACTTTCAGTTTTAACTCTTTGTTTATGTGTAACATTATCAATATCCTTTCATGATCATGTTACACCTAGTTCTCCAGATTTCATAAGTTGCCTTGAATACAAATATAGTAATATCAGTGGCATCTCTCAACTCATTTTCACCCCTAATAATGTATCTTTTCTACCAATTTGGGAAGCTAGACTCAACAACCACAGATTCAACAAATCCTCAACTCCGAAACCGTCGGTCATTGTTACTCCGATCGACGATGCTCAGATCCGAGCAGCACTTTTATGCATCAAGAAATGCGGATACCAGATGAGAATTAGAAGCGGAGGCCATGACTATGAGGGAGTCTCGTCCATTGCCGATGTTCCATTTGTAATACTTGATCTAGCCAGATTGAGGTCTGTAAATGTGAATGTTGCAAAAAGAACCGCATGGGCTCAACCTGGCATTACACTTGGTGAAGTGTACTATGCCATATCTCAAAAGACTAACAAATTGTATTTCCCTGGTGGTTTATGTCCCACGGTGGGTATTGGTGGGTATATTGGTGGTGGTGGCTATGGAAACTTGATGAGGAAATATGGTCTTGCTGCGGATAATGTTGTTGATGTTCGGTTCATGGATGTCAATGGAAAAATTTTAAATAGAAACTCTATGGGCGAAGATCTGTTTTGGGCAATTCGTGGTGGTGGGTCTGCAAGTTTTGGAATCGTTCTTGCATGGAAGCTTAGGTTGGTTCCCGTGCCTGAATTAGTAACTGTATTTTTAGTCAACATAACTTTGGAGCAAGGTGCCACAGAGATTTTCTATAAGTATCAGCACGTTATACCGAATATTGATGAAAATTTGTCCATCAGAGTTCAAATGACTAGCGAAGATATCATCAACACTAACAAGAAAACCGTACGAATGTTATTTTATGGACTTTATCAAGGCTCAATGGACACATTGCTTTCTTTGTTAGATGAAAAGTACCCCGAGCTTAATGTCACACGGGAAATTTGCCAAGAGGTGACCATGATCCAGTCGACCATTTTTTTCCAAGGCTATCTAACTAACACCTCACCGAAAGCTCTTGCTAACCTAACTATCGGCATTACGCTCAATGGACAAAACAAATTAGATTACGTACGCACCCCAATCCCTATAAGTGGCCTCAAAAGTATATGGAGACAGATGTTTAAAAGTATAGGATCATCAGTAATCGTGCAACCTTTTGGGGGGAAAGTGAATGAGTACTCAGAGACAACACTTCCTTTTCCTCATAGAGCTGGAGTGTTGTACCAATTGCACCAAGTGGTTCGGTTTCGTGACCAAATCTCAGACACGACACCAATATCGCTCCAACGTATAAGTTGGTTACGAAACTTCAACAAGTATATAACACCTTATGTGTCGAAGAACCCAAGGGAGGCGTATTATAACTACATTGATTTTGATTTGGGTGTTGGAAGTGCTACTTATGAAGAAGCAAGTGTCTGGGGCAACAGATACTGGAAGAAAGACAACTTTAAGAAGTTAATTCACATCAAAGCTAAAGTTGATCCACACAACTTCTTTAACCACCCACAAAGTATACCGGTTTTCTAGTTTGTCATGTTATATCATCTTTTTATGCTTGTGACTTATAATGTTTTGTTATACATTTGTTATTTCTTATATGGGAATGTATCTAATATTAATGAATGAATAAATAGAAACTGACTTTACTTGTGCGTTCTTATTTTGTGTGATTCCCTAATATGGTTAGATGTGGCGATAAAAACACCGTAATTTTGTGTTCAATGATGCGCTAAAATCGAGTTATAAAATATGAATGGGATTGTACCGAAATAAAGACAAACACATCTAAGCAAGTACACCTAATCGTATAGTTGTGTAGTAAATGGAAATATCCAGGATCTCGTCCTCTGGAAAGTTTTTAAGTTCACTCAAGATTTAAAGCTAGAAATGATTAAGTAATGATAAAAGTAGTAAACAAGTAACAAATTTGTGGGTTGATGTTTAACGATCGACAAATCAATGGTGATAAAACTTAAGTAATAGAACAATATTTTTGGCTTTTTAAATTATTAAAATTAAATTAAGCAACTAAGATTGTGTTGATATAAAATTAAAAGAATATGCTTATCTAGACCTTTTACAATCGAAGTTAGATGGTTTGTAAATAAAGACCGGATTAATTGACTACGCATGTGAATTATTTAATTGGTTCACCAAGAGTTCTCTTGCGTAAACACTCAAACAATATTACTTGATGCAAGTGTGATTATCACCTAAGACCTCGTGGTTAGTAACCAACTAATTCTAAGACTCAATTGTGACCCCATTTTCATAGAAATCAACAATCTTGTCAACGTTCGTTGCACACCATTCACCCCAATATCGTCTAACCGTTTGAACTCAATTTACCCCTTCGATCAAAGTTAGGCAAACAATCAATTAAGACAAACCAATTGTAAATAAATGCATTAAATTAACGAAGTGCCATTCAGTTAAACAAATACACCATTAATGGAATCGAAAAGATTAAACTAAAAAAGAATCTTTCTTTTATTCAAGCGTTAAATTATCGTACGAAGAACAATTAATCAACAAAAGTAAACATCCAACACCTTGGTTATTAGTCTAGACAAGCATACTAAATCTAGCCAACAATCATGTTCATAGACAAAATCAAAGTGGAATTGAAAGAAGAATTCATAGTTTGGAACAAAGAATTAACAAACAAAAGTGATGAATCTTGAGTCTTGATAGGATCGTAGCGTCTTTTAGGAACGATTTGATAGTTCAGAAGATCATGGAGTTCTTCAAAAATCAACCAAAATCACCCTTTGTTGCTCTCAACACGGCCAAGTGAAAGTTATGAAACTAGGGTTCCAAAATAGAGTTAAAAAAACGTTTCTAACATCAGATGCACCGCATCTTATGGATGCTCCGCATTTGTGAACCTCGATACATAATCTGACAGTCTTACTCCTTCAAGATGCTCCACATCAGCCTAAATGCGCCGCAACTTGGCTAATGCGCTCCATATTTCATGAAAAGACAAAAATGAAAGTTGTAGAGCTCTCACTTACGGACGTCTGGGCTTTGGATTCATCTTTTTACTAGTCCGTGAGTGAGTTATGGCCAAAACGGTGCAGGCACGCAGATTTTGCAAAATCACCAACTTTTCACACAACTTCACTATTCTTTGACAATAATACCTGTAATCATTTTCATAACAAAATTAGTATCGAAAGTCCATTAATCGACTTAAATGATATATAAATAGCTCGTTATTTCCATTAAAATGTATATAAAACACATGTACGAATTACGAAATATCATTCAACAACCAAGTATGAAATTTAATGGTAATTAAATAAACACTAAGTTTATTTGTAAGAGAAACGTTTCAGTGTTAGATAATGTGTGTACAAATACGTATTGTAAGTTTCAGTATATATTTTAAGGTGCACCGCAATATCTTCTACTTGGTATACATCGAACAAATATGAGTCTTTTTTTCTAACGGTCAAAATTAATGAAAAAGGAGTTAGAAGCTAGAAAGAAATCTATCCATATGAGCAAAGTTTAAATATAAATCCGCCAATAAATATCCGCAGGATCACAAATTTGAAAAGTTTAAGACGTATAAATATGGATCGAGTGAATCGGGCTAATGGTCACTCAGGCAGTTCAGGTTATGTTTGAGCAAGAACACTAAATTTCTAATGTAAATTTAATCAATGAGTAGACAAGTTTTAATGCAGATGTTGTTATAACACAAAACTTTACCGACTAAATCAACCTTCGTTTAAACCTAAAACCATCCAATTAGAGACAACAATACGTAATTACATGATCATGGTCATAATCAATGATCGGACAAAATCTGTAGCCAAGACAAAATTCATGTTGAGTGCTAGATGGGAATGTTTAAGTACTTCATGGTTTTAATATCCGGTCTGGTTTATCATGGATAACCCCTATTAAGATGATGATCTATGAAAGGGTGATTAAACCTAGTCCACCATCAATGGTCGTTGCGGAAATAATGGCCACTTGGGTGGTTTCGTAGAGTTACAGTCCATAAGAACATACCTGTTACCGTAAAGATATCATCTGGATGCAATAGTAATTCGAGTAATACAAAAACGTGTTGTGTCCAATTAATGAGGTGTTAGGGTTGTATTTATAGTGAAACCCTAACCCTAGATGCCCCTTAATTCGTTCTAGATCCTTCCCGAATAATAACCATAAATAATGGTGTATTATTTAGGAAAGGATTACGTTTTATTTAAGGATAAGATCATGTAAAACTTGTTTAGGTATGCGCCAAGAAATACTGCGTAATGCGCCATCTGTTATTGTTCAGGTTTACTCATGAATGATGTGCGCATAGCATGTGATACGCACAAGCGCCATGCGCAAAGGTAGGCGTATCATTAAGTCCGCCAGTTTAATGTGATGCACACGATTCAGGGCGCATGACATTAAACTCTACAAAATACAACAAAGATATCGCCCATTAACCTAATACAAGACATTTATGGGAAAAATCAATTAAATGAGATTCTCACTTAATTTTGCACTAAATGTTGAGCAGATGCTGTCAATCAAACATCTGCTAATGATGACGTTAATTCGTCATAAATCAACTAATGATGACAGTCTATCAAATCACAACTGCCAAGGTTTGCTAACCTGCACCCCGCTACAGTAATCGGTTAGGTTTTCCTTATCGTAAATCACACATTTTCCTCCCAATCCGTTAAGATGGTGCCACGTGTACAGCTAGCAAAAAAAAAACCTTTCATATAAATTGAAGATACGATTTACTAAAAAGGGTAAAAATTCAAAATGCTCAACTCTCTTGCTCTCCATTTATTCCGATCAAGATTTCTGGCATCTTATATTCAGGTCATTTTAAACTCTTATTTTGTTCATTATTGTTAATCATGGCCTCTTCTGCATCATCCTCAACCGTCTTTCACGTTCACTCCATTGCATCTGCACTTGATTAAGAATCCATCAAGTGTATCATTGATTGGTACCCTCCGATGGTTGGTTGACTATTCACCAACCTTACCATCATCAAATTAACGAGCCCATAAACCACCCCTAACATGATCAGCGTTTATGATCAAACCCTAGAAGTAGGGAACACTCGCAAACCACCGACCCAGTTTTTCATGCAAGTGTTATCCACCTACAACATAGGGTTAGGGCAATTGCATCCTTACTCTGCCTCTCGTGTATTTTTATTCAAGATGTGGTGTAGGGTGAACAATCAGGAGCCTTTCATCAATGTTTTTAAAACATCTTTCTTTATCAAGTGAGTGAACACAATTGGTATTCCTTTTCTGATCGAGTGTCTTTTACATCAGGCATGAAAAAAGGCTTGCAGATTTTCTGAAAGGATTCTTTTTGTTTTGTCAATAGTAAATTCATTCCTCCCTAATTTCAAAACATTCTCCAATGGCATACTGGTTCCAATACTTCTTTAAACAAACCCCCTACAATGACTCCATCAAAAACCAAGCAATTCGATCTCTGTGCTGGTAGGAAGCTTCGTCTACGCACATATCCCAACAAATTACTATATCTTACCAATATTTCATCTTTCTGGCCCTTCGATGGTTATTTTCCGGTCATTGTTCTGAGATCATAGGAAATGGTTCTTTGTTTGTTTAAAGATATTTTCGTTGAATATATTTTTTTGTCTTGCATGCTAACCAGTATTCTATTTATCACATTAACGAAGGTTGAGGACTACATTATTGAAGAAAACTTCAAGGGTTATTCTCTGAAGAAGGTGCCTATTGGCGAGTTTGAGCATGTTAATGATGCAGATGATGTAACGGCTGAAAAGGATGATGTGCCCCTGGTGAAGCGCAGAACGTTTGTGCGCCTTAACCCGCTTTCAAAGAAGAGAAAGAGCACCACCACTCCTGGCACAACATTTAAAGGTATACTTTCATCAAATTTACTCTTTATACTATTATTGTACATGCAGCATCTGTTACTTGTGTATTAATTTAAACTTGTCATATATTTCGCTTGCCAGTTGTGAATCTTGATGAAGAGGTTGCGCCTATGTCAACTTCTCCCCTAGATGTTGTTACTAATGTTGTTCTTCTTATCATTCAGCTAGACCCTGCGCCCCTTGCTGTTGTTGCCCCTAGGGGTGCACCTGTTGGATGCCAGCTTCGTGAGGCCCATTAACATGTAGGGTGTGCCCCCCACCTTTCTATACAGGACCATCATAAGTCACTTTATATTTTTCCAGTTTACATGGGGCAATTCGCCTTATCGCTGCGGGCAAGCGTTGGAAGAATTGCTACCATTAGTGTAGGGCACCGTTACTGAAAAGCCACCCCTTTAATTTTATGTCATTAGTTTAGGTTTTACTTTGGGTACTGGCCTGCGTGCCAATGGAATTTAGTGCATTGTGCAGTTCGTAATTGCTACAATTTAACAATGTTTCATGGTTTGATGTATTTTGAATAACTCTGCTATGCTTTTATCATAATGCATGTATTTCAAAATATTCTTCTACTTTGTTTTATGCAAAACTTAAACATAATTGTATGCCTTTAATGCATTTTACTAATTCCAAGTTTGTTTAAGACTTAGAAATAATTTTGTATGTACACAAGCCAATGTATACTTCGTTTATACTCCAAATTTAATAGTGTTAAGTGTCAACATGTTATTGTGCACATAACATTCGCTTTTTATTTCATTATTAAGTAAAACATTCAGAGTCTTCCAAGTGAACCAACACTTAGGGTTTTGGACAAGCGATCCCAATGCTTGGCGTTTATAGTGATGACTTGCAGTCTTCTAGTCTGTGAGAGTATGTTTGTCTAAACAAACCAATATCGGTTACCCACCCTATAATCTAGCCTTGTAACAAAATAGGCTTTTGCCATACGGGAGTTAGAGATCATCCCAAAGGCAGGTGCACGTAATTGTTTTAATGACGTGCGTCGAAACGTAACCAAGTATTTCTAATCAAACAAACTTATTTATAAAAAATATTGAATAATCATGTGGTGACCACATGATTATTCAATATAACTAATAAAAATAAGTTCCAATTGTTTTACAAAATAAAGCAACATTCTAAAGTAAATTGAAAATGTAAATGCCTTATATGGGGTGGTCAATCCCTTAGTGCTGCAGCCTGATAATTAAATGTAGCATCGTTTTAAGTCGGTTGCATGCCAAGTGTGTGGCACTCGTTCTCTAGTAATTTCTACAAGGATATAAGATCCAGTTGCACTTTCACCAATAACTTCATAGGGACCTTCCCAATTAAGTCTTAGCTTTCCATTATCCTGTGCTTGACTTGCTTCATTGTTTCGCCATACATTTTCTCCAATCTTAAATGACATGGGCTTGACGCGTTTGCATAATACTTGGAAATTTTATGCTTGTTAATTTCTTCTCGTATGGAAGCTACTTCTCTAACCTCCTCTAGTAAATCTAGATTGGTGCGCAAGCCTTCCCCATTACTTGACACATCAAAAGCAGTAATCCGCTGGGTTGAAACTAACAATTCTGCGTGAATCACAGCCTCCGTTCCGTAGACAAGGTTGAATGGTGTTTCTCCTGTGCTCTTCTTATGAGTAGTGAGATGTACCCATAAAACACTTGTGAGCTCATTTACCCATTCATTTCCATACAAACTCAATTACGCTTTAATGCCCGTTACAATATCATGGTTGGTTACTTCACATTGCCCATTAGCCTGAGGATGTGCCACTGAAGTGAATGATTGTTTGATGTTCAGCTCTTGACACCAGGACTTAAAAGGTTCTCCTTCAAACTGGGTACTGTTATCGCTAATGATTTCATTGGGGATACCAAACCTGCACGCAATATCTTCCCAAAAGAAGTTTCGGATGCGCCTACTAGTAATTGTTACCAATAAACTCTCCTATTTGGTCAAGTAATCAATTGCCACCACCACGAATTTTATCCCACCTGAGTAATCAATGATTGTATAAATACTATGAAAGCACGTATCATTCAAAGTATTGTACAAGTAAATTGTTGTCAGCGTACCTGAGCACACAGTAATTTAACCGACAAAGTCGATGGGCTATTTACAGAATGTCCATGCCACTGTGATTGGTATCATTGGATGCCTCAGTGCTCTACTAATAGGTGTGTGTTGCTGACATGATTGACATGTCCTCACCATTTCTGTCGTATCATTGTCGATTGTGGGCCATTAATACACTATGTGCATTAACTTCGCAGCGATAGTCATGTATCCCGAATGTAATGCCCAATATCCCTCATGAACTTCCGTGAGCACCTTTTTAGCTTGATTTAGACCAATACACAATAAGCTATGACCCAAAAAGGACTTTCTATAAAGCGCACCATCTATTAGCGCATACATGGGAGCTTTTATGCGAATCTTTCGCGCTTCTTTCTCATTTGAAGGAAGCACTCTTTCTGTTAAAAATTGCATAAAAGATGTCATCTAGTTTGGACTTTCTTCTTCAATGGGTGCGACCAGGAGTTTTTTATCAACGGATTTTTCTGTACCTCAACCTATACGTTTTTTATGCAGATGATCAAATGCTAAGGCAGCCAGCTTGGCAAGTGCGCCTGCCTTCTTATTATGGCCCCTAGGCACGTGTGTTAACCGAAAGATGTCAAATTCATCAGCCAACCTATGCACCAACTCCAGATAACTTTGCATGGAGGCATCATGTGCTTCGAATAACCCATTCACTTGGTTGGCTACCAGCTGCAAATCAACATACGCATCTAAAGACTTTACTCCTAACTTCTGAGCAATGCGCATTCCTGACAATAGTGCCTCATACTCTGACTCATTGTTTGTTGCAGAAACGTAAACGTGAGTGCGTAAATGTGTTCCTCTCCCTTTGGAATTGTGAGCACCAATCAGGCACCTGTGCCTTCTGGGACGCAGGCACCGTCATTGTACAATTCTCATGCTCTACTTTAAATGGGATATGTTTCTTTGCTTTTCGAGAATCCATCTATTTCAGTTGTTGTTTCAGCACAATAATCTGCCACTATTTGGCCTTTGATTGCCGTGCGTGGAGAGTAGTTAATCTCATGTTCTATCAACTCTATAGCCCATTTAGCCAATCAACAAGAAACCTCAGGCTTGTACATCACCTGTTTTGTTTCTCATAGCACTTTTTCTGTCAATTGTGATTTAATATGCGTATATTGCATCTTACAAGATTTACACAAATAAGATGTTTCTATGATGCGCGCATCGCAACTTGTACCTGTCTTATTGGTTGGTCAGTTAATACCACAATAGGATGCTCCTAAAAATATCTGCTCAACCGACGAGCTATATGCACAAGCGCGTAGACCAGCTTTTCAATAGGTGGGTAATTAACTTCACTTCCACTGAGTTTGTTACTAACAAAGTATAGAGGAATTTGTACATCTGTCCATCAAAAGTTTGACTTTTTCAATGAATTCTTCAGAGTTTGGAAGAATGGCAATGATCGCTCGAAAGCTTTCGATAGGAAGCGTCTTAGCGCAGCCAATGCCAGTCAAACTTTGAACTTATTTCCTTGATTTTAGGGACTGCATCTGTTAACCACCTCAATTTTCTTCAAGTTCGCCCTGATTCCCCTGGGCGTTACTATATTATCCAAGAACTTGCCTTCTTCATCACCAAAACTACACTTTGCTGGATTAATCTTCATATTTATCTTTCTTAAAGAACCAAACATCTCGAGAATGTCATTCAACAGCTGTACTTCAGTGTTACTCTTGATGACCAGTTCATCCACATAGGCTTCAAGATTTATACCAATCTAATCTTTGAAATCCGCGTCAACTACCCTTTGATAGGTTGCACCCGCATTTTTCAATCCAAAAGGCATCTTGATATAACATTAGATAGCCTAATCCATGTGGAATGCGGTTTTATCTTCATCGATCTTTGCCATTTGAATTTAGCGGTACCCCTTGTACGCATCCAAAAAGCACTTGAATCTGAACCCTGAGAGCGATTCAACCTTCCAATCAATTTCCGGCGGTGGGTAATTGTCCTTGGGGCATGCCTTATTAATATCTTTGAAATCGACGCACATGCGCTATGAACCGTCTGCTTGCTTGACCAACACAGGATTTTCTACCCAAGTTTGGTAGTGGACTTCCCTTAGTATGTTAGCATCAACTAACTTATCCACTTCCATCCTTATCCATTCGCTTTTTTTGGGTCCATTGGCCGCTTCGTGTGGTACACAGGGGTTAAGCTTAGATTAGCATTAAGCTTATGTTCTGCCATTTCACACGGAACCCCTGTCATATCCTGTTCACTCCATTTGAAAACATACATATTGGCAATCAATATATCGCGTAACTTGGCCTTAATTTCTTTAGACAAGTTTCCCCCAATTTGGATTCACTTGTCAAGGTGCTTCGGATTAACCAAAATAGAGCAGGTTTTTACATGTTCGTCAATTGTTGGGAGAGGTTCATGCGGAGTTATCGACGCGCATAGTGCTCTTCCTTATTCTGATCTGACAGTAGTGATGTCTTGCTTAGTAGGAAATTTAATAATACCGTGCACTGTCGAAGGTATCGCACCAAACTTCTGCAAGGTTATTCTGCCAAGTAGCGCGTTATAACATGATTAAGAACGCACCACACAAAATTCAACTGGAATGGTTCTGGAGTGAGTTGTATCATTATCATCTGCTAGCTCTAATTCAAGCTCAATATACCCCAACGACCATGTTGATTCACCAGAGAATCCACATAGGACTATAGTTGGAGCGCGTAGCTTAGATTTAATTGTTTCCTGAAGCTGCCTGAAGTAGTGTTCATACATCACATCGACACTACTCCCCGTATCAACATTCTAACTTCTAACATTGTATCCGCAGTCGGTTATGAGACCTTTGATAATAATAGGTGCATGTGAAGGACTAGTCATCTGCATGGGAAGGAAAGATATAAGATCTATCTCCCATTTTTCTAACTGTTCTGCCTTGCACCTTTGGCCAATGTGCCGAGCATGCACCATATATATAGTCTGCACTTTTGTCATTCCCCTTTTTACCACCAGAAGAGGGTTTTTCAGATGCATTGTTTTGTGAATAAGACCCTTGCTTCTTTGGCGGTTTGAGGTGGTTAATCTCCCCATTCATGAGACACTGAATCACTTTTTCTAAGAATTATTTGCATCGATCAATCTCGTGCCCATAATCATCATGGAACTCGCAGAACTTAGACTTGTCTCTCCTGGCATAATCTGACATTTTCCCAGGTGTTGAGAATGTCAAACAAATTAGTTCGGTTATCAGGATTTCTTTAGGTGTCTTAGTTAGTTCACGCATGATTGCAAAGTTCTGATTTTGGAAGTGCCCTTTTCCTTCACCACCACTATCACTTGATTTGCGAAACTTGCTATTACCATATCTTGAGGAGCCAGAACCTTGGTCGAGCTTATCACTTTTGCGCATCGAACTACTGATTGCCTCTGATACGACTCATCATCTCTACCTTCTCTATAGTTAGAGCCTTTTCCACTATTATGCGTGGTGTTTTCTCGCACACGCATATTCTCGTGCACTTCTCTTATTGCCTCTGCGAGTGTATCTGGGACTTTCATGCACAAACATTGCCACAAAGCAATGTGTCTTTCTCTACACAACCCATGTATGAAACCTCATACTTTCTGACTTTCGGGCAATCCTGGCATCTTTGCGACCTCTTTGGTGTACCGATCGATAAATTTCCCCAGAGATTCCTTTGCCCCTGCTCAATATCATGGCATTTAACATGCATTCTTTTTCTAGTGCGCATGTTATGAAAGTTTAACAAGAAGCACGAACGTAGATCACCATAAGAACTGATTATGGGCGCTGTCAATTTACTGAACCATTCTCTAGCAAAACCTTGCAAAAGAGTCTGGAATTCTAAGCACTTGGTTTCATCATCCCAAGACTTTACTCGTACAGTGCCTTCATATCTTTGTAAGAAGTCATCTGGATATGTGGTGTCATCGTACCACCCCGTGGTTAATGGAATAACAGGTAGAGACGAGGGCATGTAGTTAGAAATGTGGGAGCAAACTTATCATTAGCAGGTGCAATTTCCATAAAGGGATTAACCTTGCAACCCATTATGCTTGCAAAGAAGTTATCTAACACTTCATCATTCTTATCAGGAACCCTAAATGCTGAAGCATATTTTTCTGGCGCTGCTTGAACCAAAATTGTAAGTCATTCTGGCTCTTTTTATTATCTTCTTTCGAACAACCAACGGTGCGTCCGGCGGACGGAGTCGAAGTAAAGAAAGAAGAAAGCCTAGGGATAGGCGAAGTATCATGCCGCCTGTGCACATTATCTAGGGGGTTTCAACGCTAGTTGGTTCCCCTACATCAATGTTTTTTTGTGTGCTAGGTATTCACATGCACTTACTGGTGTCATTGCACCTCGGCTATGAACCGTTGACTTAGGCGTAGAATACACTGTTGGGGTCTCTTCATAACCATCACTATCATCCATATAACAACCCTCATTTTTCCACTCTGTAATGACTATAATGCCCCTAGGGTTCCATTGTTGTTTCGTACATTATTATTAGGGTTGTTATACAAACATATTAAATGAAGTAATTAATACTCGTAATTAATGAACTGAACCCTAACCCTGATCATTTAGTGTAAACCCTGACCCTGACCCTAACCCTAATAATAATATTATTATTATTATTATCAAATGTATATATTACGTATTAAAATGTATATAATCTATATTAATGTAAATAAAATATAATTATGAATAAATATATAAAATGATTAAGTAATGGGTTACAAATGTAAATTTTTAATATATATATATATATATACTGAATAATATATAAATATATATATAGCAAATAATATATAAATATATAATAAATTAAGATAATTAAATAAAAGAAAATAACATGCAAAACAATTTTAGATTGTTCCATTTAATAAAAAAATAAAAAGGAAAAAAGCCTAAGTCGGCCGAATAAAAAAAAAGGGGAATTTAAATTGATTTTGTTTTAAAAAGGAATGTGTATTTTTCTTGGAGCCCAAGTATTTTAAATCTATAAATAGGCTTTAACCCACTCATAATTTTCACATCAAATTTTTGGAGCCCTCAAAACCCTAGAAAATTGTGAGTTTATTAAATTATATATTATGCATAATAAATACTAATAAGTAATATAAGATCTAGGAAAAATAATTTTACTGATTAATAATACTATTTAATATTTTATTTAATTAAAATAGTTTTATATATATATTTATATATATATATATATATATATATATATATATATATATATATATATATATATATATACGGTATACGGATATATTTATTACAAAATAGGAAAAAGGCTATTTAAATTATACAAATATTTTTCCAATAAATTATAATATTTAATTTAATTAATTAGGTCAGTACATGTTTTATAAAAATTAAAATTCTGATTATGTGTTATTTAATAATAGAAACAAGGTAAAATTCATAATAAAAATATATACTGCAAATAAAAAAAAATAATTTTTCTGAGTTCATAAACTTTTTCTAGATCTGATAAAATTATAAAAATTAATTTATGGGTCGAATTAATAATTATTATATAATTAAACTCTATTATTATATAAATAGAAGGTAAATAAGGAAATAAATGTAAAAATAGAGAAATACTTTTATAAATATTTTTCTACTGGTTATTAAACTGAAATAAACTTATAAGAATTATAAAAATAATTATTTAGGTTTATTTAGTATTTTATGTAGAATTAAACTTGTTTTGTGATTAAATCAAGAATAAAAACAAATATATATACAAAATTGTAATAAAAATATTTTCTTAAATTTTTCTACTGATTTTTATATTTAACTAAGACTATAAAAATTATGTATATGATTCTTAGGTATTTAATTAATTATTTAGGTATTCATGGATTATATTGGATAAATAAAGTGCTATATTAATTAGTATCTTGTAAATTAAATAACAAATAATATAACACATTTATGTTATATATATTGCATGAGATAGTGATTAGTATTATAAATATTAATTAATCCAAGTCACAAGATATTAATTATAGGTTGAATAATAATGCATATATAATTATAAAACTATTAATAATTATATAATACTAATAGTAACTATATATATAATTAACTTAGTTATATAATAAAAGTTTTTACACCTATAATGTAGTGACCCGAACTTTTCCATGTTTATATATATTAAATGAAATTGATATTTACATGATTAAGTGTTTCCAACATGTTAATCAATCAAACTTGTTAAGACTTGATTAATGGAAATAGGTTTCATATAGACAATTGACCACCTAAGTTGATCGGTGATTCACGAACGTTAAAAGTTGTAAAAACTATATGATGACATATATATGGATATATATATATATATATATATATATATATATATATATATATATATATATATATATATATATATAGTTAACATGATATTATGATAAGTAAGTATCTCATTAGGTAATTTAACAATGAGTTATATACATAAAAATGAGACTATTGAATTAAGAAACTTGAAAACGATATATATAACGATTATCGTTATAACAACGTTTTACTAATTACATATGAATCATTTTAAGATATTGTTACACTATATATAAACATGATAAATGATAAGTAAACATATCATTAGGTATATTAACAATGAACTACATATGTAAGGACAAGACTACTAACTTAATGATTTCGAAACGAGACATATATGTAACAGTTATAGTTGTAACAATATTTAACTATATATATATATATATCATACTAAGATATACTAATATATCATAATATCATGATAATGTAATAATTTAACATCTCTTTAGATATAATAAACAATGGGTTAACAACATTTAACAAGATCGTTAACCTAAAGGTTTCAAAACAACACTTACATGTAATGACTAACGATGACTTAACGACTCAGTTAAAATGCATATACATGTAGTGTTTTAATATGTATTCATACACTTTTTAAAGACTTCAAGACACTTATCAAAGTACTTCTATTTAACAAAAATGCTTACAATTACATCCTCATTCATTTTCATCAACAATTCTACTCGTAGTCATTCAGTATTCGTATCCGTATTATACACAGCTTCTAGACGTACTTACTATGAGTATATACCAATAGGAACTAGCATGAGATTCCACTCTTGATTATGTCATGCATGACTAATCAAATTTAACTTCTACCATGAACTAGTCAACTAACTAGAACTCCTTTTAACCCCACTCACCACTCATCATTCACCACTCATCATTCACCACTCACCAATCAATCCATTTCACTTCCAATTCTCTTTCTAACTCTCTCTCAACACCTACACACACTTATGAACGAATTTTTCCAGTAAACTAATCATCATCTTCATCAAAGATTACTTCAAGAATCAAGCTATAATCATCATAGGAAGAACACTTCAAGAACACTTCAAAAATCCTTTCAAGTTTACTAGTTTACTTCCAAGCTTTCTAATCCATTCCAAGTAATCATCTAAGATCAAGAAACCTTTGTTATTTACAGTAGGTTATCTTTCTTATTTAATTTAATATTCATATTCAAACTTTGATTCAATTTCTATAACTATAAACTATCTTAATTCGAGTAAAAATCTTACTTGAACTTATTTTTGTGTCATGATCATACTTCAAGAACATTCAAGCCATCCAAGATCCTTTGAAGCTAGATCATTTATTGTCACTTCCAGTAGGTTTACCTACTAAAATTGAGGTAGTAATGATATTCATAACATCATTCGATTCATATATATATATAACTACCTTATTCGAAGATTTTAACTTGTAATCACTAGAACATAGTTTAGTATATTCTAAACTTGTTCGCAAACAAAGTTAATCCTTCTAACTTGACTTTTAAAATCAACTAAACACATGTTATATATCTATATGATATGCTAACTTAATGATTTAAAACCTAAAAACACGAAAAACACCGCAAAACCGGATATACGCCGTCGTAGTAACACCGCGGGCTGTTTTGGGTTAGTTAATTAAAAAATATGATAAACTTTGATTTAAAAGTTGTTCTTCTGGGAAAATGATTTTTCTTGTGAACATGAAACTATATCCAAAAATCATGGTTAAACTCAAAGTGGAAGTATGTTTTCCAAAATGGTCATCTAGACGTCGTTCTTTCGACTGAAATGACTACCTTTACAAAAATGACTTGTAATTTGTATTTTTGACAATAAACTTATACTTTTTCTGTTTAGATTCATAAACTTAAGTTCAATATGAAACCATAGAAACTTGAATCACTCAAAACGGATTTAAAACGAAGAAGTTATTGGTAAAACAAGATTGGATAATTTTTCTGGTTGTAGCTACGTAAAAATTGGTAACAAATCTATATTAATCATATCCTAGCTAACTAATATTGTATTATACATGTATTCTAATATATTATGTAATCTTGGGATACCATAGACACGGATACAATGTTTTGACATATCATATCGACCCATCTATGTATATATTTCAGAACAACCATAGACACTCTATATGCAGTAATGTTGGAGTTAGCTATACAGGGTTGAGGTTGATTCCAAAATATTATATATACTTTAAGTTGTGATCTAGCCTAAGGCTTGTATACACGAGGTCATGGATTGATTCGAGATAATATATATTGCTTTATTTTCTGTACATCTAACTGTGGACAACTAGTTGTAGGTTACTAACGAGGACAGCTGACTTAATAAATAGCAAAACGTATTAAAAATGTTGTAAATATATTTTGATAATACTTTGATATATATGTACATATTTGTTATAGGTTCGTGAATCGACGAGTGGCCAAGTCTTACTTCCCGACGAAGTAAAAATCTGTGAAAGTGAGTTATAGTCCCACTTTTAAAATCTAATATTTTTGGGATGAGAATACATGCAGTTTTATAAATGTTTTACAAAATAGACACAAGTACGTGAAACTACATTCTATGGTTGAATTATTAAACCGAATATGACCCTTTTTAGTTTGGTAATCTAAGAATTAGGGAACAGACACCCTAATTAATGCCAATCCTAAAGATAGATCTATTGGGCCCAACGAGCCCCATCCAAAGTACTGGATGCTTTAGTACTTCGAATTCATCATGTTTGAAGGGAGTCCCAGAATGATAGGGGATATTCTATATGCATCTTGTTAAGGTCGGTTACCAGGTGTTCACCATATGAATGTTTATTATCTCTATATATAGGATGTATATTGAAATATGAAATCTTGTGGTCTATTATTACAATTTGATAAATATATAGGTTAAACCTATAACTCACCAACATTTTTGTTGACGTTTAAAGCATGTTTATTCTCAGGTGATTATTAAGAGCTTCCACTGTTGCATGCTAATATATGGACAAGATTTGGTGTCAGCATGCTTGTATTATATTGTTTAAAGCTGCATTCGAGTTTTATTTTGTTGTAAAATATTAATATTGTAAACCAATATGTATTGGTAGTGTGTAAGTGTTATATTTTTAGATTATCATTTCTGAATAATCTAGGTGGTGTCTTTTTAACCTTGTCGATAAAATAAAGGTTACGATTTGTTTTAAAAACGAATGCGGTCTTTGAAAAACGTCTCATATAGAGGTCAAAACCTCGCAACGAAATCAATTAATATGGAACGTTTATAATCGATATGAATGGGACATTTCAGTTGGTATCCGAGCGTTGGTCTTAGAGAACCAGAATTTTTGCATTAGTGTGTCTTACCGAGTTTGTTAGGATGCATTAGTAAGTCTGGACTTCGACCGTGTTTTCTTTAAAAACGATTGCTTAACACTTTTGTTGGAAACTATATATTATTAACATGTAAATATTATGTGATATATTAACCTCTTAATGTGTTTGATATTGTGTGATAGATGTCTACCACTAGTACAAATCCCATTGACTCACCTAATCATAATAATGAAGAGCCGAATATATTTTGGGAAGATTCACTAATTCCCGAAGAAGAACCGGAAGAGGAGGAACCGGAAGAGGAGGAACCGGAAGAAGAGGAACCGGAAGAGGAGGAATCGGAAGAGGAAGAATCGGAAGAAGAAGAGGTTCCGGAGGAAGAAATATTGATACCTACAGTAAATCGATTAAATAAAAGAAAATCCTCAACCAACGGACCAAAGTCAAAAATGGTCAATGGTGTTTCCGCCAAGGAAGCAAAATATTGGGAAGATTACCAATTTTCCGATGAATCGGATCCTGATGAGGATTCTGATGATGTTATAGAAATTACCTCGACCCAATTTAATAAAGCAAAAGAAAATAATAAGGGAAAAGGTATAAAAATAGAGAAAACTGATTCCAACCCCGATGAAACTGAAAGGACCCGTCCTAATCCACCTGGACGAAGTCATCAACATTTGGTCCCATTGCGATGATCGGCTCCAAGTAATGTCCTTATATTGAGCAAATGCACAGCGGAAGACTTAATTCGTACCTGAGAATAAACATGCTTTAAAGTGTCAACCAAAAGGTTGGTGAGTTCATAGGTTTATCATAACAATCATTTCAATATGTTAATAGACCACAAGATTTCATAATCATAAACATAATACACTCGCAAGTGTATGTAAAGCATTCTAAGTGGTTGAGCACTTGGTAACCATACTTAACATTTAATCAACGTCGCATATTCCCTTTATTATGAAATCTCACTACACCGTACCAAGTGTAGTTACCAAAACGAAGTACTGTGCAACCGTTGAATACTGGTCGTCCAGTCCGGTTGGGGTTGTCAGGCCCGATAGATCTATCAACAGGATTCACGTTTACAATACCCATGTAAATAGTAGTTACCAAGCTACAGGGAAATATGCCAGTGGTACAACTCAACGTAGAATATATTTTTAAGTACTTGTGTCTATTTTGTAAACATTTATAAAAGCAGTGCATGTATTCTCAGCCCAAAAATATATATTGCAAAAGCAATTAAAAAGGGAGCAAATGAAACTCACTTTTGCCTTGAAGGTATTTAATTCGACTTGGTCTCCGATAGATATCACGAACCTAACCATATATATAATATATCAACATATTTTCTTTTTAAGTAATCGTTACATATATATATATACTTTTAATACTTTTAATATTTTTCTTAGTCCATAGTTAGCAGTCCGATGTTAGTGGTCCACAATTAGTTGCTTAAATAAAATAAATAAAGACCCCATCGTATTCGTATTGATCAGAATTAATCTCGACCCATGGTACCATGTTGTCAAATGACGTGTTGCGTACATAAAGTACCGTGTTGTCAAATGACGTGTTGCGTACAATCATGAGGTCTTATGATTAATCTTCTCGTGTTGTTTACGGGTGGTCCTGAAATATATAAAATCAAATCATAAGTAATTATATATAAAATATCATATTAATTAGAAAATATATGATTAATTTACTTTTTCTCCAAATATTTTCGTAGCTAAACTAGCTTCGGATACCCAATCTTGTTTTAGTCGTAGTTTCTTCATTACAACTCCGTTTTTGTTGGTTCAACTTGCCATTTCCTTAGTTTGTATTCGAAATATATATAAATACATATATATACACAAACGTATAATTATCGTATGTTATATAGTTCGTGATATCATCGGTCATATTGGATGGTCAAACGTTGTGTAAAACTATTTTCAAAAACACAAGTCTCAACAATTTGGATTGATTATCATGTTGGTATGGTTTAATTTATGTAAATATTAATCTCATAAGTATAATTTGGTCGGAAAATTTCGGGTCATTACAGTACCTACCCGTTAAAGAAATTTCGTCCCCGAAATTTGATAGAGGTTGTTATGGATAACAATAAGAAGGTTTTCATGACAAATATAAGGTGATAATGGAGTTTTATCATCATTGAGTAATGTAGATAAAACGATTCGATTATGCGAAGAATATAAATGAGACTATCGTAAAAGAGTGAGATGAGTAAAATATATTCGTCTTAACCGATGACGTAGTTATGATTGATTTCCGGGATTTAAGGGATTTAAAGAGAATCTTACGTAATAAGATTTGGTTCTTTGGTGATTAAGGAAATCAGGATCTTCTTTGATTATATGCAATAATCTGTTTCGATTGCTCTGTCGGATATTTCACTATAAATTCACCCCTTCGTTTCCTTATTTTCCACGACTCACACCTTCTATTCTTTCTCCCTTGATTCTTATTTTAAAGCATTCATCAATATGCTCCATCCAGTCCTGATTCTTGATATTCTCCTAACTTTTATATCTGTCATTCTTCTTTTTCATCTACCACCAGAAGAATCTATTTACTTCTACTATACTCTTGTGTTTATAGTATTTCTAATTCTCCCGTGTCTCTATATTGCTATCTGCATCGATATACAAGGTTTGTAATTTCGGGGTTATTATCGAAGTTTATATTCTTCATTATTTTTCGGAGCTTCATGCTTTCGTTTTCTCTTCCCGACTTCGAGTCAAGCGAGTAATGGTCCGGAATTCGTAGATATGAAATTCAGAATGAACATAGCTAATGCTCTAAGAAGAAAATGGTAATAGAACGATTTTGATTTGTTAAATTACCAGAATACCCTGGAGAAGACCGAGTCATCCAGAAAAATATTCTCTTGATATGTTTAGAGATTAGATAGAATGTAAGAGTCGTGTAAATGGCACATGATGACGGTACTGTGAATCATCATGCTTCATTAGAAACTCAGCATGACTTACTGTAATATAATGACGTTGATCAAGTGTCATTATATTATACTAATCCATGCTTCAGTTCCCAACACTACTTCAAAACATTCATATTTTAAACTCGAAGGTTTCAGAATTTAGAAACTAACACAGTTTCTTTTATGTTGCAGATATTACGGAGAGATAAATGATCTCAGATAAGAATAGTTGTGAAAATATCTCCAGAAATATGGAGGATATTTATAATAGAACATACGAGAATATCTTAGAATTTCTAATATCAATGGATGATGAATAAGATTTGTCTGTGAAGGTTTAGAATGAGAAATAAGATGTTTGCTAATGATTTCAGCAGGCACAGAATCATTTGGATTCTTTGAAGGCAAACTTATTCTTTGTGATTTGTCCACGACTTTCTTCATAGTTTCACATAATCCGCTTTTCGGTACTAAATTTTCTATTGAGCGTTCCTAACACTCCTTTCTTTATCATCAAACTTTTGGCCATTAAGATAATCTACAACATGCTGCTTCATCAGCATTTTCAAAGTTAACTGATCTGGGTCATCGGTTATCAAACCGAGGTAGTTTCAGGAGAATTGTGTTTTTAGAATGATTAATCGCTGATGGTAATATTGTGGAATATAAAAGGTTCCCCAGTAACAATAAAGAGTACGCATATATATCGCGGTTATAATAAAGTTGTTTCGGATGAAAAGTCGGAGTTGACTTGCTGGAGCTGTGACAAAATTAGCTACTTTGGAAAGGGATTGCAAAATGATCTTCGGTAATAACAATGTCAAAGGAACTAGAACAGATACGTGTCAAACGTTTACTCAGTTTCCGAGGGTTTTTCAGGTGCATAACTATATGCATCAATCTTTTCTTTCGTAGATGAAGTGCGGTTGGTTTATCCTCTCGATTGAGGTGTTTTTAAGATTCATGATAGATTTGAACGCTGATTGTAATCGTCGAGATACAATGAGGTTTAAGATGAAATCAAGTGGCAATCTTGAAGAAATGTTTAATTTCATATGTTATAATCAATATTTTAATTCATTTTAATTGTCCAATATCATTAGTCCACAGTCGATAGTCCACAGTAACAGTCCAATAATTCATATATAGTTTAATATATAATATACGAATTAATTAATACGTGTCGTGACCCGTATACCTCTCAGACTCGATCACAACTCAAACTATATATATTATTGTAGAATCAACCTCAACCCTGTATAGAGAACTCGATCATTACTGCATATAGAGTGTCTATGGTGATTCCAAATAATATATATAGATGCGTCGATATGATATGTCAAAACATTGTATACGTGTCCCGATATTTAAAGTGCGTAAAATAATTACATAAATTAAATGACGATAAATAAAAGTGCGATAATTAAATTGCGATAAATAAACTGCGATAAATAAAATGTAATTAGTTAGCTAGGAACAGTTAGCTGGAACAGTTAGCGTGGATTCTTAACAAAATTTTTCATAGTTAATTTGTTTGTTTCTAACAGATTTTATTTTGTCATATGTTTTCTTCATATGCCACTTGTTGGATTCTGGGAAGTCAAAATCCAAATATGAAATTGAATGAAAATGGTTATTCTGTGGTGAACGGATACGTATATCGGTGGTTGTAAGTAGGATAGTAAATGACTGTTGAATCAGCTTCAACGAATGTACAATGTAACTTATTAAGATGAAATCTAATTATTCCTCGGGTATTACCTACCCGTTAAAAAAAAATTTCACCATTAATATTTTGTACAAAAGAACTTTTAATTACAATCTTTATGAAAACATATATACATATATATTTTCTTCAGATGAAATCATGAATTTAATGAGTTAATATGATATTAATCTCATTTGCTTTTCGGTTTGAGCTAGAATAAGAAATCTTTAAAACTTTTTGAAACCACATATTCTTCGCAGAATATCAATGAAGTTATGGATCAATACTTCATCGTTCATTATTGTTGGTACTCCTTGGTATCTATGGTGCGTATGATGTTGATGTTTGTGGGACAGATTATGATATCGAGACGTGTGATGCGGATGTTGTTTGTTAGTGGTGATGATGGTATTGTTGATGTTATTGATGGTGGTGCTGATTATGCTGTTGGTGCTGCTGCTGGTGTTTGCAACCTTCGCACCATGTTCTCCAAAGCCGTCACGCGAGCGCGAAGTTCGTTAACTTCTGCCCGGAGCGAGCGAATGAACAAGATTTGTAATATGGGATAGTATATAATCATGATGAGATACTCTAGAAATGAGAGAGAAAATGGTGTTTCGAATAGGTTCACCGGTAAGTGCTTCAGGTTCATCGCCAAGAGGGCAAATTGGTGGATGGAATGGATCACCTTCTTCTTGTCTCCAATGATTTAGTATATTATGAACTCATCCCCAATTCATCCAGAATAGATGATGGGAAATTGGTTGATCCATTCCGGTGACGCTGCTTTCGGAGCCCGAATGGAAATCCATATCGGCATAACTGTCGGAATCTGAAGAATTTGAACTAGATGCGGAATCCATCTTGTATAATGGGGAAAATGAATTTTTGGTATGGAATAGATTATAGGAGTTAGATTTGGTACTCTTCAATACATAATTTACATATGTATATATAATACCAAAATCCCGTAAATTACGGAGAATCTTTGAAAAGATATCAGTCAAAGTTCGCAATAACAGATATGCTAAGATAAGAATTCGTCTATACACTATCAACGCAGTAAATGCAGTAAAACGTGTCTAGACTTATGAATGATAAGCAGGTAATTTCCTAAGGATGATAAGCAGATGATTTCCGACTAGAAATGATAAGCAAAACTTTTGACATGTAGACACGGTCGAAGTCCAGACTCATTAATGCATCCTAACAACTACTAGTTAGACACACTAATGCAAGACATGGTTCGCTACGACCACCGCTCTGATACCAACTGAAAGGACCCGTCCTAATCCACCTGGACGAAGTCATCAACATTTGGTCCCATTGCGATGATCGGCTTCAAGTAATGTCCTTATATTGAGTAAATGCACAGCGGAAGACTTAATTCGTACCTGAAAATAAACATGCTTTAAAGTGTCAACCAAAAGGTTGGTGAGTTCATAGGTTTATCATAACAATCATTTCAATATGTTAATAGACCACAAGATTTCATAATCATAAACATAATACACTCGCAAGTGTATGTAAAGCATTCTAAGTGGTTGAGCACTTAGTAACCATACTTAACATTTAATCAACGTCGCATATTCCCTTTATTATGAAATCTCACTACACCGTACCAAGTGTAGTCACCAAAACGAAGTACTGTGCAACCGTTGAATACTGGTCGTCCAGTCCGGTTGGGGTTGTCAGGCCCGATAGATCTATCAACAGGATTCGCGTTTACAATACCCATGTAAATAGTAATTACCAAGCTACAGGAAAATATGCCAGTGGTACAACTCAACGTAGAATATATTTTTAAGTACTTGTGTCTATTTTGTAAACATTTATAAAAGCAGCGCATGTATTCTCAGCCCAAAAATATATATTGCAAAAGCAATTAAAAAGGGAGCAAATGAAACTCACTTTTGCCTTGAAGGTATTTAATTCGACTTGGTCTCCGATAGATATCACGAACCTAACCATATATATAATATATCAACATATTTTCTTTTTAAGTAATCGTTACATATATATATATATACTTTTAATACTTTTAATATTTTTCTTAGTCCATAGTTAGCAGTCCGATGTTAGTGGTCCACAATTAGTTGCTTAAATAAAATAAATAAAGACCCCATCGTATTCGTATTGATCAGAATTAATCTCGACCCATGGTACCATGTTGTCAAATGACGTGTTGCGTACATAAAGTACCGTGTTGTCAAATGACGTGTTGCGTACAATCATGAGGTCTTATGATTAATCTTCTCGTGTTGTTTACGGGTGGTCCTGAAATATATAAAATCAAATCATAAGTAATTATATATAAAATATCATATTAATTAGAAAAGATATGATTAATTTACTTTTTCTCCAAATATTTTCGTAGCTAAACTAGCTTCGGATACCCAATCTTGTTTTAGTCGTAGTTTCTTCATTACAACTCCGTTTTTGTTGGTTCAACTTGCCATTTCCTTAGTTTGTATTCGAAATATATATAAATACATATATATACACAAACGTATAATTATCGTATGTTATATAGTTCGTGATATCATCGGTCATATTGGATGGTCAAACGTTGTGTAAAACTATTTTCAAAAACACAAGTCTCAACAATTTGGATTGATTATCATGTTGGTATGGTTTAATTTATGTAAATATTAATCTCATAAGTATAATTTGGTCGGAAAATTCCGGGTCATTACAGAACTTTATATGTATCGGCAACGTCCGTATTTCCTAAAATGTAACAATAACACGGGAACCTCTAAACCACCAGGTTTTTCTAAACCATTGTGAAAAACGATGGCTCGTATTAGAGGAACCACATATATATCCCTAGAAAATTAGGAAATCGAACCAAGTCCAAAGAAGATGAAACCAGTGATTCGGATTAGAGGGTTGTAATCATGTTGTGTATTATATGTATTATAGTGTGCTTGTACTTTTATGTTCTATGTAAAAATTGCTTGTATTGTTTGTTAATTATCTTTTACGAATCTAATCCTTGTCTATTTTACAGTATAAAAACAAAATGGACGTTAAGGGTAGACAACCGAATATTTTAGAAGACCTACCAGAGGATATGATTAAGGAAATCTTGTCTAGAGTCGGTCAGAATTCATCAGCACATTTAGTTATGGCGAAATTAACTTGTCAAACATTTGAAAGACTTTCCAGAAATGCCTTAGTTTATAAAAGGCTTTCCTTGGATAGGTGGGGTATATCACATTGGGGAGATAGTAAGTTACGCCGTGTTTTCTTTAAAGCGTTAAATTCGAGGAACCCAAATGCAATTTTACGCTACGGGTTAAGAACCTATTTTGACTCAACATATCCCAACATAGGATTTCGTGAGTTAGAAAGAGCTTCTAACATGCAACATAAAGAAGCTTGTTATACTTACGGGTTAGTGATTTTTGCTTCTTACCAAAGTGAGAAAAAGAACATCGGATTACAACTTTTAAATAAAACCTTCCCACAAGTGACGGATTCAGTAGTTGGGGTGATAAACAAGGTTTTTAGATTATTACGGGGCTGTTGGACATTACGAAACCCTCGTCCTTTTGACGACATTACAACATGCTGCCTAGCCAATGGTCACAACGGTTACTTTCCACAAGACCAAGGATGGGAAGTCGTCTTAGTAAAACCCGAATGCATGACTTGTTTCTGGACTTATGAATTACGTGTCTTTACTTTTTTTGCTGAACGACTTGCGTATTAACTAGAATTGCCTTTATAGCTGCCGAGTAGCAAAGTTGTTATGTGCTATATTTCGTCCTATATGTATAATAGTGGTATTGTATGTTTGTAAAATATTATATATAAGTTTGAACGTGAAATATTATTGTAATAAGTTTTTCATATAGAAGCGTAGTAGTTAAATTGTATATTAGCTACTAAGTATGAACTTAACGGGTAGGTACTACCCGAATTAAAATTATAAAATGCTAATACGAAGAAAAAGCTTTTATAAATGAGTTCATACTATGCTACGAAATACTATTGACTACTCTTAAAAATTCTATATGATTAATTTAATTCTTTTGGGCTATTTTTTGAAGGAAATGGCACCGACGACTTGTCAGAATTTGAACATGAGCGAGGAAGACTTCCGTGTTTTCCTTGCAGCAAATATAGCCGCAGTACAGGCTGCGATACAAAATAACAATAACTCTGGATCTAGCAGTGGAACTAATTCTACAAGAAATCGTGTAGGATGCTCCTACAAAGAATTCACAGCCTGCAAACCTTTGGAATTTGATGGAACCGAAGGACCAATTGGATTGAAACGGTGGACTGAGAAGGTTGAATCGGTGTTTGCCATAAGTAAGTGTACTGAAGAGGACAAAGTTAAGTGTGCTACGCATACCTTCACAGGTACTGCGTTAACGTGGTGGAACACCTATCTTGAAGATGTACGACAAAATGCTGCTTATGCACTATGAAATGTCCCGTTTATATTGATTATAAACGTTCCATATTAATTGATTTCGTTGCGAGGTTTTGACCTCTATATGAGACGTTTTTCAAAGACTGCATTCGTTTTTAAAACAAACCATAACCTTTATTTTATCGACAAGGTTAAAAGGACACCACCTAGATTATCAGAAATGATAATCTAAAAATATCACACTTACACACTACCAATACATATTGGTTTACAATTTTAATATGTTACAACAAAGTAAATTTCGAATGCAGTTTTAAACAATATAATACAAGCATGCTGACTCTAAATCTTGTCCATATATTAGCATGCAACAGCGGAAGCTCTTAATAATCACCTGAGAATAAACATGATTTAAACGTCAACAAAAATATTGGTGAGTTATAGGTTTAACCTATATATTTATCAAATCGTAATAATAGACCACAAGATTTCATATTTCAATACACATCCCATACATAGAGATAAAAAATCATTTATATGGTGAACACCTGGTAACCGACATTAACAAGATGCATATAAGAATATCCCCAGCATTCTACGACATCCATCGGACATGATATAAAACTCGAAGTACTAAAGCATCTGGTACTTTGGATGGGGTTTGTTAGGCCCAATAGATCTATCTTTAGGATTCGCGTTAATTAGGCATGCAATAATTCTCAAAATTAGTGATGTTCCCTAATTCTTAGGCTACCAAGCAAAAAGAGGCATATTCGACTTTGATCATTCAACCATAGAAAGTAGTTTCATGTACTTGTGTCTATTTTGTAAATCATTTATAAAGCTGCATGTATTCTCATCCCAAAAATATTAGATTTTAAAAGTGGGACTATGTAATAACCCGTCCTTATCAACCTGGACAAAATCATCAACATCTGGTCCCATTACGATGATCGACTCCAAGTAATGTCCTTAAAATGAGCAAATGCACATCGGAAGACTTAGTACGTACCTGAGAATAAACATGCTTAAAAGTGTCAACCAAAAGGTTGGTGAGTTCATAGGTTTATCATAACAATCATTTCCATTATTTTAATAGACCACAAGATTTCATATTTATAAACATAATACACTCGCAAGTGTATGAAAAAGTCGTTGAGCACTTGGTAACCATACTTAACATTTAAATCACAGCAGCATATTCTTAAATAAACCCTACACCGTACCAAGTGTAGTAACGAAACGAAGTACTGTGCAACCGTTTAAAACTGGTCGTCCAGCCCGGTTGGGGTTGTCAGGCCCGATAGATCTATCAACAGGATTCGCGTTTACGCTCCTCACGTAAATATTAGCTACCAAGTATAAAGAAATATGCCATGGTACAACTCAACGTAGAATATATTTTAAGTACTTGTGTCTATTTCGTAAAACATTTATAAAAGCAGCGCATGTATTCTCAGTCCCAAAAATATATATTGCAAAAACAATTAAAAAGGGAGCAAATGAAACTCACCATACTGTATTTTGTAGTAAAAATACATACGACGTCATTTAACAAGTGTAGGGTTGATCTCGGATTCACAACCTATATTAGTTGCATATATATTAACACATATTCCATTTGATCAACTAAGTTTACTTATGTTTCATAATTTATTACAATTAATATCTTTAAATATAATTATACTTATAATAAATATATGATATATAATTTAATTAAAGTTTTATCAATATAATTGGTAATATATTAGTTTAAAAAAAACTTATTAGTATGTAGTATTAGTTGTTTTGTAATATATTTTTATATAGATAACATTTGTTTGCAAAAAAAAATAATAATTATAATAATACTAAAAATAATAATAGTAATAATAAAAATAATATTAATGATAAAACAATAATAATACTAATAATGATAAATAAAATGATAGTTTTTAATAAAAGTGATAACTTTATTAGTAATGAAAATTTTAATAAAAATGTTATCTTTAATAATAAATGATAATTTTTAATAATAATAATAATAATAATAATAATAATAATAATAATAATAATAATAATAATAATAATAATAATAATAATAATAATAAATAAATAAATAACTACCTCAAAGAAGTATCCCTTTAAAAAAAAATGCTCAAGTCCGGGTTTGAACCTGCAACATCCCGCTAACCCGATAACATCCTTAACCATTATGAGTCTGTTTATCAATTTCCACATATAACTTCACTATCATTAATTCAAACTATCCTTATCATGTAACCTTCTTCATTTCATCGAATATTGTTTTGTCATAGGGTATGATCAAAATTATTATCTATATGTCATCACCTTAACAATCTAACCATCATCATCATATACCATGCCATCACTAAAATCATTATCTTATCTCATCATCATAAAGTTATATAACATTATCATCATTCTCATCATAATACACCATCTCACATATCATATTCATAACAAACTATTTATCAAGGTCACCACTTTTCCATTATCGTATCATTTTAATCACCCATCATTCTTTATTACTATCAAACAACTAGTCATCCATATCATTATCTATATCATATATCTATCATCATCCTGATTCATCTAACGCATCATTATCAACTTAATCATCATGTTTAACATCATTTCTTTGATTAGCACCATAAGTCACAATTATCATTTTATTCTAATCGTCTTCCTCATTAGTTCAAAAATCTTATTCTAATCAAAGTGGTGTTCAATCAATTTAATCATGACAAACAACAGTCTCGATTACCAACTCCACAATCACGGTCCATATTCAAAGCAAACAAGAAAATTTTATGGTTTCTTTTCTTTTCCTGTTAGTCACGATCCCACAGCAACCATCATCATTCATCTTTCGTGAATCATAATCATCATTATTATCGTTGTTTAACTTAAACGTGTAATGAGTCTTGACCCAACAACTCAATAGTTGACCGGCCCACTCGCCTAGCCCAAGAGGGACTCATTCGGCCCAGATTGAAACAGAACATAATGGTCCAACGAGACTTAAAGGATCCCGTTAGAATCTAAGCCGTATGATTAGTAACAAATAGCACTCATATGGAAAATACTATCTTATCTTGCACGTGATTTGGGAAGGGGTCCCATAATCCTCTAGCAACCTAACATTCGGCTTCTTTAATCAACAAAAGGGTTTACTTGTAGGGTACATGTTGGCCACAAAAGGGGAAAAAGAAAGGAACGTGATATAATTTCAAGTGGCTAATTAGAAATAGGAACACAAGTTGCACTAAAGATAATTGAAGTGGGTTATGAATTATAAAAATAAACACGAAAGAACAACCACTTGATTAAGAAGGCGGCTGCAAGAGAAAAAAAAAATATATATATATGAATAAGAACGTCGATTAGGTCAGGCTCCCATCAGACTTGCTAATGTATCCCAACCCGTTTTATTCCAGGATGATATCGACGGCCTGAAGTGAACGTAAACAGGAGGAACAATAGCGATGATTAAGAGGATTGATTGAAACAGAAACTTTTTGGACACGACATGTTTGAAATCAACGATTGAATGACTGTGACATGTTTGGCTATTGATAACCGGAAAACAGAAGGAGATTAGCAGCGAACAACAGTAGTTCTTTTTGAGCAGAAAATGAAACAATATATTGAGAGAGAGAAAAGAGAGAGAGAGAGAGAGAGAGAGAGAGAGAGAGGAAGGTTGCGGTGGTGATTAACAGTGGTGGTCCAACAGTAACTAAGTGCAGTAGTAGGGGTGATTGTTTGTGGTGGTGTTGACGTTTGAATAGAGACAGAAGTCATCGGTTAGTAGTTGTATATTAACGTGATGGTTTGCGAATGAGAAGAAGAAGAAACAGGAGGTCTGGTTCACGATTATAAACAAAAACAAACAGTAGTGGTTTACGGTCGATTAGGGTGGTGTTTCATGGTGTCGAGTGAAGGTATTGAACAGGAACAAAAATGGATAGTGACCGATTAAATTGGCGTGGTGGTGTAAGGTGAAAGGTGGTTGAAGGTAAAAGGTGGTGATCGATTGTTCAAGTTGAGTTGTTCACGATATAACTAGAAGGAGAAACAGAAATAGATATGAAAGGTAGATATGATGAGAGTGATGAGGAGAAGATGTAAATATATATATAAATATATACATATCTTGGGATGTTTTCTCTGACTCCATATTATATCAACATATATATATACACATTACATATAAATGACAATGGAGTGAGTGGAAACCGAATGAAACCATGCATAGAATCAATTAACATCTCAAATGTCAAAAGCTTTCAATTAGCAATAGTGGACAGTTTGTTGTGTTTTGATGAATCTCGACCAAAATAACAGAATTCAAATTATATATTTAGTATTAATAATATAATATTAATTATAATATAATATAAATATATAAACGTGTCAAAAAAAATATTACATCGTATCGAGAATTTGGTTTAAAATTAGCCGAAATTTTCCGGGTCGTGACAGTACCCACCTGTTAAAGAAATTTCGTCCCCGAAATTTGATAGAGATGATCATGGCTAACAGTAAGATTGTTTTCATGATGAATATGAGTTAGAGTTTTATCATTATTGATTTATATAGATAAAATGATTCGATCATGTAAAGCGTACGAGTGAAGCTGTCACAAAAGAGTGAAAAGTTTCGTCTTAACTTTTGACGTAGTCACGGTTGATTTCTGGAATTCAAGGAATTTAAAGAAATTTTATAAACAGAAAGAAAATGTAATCGCACGATTTATTAGTAAACCGTCAGAATTACGGAAGAACATAAATATCAAGGAAAACATTTCCGTGATATGCTTAGAGATTAAGTAGAATGAAAGAGTTATGTAACATGGCACATGATGAAGATATGATTTGTGAACCATCATCACGTTCCATTAGAAATTCAGCATGACTTACTGTAATATAATCAAGTTGGCCGGGCGTCATTATATTATACTAACCCATGCTTCAATTTCCAACACTTCTCTACAATTCATTCATAATTTATACTTAGATTTTACAGAAGTTTTCAATATAATGGAATACAGAAAACACGATGAGGTAGATAATTTCGGACAAGAATATTTATGAAAATAACCTCAGAAATATCGAATATATTTATGATGATATTTTTGGAATTTCTAAGTTCGAAGGTTGATGAAGAAGAGTTTTCCGCAAGATTTTAACATGACTTCGGAGAATGATATTCTCTAAAGATTTCATCAGATCCAGAATTACCTGGATTCATGAATATAGGGTTTAGTCCTTGTATTTATCCTTGGTCTCCTTCATGGTGTGCTCAATCCGATTTTCAGTACCAAATTTTTCTATCGAGCGTTCCTAACACTTCCTTCTTTATCATCAACTTTTGGCCATTAAGACCATTTACAACATGCTGCTTCGTCAGTATTTTCAAAGTTAACAGATCTGGGTCATCGGTTATCAAACCGAGGTGGTTTAAAGAGAATTGTGTTTTTAAATGATTAAACGCTGATGGTAATATGGTGGAATATGAAAAGTTCCCTGGTAACAATAAATGAGCACGCATATATATCGAAGTTATAATAAGGTTGTTTCGAACGAAAAGTCGAAGTTGATTTGCTGGAGCTGTGACAAAATTGGCTAATTTGGAAGGAATTGCAAAGTTATTTTGGGTAATAATAACGCCAAAGGAGCTAGCACAGATATGTGTTAAACGTTTACTCAATTTCCGAGAATTTTTCAGGTGCATAACTATATGCATAAATCTTTTCTTCCGTAGATGAAGTACGGTTGGTTCATCCTCTCGATTGAGGTGTTTTCAAGAATCATGAAAGGTTTGAACATGGATTGGAATTGTCAAGATTCAAATGAGGTTTAAGATGAAATCAAGTGGCAACTTGAAGAAATGTTTAGTTTCATATGTTATAATCAATATTTTAATTCATTTTAATTGTCCAATGTTATTAGTCCACAGTTAACAATCCAATGATTCATATATAGTTTAATATATAATATTCGAATTAATTATTGCGTATCGTGACCCGTATATGTCTCAGACTCGATCACAACTCAAACTATATATATTATTGTAGAATCAACCTCAACCCTGTATAGCTAACTCCCACATTACTGCATATAGAGTGTCTATGGTTATTCCAAATAATATATATAGATGCGTCGATATGATATGTCAAAACCTTGTATACGTGTCCCGATATTTAAAGTGCGTAAAATAAATAACAGAAATTAAATGACTATAAATAAAATTGCGAGAATATAAATTGCGATAATTAAATTGCGGTAAATAAAATGTAACCAGTTAGCTAGGAACAGTTAGAGTGGATTCTTAACAATATTTCAATTAGTTAATTCGTTTGTTTCTAACAAATTTTATTTTGTCCAATGTTTTCTTCATTATGCCACTT
This sequence comes from Rutidosis leptorrhynchoides, assembly GCF_046630445.1. Classification (NCBI taxonomy): domain Eukaryota; kingdom Viridiplantae; phylum Streptophyta; class Magnoliopsida; order Asterales; family Asteraceae; genus Rutidosis; species Rutidosis leptorrhynchoides. Next base: position 302,117,125 of record NC_092339.1, read on the forward strand.
GTTGGATTCTGATAGGTCAAAATCCAAATATGAAATTGAATGAAAATGATTATTATGTAGTGAACGGATACGTATATCGGTGGATGTAAGTAGGATAGTAAATGACTGTTGAATCAGATTGGAAGAATGTACACTGTAACTTATTAATGTGAAATCTAAATATTCCTCGGGTATTACCTACCCGTTAAAATATTTTCACCATTAACAGTTTGTACAAAAGAATTTTTAATTACAATCTTTATGAAAATATACATACATATATATATTTTCTTCAGATGTAATCATGGATTTTATGAGTTAATAAGATATTAAACTCATTTGATTTATCGTTAGAACTAGATTACATAATCTCTAAAACTTTAGAAATTACATAATCGCCATGTCGAGCGAAGATAATCGATGTAGAACGATATGTAGTACGAAGATAGAGTATATAGAACGATACGTAGAACGATGATTAGGCTCGAGGTACAGAATGAGATGTTGAGGCATGTGATGTTGAAACTTGGGTTGTTGGTGGTACTGTTGGTACCGGTAATGTTGCTGAAGCTGGTACGTTTTGCACCATATTTTTTTTTTCAAGACTACAATTCGGGTGCGAAGCTCGTTGACATATTACTTCGAGATGATTGTTGGTAGGAACGAGCGAGTGAATAAGGTATTGAACTTGAGACAGTATATAATCATGGCGAGATATTCGAGAAATGAGGGTGAAAATGGTGTTTCGGACTGGTTCGCCGGTATGTGCTTCAGGTTCTTTGCCAAGAGGTGAATTCGGTTGGTGGAAGGGATCGCCTTCTTCGCGTCTCCATTGGTTAAGTCGACTACGAACCCATCAGATGAATTGGGGATGGCTGATTGATTGATTCATTCTGGTGACGCTGCTTCTGGAGCTGGAGTGAGACTCCATATCGGAATTCGAGGGGGCTTGAACTAGTGATGAGTTCCATTTTGCTCGGTTAGATAAAGAGTTTTTGGTATGAAATGAATTTCGGATATCGGATGATATCCTAATTACATAGAATATCTATATATAGTACAGAAGATCCCGTAGATTACGAAGGGATTTAAAGAAACGTGTCAGATAAAGTCTACGGTAACATATACGCTAAGATATGAATTAGCAGATACGCTAAGATATGAATTTATCTGTACACTATCTATAAAATAAGTGCAGGAAGTCGTGTCTAGACTTAGGAATGATAAGCAGGTAACTTTCCACTAGGAATGATAAACAATTCTTATAACATGCAGCTAAGGTCAAAGTCCAGACTCACTAATGCATCCTAACAACTATCAGTTAGAGACACTAATGCAAGACCTGGTTCGCTAGGACCAACGCTCTGATACCACATGTAACAACCCGTCCTTATCCACCTGGACAAAATCATCAACATCTGGTCCCATTACGATGATCGACTCCAAGTAATGTCCTTAAAATGAGCAAATGCACAGCGGAAGACTTAGTACGTACCTGAGAATAAACATGCTTAAAAGTGTCAACCAAAAGGTTGGTGAGTTCATAGGTTTATCATAACAATCATTTCCATTATTTTAATAGACCACAAGATTTCATATTTATAAACATAATACACTCGCAAGTGTATGAAAAAGTCGTTGAGCACTTGGTAACCATACTTAACATTTAAATCACAGCAGCATATTCTTAAATAAACCCTACACCGTACCAAGTGTAGTAACGAAACGAAGTACTGTGCAACCGTTTAAAACTGGTCGTCCAGCCCGGTTGGGGTTGTCAGGCCCGATAGATCTATCAACAGGATTCGCGTTTACGCTCCTCACGTAAATATTAGCTACCAAGTATAAAGAAATATGCCATGGTACAACTCAACGTAGAATATATTTTAAGTACTTGTGTCTATTTCGTAAAACATTTATAAAAGCAGCGCATGTATTCTCAGTCCCAAAAATATATATTGCAAAAGCAATTAAAAAGGGAGCAAATGAAACTCACCATACTGTATTTTGTAGTAAAAATACATATGACGTCATTTAACAAGTGTAGGGTTGATCTCGGATTCGCAACCTATATTAGTTGCATATATATTAACACATATTCCATTTGATCAACTAAGTTTACTTATGTTTCATAATTTATTACAATTAATATCTTTAAATATAATTATACTTATAATAAATATATGATATATAATTTAATTAAAGTTTTATCAATATAATTGGTAATATATTAGTTTAAAAAAAACTTATTAGTATGTAGTATTAGTTGTTTTGTAATATATTTTTATATAGATAACATTTGTTTGCAAAAAAATAATAATAATTATAATAATACTAAAAATAATAATAGTAATAATAAAAATAATATTAATGATAAAACAATAATAATACTAATAATGATAAATAAAATGATAGTTTTTAATAAAAGTGATAACTTTATTAGTAATGAAAATTTTAATAAAAATGTTATCTTTAATAATAAATGATAATTTTTAATAATAATAATAATAATAATAATAATAATAATAATAATAATAATAATAATAATAATAATAATAATAATAATAATAATAATAATAATAATAATAATAATAATAATAATAATAAATAAATAAATAAATAACTACCTCAAAGAAGTATCCCTTTAAAAAAAATGCTCAAGTCCGGGTTTGAACCTGCAACATCCCGCTAACCCGATAACATCCTTAACCATTATGAGTCTGTTTATCAATTTCCACATATAACTTCACTATCATTAATTCAAACTATCCTTATCATGTAACCTTCTTCATTTCATCGAATATTGTTTTGTCATAGGGTATGATCAAAATTATTATCTATATGTCATCACCTTAACAATCTAACCATCATCATCATATACCATGCCATCACTAAAATCATCATCTTATCTCATCATCATAAAGTTATATAACATTATCATCATTCTCATCATAATACACCATCTCACATATCATATTCATAACAAACTATTTATCAAGGTCACCACTTTTCCATTATCGTATCATTTTAATCACCCATCATTCTTTATTACTATCAAACAACTAGTCATCCATATCATATATCTATCATCATCCTGATTCATCTAACGCATCATTATCAACTTAATCATCATGTTTAACATCATTTCTTTGATTAGCACCATAAGTCACAATTATCATTTTATTCTAATCGTCTTCCTCATTAGTTCAAAAATCTTATTCTAATCAAAGTGGTGTTCAATCAATTTAATCATGACAAACAACAGTCTCGATTACCAACTCCACAATCACGGTCCATATTCAAAGCAAACAAGAAAATTTTATGGTTTCTTTTCTTTTCCTGTTAGTCACGATCCCACAGCAACCATCATCATTCATCTTTCGTGAATCATAATCATCATTATTATCGTTGTTTAACTTAAACGTGTAATGAGTCTTGACCCAACAACTCAATAGTTGACCGGCCCACTCGCCTAGCCCAAGAGGGACTCATTCGGCCCAGATTGAAACAGAACATAATGGTCCAACGAGACTTAAAGGAGCCCGTTAGAATCTAAGCCGTATGATTAGTAACAAATAGCACTCATATGGAAAATACTATCTTATCTTGCACGTGATTTGGGAAGGGGTCCCATAATCCTCTAGCAACCTAACATTCGGCTTCTTTAATCAACAAAAGGGTTTACTTGTGGGGTACATGTTGGCCACAAAAGGGGAAAAAGAAAGGAACGTGATATAATTTCAAGTGGCTAATTAGAAATAGGAACACAAGTTGCACTAAAGATAATTGAAGTGGGTTATGAATTATAAAAATAAACACGAAAGAACAACCACTTGATTAAGAAGGCGGCTGCAAGAGAAAAAAATATATATATATATATGAATAAGAACGTCGATTAGGTCAGGCTCCCATCAGACTTGCTAATGTATCCCAACCCGTTTTATTCCAGGATGATATCGACGGCCTGAAGTGAACGTAAACAGGAGGAACAATAGCGATGATTAAGAGGATTGATTGAAACAGAAACTTTTTGGACACGACATGTTTGAAATCAACGATTGAATGACTGTGACATGTTTGGCTATTGATAACTGGAAAACAGAAGGAGATTAGCAGCGAACAACAGTAGTTCTTTTTGAGCAGAAAATGAAACAATATAGTGAGAGAGAGAAAAGAGGGAGAGAGAGAGAGAGAGAGAGAGAGAGAGAGGAAGGTTGCGGTGGTGATTAAAAGTGGTGGTCCAACAGTAACTAAGTGCAGTAGTAGGGGTGATTGTTTGTGGTGGTGTTGACGTTTGAATAGAGACAGAAGTCATCGGTCAGTAGTAGTATATTAACGTGATGGTTTGCGAATGAGAAGAAGAAGAAACAGGAGGTCTGGTTCACGATTATAAACAAAAACAAACAGTAGTGGTTTACGGTCGATTAGGGTGGTGTTTCATGGTGTCGAGTGAAGGTATTGAACAGGAACAAAAATGGATAGTGACCGATTAAATTGGCGTGGTGGTGTAAGGTGAAAGGTGGTTGAAGGTAAAACGTGGTGATCGATTGTTCAAGTTGAGTTGTTCACGATATAACAAGAAGGAGAAACAGAAATAGATATGAAAGGTAGATATGATGAGAGTGATGAGGAGAAGATGTAAATATATATATAAATATATACATATCTTGGGATGTTTTCTCTGACTCCATATTATATCAACATATATATATACACATTACATATAAATGACAATGGAGTGAGTGGACACCGAATGAAACCATGCATAGAATCAATTAACATCTCAAATGTCAAAAGCTTTCAATTAGCAATAGTGGACAGTTTGTTGTGTTTTGATGAATCTCGACCAAAATAACAGAATTCAAATTATATATTTAGTATTAATAATATAATATTAATTATAATATAATATAAATATATAAACGTGTCAAAAAAAAAATATTACATCGTATCGAGAATTTGGTTTAAAATTAGCCGAAATTTTCCGGGTCGTGACAGACTATAACTCACTTTCACAGATTTTTACTTCGTCGGGAAGTAAGACTTGGCCACTGTTCGATTCACGAACCTATAACAAATATGTACATATATATCAAAGTATGTTCAAAATATATTTACAACACTTTTAATACATTTTGATGTTTTAAGTTTATTAAGTCGGCTTTCCTTGTTAGTAACCTACAACGAGTTGTCCAAAGTTAGATGTACAAAAATAAATTGATATATATATTATCTTGAATCAATCCACGACCCATTGTATACACGTCTCAGGCTAGATCACAACTCAAAGTATATATTTTTTGGAATCGACCTCAACCCTGTATAGCTAACTCCAACATTACTGCATATAGAGTGTCTATGGTTGTTCCAAATAATATATATACATGGGTCGATATGATATGTCAAAACATTTGCATACGTGTCTATGGTATCCCAAGATTACATAATATATTAGAATACATGTATAATACAATATAAGTTAGCTAGGATATGATTTGTATAGAATCGTTACAATATTTCCCATAGCTACAACAATAAAAAAATATCCAATCTTGTTTTACCCATAACTTCTTCGTTTTAAATCCGTTTTGAGTGAATCAAATTGCTATGGTTTCATATTGAACTCTATTTTATGAATCTAAACAGAAAAAGTATAGGTTTATAGTCAGAAATATAAGTTACAAGTCGTTTTTGTAAGAGGTAGTCATTTCAGTCGAAAGAACGACGTCTTGATGACCATTTTGAAAAACATACTTCCACTTTGAGTTTAACCATGATTTTTGGATATAGTTTCATGTTCATAAGAAAAATCATTTTCCCAGAAGAACAACTTTTAAATCAAAGTTTATCATAGTTTTTAATTATCAAACCCAAAACGGCCCGCGGTGTTACTACGACGGCGTATGTCCGGTTTTACGGTGTTTTTCGTGTTTCCAAGTTTTAAATCATTAAGTTAGCATATCATATAGATATAGAACATGTATTTAGTTGATTTTAAAAGTCAAGTTATAAGGATTAATTTTTGTTTGCGAACAAGTTTAGAATTAACTAAACTATGTTCTAGTGATTTCAAGTTTAAACATTCGAATAAGGTAGTTTTATATATATGAATCGAATGATGTTATGAACATCATTACTACCTCAGGTTTTGTGGATAAACCTACTGGAAATGAGAAAAATAGATCTAGCTTCAAAGGATCCTTGGATGGCTTGAAAGTTCTTGAAGCAGAATCATGACACGAAAACAAGTTCAAGTAAGATTTTCACTCGAAATAAAATTGTTATAGTTATAGAAATTGAATCAAAGTTTGAATATGAGTATTACCTTGTATTAGAAAGATATATTACTGTAAATAAGAAAGATTTCTTGAGATTGGATGATCACTTTACAAGATTGGAAGTAAGCTAGCAAACTTGGAAGTATTCTTGATTTTATGAAACTAGAACTTATAGAATTTATGAAGAACACTTAGAACTTGAAGATAGAACTTAAGAGAGATCAATTAGATGAAGAAATTTGAAGAATGAAAGTGTTTGTAGGTGTTTTTGGTCGTTGGTATATGGATTAGATATAAAGGATGTGTAATTTTGTTTACATGTAAATAAGTCATGAATGATTACTAATATTTTTGTAATTTTATGAGATATTTCATACTAGTTGCCAAATGATGGTTCCCACATGTGTTAGGTGACTCACATGGGCTGCTAAGAGCTGATCATTGGAGTGTATATACCAATAGTACATACATCTAAAAGCTGTGTATTGTACAAGTACGAATACGGGTGCATACGAGTAGAATTGTTGATGAAACTGAACGAGGATGTAATTGTAAGCATTTTCGTTAAGTAGAAGTATTTTGATAAGTGTCTTGAAGTCTTTGAAAAGTGTATGAATACATATTAAAACACTATAAAGGTGTCAACGGGCAACTTAATTTAGCACAAAAATCTCTACTCATATAGCTTTTATCCGCACCCGAATCAAATAAAACATAAGAAGATTTATCGTCAATAAGAAACATACCCGTAACAAGCTCCGGGTCTTCCTGTGCTTCTGCCGCATTAATATTGAAAACTCTTCCACAGCCTTGTCCATTAGTATTCCCTTGGTTTGGGCAATTTCTAATAATGTGGCCCGTTTTCCACATTTATAACAAACTACGTCGGCATTACTTGTTTTGACATTATTTGTTTCTTTATTTTTGTTTTTCTTTGGTCCGTAAACCTCACATTTTGCCGCGCCATGACCACTTCTCTTACACTTGGTGCAAACTGTTGTGCAAAACGCATTCGGATGGTACTCTGCACACCTGAAGCATGGTTGTTTCTGTTGTTTATTGTTATTGAGGTTGTTGTTGGGATTGTTATTGTTATTGAAATGGTTATTGTAGTTGTTGTTGTTGTTGGGACGTTTGTTGTAGTTATTATTAGGATTGCGGTTATTGTTGCGATTGTTGCTGCGGTTGTGGTTGTAATTGTTATTGTTGTTGTACTGGTGACTCTTGTCACCGTTTTCCTCCCACTTCCTCTTGAGTTGTTTCATGTTGGCTTCTTCAGCTGCCTGCTCTTTAATTTTCCCCTCAATCTGATTTATGAGCTTAAGAGCCATTCGACTTGCCTTCTGTATGGAAGCGGGCTCGTGTGAACTCACATCTTCTTGAATCCTTACTAGTAACCCTTTTACAAACACGTCGATCTTCTCTTCTTCATCTTCGAATGCTCCCGGACACAATAGGCACAACTCTGTGAATCGTTGTTCATATGTGGAAATGTCGAACCCTTGTGTTCGTAACACTCTAAGCTCTACCTTGAGCTTATTGACTTCATTTCTAGGATGATACTACTCGTTCATCAATTGCTTGAATGCCGACCACGGTAGTGTGTAGTGACCCGAACTTTTCCATGTTTTTATATATTAAATGAAATTGTTATTTACATGATTAAGTGTTTTCAACATGTTAAGCAATCAAACTTGTTAAGACTTGATTAATTGAAATAGGTTTTATATAGACAATTGACCACCCAAGTTGACCGGTGATTCATGAACGTTAAAACTTGTAAAAACTATATGATGACATATATATGGATATATATATAGTTAACATGATTTTATGATAAGTAAGTATCTCCTTAGGTATTTTAACAATGAGTTATATACATAAAAATGAGACTATTGAATTACGAACTTCGAAAACGATATATATATATAACGATTATCATTATATCAACGTCTTACTAAATACATATGGATCATTTTAAGATATTGTTACATTATATAATCATGATAAATGATAAGTAAACATATCATTAAGTATATTAATAATGAACTACATATGTAAAAACAAGACTACTAACTTAATGATTTCGAAACGAGACATATATGTAACGATTATCGTTGTAACAACATTTAACTCTATATATATCATACTAAGATATATTAATATATCATAATATCATGATAATGTAATAATTTAACATCTCTTTAGATATAATAAACAATAGGTTAACAACATTTAACAAGATCGTTAACCTAAAGGTTTCAAAACAACATTTACATGTAACGACTAACGATGACTTAACTTTATATCATACTAAGATATATTAATATATCATAATATCATGATAATGTAATAATTTAACATCTATTTAGATATAATAAACAATGGGTTAACAACATTTAACAAGATCTTTAACCTAAAGGTTTCAAAACTACATTTACATGTAACGACTAACGATGACTTAACTTAAGTCATCGTTAGTCGTTACATGTAAATGTTGTTTTGAAACCTTTAGGTTAACGATCTTGTTAAATGTTGTTAACCCATTGTTTATTATATCTAAAGAGATGTTAAATTATTACATTATCATGATATTATGATATATTAATATTAATATATCTTAGTATGATATGTTACAGTTAAATGTTGTTACAACGATAATCGTTACATATATGTCTCGTTTCAAAATCATTAAGTTAGTAGTCTTGTTTTTACATATGTAGTTCATTGTTAATATACTTAATGATATGTTTACTTATCATTTATCATGATTATATAATGTAACAGTATCTTAAAATGATCCATATATATTTAGTAAGATGTTGATATAACGATAATCGTTATATATATCGTTTTCGAGTTTCATAATTCAATAGTCTCATTTTTATGTATATGACTCATTGTTAAAATACCTAATGAGATACTTACTTATCATAAAATCATGTTAACTATATATATATATATATATATATATATATATATATATATATATATATATATATATATATATATATATATATATATATATATATATATATATATATCCATATATATGTCATCATATAGTTTTTACAAGTTTTAACGTTCGTAAATCACCGGTTAACTTGGGTGGTCAATTGTCTATATACAGTACCTACACGTTAAATAAATTTCGTCCTGAAATTTTAAGCAGTTGGAGGTGTTGTAGTATCTTCTAGAAATAAGTGCGGGTATTTCTTCTTCATCTGATCTTCTCATTCCCAGGTGAACTCGGGTCCTCTATGAGCATTCCATCAAACCTTAACAATTGGTATTTTGTTTTGCTTAAGTCTTTTAACCTCACGATCGATTATTTCGACGGGTTCTTCGACGAATTGAAGTTTTTCGTTGATTTGGATTTCGTCTATCGGAATAGTAAGATCTTCTTTAGCAAAACATTTCTTCAAATTTGAGACGTGGAAAGTGTTATGTACAGCCGCGAGTTGTTGTGGTAATTCAAGTCAGTAAGCTACTGGTCCGACACGATCAATAATCTTGAATGGTCCTATATACCTTGGATTTAATTTTCCTCATTTACCAAATCGAACAACGCCTTTCCAAGGTGCAACCTTAAGCATGACCATCTCTCCAATTTCAAATTCTATATCTTTTCTTTTAATGCCGGCGTAGCTCTTTCGTCGACTTTGGGTGGTTTTCAACCGTTGTTGAATTTGGATGATCTTCTCGGTAGTTTCTTGTATTATCTCCGAACCCGTAATCTGTCTATCCCCCACTTCACTCCAACAAATCAGAGACCTGCACTTTCTACCATAAAGTGCTTCAAACGGCGCCATCTCAATGCTTGAATGGTAGCTGTTGTTGTAGGAAAATTCTGCTAACGGTAGATGTCGATCCCAACTGTTTTCGAAATCAATAACCCATGCTCGTAGCATGTCTTCAAGCATTTATATCGTCCTTTCACTCTGCCCATCAGTTTGTGGATGATAGGCAGTACTCATGTCTAGACGAGTTCCTAATGCTTGCTGTAATGTCTGCCAGAATCTTGAAATAAATCTTCCATTCCTATCAGAGATAATAGAGAATGGTATTCCATGTCTGGAGACGACTTCCTTCAAATACAATCGTGTTAACTTCTCCATCTTGTCATCTTCTCTTATTGGTAAGAAGTGTGCTGATTTGGTGAGACGATCAACTATTACCCAAATAGTATCAAAACCACTGGCAGTCCTTGGCAATTTAGTGATGAAATCCATGGTAATGTTTTCCTATTTCCATTTCAGGATTTTGGGTTGTTGAAGTAGACCTGATAGTTTCTGATGCTCCGCTTTGACCTTAGAACACGTCAAACATTCTTCTACGTATTTAGAAACATCGGCTTTCATACCCGACCACCAAAAATGTTTCTTGAGATCCTTGTACATCTTCCCCGTTCCAGGGTGTATTGAGTATCTGGTTTTATGAGCTTCTCTAAGTACCATTTCTCTCATCTCTCCAAATTTTGGTACCTAAATTCTTTCAGCCCTATACCGGGTTCCGTCTTCTCGAATATCAAGATGCTTCTCTGATCCTTTGGGTATTTCATCCTTTAAATTTCCCTCTTTTAAAACTCCTTGTTGCGCCTCCTTTATTTGAGTAGTAAGGTTATTGTGAATCATTATATTCATAGCTTTTACTCGAATGGATTCTTTGTCCTTTCTGCTCAAGGCGTTGGCTACCACATTTGCCTTCCCCGGGTGGTAACAAATCTCAAAGTCGTAATCATTCAACAATTCAATCCACCTGCGCTGTCTCATGTTTAGTTGTTTCTGCTTAAATATGTGTTGAAGACTTTTGTGGTCGGTATATATAATACTTTTGACCCCATATAGGTAGTGCCTCCAAGTCTTTAATGCAAAACCAACCGCGCCTAATTCCAAATCATGTGTCGTATAATTCTGCTCGTGAATCTTCAATTGTCTAGACGTATAAGCAATTACCTTCGTTCGTTGCATTAATACACAACCGAGACCTTGCTTTGAGGCGTCACAATATATCACAAAATCATCATTCCCTTCAGGTAATGACAATATAGGTGCTGTAGTTAACTTTTTCTTCAATGATTGAAACGCCTTTTCTTGTTCATCCTTCCATTCAAATTTCCTCCCTTTATGCGTTAATGCAGTCAAGGGTTTTGCTATTCTGGAAAAATGTTGGATGAACCTTCTGTAGTAACCAGTTAGTCCTAAAAATTGGCGTATATGCTTCCGAGTTTTTGGGGTTTCCCACTTTTCAACAGTTTCAATCTTTGCTGGATCCACCTGAATACCTTCTTTGTTCACTATGTGACCGAGGAATTGAACTTCTTCCAACCAAAATGCACACTTTGAAAACTTAGCATACAGTTTTTCTTTCCACAGCAACTCTAGTACTTTTCTCAAATGTTCTTCGTGCTCTTTATCATTTTTCAAGTAAATAAGTATGTCATCGATGAAAACAATGACAAACTTGTCAAGGTATGGTCCACATACTCGGTTCATGAGGTCCATGAACACAGCTAGTGTATTAGTCAACCCAAACGGCATAATCATAAACTCATAATGACCGTAACGCGTCCTAAAAGCGGTCTTTGGAATATCATCCTCCTTCACCCGCATTTGATGATACCCAGAACGTAAATCAATCTTCGAATAAACCGACAAGCCTTGTAGTTGATCAAATAAGTCGTCAATTCTCGGTAGTGGGTAGCGGTTCTTGATGGTAAGTTTGTTCAACTCTCGGTAGTTGATACATAACCTAAATGTACCATCCTTCTTCTTGACAAACAAAACAGGAGCTCCCCACGGTGATGTGCTTGGTCGAATGAAACCACGCTCTAAAAGTTCTTGTAATTGGCTCTGAAGTTCCTTCATTTCGCCAGGTGCGAGTCTGTATGGAGCACGAGCTATTGGTGCAGCTTCCGGTACAAGGTCTATTTGAAATTCAATGGATCGGTGTGGAGGCAGTCCCGGTAATTCTTTCGGAAATACATCGGGAAATTATTTTGCGACGAAAACATCATTGATGTTCTTTTCTTCGGAATTGACTTTCTCGACGTGTGCTAGCACAGCATAGCAACCTTTTCTTATTAGTTTTTGTGCCTTCAGGTTACTAATAAGATTTAACTTCGCGTTGCTCTTTTCTCCGTACACCATTAAGGGTTTTCCTTTTTTTCGTATAATGCGAATTTCATTTTTGTAATAAACGATCTCTGCTTTCACTTCTTTCAACCAGTCCATACCGATTATCACATCAAAACTCCCTAACTCTACTGGTATCAAGTTAATCTTAAATGTTTCGATAACCAGTTTAATTTCTCGATTCCGACATATATTATCTGCTGTGATTAATTTACCATTTGCTAATTCGAGTAAAAATTTATTATCCAAGGGCGTCGGTGAGCAACTTAGTTTAGCACAAAAATCTCTACTCATATAGCTTCTATCCGCACCTGAATCAAATAAAACATAAGCAGATTTATTGTCAATGAGAAACGTACCCGTAACAAGCTCCGGGTCTTCCTACGCTTCTGCCGTATTAATATTGAAAACTCTTCCGCGGACCTTCCCATTAGTATTCCCCTGATTTGGGCAGTTTTTAATAATGTGGCCCGGTTTTCCACATTTATAACAGACTACGTTGGCAGTACTTGCTCTGACACTACTTGTTCCGACATTACTCGTTCCGGCATTATTTTTTCTTTTAGTTCTGTTATACATTGGTCCGTAGACCTCACACTTTGTCGCGCTATGACCATTTCTTTTACACCTGTTGCAAAATGTTGTGCAGAACCCCGAGTGATTCTCTTCACACCTTTGGCATTGCTGTTTCTGATTATTGTTGTTGTTGCGGTTGTTATTGTTGTTGGGATGATTATTGTAATTGTTGTTGGGATGTTTGTTGAAGTTGTTGTTGCGATTGATGTTGCGGTTATTGGGATAGTTATTGCGATTGTGGTTATGATTGTTGTTGTTGTATTGATGACTCTTGTCATTGTTTTCCTCCCACTTTCTCTTGACTTGTTTCATGTTAGCCTCTTCGGTTGTCTGTTCCTTAATCCTTCCTTCGATCTGGTTTACTAATTTGTGAGCCATTCGACTTGCCTTTTGTATGGAGGCGGGCTCGTGTAAACTCACATCTTCTTGAATTCTTTCTGGTAACCCTTTTACAAATGCGTCGATCTTCTCTTCTTCGTCTTTGAATGTTCTGGGACACAATAGGCACAATTCTGTGAATCTTCGTTCGTACGTGACGATATCAAAACCTTGCGTTCGTAATCCTCTAAGCTCTACCTTGAGCTTATTGACCTCATTTCTGGGACGATACTGCTCGTTCATCAATTGCTTGAATGCTGACCATGGTAGTGCGTAAGCAGCATCTTGTCCTACCTGCTCGAGATAGGTATTCCACCATGTTAACACCGTACCTGTGAACGTATGCATAGCGTACTTAACTTTGTCCTCTTCAGTACACTTACTTATGGCAAACACCGATTCGACCTTCTCGGTCCACCGTTTCAATCCAATTGGTCCTTCGGTTCCATAAAATTCCAAAGGTTTGCAGGCAGTGAATTCTTTGTAGGAGCATCCTACATGATTTCTTGTGGAATTAGTTCCACTGCTAGATCCAGAGTTATTGTTATTTTGAATCGCAGCCTGTACTGCGGCTATATTTGCTGCAAGGAAAACACGGAAGTCTTCCTCACTCATGTTCAAGTTCTGACGAGTTGCCGGTGCCATTTTCTTCAAAAATAGCCAAAAGAATTGAGTTAATCATATAGAATTTAAGAGTAGTCAATAGTATTTCGTAGCATTATATGAACTTATTTATAAAAGCTTTTTCTTCATATTAGCATTTTATAGTTTTAATTCGGATAGTACTTACTCGTTAAGTTCATACTTACTAGCTACTATATAACTCAACTACTATGCTTCTATGTGAAAAACTTATTACAATAAAATTTCACGTTCAAATTTTATACAAAAATATTACAAATTACAATACCGCCATTATACATATAGGATGAAATATAACACATAATAACATTGCTACTCGGCAGCTATAAAGTCAATTCTAGTTAATACGCAAGTTGTTCAGCAAAAGAAATAAAGACACGTAATTCATAAGTCCAGAAACAAGTCATGCATTCTGGTTTTACTAAGACGACTTCCCATCCTTGATTTTGTGGAAAGTAATCGTTATGACCATTGGCTAGGCAGCATGTTGTAATGTCTTCAAAAGGACGAGGGTTTCGTAATGCCCAACAGCCCCGTAACAATCTAAAAACCTTGTTTCTCATCTCAACTACCGAGTCCATCACTTGTGGGAACGTTTTATTTAAAAGTTGCAACCCAATGTTCTTTATCTCAATTTCATGAGAAGCGAACATTATTAACCCGTAAGCATAACATGCTTCTTTATGTTGCATGTTAGAAGCTCTTTCTAACTCACGAAATCTTATGTTGGGATATGTTGAGTCAAAATAGGTTCTTAACCCGTAGCGTAAAATTGCATTTGGGTTCCCCGCATTTAACGCTTTAAAGAAAACACAGCGTAACTTACGGTCTCCCCAATGTGATATACCCCACCTATCAAAGGAAAGCCTTTTATAAACTAAGGCATTTCTGGAAAGTCTTTCAAATATTTGACAAGTTAATTTCGCCATAACTAAATGTGCTGATGAATTCTGACCGACTCTAGACAAGATTTCCTCAATCATATCCTCTGGTAGGTCTTCTAAAATATTCAGTTGTCTATCCTTAACGTCCATTTTGTTTTTATACTGTAAAATAGACAAGGATTAGATTCGTAAAAGATAATTAACAAACAATACAAGCAATTTTTACATAGAACATAAAAGGACAAGCACACTACAATACATATAATACACAACATGATTACAACCATCTAATCTGAATCACTGGTTTCTTCTTCTTCGGACTTGGTTCGTTTTCCTAATTTTATAGGGATATATGATGTTCCTCTGATACGAGCCGTTGTTTTCCACAATGGTTTAGAAAAACTGGTGGTTTAGAGGTTCCGGGGTTATTGTTACAATTTAGGAAATACGAACGTTGCCGATACATATAAAGTTCATCGGGGTTGGAATCAGGTTTCTCTATTTTTATACCTTTTCCCTTATTATTTTCTTTTGCTTTATTAAATTGGGTAGAGGTAATTTCTATAACATCATCGGAATCCTCATCGGGATCCGATTCATCGGAAAATTGGTAATCTTCCCAATATTTTGCTTCCTCGGCGGAAACACCATTGACCATTATTGACTTTGGTCCGTTGGTTGAGGATTTTATTTTATTTAATCGATTTACAGTAGGTATCAACATTTCTTCCTCCGAAACCTCGTCTTCTTCCGGTTCCTCCTCTTCAGGAATTTGTGAATCTTCCCAAAGTATATTCGACTCTTCATTATTATTAGGTGAGTCGATGGGATTTGTACTAGTGGTAGACATCTATCACACAATATAAAACACATTAAGAGGTTAATATATCACATAATATTTACATGTTAATAATATATTGTTTCCAATAAAAGTGTTAAGCAATCGTTTTTAAAGAAAACACGGTCGAAGTCCAGACTCACTAATGTATCCTAACAAACTCGATATGACACACTAATGCAAATTTCTGGTTCTCTAAGACCAACGCTCGGATACCAACTGAAATGTCCCGTTCATATTGATTATAAACATTCCATATTAATTGATTTCGTTGCGAGATTTTGACCTCTATATGAGACGTTTTTCAAAGACTGCATTCGTTTTTAAAACAAACCATAACCTTTATTTTATCGACAAGTTTAAAAGGACACCACCAAGATTATCAGAAATGATAATCTAAAAATATCACACTTACACACTACCAATACATATTGGTTTACAATTTTAATATGTTACAACAAAGTAAATTTCGAATGCAGATTTAAACAATATAATACAAGTATGCTGACTCCAAATCTTGTCCATATATTAGCATGCAACAGCGGAAGCTCTTAATAATCACCTGAGAATAAACATGCTTTAAACGTCAACAAAAATTTTGGTGAGTTATTGGTTTAACCTATATATTTATCAAATCGTAATAATAGACCACAAGATTTCATATTTCAATACACATCCCATACATAGAGATAAAAAATCATTCATATGGTGAACACCTGGTAACCGACATTAATAAGATGCATATAAGAATATACCCATCATTCCGGGACATCCATTGGACATGATATAAAACTCGAAGTACTAAAGCATCCGGTACTTTAGATGGGGTTTGTTAGGCCTAATAGATCTATCTTTCGGATTCGCGTCAATTAGGCGTGCACTAATTCTCAAAATTAGTGATGTTTCCTAATTCTTAGGCTACCAAGCAAAAAGGGACATATTCGGCTTTGATCATTCAACCATAGAAAGTAGTTTCATGTACTTATGTCTATTTTGTAAAACATTTATAAAGCTGCATGTATTCTCATCCCAAAAATATTAGATTTTAAAAGTGGGACTATAACTCACTTTCACAGATTTTTACTTTAGTCGGGAAATAAGACTTGGCCACTGGTCGATTCACGAACCTATAACAAATATGTACATATATATCAAAGTATGTTCAAAATATATCTACAACACTTTTAATACATTTTGATGTTTTAAGTTTATTAAGTCAGCTGTCCTTGTTAATAACCTACAACTAGTTGTCCAAAGTTAGATGTACATAAATAAATTGATATTTATTATCTTGAATCAATCCACGACCTATTGTATACACGTCTTAGGCTATATCACAACTCAAAGTATATATATTTTTGGAACCAACCTCAACCCTGTATAGCTAACTCCAACATTACTGCATATAGAGTGTCTATGGTTGTTCCAAATAATATATATACATGGGTCGATATGATATGTCAAAACATTTGCATACGTGTCTATGGTATCCTAAGATTACATAATATATTAGAATATATGTATAATACAATATAAGTTAGCTAGAATATGATTTGTATAGAATCGTTACAATATTTCCCGTAGCTACAACAATCAAAAAAACATCCAATCTTGTTTTACCCATAACTTTTTTGTTTTAAATCCATTTTGAGTGAATCAAATTGTTATGGTTTCATATTGAACTATATTTTATGAATATAAATAGAAAAAGTATAGTTTTATAGTCGGAAATATAAGTTACAAGTTATTTTTGTAAGAGGTAGTCATTTCAGTCGAAAGAACGACGTCTTGATGACCATTTTGAAAAACATACTTCCACTTTGAGTTTAACCATGATTTTTGGATATAGTTTCATGTTCATAAGAAAAATCATTTTCCCAGAAGAACAACTTTTAAATCAAAGTTTATCATAGTTTTTAATTATCAAACCCAAAACAACCCGCGGTGTTACTACGACGGCGTATGTCCGGTTTTACGGTGTTTTTCGTGTTTCCAAGTTTTAAATCATTAAGTTAGCATATCATATAGATATATAACATGTATTTAGTTGATTTTAAAAGTCAAGTTAGACGGATTAACTTTTGTTTGCGAACAAGTTTAGAATTAACTAAACTATGTTCTAGTGATTTCAAGTTTAAACATTCGAATAAGGTAGTTTTATATATATGAATTGAATGATGTTATGAACATCATTACTACCTCAGGTTTTGTGGATAAACCTACTGGAAATGAGAAAAATAGATCTAGCTTCAAAGGATCCTTGGATGGCTTGAAAGTTCTTGAAGCAGAATCATGACACGAAAACAAGTTCAAGTAAGATTTCCACTCGAAATAAGATTGTTATAGTTATAGAAATTGAATCAAAGTTTGAATATGAGTATTACCTTGTATTATAAAGATATATTACTGTAAATAAGAAAGATTTCTTGAGGTTGGATGATCAATTTACAAGATTGAAAGTACGCTAGCAAACTTGGAAGTATTCTTGATTTTATGAAACTAGAACTTATAGAATTTATGAAGAACACTTAGAACTTGAAGATAGAACTTGAGAGAGATCAATTAGATGAAGAAAATTGAAGAATGAAAGTGTTTGTAGGTGTTTTTGGTCGTTGGTATATGGATTAGATATAAAGGATGTGTAATTTTGTTTACATGTAAATAAGTCATGAATGATTACTAATATTTTTGTAATTTTATGAGATATTTTATGCTAGTTGCCAAATGATGGTTCCCACATGTGTTAGGTGACTCACATGGGCTGCTAAGAGCTGATCATTGGAGTGTATATACCAATAGTACATACATCTAAAAGCTGTATATTGTACGAGTACGAATACGGGTGCATACGAGTAGAATTATTGATGAAACTAAACGAGGATGTAATTGTAAGCATTTTTGTTAAGTAAAAGTATTTTGATAAGTGTCTTGAAGTCTTTCAAAAGTGTATGAATACATATTAAAACACTACATGTATATACATTTTAACTGAGTCGTTAAGTCATCGTTAGTCGTTACATGTAAATGCTGTTTTGAAACCTTTAGGTTAACGATCTTGTTAAATGTTGTTAACCCATTGTTTATTATATCTAAAGAGATGTTAAATTGTTACATTATCATAATATTATGATATATTAATATATCTTAGTATGATATATATACAGTTAAATGTTGTTACAACGATAATCGTTACATATATGTCTCGTTTCGAAATCATTAAGTTAGTAGTCTTGTTTTTACATATGTAGTTCATTGTTAATATACTTAATGATATGTTTAATTATCATTTATCATGATTATATAATGTAACAATATCTTAAAATGATCCATATGTATTTAGTAAGACGTTGATATAACGATAATCATTATATATATCGTTTTCGAGGTTCGTAATTCAATAGTCTCATTTTTATGTATATAACTCATTGTTAAAATACCTAATGAGATACTTACTTATCATAAAATCATGTTAACTATATATATATATATATATATCCATATATATGTCATCATATAGTTTTTACAAGTTTTAACGTTTGTGAATCACCGGTCAACTTGGGTGGTCAATTGTCTATATAAGTTTGATTGCTTAACATGTTGAAAACACTTAATCATGTAAATAACAATTTCATTTAATATATAAAAACATGGAAAAGTTCGGGGCACTACACACTACCGTGGTCGGCATTCAATAAATTGATGAACGAGCAGTATTGTCCTAGAAACGAAGTCAATAAGCTCAAGGTAGAGCTTAGAGTGTTACGAACACAAGGGTTCGACATTACCACATATGAACGACGATTCACAGAGTTGTGCCTATTGTGTCCGAGAGCATTCGAAGATGAAGAAGAGAAGATCGACGCGTTTGTAAAAGGGTTACCAGTAAGGATTCAAGAAGATGTGAGTTCACATGAGCCCACTTCCATACAGAAGGCAAGTCGAATGGCTCATAAGCTCATAATTCAGATTGAGGGGAAAATTAAAGAGCAGGCGGCCGAAGAAGCCAACACGAAACAACTCAAGAGGAAGTGGGAGGAAAACGGTGACAAGAGTCACCAGTACAACAATAATAACAATTACAACCACAACCGCAACAACAATCCTAACAATAACTGCAATCCTAACAATAACTACAACAAACATCCAACAACAACAACAACTACAACAACCGTTTCAACAACAAATACAATCCCAACAACAACCTCAATAACAACAAACAACAGAAACAACCATGCTTCAGGTGTGCAGAGTACCATCAGAATGCGTTTTGCACAACAGTTTGCACCAAGTGTAAGAGAAGTGGTCATGGCGCGGCAAAATGTGAGGTTTACGGACAAAAGAACAACAAAAAAAAGAAACAAGTAATGTCGAAACAAGTAATGCCGACGTAGTTTGTTATAAATGTGGAAAACCGGGCCACATTATTAGAAATTGCCCAAACCAAGAGAATACTAATGGACAAGGCCGCGGAAGAGTTTTCAATATTAATGCGGCAGAAGCACAGGAAGACCCGGAGCTTGTTACGGGTATGTTTCTTATTGATGATAAATCTTCTTATGTTTTATTTGATTCGGGTGCGAATAGAAGCTATATGAGTAGAGATTTTTGTGGTAAATTAAGTTTCCCATTGACGCCTTTGGATAGTAAATTTTTACTCGAATTAGCAAACGGTAAATTAATTTCAGCAGATAATATATGTCGGGATAGAGAAATTAAACTGGGGGATGAAACGTTTAAAATTGATTTAATACCAGTCGAGTTAGGGAGTTTTGATGTAATAATTGGCATGGACTGGTTGAAAAAGGTGAGAGTAGAGGTCGTTTGTTAGAAAAATGTGATTCGCATTGTGCGTGAAAAAGGAAAACCTTTAATGGTGTACGAAGAAAAGAGCAACGCGAAATTAAATCTTATTAGTAGTTTGAAGGTGCAAAAACTAATAAGAAAAGGTTGTTACATCATTCTAGCACACATCGAGGAAGTTAAACCTGAAGAAAAGAACATCAGTGATGTTCCCGTCGCAAAAGAATTTCCCGATGTATTTCCGAAAGAATTACCGGGATTACCCCCACATCGATCCGTTGAATTTCAAATAGACCTTGTACCAGGAGCTGCACCAATAGCTTGTGCTCTATACAGACTCGCACCCAGCGAAATGAAAGAATTACAAAGTCAGTTACAGGAACTTTTAGAGCGTGGTTTTATTCGACCAAGCACATCACCGTGGGGAGCTCCTATTTTGTTTGTCAAGAAGAAGGATGGTACATTTAGGTTGTGTATCGACTACCGAGAGTTGAACAAACTTACCATCAAGAACCGCTACCCACTACCGAGAATCGACGACTTATTTGATCAACTACAAGGCTCGTCAGTTTATTCGAAGATTGATTTACGTTCTGGGTATCATCAAATGCGGGAGAAGGAGGATGATATTCCAAAGACTGCTTTTAGGACGTGTTACGGTCATTACGAGTTTATGGTTATACCATTTGTTTGACTAACGAACCAGCTGTGTTTATGGACCTCATGAACCGAGTGTATGGGCCATATCTTGACAAGTTTGTCATTGTTTTTATCGAAGCCATACTTATTTACTCGAAGAATGATCAAGAGCACGAAGAACATTTGAGAAAAGTGCTAGAGTTGCTGAGAAAAGAAAAATTGTACGCTAAGTTTTCAAAGTTTGCATTTTGGTTGGAAGAAGTTCAATTCCTCGGTCACATAGTGAACAAAGAAGGTATTCAGGTGGATCCAGCAAAGATTGAAACCGTTGAAAAGTGGGAAACCCCGAAAACTCCGAAGCATATACGCCAATTTTTAGGACTAGCTGGTTACTACAGAAGGTTCAACCAAGATTTTTCCAGAATAGCAAAACCCTTGACTGCATTAACGCATAAAGGGAGGAAATTTGAATGGAAGGATGAACAAGAGAAAGCGTTTCAATTGTTAAAGAAAAAGTTAACTACGGCACCTATATTGTCATTACCTAAAGGGAATGATGATTTTGTGATATATTGTGACGCCTCAAAGCAAGGTCTCGATTGTGTATTAATGCAATGAATGAAGGTAATTGCTTATGCGTCTAGACAATTGAAGATTCACGAGCAGAATTATACGACGCATGATTTGGAATTATTCGCGGTTGTTTTTGCGTTAAAGACTTGGAGACATTACTTATATGGGGTCAAATGTATTATATATACTGACCACAAAAGTCTTCAACATATTTAATCAGAAACAACTAAACATGAGGCAGCGCAGGTGGATTGAATTGTTGAATGATTACGACTTTGAGATTCGTTACCACCCGGAGAAGGCAAATGTGGTAGACGACGCCTTGAGCAGAAAGGACAGAGATGAAATGTCCCGTTCTTATTGATTAAAAACGTTCCATATTAATTGATTTCGTTGCGAGGTTTTGACCTCTATATGAGACGTTTTTCAAAGACTGCATTCATTTTAAAACAAACCATAACCTTTATTTCATCAATAAAGGTTTAAAAAGCTTTACGTAGATTATCAAATAATGATAATCTAAAATATCCTGTTTACACACGACCATTACATAATGGTTTACAATACAAATATGTTACAACAAAATAAGTTTCTTGAATGCAGTTTTTACACAATATCATACAAGCATGGACTCCAAATCTCGTCCTTATTTAAGTATGCGACAGCGGAAGCTCTTAATAATCACCTGAGAATAAACATGCTTAAAACGTCAACAAAAAATGTTGGTGAGTTATAGGTTTAACCTATATATATCAAATCATAATAATAGACCACAAGATTTCATATTTCAATACACATCCCATACATAGAGATAAAAATCATTCATATGGTGAACACCTGGTAACCGACATTAACAAGATGCATATATAAGAATATCCCCATCATTCCGGGACACCCTTCGGATATGATATAAATTTCGAAGTACTAAAGCATCCGGTACTTTGGATGGGGTTTGTTAAGCCCAATAGATCTATCTTTAGGATTCGCGTCAATTAGGGTATCTGTTCCCTAATTCTTAGATTACCAGACTTAATAAAAAGGGGCATATTCGATTTCGATAATTCAACCATAGAATGTAGTTTCACGTACTTGTGTCTATTTTGTAAATCATTCATAAAACTTGCATGTATTCTCATCCCAAAAATATTAGATTTTAAAAGTGGGACTATAACTCACTTTCACAGATTTTTACTTCGTCGGAAAGTAAGACTTGGCCACTGGTTGATTCACGAACCTATAACAATATATACATATATATATCAAAGTATGTTCAAAATATATTTACAACACTTTTAATATATTTTGATGTTTTAAGTTTATTAAGTCAGCTGTCCTCGTTAGTAACCTACAACTAGTTGTCCACAGTTAGATGTACAGAAATAAATCGATAAATATTATTTTGAATCAATCCACGACCCAGTGTATACGTATCTCAGTATTGATCACGACTCAAACTATATATATTTTGGAATCAACCTCAACCCTGTATAGCTAACTCCAACATTCACATATAGAGTGTCTATGGTTGTTCCGAAATATATATAGATGTGTCGACATGATAGGTCGAAACATTGTATACGTGTCTATGGTATCTCAAGATTACATAATATACAATACAAGTTGATTAAATTATGGTTGGAATAGATTTGTTACCAATTTTCACGTAGCTAAAATGAGAAAAATTATCCAATCTTGTTTTACCCATAACTTCTTCATTTTAAATCCGTTTTGAGTGAATCAAATTGCTATGGTTTCATATTGAACTCTATTTTATGAATCTAAACAGAAAAGGTATAGGTTTATAGTCGGAAAAATAAGTTACAAGTCGTTTTGTAAAGGTAGTCATTTCAGTCGAAAGAACGACGTCTAGATGACCATTTTAGAAAACATACTTCCACTTTGAGTTTAACCATATTTTTTGGATATAGTTTCATGTTCATAATAAAAATCATTTTCTCAGAATAACAACTTTTAAATCAAAGTTTATCATAGTTTTTAATTAACTAACCCAAAACAGCCCGCGGTGTTACTACGACGGCGTAAATTCGGTTTTACGGTGTTTTTCGTGTTTCCAGGTTTTAAATCATTAAGTTAGCATATCATATAGATATAGAACATGTGTTTAGTTGATTTTAAAAGTCAAGTTAGAAGGATTAACTTTTGTTTGCGAACAAGTTTAGAATTAACTAAACTATGTTCTAGTGATTACAAGTTTAAACCTTCGAATAAGATAGCTTTATATGTATGAATCGAATGATGTTATGAACATCATTACTACCTTAAGTTCCTTGGATAAACCTACTGGAAAAGAGAAAAATTGATCTAGCTTCAACGGATCCTTGGATGGCTCGAAGTTCTTGAAGCAGAATCATGACACGAAAACAAGTTCAAGTAAGATCATCACTTGAAATAAGATTGTTATAGTTATAGAAATTGAACCAGAGTTTGAATATGATTATTACCTTGTATTAGGATGATAACCTACTGTAAGAAACAAATATTTCTTGAGGTTGGATGATCACCTTACAAGATTGGAAGTGAGCTAGCAAACTTGAAAGTATTCTTGATTTTATGTAACTAGAACTTGTAGAATATATGAAGAACACTTAGAACTTGAAGATAGAACTTGAGAGAGATCAATTAGATGAAGAAAATTGAAGAATGAAAGTGTTTGTAGGTGTTTTTGGTCGTTGGTGTATGGATTAGATATAAAGGATATGTAATTTTGTTTTCATGTAAATAAGTCATGAATGATTACTCATATTTTTGTAATTTTATGAGATATTTCATGCTAGTTGCCAAATGATGGTTCCCACATGTGTTAAATGACTCACATGGGCTGCTAAGAGCTGATCATTGGAGTGTATATACCAATAGTACATACATCTAAAAGCTGTGTATTGTACGAGTACGAATACGGGTGCATACGAGTAGAATTGTTGATGAAACTGAACGAGGATGTAATTGTAAGCATTTTTGTTAAGTAGAAGTATTTTGATAAGTGTATTGAAGTCTTTCAAAAGTTTATAAATACATATTAAAACACTACATGTATATACATTTTAACTGAGTCGTTAAGTCATCGTTAGTCGTTACATGTAAATGTTGTTTTGAAACCTTTAGGTTAACGATCTTGTTAAATGTTGTTAACCCAATGTTTATAATATCAAAATAGATTTTAAATTATTATATTATCATGATATTATGATGTACGAATATCTCTTAATATGATATATATACATGAAATGTCGTTACAACGATAATCGTTACATATATGTCTCGTTTCAAAATTATTAAGTTAGTAGTCTTGTTTTTACATATGTAGTTCATTGTTAATATACTTAATGATATGTTTAATTATCATAATATAATGTTAACTATATATATAACCATATATATGTCATCATATAGTTTTTACAAGTTTTAACGTTCGTGAATCACCGGTCAACTTGGGTGGTCAATTGTCTATATGAAACCTATTTCAATTAATCAAGTCTTAACAAGTTTGATTGCTTAACATGTTGGAAACATTTAATCATGTAAATATCAATCTCAATTAATATATATAAACATGGAAAAGTTCGGGTCACTACAGTACCTACCCGTTAAATAAATTTCGTCCCGAAATTTTAAGCTGTTGAAGGTGTTGACGAATCTTCTGGAAATAGATGCGGGTATTTCTTCTTCATCTGATCTTCATGCTCCCAGGTGAACTCGGGTCCTCTACGAGCATTTCATCGAACCTTAACAATTGGTATCTTGTTTTGCTTATGTCTTTTAACCTCACGATCCATTATTTCGACGGGTTCTTCGATGAATTGAAGTTTTTCGTTGATTTGGATTTCATCTAACGAAATAGTGAGATCTTCTTTAGCAAAACATTTCTTCAAATTTGAGACGTGGAAAGTGTTATGTACAGCCGCGAGTTGTTGAGGTAACTCAAGTCGGTAAGCTACTGGTCCGACACGATCAATAATCTTGAATGGTCCAATATACCTTGGATTTAATTTCCCTCGTTTACCAAATCGAACAACGCCTTTCCAAGGTGCAACTTTAAGCATGACCATCTCTCCAATTTCAAATTCTATATCTTTTCTTTTAATGTCAGCGTAGCTCTTTTGTCGACTTTGGGCGGTTTTCAACCGTTGTTGAATTTGGATGATCTTCTCGGTAGTTTCTTGTATAATCTCCGGACCCGTAATCTGTCTATCCCCCACTTCACTCCAACAAATCGGAGACCTGCACTTTCTACCATAAAGTGCTTCAAACGGCGCCATCTCAATGCTTGAATGATAGCTGTTGTTGTAGGAAAATTCTGCTAACGGTAGATGTCGATCCCAACTGTTTCCGAAATCAATAACACATGCTCGTAGCATGTCTTCAAGCGTTTGTATCGTCCTTTTGCTCTGCCCATCAGTTTGTGGATGATAGGCAGTACTCATGTCTAGACGAGTTCCTAATGCTTGCTGTAATGTCTGCCAGAATCTTGAAATAAATCTGCCATCCCTATCAGAGATAATAGAGATTGGTATTCCATGTCTGGAGACGACTTCCTTCAAATACAGTCGTGCTAACTTCTCCATCTTGTCATCTTCTCTTATTGGCAGGAAGTGTGCTGATTTGGTGAGACGATCAACTATTACCCAAATAGTATCAAAACCACTTGCAGTCCTTGGCAATTTAGTGATGAAATCCATGGTAATGTTTTCCCATTTCCATTCCGGAATTTCGGGTTGTTGAAGTAGACCTGATGGTTTCTGATGCTCAGCTTTGACCTTAGAACACGTCAAACATTCTCCTACGTATTTAGCAACATCGGCTTTCATACCCGGCCACCAAAAATGTTTCTTGAGATCCTTGTACATCTTCCCCGTTCCAGGATGTATTGAGTATCTGGTTTTATGAGCTTCTCTAAGTACCATTTCTCTCATATCTCCAAATTTTGGTACCCAAATCCTTTCAGCCCTATACCGGGTTCCGTCTTCCCGAATATTAAGATGCTTCTCCGATCCTTTGGGTATTTCATCCTTTAAATTTCCCTCTTTTAAAACTCCTTGTTGCGCCTCCTTTATTTGAGTAGTAAGGTTATTATGAATCATTATATTCATAGATTTTACTCGAATGGGTTCTCTGTCCTTCCTGCTCAAGGCATCGGCTACCACATTTGCCTTCCCCGGGTGGTAACGAATCTCAAAGTCGTAATCATTCAACAATTCAATCCACCTACGCTGCCTCATATTCAGTTGTTTCTGATTAAATATGTGTTGAAGACTTTTGTGGTCGGTATATATAATACTTTTGACCCCATATAAGTAGTGCCTCCAAGTCTTTAATGCAAAAACAACCGCGCCTAATTCCAAATCATGCGTCTTATAATTTTGTTCGTGAATCTTCAATTGTCTAGACGCATAAGCAATCACCTTCGTTCGTTGTATTAATACACAACCGAGACCTTGCTTTGATGCGTCACAATAAATCACAAAATCATCATTCCCTTCAGGCAATGACAATATAGGTGCCGTAGTTAGCTTTTTCTTCAATAACTGAAACGCTTTCTCTTGTTCATCATTCCATTCAAATTTCTTCCCTTTATGCGTTAATGCAGTTAAGGGTTTTGCTATTCTGGAAAAGTCTTGGATGAACCTTCTGTAGTAACCAGCTAGTCCTAAAAACTGGCGTATGTGTTTCGGAGTTTTCGGGGTTTCCCACTTTTCAACAGTTTCTATCTTTGCTGGATCCACCTTAATACCTTCTTTGTTCACTATGTGACCGAGGAATTGAACTTCTTCCAACCAAAATGCACACTTTGAAAACTTAGCGTACAATTCTTCCTTCCTCAATACTTCTAACACCTTTCTCAAATGTTCACCGTGTTCTTGGTCATTCTTTGAGTAAATAAGTATGTCATCAATGAAAACAATGACAAACTTGTCAAGGTATGGTCCACACACTCGGTTCATAAGGTCCATGAACATAGCTGGTGCATTAGTTAAACCAAACGGCATGACCATAAACTCGTAATGACCGTAACGTGTACTGAAAGTAGTCTTTGGAATATCATCTTCTTTCACCCGCATTTGATGATACCCGGAACGTAAGTCAATCTTTGAATAAACAGACGAGCCTTGTAGTTGATCAAATAAGTCGTCAATTCTCGGTAGTGGGTAGCGGTTCTTGATGGTAAGTTTGTTCAACTCTCGGTAGTCGATACACAACCTGAATGTACCATCTTTCTTCTTGACAAACAAAACAGGAGCTCCCCACGGTGATGTGCTTGGTCGAATGAAACCACGCTCTAAAAGTTCTTGTAATTGGCTTTGCAGTTCTTTCATCTCGTTAGGTGCGGGTCTGTAAGGAGCACGAGCTATTGGTGCAGCTCCTGGTACAAGATCTATTTGAAATTCAACGGATCGATATGGGGGTAATCTCGGTAATTCTTTCGGAAATACATCGGGAAATTCTTTTGCAATGGGAACATCATTGATGCTCTTTTCTTCAGTTTGTACTTTCTCGACGTGTGCTAGAACAGCATAGCAACCTTTTCTTATTAGTTTTTGTGCCTTCAAATTACTAATAAGATGTAGCTTCGTGTTGCCCTTTTCTCCGTACACCATTAAGGGTTTTCCTTTTTCTCGTATAATGCGAATTGCATTTTTTGTAACAAACGATCTCTGCTTTCACTTCTTTCAACCAGTCCATACCGATTATCACATCAAAACTCCCTAACTCTACTGGTATCAAATCAATCTTAAATATTTCGCTAACCAGTTTAATTTCTCGATTCCGACATATATTATCTGCTGAAATTAATTTACCATTTGCTAATTCGAGTAAAAATTTACTATCCAAAGGCGTCAATGGACAACTTAATTTAGCACAAAAATCTCTACTCATATAGCTTCTATCCGCACCCGAATCAAATAAAACGTAAGCAGATTTATTGTCAATAAGAAACGTACCCGTAACAAGCTCCGGGTCTTCCTGTGCCTCTGCCGCATTAATATTGAAAACTCTTCCGCGGCCTTGTCCATTCGTGTTCTCCTGGTTCGGGCAATTTCTAATAATGTGGCCCGGTTTTCCACATTTATAACAAACTACATTGGCATAACTTGCTCCGACACTACTTTCTCCGCCATTACTCGTTCCGACACCATTTGTTCCTTTCGTTCTATTAGCCCCTGGTCCGTAGACCTCACACTTCGCCGCGCTATGACCATTTCTTTTACACTTGTTGCAAAATTTGGTGCAGAACCCCGAGTGATACTTTTCACACCTTTGGCATAGCTGCTTCTGATTGTTGTTGTTGTTGCGGTTATTATTGTTGTTGGGATGATTGTTGTAGTTGCTGTTGTTGTTGTTGTTGTTGTTGGGCCGTTTGTTGTAGTTACGATTGATGTTGCGATTGTTGGGATAATTGTTGCGATTATTGTTGTTGTTGTATTGGTGATTCTTATCACCGTTTTCCTCCCACTTTCTTTTGACTTGCTTCACATTGGCCTCTTCAGCAGTCTGTTCTTTAATTCTTTCTTCAATCTGGTTCACTAGTTTGTGAGCCATTCTACATGCCTGTTGTATGGAGGCGGGCTCGTGTGAACTTATATCTTCTTGGATTCTTTCCGGTAATCCTTTCACAAACGCGTCGATCTTCTCTTCCTCATCTTCGAACGCTCCCGGACACAATAGGCACAATTCTGTGAATCGTCTTTCGTACGTGGTAATATCAAATCCTTGGGTTCGTAACCCTCTAAGTTCTGTCTTGAGCTTATTGACCTCGGTTCTGGGACGGTACTTCTCGTTCATCAAGTGCTTGAATGCTGACCACGGTAGTGCGTACGCATCGTCTTGTCCCACTTGCTCTAGATAGGTATTCCACCATGTTAACGCAGAACCTGTGAAGGTATGCGTAGCGTACTTCACTTTGTCCCCTTCAGTACACTTACTTATGGCAAACACCGATTCGACCTTCTTGGTCCACCGTTTCAATCCGATCGGTCCTTCGGTTCCATCAAATTCCAAAGGTTTGCAGGCAGTGAATTCTTTGTAGGTGCATCCTACACGATTTCCTGTACTGCTAGATCCAAGGTTATTGTTGGTATGTAGCGCAGCCTGTACTGCAGCTATGTTTGAAGCTAGAAAAGTACGGAATTCCTCTTCATTCATATTCACGGTGTGTCGAGTAGTCGGTGCCATTTCCTTCAAAATAGTCAAATGGAACAAGTTAATCATACAGAATATTAAGAGTAGTTAATAGTATTTTGTAGCATAATATGAACTCATTTATAAAAGCTTTTTCTTCATATTAGCATTTTATAAGTTTAAATTCGGGTAGTACCTACCCGTTAAGTTCATACTTAGTAGCTAATATACAATTCAACTACTACAATTCTATATGAAAAACTGATTGTAATAATATTTCGCGTTCAAACTTTTATACAATATTTTACAAACTTACAATACCGCTTATTTTACATAAAGCATGAAATATAGCACACAATAACTTTGATACAAGATAGGTGTGAAGATAATTCTAGCTAGTACACAAGTCGTTCAGCAAAGGCAATAAAGACACGTAGTTCATACGTCCAGAAACAAGTCATGCATTCTGGTTTTACTAGGACTACTTCCCATCCTTGGTCTTGTGGAACATAACCGTTATGGCCATTGATAAGACAGCGTGTTGTAACGTCGTCAAAGGGACGAGGGTTACGTAATGTCCAACAGTCCCGTAACAATCTAAAAACCTCATTTCTTACCCCAATTACCGACTCCGTCACTTGCGGAAACGTTTTGTTTAATAGTTGTAGCCCGATGTTCTTGTTCTCACTTTGGTGAGAAGCGAACATTACTAATCCGTAAGCATAACATGCTTCTTTATGTTGCATGTTAGCCGCTTTTTCTAAATCACGAAGTCCAATATTCGGATATATTGAGTCAAAATAATTTCTTAACCCGTTGCGTAAAATAGCATTTGGGTTCCCTGCAATATATGCGTCAAAGTAAACACATCGTAACTTATGGGTTTCCCAATGTGATATCCCCCATCTTTCAAACGAAAGTCTCTTATAAACCAAGACATTCTTGGAACGTTCTTCGAATGTCTTACAAACTGATCTCGCCTTAAATAGTTGTGTCGAGGAATTCTGACCGACTCTAGACAAGATTTCATCAATCATGTCTCCGGGTAGGTATCTTAAAATATTGGGTTGTCTATCCATTTTGTGTTTTTAAACTGTAAAATAGACAAGAGTTAGATTCATAAAAAAATACTTATTAATACAAGCAATTTTTACATATATCATAAAGCATAAGCACACTATATTACATATATTACACCACACGAATACAACTATCTTATTCCGACTCGCTCGTTTCTTCTTCTTCGGTTTTGGTTCGTTTTGCCAAGTTTCTAGGGATATATGATGTTCCCCTAATACGAGCCGTCGTTTTCCACATTGGTTTAGAAAAACCTGGTGGTTTAGAGGTTCCCGGGTCATTGTTACAACTTAAGGACTTCGGGGGTTGACGATACATATAAAGTTCATCGGGGTTGGAATTAGATTTCTCTATTTTTATGCCCTTTCCCTTATTATTTTCTTTTGCCATTTTAAATTCAGTTGGGGTAATTTCTATAACATCATCGGAATTCTCGTCGGAATCCGATTCATCGGAGAATTGGTAATCCTCCCAATATTTTGCTTCCTTGGCGGAAACACCATTGACCATAATTAACCTTGGTCGGTTGGTTGAGGATTTTCTTTTACTT
Source organism: Rutidosis leptorrhynchoides (assembly GCF_046630445.1). Taxonomy (NCBI): domain Eukaryota; kingdom Viridiplantae; phylum Streptophyta; class Magnoliopsida; order Asterales; family Asteraceae; genus Rutidosis; species Rutidosis leptorrhynchoides. Next base: position 302,148,609 of record NC_092339.1, read on the forward strand.
AACAGTTTTATTATTTCCCCCACCGGTTCTATTTCTTCATCCGGTTCCGATTCTTCTTCCGGTTCCGATTCTTCTTCCGGTTCCGACTCTTCTTCCGGTTCCTCTTCGGGAACTTGTGAATCAGTCCACGAATCATTCCAATTTACATTTGACTCTTCATTATTATTAGGTGAGTCAATGGGACTTGTTCTAGAGGTAGACATCTATCACATAATATCAAACGCGTTAAGAGATTAATATATCACATAATATTCACATGTTAAAAATATATAGTTTCCAACAAAATTTGTTAAGCAATCATTTTTCAAGTAAACACGGTCGAAGTCCAGACTCACTAATGCATCCTAACAAACTCGATAAGACACACTAATGCAAAATTCTAGTTCTCTAAGACCAACGCTCGGATACCAACTGAAATGTCCCGTTCTTATTGATTAAAAACGTTCCATATTAATTGATTTCGTTGCGAGGTTTTGACCTCTATATGAGACGTTTTTCAAAGACTGCATTCATTTTAAAACAAACCATAACCTTTATTTCATCAATAAAGGTTTAAAAAGCTTTACGTAGATTATCAAATAATGATAATCTAAAATATCCTGTTTACACACGACCATTACATAATGGTTTACAATACAAATATGTTACAACAAAATAAGTTTCTTGAATGCAGTTTTTACACAATATCATACAAGCATGGACTCCAAATCTCGTCCTTATTTAAGTATGCGACAGCGGAAGCTCTTAATAATCACCTGAGAATAAACATGCTTAAAACGTCAACAAAAAATGTTGGTGAGTTATAGGTTTAACCTATATATATCAAATCATAATAATAGACCACAAGATTTCATATTTCAATACACATCCCATACATAGAGATAAAAATCATTCATATGGTGAACACCTGGTAACCGACATTAACAAGATGCATATATAAGAATATCCCCATCATTCCGGGACACCCTTCGGATATGATATAAATTTCGAAGTACTAAAGCATCCGGTACTTTGGATGGGGTTTGTTAAGCCCAATAGATCTATCTTTAGGATTCGCGTCAATTAGGGTGTCTGTTCCCTAATTCTTAGATTACCAGACTTAATAAAAAGGGGCATATTCGATTTCGATAATTCAACCATAGAATGTAGTTTCACGTACTTGTGTCTATTTTGTAAATCATTTATAAAACTTGCATGTATTCTCATCCCAAAAATATTAGATTTTAAAAGTGGGACTATAACTCACTTTCACAGATTTTTACTTCGTCGGAAAGTAAGACTTGGCCACTGGTTGATTCACGAACCTATAACAATATATACATATATATATCAAAGTATGTTCAAAATATATTTACAACACTTTTAATATATTTTGATGTTTTAAGTTTATTAAGTCAGCTGTCCTCGTTAGTAACCTACAACTAGTTGTCTACAGTTAGATGTACAGAAATAAATCGATAAATATTATCTTGAATCAATCCACGACCCAGTGTATACGTATCTCAGTATTGATCACAACTCAAACTATATATATTTTGGAATCAACCTCAACCCTGTATAGCTAACTCCAACATTCACATATAGAGTGTCTATGGTTGTTCCGAAATATATATAGATGTGTCGACATGATAGGTCGAAACATTGTATACGTGTCTATGGTATCTCAAGATTACATAATATACAATACAAGTTGATTAAGTTATGGTTGGAATAGATTTGTTACCAATTTTCACGTAGCTAAAATGAGAAAAATTATCCAATCTTGTTTTACCCATAACTTCTTCATTTTAAATCCGTTTTGAGTGAATCAAATTGCTATGGTTTCATATTGAACTCTATTTTATGAATCTAAACAGAAAAGGTATAGGTTTATAGTCAGAAAAATAAGTTACAAGTCGTTTTGTAAAGGTAGTCATTTCAGTCGAAAGAACGACGTCTAGATGACCATTTTAGAAAACATACTTCCACTTTGAGTTTAACCATATTTTTTGGATATAGTTTCATGTTCATAATAAAAATCATTTTCTCAGAATAACAACTTTTAAATCAAAGTTTATCATAGTTTTTAATTAACTAACCCAAAACAGCCCGCGGTGTTACTACGACGGCGTAAATCCGGTTTTACGGTGTTTTTCGTGTTTCCAGGTTTTAAATCATTAAGTTAGCATATCATATAGATATAGAACATGTGTTTAGTTGATTTTAAAAGTCAAGTTAGAAGGATTAACTTTTGTTTGCGAACAAGTTTAGAATTAACTAAACTATGTTCTAGTGATTACAAGTTTAAACCTTCGAATAAGATAGCTTTATATGTATGAATCGAATGATGTTATGAACATCATTACTACCTTAAGTTCCTTGGATAAACCTACTGGAAAAGAGAAAAATTGATCTAGCTTCAACGGATCCTTGGATGGCTCGAAGTTCTTGAAGCAGAATCATGACACGAAAACAAGTTCAAGTAAGATCATCACTTGAAATAAGATTGTTATAGTTATAGAAATTGAACCAGAGTTTGAATATGATTATTACCTTGTATTAGGATGATAACCTACTGTAAGAAACAAATATTTCTTGAGGTTGGATGATCACCTTACAAGATTGGAAGTGAGCTAGCAAACTTGAAAGTATTCTTGATTTTATGTAACTAGAACTTGTAGAATATATGAAGAACACTTAGAACTTGAAGATAGAACTTGAGAGAGATCAATTAGATGAAGAAAATTGAAGAATTAAAGTGTTTGTAGGTGTTTTTGGTCGTTGGTGTATGGATTAGATATAAAGGATATGTAATTTTGTTTTCATGTAAATAAGTCATGAATGATTACTCATATTTTTGTAATTTTATGAGATATTTCATGCTAGTTGCCAAATGATGGTTCCCACATGTGTTAGATGACTCACATGGGCTGCTAAGAGCTAATCATTGGAGTGTATATACCAATAGTACATACATCTAAAAGCTGTGTATTGTACGAGTACGAATACGGGTGCATACGAGTAGAATTGTTGATGAAACTGAACGAGGATGTAATTGTAAGCATTTTTGTTAAGTAGAAGTATTTTGATAAGTGTATTGAAGTCTTTCAAAAGTGTATAAATACATATTAAAACACTACATGTATATACATTTTAACTGAGCCGTTAAGTCATCGTTAGTCGTTACATGTAAATGTTGTTTTGAAACCTTTAGGTTAACGATCTTGTTAAATGTTGTTAACCCAATGTTTATAATATCAAAAGAGATTTTAAATTATTATATTATCATGATATTATGATGTACGAATATCTCTTAATATGATATATATACATTAAATGTCGTTACAACGATAATCGTTACATATATGTCTCGTTTCAAAATTATTAAGTTAGTAGTCTTGTTTTTACATATGTAGTTCATTGTTAATATACTTAATGATATGTTTAATTATCATAATATAATGTTAACTATATATATAACCATATATATGTCATCATATAGTTTTTACAAGTTTTAACGTTCGTGAATCACCGGTCAACTTGGGTGGTCAATTGTCTATATGAAACCTATTTCAATTAATCAAGTCTTAACAAGTTTGACTGCTTAACATGTTGGAAATATTTAATCATGTAAATATCAATCTCAATTAATATATATAAACATGGAAAAGTTCGGGTCACTACAAGAGAACCCATTCGAGTAAAAGTTATGAATTTAATGATTCACAATAATCTTACTACTCAAATAAAGGAGGCGCAATAACGAGTTTTAAAAGAAGGAAATTTAAAGGATGAAATACCCAAAGGATCGGAAAAGCATCTTAATATTCGGGAAGACGAAACCCGGTATAGGGCTGAAAGAATTTGGGTACCAAAATTTGGAGATATGAGAGAAATGGTACTTAGAGAAGCTCATAAAACCAGATACTCAATACATCCTGGAATGGGGAAGATGTACAAGGATCTCAAGAAACATTTTTGGTGGCCGCGTATGAAAGCCGATGTTGCTAAATATGTAGGAGAATGTTTGACGTGTTCTAAGGTCAAAGCTGAGCATCAGAAACCATCAGGTCTACTTCAACAACCCGAAATCCCGGAATGGAAATGGTAAAACATTATCATGGATTTCATCACTGAATTGCCAAGGACTGCAAGTGGTTTTGATACTATTTGGGTAATAGTTGATCGTCTCACCAAATCAGCACACTTCCTGCCAATAAGAAAAGATGACAAGATGGAGAAGTTAGCACGACTGTATTTGAAGGAAGTCATCTCCAGACATGGAATACCAATCTCTATTATCTCTGATAGGGATGGCAGATTTATTTCAAGATTCTGGCAGACATTACAGCAAGCATTAGGAACTCGTCTAGACATGAGTACTGCCTATCATCCACAAACTGATGGGCAGAGCAAAAGGACGATACAAACGCTTGAAGACATGCTACGAGCATGTGTTATTGATTTCGGAAACAGTTGGGATCGACATCTACCGTTAGCAGAATTTTCCTACAACAACAGCTACCATTCAAGCATTGAGATGGCGCCGTTTGAAGCACTTTATGGTAGAAAGTGCAGGTCTCCGATTTGTTGGAGTGAAGTGGGGGATAGACAGATTACGGGTCCGGAGATTATACAAGAAACTACCGAGAAGATCATCCAAATTCAACAACGGTTGAAAACCGCCCAAAGTCGACAAAAGAGCTACGCTGACATTAAAAGAAAAGATATAGAATTTGAAATTGGAGAGATGGTCATGCTTAAAGTTGCACCTTGGAAAGGCGTTGTTCGATTTGGTAAACGAGGGAAATTAAATCCAAGGTATATTGGACCATTCAAGATTATTGATCGTGTCGGACCAGTAGCTTACCGACTTGAGTTACCTCAACAACTCGAGGCTGTACATAACACTTTCCACGTCTCGAATTTGAAGAAATGTTTTGCTAAAGAAGATCTCACTATTCCATTAGACGAAATTCAAATCAAAGAAAAACTTCAATTTATCGAAGAACCCGTCGAAATAATGGATCGTAAGGTTAAAAGACTTAAGCAAAACAAGATACCAATTGTTAAAGTTCGATGGAATGCTCGTAGAGGACCTGAGTTCACCTGGGAATGAGAAGATCAGATGAAGAAGAAATACCCGCACTTATTTCCAGAAGATACGTCAACACCTCCAACTGCTTAAAATTTCGGGACGAAATTTATTTAACGGGTAGGTACTGTAGTGACCCGAACTTTTCCATGTTTATATATATTAAATGAAATTGATATTTACATGATTAAGTGTTTCCAACATGTTAAGCAATCAAACTTGTTAACACTTAATTAATGGAAATAGGTTTCATATAGACAATTGACCACCCAAGTTGACCGGTGATTCACGAAGGTTAAAACTTGTAAAAACTATATGATGAAATATATATGGATATATATATATATATAGTTAACATGATATTATGATAAGTAAGTATCTCATTAGGTAATTTAACAATGAGTTATATACATAAAAATGAGACTATTGAATTAAGAAACTTGAAAACGATATATATAACGATTATCGTTATAACAACTTTTTACTAATTACATATGAATCATTTTAAGATATTGTTACACTATATATAAACATGATAAATGATAAGTAAATATATCATTAGGTATATTAACAATGAACTACATATGTAAGGACAAGACTACTAACTTAATGATTTTGAAACGAGACATATATGTAACAATTATCATTGTAACAATATTTAACTATATATATCATACTAAGATATACTAATATATCTTAATATCATGATAATGTAATAATTTAACATCTCTTTAGATATAATAAACAATGGGTTAACAACATTTAACAAGATCTTTAACCTAAAGGTTTCAAAACAACACTTACATGTAACGACTAACGATGACTTAACGACTCAGTTAAAATGCATATAGATGTAGTGTTTTAATATGTATTCATACACTTTTTAAAGACTTCAAGACACTTATCAAAGTACTTCTACTTAACAAAAATGCTTACAATTACATCCTCATTCATTTTCATCAACAATTCTACTCGTAGTCATTCAGTATTCGTAGCCGTATTATACACAGCTTCTAGACGTACTTACTATGAGTATATACCAATAGGAACTAGCATGGGATTCCACACTTGATTATGTCATGCATGACTAATCAAATTTAACTTCTACCATGAACTAGTCAACTAACTAGAACTCCTTTTAACCTCACTCGCCACTCATCATTCACCACTCACCAATCAATCCATTTCACTTCCAATTCTCTTTCTAGCTCTCTCTCAACACCTACACACACTTATGAATGAATTTTTCCAGTAAACTAATCATCATCTTCATTAAAAATTACTTCAAGAATCAAGCTATAATCATCATAGGAAGAACACTTCAAGAACACTTCAAAAATCCTTTCAAGTTTACTAGTTTACTTCCAAGCTTTCTAATCCATTCCAAGTAATCATCTAAGATCAAGAAACCTTTGTTATTTATAGCAGGTTATCTTTTTTATTCAAGGTAATATTCATATTCAAACTTTGATTCGATTTCTATAACTATAAACTATCTTAATTCGAGTAAAATCTTACTTGAACTTGTTTTTGTGTCATGATCCTACTTCAAGAAATTTCAAGCCATCCAAGATCCTTTGAAGCTAGATCATTTCTTGTCACTTCTAGTAGGTTTACCTACTAAACTAGAGGTAGTAATGATGTTCCTAACATCATTTGATTCATATATATATATATATATATATATATATATATATATAACTATCTTATTCAAAGATTTAAACTTGTAATCACTAGAACATAGTTTAGTATATTCTAAAATTATTCGCAAACAAAGTTAATCCTTCTAAATTGACTTTTAAAATCAACTAAACACATGTTCTATATCTATATGATATGCTAACTTAATGATTTAAAACCTGAAAACACGAAAACACTGTAAAACCGGATATACGTCGTCGTAGTAACACCGCGGGCTGTTTTGGGTTAGTTAATTAAAAACTATGATAAACTTTGATTTAAAAGTTGTTCTTCTGGGAAAATGATTTTTCTTATGAACATGAAACTATATCCAAAAATCATGATTAAACTCAAAGTCAAAGTATGTTTTCCAAAATGGTCATCTAGACGTCGTTCTTTCGACTGAAATGACTACCTTTACAAAAACAACTTGTAATCTGTATTTCTAACTATAAACTTATACTTTTTCTGTTTAGATTCATAAACTTAAGTTCAATATGAAATCATAGCAACTTGAATCACTCAAAACGGATTTAAAACGAAGAAGTTATGGGTAAAATAAGATTGGATAATTTTTCTTGTTGTAGCTACGTAAAAAATGGTAACAAATCTATATTAATCATATCCTAGCTAACTCATATTATATTATACATGTATTCTAATATATTATGTAATCTTGGGATACCATAGACACGGATACAATGTTTTGACATATCATATCGACCCATCTATGTATATATTTCAGAACAACCATAGACACTCTATATGCAGTAATGTTGGAGTTAGCTATACAGGGTTGAGGTTGATTCCAAAATATTATATATACTTTGAATTGTGATCTAGCCTAAGGCTTGTATACACGAGGTCGTGGATTGATTCGAGATAATATATATTGCTTTATTTTCTGTACATCTAACTGTGGACAACTAGTTGTAGGTTACTAACGAGGACAGCTGACTTAATAAACTTAAAACAGCAAAACCTATTAAAAATGTTGTAAATATATTTTGAACATACTTTGATATATATGTACATATTTGTTATAGGTTCGTGAATCGACCAGTGGCCAAGTCTTACTTCCCGACGAAGTAAAAAATCTGTGAAAGTGAGTTATAGTTCCACTTTTAAAATCTAATATTTTTGAGATGAGAATACATGCAGTTTTATAAATGTTTTACAAAATAGACACAAGTACGTGAAACTACATTCTATGGTTGAATTATTAAACCGAATATGCCCCTTTTTAGTCTGGTAATCTAAGAATTAGGAAGCAGACACCCTAATTGACGTGAATCCTAAAAATAGATCTATTGGGCCCAACGAGCCCCATCCAAAGTACCGGATGCTTTAGTACTTTGAATTCATCATGTCCGAAGCGAGTCCCGGAATGATAGGGGATATTCTATATGCATCTTGTTAAGGTCGGTTACCAGGTGTTCACCATATGAATGATTTTTATCTCTATGTATGGGATGTATATTGAAATATGAAATCTTGTGGTCTATTATTATAATTTGATAAATATATAGGTTAAACCTATAACTCACCAACATTTTTGTTAACGTTTAAAGCATGTTTATTCTCAGGTGATTATTAAGAGCTTCTGCTGTTGCATGCTAATATATGGACAAGATTTGGTGTCAACATGCTTGTATAATATTGTTTAAAACTGCATTCGAGTTTTATTTTGTTGTAAAATATTAATATTGTAAACCAATATGTATTGGTAGTATGTAAGTGTGATATTTTTTTATTATCATTTTTGGATAATCTAGGTGGTGTCTTTTTAACCTTGTCGATAAAATAAAGGTTATGGTTTGTTTTAAAAACGAATGCGGTCTTTGAAAAACGTCTCATATAGAGGTCAAAACCTCGCAACGAAATCAATTAATATGGAATGTTTATAATCGATATGAATGGGACATTTCATATAACATGTGAAGATTATAATCAAGATAATGTGCACTATATACGAACCTCACCGCTACATATGGCCTAGGGTGGTCCTTGTTGCCTTATGGGAATAGCTTGTGGATTTCGAATGCCAAGACATAGATTCTGGTCAAGAATCCTGGGCGCCGGTAACAACTGATCATCAGAGTGACTTGTATGATAGCAACGAGATTTGAGAAAAGTTGTACAACGTCTTGCTAAAGATTATAACCCGAACTTTCTATAGTTAGGAAGTTACTAAGAATGGAAACTTTCCATAAATAGTAATTTTTCGAAAATGGAATTTCTTTTAGAAAACCATTATCATTAGTATAGTTATTATACTTATGTCTATTAGGAAATATCTGATCGTACATTCTATCTCTAGGTTGAGATCTCAATCACGTTCTTCCGTTCAATTCATTTCTCTTGTGGAATAACTCTTCTGTGCTACTAAGGTAAACTCATAGCCCCGCTTTTTACATATTTTATTGTATTTTATAAATCTTGGGGTGAGACACATGCTTACTTTTAAATGATTTACAATTTAGACACAACTGCTTAAACTTTTTGATATGCAACTTCGTGAGACTTTTATTAACTTGTATTGATTGTATATTTACATGCAAATCCCTGCCATAATATCGTTAATTGCTGGAATTAAAATATTGCAAGCTTAATTATTGTGAGTAGGCCTATTGAGAGCGACGTCTCTACCCATTGACCGATCACCAAGGGGGTACATAATAATGATTACCGACACCCATACAGTGTCAGGGGTTTTATGTTTAGCTCGATATTATAACTCATGGCGTATTAATATTTTGATGTTTTGAAATAAATCTTGTGATCTAAACTTATTAACTATTACACCTATGATGTTCACTCAACCATTGTGTTGACATTTTAAGCATGTTTGTCTCAGGTGAAGAATAGCTTATGTGCTGCCCTATGTTGCTTGCTTGTTGTTGCATTGGAGTCCACATAATTTATATTTTAGCATTTGTTAAACACTTATTACATTTGGGTTTACCATGTAAAACATTTCATTTTCAGCTTCAATTGAATTATTGATTTTATTAAACGTCTCATTTAGAGTCGTTCTCATTTATATAACTGTGTGATGATATTGGAAAAGTCATATTTACCCTCGGCCCTATTTGGGGGGGGGGGGGTATGACAGATTGGTATCAGAGCACAGTTTGTTATAGAGAACCAGGATTGCATTTATGTGTGCCTTATGTGTTAGTTAGGGTGCCTTAGCGATCTATAGGACTATAACCTTTCCTGACTTAAGATTTAGGTGCCTTTCCTTATTATTTCTTTCCATGCTTTTACGACTACCTTAGAAACATTCTGATTTCTTTCTTTCCTTTCTTTTAGGATGTCGAGCCACTACCCGATCGTTATTTCTGACTCTGAAGAATCTGATATGGAAAGATCCATTCACACTCCAGCTTATGGACCCGTTTCTCCACCAACATCTCCAATTTACCTACCGGCTACTCCACCCGCATCTCCGGTCTACACGCCTGCCACTCCACCACACTCATCAGTGAAGGAAGAACCTCATAATGATTATGATGGGGATGATGAGGGTGATGATAAAGAGGTTGAAGAACACATCGAAGGTGAAGATGATTCCGAGGGGGAACCCGAGGAAGAGTCTGAACCTGAAGAAGAGGAAGAGGTTCAAGAACCAGCTAATGAGGAGGCTAATCTGGCTTATGATGGTCTTGGAGTTATATGTAGTTTAGAAGATGATTTCGAGGAGGAAGTTGAACCTCCTGTTACTAAGACTCCCTCACCTAAGAGGAAGGAGCTAGAGACTCCTGCTACTGATGATGCTAGTTCATCTAAGAAGCCAAAGGCTTCCGAGTTTGTCTGCTTCGAGTATGAACATGCTCTAGTTCAGTGTGATATCATGGACCTACAGAGTCGCACTGTAACTATGAGAGATACATTCTGCGATCGCTTGGCTATGATGGAGAAGCGCATGGACTATACAAACAGCAATGTGAAGAGGATCTATGACAAGTTCTCCGTGATGTTTGCTAGGCAAGAGAGAGAGAGCTCGACCGCCAGCGTTATGCACTGGTGGAATTAGAGAAGTTTGTAATATACTTCAAGAGGTACATTGAGGATCATTTCAAGCCTCCGTCACCTAAAAAAATTAGATCTTAGGATTCTCATTTATTTCCATTTCCATTGTTTATGTAAAAGCGTATGCCTAAGTTACATTGGTTTTCTTTGATTCATGTAAAACTAGTGGTTTTTATCGTTTAATTCAAGTATTTTGATTACATCTTGTTATTCCTACCATCTATCATACCTTATTCGTATCTGTTTGGATATATCTGTTTGGTTGTATCTGTTGTGTGAATCTTGTGCATTTATAAAACTTATCATTTATTAGCACCGCGAACTCTTCAACTAATACTGTATTTATGTATTGAAGAACGATGGCTCAATCAACTAGAGGTGCTACCAATATCCCGAATGTAACGACCCTGGATTTTCCAATTTTTACTTATTAATATTTATTATTAATGCTTGTGTTTAATAAATGTATTTTTATGCATTTACTTGTTACTGTACATGACTTTGCATGGCCTGAATCGTCTTTGTGACACACGTACATTACACGAATAATATTTTCAAATATTATTTACATTCATGATTAATTTTTATTAATCATTTTAATTAACTAAGGTTACTAGTTAATTACTTGGGCTTTATTTGGATTAATTTGTTAATTACTTGAACTTGGGCTTTGATTAATGTTAATGGACTTAGAAGCCCACCCTACACACTTAATAAATTATTTAGCACATCTTAAAATGCAAGTATCATACTTAGACTTAACTAGATTGATTAAGTTGTGAAAGAATCTAGTTACTTGTTCCATTACACATCTTTCCCATGAAGACACATCTTATAACCAACTTTTAAGCCAAATTCATGCAAGTGACTTGTGGATTTTCTCCTCCTCCCTCCCCTTTTGTAAACCGAGGTGAAGAGTGTGAACGACGTTCGAATTGTGAACGAATTTTCCGATGTCTTTCCTAAAGAATTGCCTGGATTACCGCCACCAAGAGCAGTAGAATTTCAAATTGATTTAGTGCCAGGAGCTGCACCTGTAGCTCGCGCATCTTATCGACTCGCACCTTCTGAGATGCAAGAGTTACAAAGCCAACTACAAGAACTACTTGACCGTGGATTTATCCAACCAAGTTTCTCTCCTTGGGGCGCACCTGTGTTGTTTGTGAAGAAGAAGGATGGATCCTTCCGTATGTGTATCGACTACCGTGAACTCAACAAATTGAAAATCAAGAATCGGTATCCCCTTCCCCGTATTGACGATCTTTTTAACCAACTACAAGGATCGAGCATTTATTTCAAGATCGATTTATGATCCAGTTATCACCAGTTGAGGGTGAAAGAAAGATGAAGACTGCATTCAGAACTCGTTATGGTCATTATGAGTTTCTCGTGATGCCATTCGGTTTAACCAACGCACCTGCCGTGTTCATGGATCTCATGAATCATGTCTGCAAGCCATACCTGAATAAGTTCGTTATCGTCTTCATAGATGATATCCTCATCTACTCCAAAAGCGAAGAAGAACATGAACAACATCTTCGTCTAGTGTTGGAACTCTTGAGACAAGAGCAACTTTACGCAAAATTCTCCAAGTGTGAGTTTTGATTGAAGGAAGTCCAATTTCTGGGTCATGTTGTGAGCGACCAGGGTATCAAAGTTGATCCAGCCAAGATTGAAGCTATCAGCAAGTGGGAGACTCCCACTACTTCGACTCACATTTGTCAGTTTTTAGGTCCCGCCGGTTACTACTGAAGATTTATTGAAGGTTTCTCTCTGATTGCGCGTCCTTTGACCGCGCTGACTCACAAGGGCAAGAAGTTCATTTGGGAACCCGAACAGGAATCAGCATTTCAAAACTTGAAAAAGAAGTTAACCACCGCTCCTATCTTATCACTTCCTGAAGGCAGTGACGATTTCGTCGTTTATTGCGATGCATCGAAAAGTGGTTTTGGTTGTGTACTGATGCAACGCACAAAGGTTATCGCTTATGCCTCCCGTCAACTGAAGATTCACGAACGAAATTACACTACTCACGATCTCGAACTTGGAGCCGTTGTCTTTGTGCTCAAATTGTGGAGACACTATCTTTATGGAACTAAGAGTACTATCTTCACCGACCACAAAAGCCTCTAACACATCTTTGATCAGAAGCAACTGAATATGAGGCAGCGTCGATGGATCAGGGCACTAAACGACTATGATTGTGAACTTCGTTATCATCCTGGCAAGGCCAACGTTGTAACTAACGCTTTAAGCCAAAAGGAGAGGCCGGCACCTCTTCGTGTTCGGGCTCTGAACATCACCATCCATTCGAATCTTCACAGCCAAATCCGAGCAGCCCAAGAAGAGGCTCTCATAGAGAAGAACTTACGTTATGAATACTTGAACATTCTCGTCTCTAAATTCGAGGTTAGGGAGTCTGGACTCCGATGTTATGTCGAAAGAATTTGGGTACCTCGTTATGGAGATCTACGGAGTCTATTACTTGATGAAGCCCACAAGTCAAGATATTCGATTCATCCCGGAGCGGGCAAAATGTACCACGATCTTAAGGAACAGTATTGGTGGCTTAATCTTAAGAAGGACGTTGCAACTTATGTTGGTAAGTGTTTGACTTGTTCGAAAGTCAAGGCCGAACATCAAAGACCTTCTGGATTACTTCAACAACCGAAAATCCCACAATAGAAGTGGGAAATGATAAAAATGGATTTCATCACCAAGCTACCAAAGACAGTGGGCGGATACGATACTATTTGGGTTATTGTTGACTGCCTTACTAAATCTGCACACTTCTTAGCCATGAAGGAAACGGATACGATGGAGAGACTCACTCAACTATACATTAAAGAGGTTGTATCTCGTCATGGTGTGCCAATATTGATCATCTCAGATCGCGATCCCCGTTTTGCTTCTAGATTTTGGCGTTATTTGCAAGAAGCCATGGGAACTCGTCTCGACATGAGTACTGCGTATCACCCGCAGACCAACGGACAGAGCGAATGAACTATTCAGACTTTGGAGGAAATGTTGTGTGCATGTGTCATTGATTTCGGAAAGGCTTGGGAAAGGCATTTGCCGCTAGCCGAATTATCTTACAACAACAGTTATCACTCGAGTATTAATGCCGCACCTTTTGAAGCCTTGTATGACCACAAATTCCATTCTCCTATTTGTTGGGCCGAGTTAGGCGAAGTGCAAATCACCGGACCCGAGATAGTCCATGAAACATCAGAGAAGATTGCCCAAATTCAAGCTAGACTCAAGACAGCCCGTGATCGTCAAAAGAGTTATGCTGACCGTAAACGTAAGGACTTTGAATTCAACGTTGGTGACCGTGTAATGTTGAAGGTCGCACCTTGAAAAGGTGTGATTCGTTTTGGAAAGGGCGGAAAGTTAAACCCGTGGTACATTGGTCCTTTTGAAATCTTAGAACGTGTTGGACCCGTTGCTTACCGTTTAGATCTTCCAACACAATTGAGCTCAGTTCCTCCTACCTTCCGCGTGTCAAATTTGAGGAAGTGTCTAGCTGCACCCGAACTTATCATACCACTGGAAGAACTTACAATTGATAAGAAACTTCACTTCGTGGAAGAACCTGTCGAGATTATGGACCGTGAGGTCAAAACTTTGAAACACAACAAGATTCCGATCGTCCAAGTACGATGGAATGCCAAACGAGGACCTGAGTCTACCTGGGAGCTAGAGGATCAAATGATGCAAAAGTATCCTCACCTTTTCCCAACTCTTCCATCTACCTCAGCTTAAAATTTCGGGACGAAATTTTCTTTAACAGGTGGGTAATGTAACGACCCTGGATTTTCCAACGTTTACTTATTAATATTTATTATTAATGCTTGTGTTTAATAAATTTATTTTTATGCATTTACTTGTTACCGTTCATGACTTTGCATGGCCTGAATCGTCTTTGTGACACACGTACATTACACGAATAATATTTTAAAATATTATTTACATTCATGATTAATTTTTATTAATCATTTTAATTAACTAAGGTTACTAGTTAATTACTTGGGCTTTATTTGGATTAATTTGTTAATTACTTGAACTTGGGCTTTAATTAATGTTAATGGACTTAGAAGCCCACCCTATACAGTTAATGGATTATTTAGCCCATCTTAAAATGCAAGTATCATACTTAGACTTAACTAGATTGATTAAGTTGTGAAAGAATCTAGTTACTTGTTCCATTACACATCTTTTCCATGAAAACACACCTTATAACCAACTTTTAAGCCAAATTCATGCAAGTGACTTGTGGATTTTCTCCTCCTCCCTCCCCTTTGTAAACTGTTGGCATTAGGCTCCATGGGGAAGTGTTCCATTTTCATTTTTTGTGTTACTTAGTTGCTAGTTTCCTCTCATTTCCTCACACACACAAATTACTTCTCATTTTTCTCTCAACTTTTGCTCTCATCTTTTCTCTACATTTTGTAAGTAACAAGCTTGCTTTCCTCTTCTTGTTCTTCATAAAAACCGAACCCATAACACTTAATCATCATCATTTACTTGTCTTTGATTGTTGTTTAATTACTTGTTGTTGTTACTTACTAGTTATCAAGAATCAAACTCTCTAGTTTGTTCTTCACTTTATCTTGTTCATACAAGAACATACAAGAACAAAACGTTCTAGTTTATGTTCTACACTTAATGTTTTAAAGAAAGAAACTTCATGAGTTGTAATATCATACTTGAAGTTCATGTTGTAAACTTAAAGTTTACTTTCTTAAAGATCAAAGTCTTGGCTTGAATCTTTAAAGTATGAACAACCATGAATTTGTTACTTGTTTATTTAGTTTATTTCTTCATAATATGCATCCTTGAATTCGTGATTTATGTTGTTCTTGGACAAGTGTTACTAGTTAACTTTGATCCCATTTTTCTTGAACTAAAGTTAACTTTATAATTTCAAGAACATGGAAGTATAACTTTCTAGTTATAACTTCAAATACTTATGAAAGATCTAAGCTTCTATAGCTTATGGTCTACTTATTTTGTCATAAACAAAAGCTTGTAAGCTTACATACACTTTGCAAGATGAAAATTTAAGTTTTATAGCTTATGGTTTCATTAAAGTAAAGATTTATGAGTTATTACTTAGGATTTAACTTAATAACTTTAGATCTAGACTTTTGAGTCTAGGATCTTCAAGATCAAACTAAGAACTATGTTCTACAACTTAAGATCTTGATTAGTTAGTTTACCTTCAAGTTTGTAGTTCAATATTACTTTTATAATTCATGTTTGTGTCAAATCTAAGATCTTGATGTAACTTTGGTTCATCAAACTACTTACAACACTTAATTGAGTTGTGCTACATATCTTAGACTTTCACTTGTGTTATGATGGTCAAAACTTGGTAAAGATGATGTAAATCCATTAACGAGTTGTACACTTGAAGCTACAAGCATCAAGGATGAGAACCGTGATGAACATCAAGCACCAAGAACCCACCGGAGCACTCTACCTTCTGTTTTCTGTAACTTATCAGACCTACTATGAAATGCCCCGTCCTAATCCATCCGGACGAAGTCCATATCGATTATAAACGACTCATAATAGTTGATTACATCGCGAGGTACTTGACCTCTAAATGATACATTTTACAAACATTGCATTCGTTTTTAAAAGACAAACTTTCATTACATCGAAAGTTGACAGGTATGCATACCATTTCATAATATCCAACTATAAATGACCTAATCCTTAATTTACTTAATAATCTCTAATGAACTTCAATGACTCAAATGCAACATCTTTTGAAATATGTCATGAATGACTCCAAGTAATATCCTTAAAATGAGCTAATGCACAGCGGAAGATGTCTTTCAAACCTGAGAATAAACATGCTTTCAAGTGTCAACCAAAAGGTTGGTGAGTTCATTAGTTTATAGTAATCATTTCATTTTCATCATTTTAATAGACCACAAGATTTTTAAATATTATAAAACGTGCAGAAGTCTCATTCCAACTACAAAAAAAATATCTTTCATATGAAGAACACCTGGTGAGGATTCAAAATATAATAGTAACCATATGTGCCGGTCTTTCACCCCACGGCTGAATACATGTGCCTTCAAAATATAGAACCTCTGTGCCGGTCTTTACACCCCACGGCTGAACACATGTTTATAAAATATAGGACAACCGGTGCCAAAATGTCATAAATAATAAACCATCCACCCGGCTCGGGAGCTCATACGCTCTAATGGAAACCGGGGGCTAATGTGTGTCATAATAATCAACCCCAATCCCAGATAATTCTATCATAGAATGCAGTTAAGGTACTTGTATCTATTTCGTAAAACAGTTATAAAAGTTGCGCATGTACTCTCAGCCCAAAAACATAAAGGGTAAAAGACAAATGAAACTCACCATACTGTATTTTGTAGTAAAAATACATATGACGTCATTTAACAAGTGTAGGGTTGACCTCGGATTCACGAACCTATATATATATATATATATATATATATATATATATATATATATATATATATATATATATATATATATATATATATATATATATATATATATATTAACACATATAATTGAAGTCGAATAATTATATATATATTTTATTAATAATAATTTACTTGTTATACTATATATTATTTAGATAAAGTTAATATATTTAGTTCATTTGTTTTATATAATTATTTCTTATTAATAACAAAACTGTAGATTAAGGTTTAGTATATGTTTATATATCAATTGATATAACTTAACTAATCTCTTTTTAATAATAAAAGTATGGTGTAATGTATTTTATATAGAATTATTTATTTGTGAAATTATTGATGGTTTTAGTGATAACAAAATAATAATTATTAATAATATTGATAATAATGATAATATTTATAATAATACCTATGTTTGTAATATTAATAATGATCCTAATAATTATAAACTGATATTAATACTAATAAAAATAATAATAATTTTAATATTCATAACCTTAGTGGTAATGGTAGTACAAATATTAATAATTCTACTAATTCTAAGGTTTTAATAAAAATAATACTTTTATTGATTTTGATATAAATAACAATAATAATATTAATATTAATGATTATATAATAATAATAATCTTAATCGTATTCATAATAACAATAATAATACTTATCCTATTAATAATTACTAAGTAAATGATAATATTTAAGATAATGGTAATTACATTTAATAATAATACCAATTATTAATAATACTAATTAGTAATAATAATTCTAATACTTCATGATATTAATAATAATGATAAGTGTGTTATTAACAATAGTAATAAATATCATAATAATAATAATAATACTATATTAATAATAACAATAATAATAAAAGAAAAGCTACCTCATATAATTAGGCTTTAAAAAGAAAGAAACACAACAAGCAGGGATCGAACCTAAGACCTCTCGCAACCCATCAACACTCCTTAACCATTCATCTGTTCGATGTTATTTGTTTTAATTCATGAATTAATCTATATGACTCGTATTAACTCGGTTTCTTTTATCTTCATCACCTCGTCCTAATTCCTCATCATCATATCCTTGTGCATAATCCCCATCATTTCATTATCACATCATCATCATCATCATCATCAATACGATACATCATCACAGCGTATCATCATCATCATTGCAACATCTCAACCGAAATAATCATGGCCAAAAAATAAAATCATATGAATACGGCCCAATTTGACAAGGACGTGGCCCAACTGATAAATTCCAAGCCCATGAAAACAAATCAATTAACAAGGCCCAATAGCAGATATTAATTTAATTATGGCCTGGTATCACGTATTTAACGAATAGCATATACACAGAAACTGACGCATACATCCATCATGAATTCATCATGATCATTTCATCATCCATTAACCCTTATCGTGATTTTTATGCTTAATACATCATTATCAACCTTATCATCATAACCTAATTCCAATCACCAACATAATTATATACTCCTTCGATCTTAGTTAGGAAAAAAAGAAAGAAAAAAATTGCTAGAATTCGATGTGGCAGTAAAGCAGTGAGTAATGATTCATCCCACCATTCTTGCTTTATTGGTCCAAAGGAAAAATATAATAAACGCGACCTCTTTAACTCAGATTGGTCGGTAATGAGGTCCCATGACCCACGACCCGTATACGTGATTGATGTTGCTGCAATTTAATAGTATATACATCCTAATTGGTAACTTTAGACTATCACCAGTTGCTATCTTTTTCTTTTCTTTAAATGGTTTCACCGAGAGAAAGAGAAAAAAGAATAGAGATTGAGTGGAGGTAATTAAATGGCATGGTTCTCGTGATTACTTACATGACTTTAGCAGCAGCTAGGATGTAGCAGTAAACAACGAGAAGAAAGAAAAGAAGATAAATACAAGTATAGGTTTCTTGTCGGGCTCAAATAGAAACAGGTTAGTATTTGCGAATTTTTGTAGTAGTAGATGATGTTTGCAGGTTATATAACAAAACAGAAAAAAAAAAAAATAAAGAATTATACGCAGCAAGAGGAGTATGGCAGATCAAGTAGTGGATAGTCTTATTGAAGTTGTTTGATTTAATCAAAATAATAATTGAAACATCATAAGGGTCTCGGTGATGATTTTTGGGTATTGTTAACTCGATCAAAATAGAAGGAAAGAATTAGCAGTCGTGGTTGTCGTGATATTGGATTTACAAAGATATTGTTCAACTACAAGATCGTTTGAGGAAGATGGGTTGTCCTCAACTAGAACACAAGATTAGAGGTGTTGTTTATTCAAATGAAATTTCAACAAATATGAGGTAGTCGATTGTCTTGTCGCCAAATGAAATCGTTAAGGATCACCATTCGTACAAAAATAAAATAAATAACTTAAAGTGTGATAAGGATTGAATGGATTGCTAACTAATTCTTGGATTGTTGTATGGCTAGCTAATGTCGACAGATGATTCTTGCTCGTACAGAAAATGAAAAAAAAATATAAAAGTTTTTCATGATGTGAATCGATCCTTGTTTGGATTATAAACTGACATTGACCTGTAACAACTTAGAGACAGCAACAAGAATTATCTATAGTTCGATAGCTACACACAACAGAATCTGCTTCTGAAATTTGATGCGTACACTTTTATCCAATTAATTAATAATTAATATTAATAATTATAATTATATAAATAATAATAATCCAATTAAAATTAATAATAATAATAATAATAATAATAATAATAATAATAATAATAATAATATTATTATTATTATTAATAGTAATATATTATTGATAAGGATACTAATAAAAATAAGTAAATAATGTCAAGGTTAATAATAAAAATACTAATAATAAATAAATGATAATAATTATATTATTAATTTTAATAATAATAAAATGTATTATTTTATAATAATAATAATGATCATATTTGTAATTGTAAATATATAGATAAAAATAATAACAATAATAATAGAATTAATTATATCATTAATAATAATATCAAATAATAAAGTGTAATAGAAAATATTGATAATACTATATTAATTAGCAAATATGAAAGAAATAATAATTTTACTAATACAATTATATTTTCAACTTGTAATTACATATATTAATATTACATTTTATTAATTATGTAATATTTGATAATTATATAATATATATTATATATACATAATATCCGTACATTTTAAATAATATACATATAGTAATGGTTATATACTTTCAAACTACTATGCATAATTATGTTTTATATTGAAACAAATAAACCCACAGTATAACATTTAATACTTTGTTAATATAGACAAATTATATACATTCAAATTACTTCTCTATTTTTAAATAACATGTTTAAGTTATCTTTCGAAATAACCAAATCACATAATACTTTATTAATATATTTAATTTATAATATTTAATTATTTACATGTATAGTTATTTATATCTACATTTCTATTTACGATTTAAGGTTCGTGAATCGTCGGGAATAGTCAAAGGTCAAATATTTACATGAACACAGTTCAAAGTTTTTGAGACTTTCACATTACAGACTTTACTTATCGTGTCGATTATAGATTAAGATTAAAGTTTAAATTTGGTCGGAAATTCCCGGGTCATCACAGTACCTACCCGTTAAAGAAATTTCGTCCCCGAAATTTGATAGAGGTCGTCATGGATAACAATAAGAATGTTTTAATGACGAATATGAGTTGATAAATAGAATTTTTATCATCAATGATTAATATGGATGAAACCATTTGATTTTTGTGAAGAGTACGAGTGAAGCTATCACCAAAGAGTGAAATGACTAGGTATAGATTCGTCATATCTTTTGACGTAGATGGGATTCATTTCCATGTTCAAGAGATTTAGAGAAAATCTTCGTAATAAGATTTGATTCTTCGGTAATCAAGGGAATTAGGATCCGCTTTAAATGCGATCATCTGTTTTGATTGCTCTGTCGGATATTTTACTATAAATCCACCCTCGTCGTTTCCTTACAACTCACACCTTTTATTCTTTCTCCTTACTTCATACTTTATAGTATTTGTTAATATGTTCCATCCCGTTTTGATCCTGGATATACTTCTAACCTTCATATCTGTCATTCTTCTCTTTCATCTACCACCGGAGAATTTTATTTACTTTTACTATTACCTTGGAGTTATAGTGTTTTTAATTCTCCTGTGCCTTTACTTGGCAATATGTATTGATATGCACGGTTTGTAATTTATGTGTTGTTTTCGAACTTTATATTTTCTTTTATATTCAAGGGTTCCATACATTTGTCTCCTCTTCCCGACTTCATGTCAAGCGAGTAATAGTCCAGAATTCATAGGTATAAAGTTTTGGATGAACATAGTTAATGTTTTGAGAAGGAAATCGTAATGGCACGATCTTGATTTGTCAAATTATCAGAATATCCAAAAAGATAGAACTATCAAGAAAATATGTTCTTACTATGTTTGGAGATTGGGTAGAATGTAAGAGTCGTGTAAATGGCACATGATGCTGGTACTGAGAATCATCACGTTTCATTAGAAACTCAGCATGGATTACTGTAATATAATCACGTTGATCAAGTGTCATTATATTATACTAACTCATGCATCAGTTCCCAACACTACTTCAAAAACATTCCTATTTCAAATTCGAAGGTTCGCAGAATATAGAAACTAAAACAGTTTCCTTTTATGATATAATACGGATAGCGCAGAGAGATAATTAATATCGAACGAGAATATTTATGAAGATATCTTCAGAAATATTGAGGATATTTATAATGAAAGATACGATGATATCTTAGAATTTTAGGTTCACGTGTGATGAAGAAATTCATTCACAATGATTTAGAATAATTACTGAACAAGGCATTTGCTAAAGATTTCATCAGAAACAGAATCATCTGGATTCTTTATGTACAAGTTTAGTCCTTGTGATTTGTCCTTCTCCTTCACGGTTAGCTCAATCCGTTTTTCAATACCAAATTTTCTATCGAGCGTTCCCAACACCCCATTCTTTATCATCAAACTCTTAGCCATTTAGGCCATATACAATTTTGCTATTTCCTTTGCATTTAATGCAGCCATATTTGAATCGTCGGTTATCAGTCCGAGGTGGTTTCAGGAGAATGGTGTTTTTAGATGATTAAACGTTGATGGTAATATGGTGGAATATAAAAGGTTCCCCGGTAACAATAAAAGAGCACGCAGTTATATCAAGATTATAATAAGGTTGTTTCGAATGGAAAGTCGAAGTTGACTTGCTGGAGCTGTGACAAAATTGGCTAATTTGGAGAGGGATTGTAAAGTTATTTTCGGTAATAACGATGCCAATGGAACTAGCACAGATACGTGTTAAACGTTTTCTCAAGTTCCGAGTGTTTTCAGGTGCATAACTATATGTATCAATCTTTTCTTTCGTAGATGAAGTGCGGTTGGTTCATCCTCTCGATTGAGGTGTTTTCAAGAATTACGAAAGGTATGAACGCAGATTGTAATCGTCAATATACAAATGAGGTTTAAGATGAAATCAAGTGGCAAACTTGAAGAATTGTTTAGTTTCATATGTTATAATCAGTATTTTAATTCATTATAATTGTCCACTGTTGGTAGTCCTCAGTTGATTAGTCCACAGTTAGCTAGGAACAGTTAGCTAGGATTTTGTTAGCGTGGATTCTTAACAAAATTTCTCATAGTTAATTTGTTTGTTTCTAACAAATTTTATTCCGTCAAATGTTTTCTTCATTATGCCACTTGTTGGATTCTGATAGGTCAAAATCCAAATATGAAATTTGAATGTAAATGGTTATTCTGTGGTGAACGGATTCATATATCTGTGGACGTAAGTAGGATAGTAAATGACCGTTGAATCAGATTCGAAGAATGTACAGTGTAACTTATTAATGTGAAAATTAAATATTCCTCGGGTATTACCTACCCGTTAAAATATTTTCATCATTAACAGTTTGTACGAAAGAATTTTTAATCACAATCTTTATGAAAATATCTTTACATATATATTTTCTTCAGATGTAATTATGGATTTAATGAGTCAATATAATATTAGACTCATTTGATTTTCGATTTGAGCTAGAATAAGTAATCTTTAAAACTATTAGGATCCACATATTCTTCGCAGAATATTAATGAAGTTATGGATCAATACTTCATTGTTAATTATTAGGATCCACATATTCTTCGCAGAGTATTAATGAAGTTATGGATCAATACTTCATTGTTCATTGCTGTTGGTACTCCTTGGTATATATGGTGCGTATGATGTTGATGTTCGTGGGACAGATTGTGAAATTAAGGCTTGGGATGCGGATGTTGTTGTTGTTGGTGGTATTGTTGGTGTTGCTGAAGCTGGTACGTTTTGCACCATATTCTCCACATTGATTACTCGAGCGCGAAGTTCGTTGACTTATTACTCCGGGATGATTTTCGGTAGGAACGTGCGAGTGAATAAGGTTTTAAATTTTAGATAAAATATAATCATAGTGAGATATTCGGAAAAATGAGGGTGAAACTGGTGTTTCTAATAGGTTCACCGGTAAGTGCTTCAGGTTCTTTGCCAAGAGGAAAATGTGGTTGATGAAAGGATCACCTTCTTCTCGTCTCCATTGATTTTTGTAGACTACGAACCCATCAGATGAATTGGGGATGGCTGATTGGTTGATTCATTTTGATGATGTTGCTTTCGGAGCTGGAGTGGGACTCCATATCGGAATCCGAGGGACTTGAACTAGTTGTGAGTTCCATTGCGTACGATTGAATAAAGGATTTTTCGATATGAAATGATTTTCGGATATCGGATGATATTCTAATTACATAGAATATCTAAATATATAGAACAAAAGATTTCGTAGATTACGGAGGAATTTACGAAATATATCAGGCAAAGTTTATAGTGACAGATACACTAAGATATGGATTAGCATATACGCTAAGATATGAATTTTTGTCTATACACTATTCATGCAATCAATGCAGTAAGATGTGTCTAGTCTAAGAATGATAAGCAGGTAATTTTCGACAAGAAATGATAAGCAAAACTTGTGACATGCAGACCAGGTTCAAGTCCAGACTTATTAATATAACCTAACAACTACTAGGTCGAAGTCCAGACTTCACTAATGCATCCTAACAACTACCGGTTAGACACACTAATGTTGACCTGGTTCGCTAAGACCACCACTATGATACCAACTGAAATGCCCCATCCTAATCCATCCGGACGAAGTCCATATCGATTATAAACGATTCATAATAGTTGATTACATAGCGAGGTACTTGACCTCTAAATGATACATTTTACAAACATTGCATTCGTTTTTAAAAGACAAACTTTCATTACATCGAAAGTTGACAGGTATGCATACCATTTCATAATATCCAACTATAAATGACCTAATCCGTCATTTACTTAATAATCTCTAATGAACTTCAATGACTCGAATGCAACGTCTTTTGAAATATGTCATGAATGACTCCAAGTAATATCCTTAAAATGAGCTAATGCACAGCGGAAGATTTCTTTCAAACCTGAGAATAAACATGCTTTCAAGTGTCAACCAAAAGGTTGGTGAGTTCATTAGTTTATAGTAATTATTTCATTTTCATCATTTTAACAGACCACAAGATTTTTAAATATTATAAAACGTGCAGAAGTCCCATTCCAACTGCACAAAGAAAATAACTTTCATATGAAGAACACCTGGTGAGGATTCAAAATATAATAGTAACCATCTGTGCTGGTCTTTCACCCCACGGCTGAATACATGTGCCTTCAAAATATAGAACCTCTGTGCAGGTCTTTACACCCCACGGCTGAACACATGTTTATAAAATAAAGGACAATCGGTGCCAAAATGTCATAAATAATAAACCATCCACCCGGCTCGGGAGCTCATACGTCTAACGGAAACCTGGGCTAATGCGTGTCATAATAATCAACCCCAATCCTAGATAATTCTATCATAGAATGCAGTCAAGGTACTTGTGTCTATTTCGTAAAACAGTTATAAAAGTTGCGCATGTATTCTCAGCCCAAAAACATAAAGGGTAAAAGACAAATGAAACTCACCATACTGTATTTTGTAGTAAAAATACATATGACGTCATTTAACAAGTGTAGGGTTGACCTCGGATTCACGAACCTATATCATTTATATATATATATATATATATATATATATATATATATATATATATATTATATATATATATATATATATTATATATATATATATATATATTAACACATATAATTGACACATATATTAACACATATAATTGAAGTCGAATAATTATATATATATATATTGTTATTAATAATTTACTTGCTATACTATATATTATTTAGATAAATTTAATATATTTAGTTCATATGTTTTATATAATTATTTCTTATTAATAACAAAACTGTAGATTAAGGTTTAGTATATGTTTACATATCAATTAATATAACTTAACTAATATCTTTTTAATAATAAAAGTATGGTGTAATGTATTTTATATAGAATTATTTATTTGTGAAATTATTGATGGTTTTAGTGATAACAAAATAATAATTATTAATAATATTGATAATAATGATAATATTTATAATAATACCTATGTTTGTAATATTAATAATGATCCTAATAATTATAAACTGATATTAATACTAATAAAAATAATAATAATTTTAATATTCATAACCTTAGTGGTAATAGTAGTACCTATATTAATAATTCTACTAATTCTAAGGTTTTAATAAAAATAATACTTTTATTGATTTTGATATAAATAACAATAATAATATTAATATTAATGATTATATAATAACAATAATCTTAATCGTATTCATAATAACAATAATAATACTTATCCTATTAATAATTACTAAGTAAATGATAATATTTATGATAATGGTAATTACATTTAATAATAATACTAATTATTAATAATACTAATTAATAATAATAATTCTGATACTTCATGATATTAATAATAATGATAAGTGTGTTAATAACAATAGTAATAAATATCATAATAATAATAATAATAATAATAATAATAATAATAATAATAATAATAATAATAATAATAATAATAATAATAATAATAATAATAATAATAATAATAAAAATAATAATAATAATACTATATTAATAATAACAATAATAATAAAAGAAAAGCTACCTCATATAATTAGGCTTTAAAAAGAAAGAAACACGATAAGCAGGGATCGAACCTAAGACCTCTCGCAACCCATCAACACTCCTTAACCATCTATCTGTTCGATGCTATTTGTTTTAATTCATGAATTAATCTATATGACTCGTATTAACTCGGTTTCTTTTATCTTCATCACCTCGTCCTAATTCCTCATCATCATATCCTTGTGCATAATCCCCATCATTTCATTATCACATCATCATCATCATCATCATCAATACGATACATCATCACAGCGTATCATCATCATCATTGCAACATCTCAACCGGAATAATCGTGGCCAAAAAAATAAAATCATATGAATACGGCCCTATTTGACAAGGACGTGGCCCAACTGGTAAATTCCAAGCCCATGAAAACAAATCAATTAACAAGGCCCGATAGCAGATATTAATTTAATTATGGCCTGGTATCACGTATTTATCGAATAACAGATACATAGAAACAGACGCATACATCCATCATGATTTCATCATGATCACTTCATCATCCATTAACCCTTATCGTGACTTTTATGCTTAATACATCATTATCAACCTTATCATCATAACCTAATTCCAATCACCAACATAATTATATACTCCTTCGATCTTAGTTAGGACGAAAAAGAAAGAAAAAAATTGCTAGAATTCGATGTGGATGTAAAGCAGTGAGTAATGATTCATCTCACCATTCTTGCTTTATTGGTCCAAATGGAAAATATAATAAATGCAACCTCTTTAACTCACATTGGTCGGTAATGAGGTCCCACGACCCACGACCCGTATACTTGATTGATGTTGCTACAATTTAATAGTATATACATCCTAATTGGTAACTTTAGACTATCACCAGTTGCTATCTTTTTCTTTTCTTTAAATGGTTTCACCGAGAGAAAGAGAAAAAAGAATAGAGATTGAGTGGAGGTAATTAAATGGCATGGTTCTCGTGATTACTTACATGACTTTAGCAGCAGCTAGGATGTAGCAGTAAACAACGAGAAGAAAGAAAAGAAGATAAATACAAGTATAGGTTTCTTGTCGGGCTCAAATAGGAACAGGTTAGTATTTGCGAATTTTTGTAGTAGTAGATGATGTTTGCAGGTTATATAACGAAACAGGAAAAAAATAAAGAATTATACGCAGCAAGAGGAGTATGGCAGATCAAGTAGTGGATAGTCTTATTGAAGTTGTTTGATTTAATCAAAATAATAATTGAAACGTCATAAGGGTCTCGGTGATGATTTTTGGGTGTTGTTAACTCGATCAAAATAGAAGGAAAGAATTAGCAGTCGTGGTTGTCGTGATATTGGGTTTACGAAGATATTGTTCGACTACAGGATCGTTTAAGGAAGATGGGTTGTTCTCAACAAGAACACAAGATTAGAGGTGTTGTTTATTCAAATGAAATTTCAACAAATATGAGGTAGTCGATTGTCTTGTCGCCAAATGAAATCGTTAAGGATCACCATTCGTACAGAAATAAAATAAATAACGTAAAGTTTGATAAGGATTGAATGGATTGCTAACTAATTCTTGGATTGTTGTATGGCCAGCTAATGTCGACAGATGATTCTTGCTCGTACAGAAAATGAAAAAAAAAATATAAAAGTTTTTCATGATGTGAATCGATTTTTGTTTGGATTATAAACTGACATTGACCTGTAACAACTTAGAGACAACAACAAGAATTATCTACAGTTCGATAGCTACACACAACAGAATCTGCTTCTGAAATTTGATGCGTACACTTTTATCCAATTAATTAATAATTAATATTAATAATTATAATTATATAAATAATAATAATCCAATTAAAAATAATAATAATATTATTATTATTAATAGTAATATATTATTGATAAGAATACTAATAAAAATAAATAAATAATGTCAAGGTTAATAATAAAAATACTAATAATAAATAAATGATAATAATTATATTATTAATTTTAATAATAATAAAATGTATTATTTTCTAATAATAATAATGATCATATTTGTAATTGTAAATATATAGATGAAAATAATAATAATAATAATAATAATAATAATAATAGAATTAATTATATCATTAATAATAATATCAAATAATAAAGTGTAATAGAAAATATTGATAATACTATATTAATTAGAAAATATGAAAGAAATAATAATTTTACTAATACAATTATATTGTTAACTTGTAATTACATATATTAATATTACATTTTATTAATTATGTAATATTTGATAATTATATAATATATATTATATATACATAATATCCGTACATTTTAAATAATATACATATAGTAATGGTTATATACTTTCAAACTACTATGCATAATTATGTTTTATATTGAAACAAATAAACCCACAGTATAACATTTAATACTTTGTTAATATAGACAAATTATATACATTCAAATTACTTCTCTATTTTTAAATAACAGTTTTAAATAACATGTTTAAGTTATCTTTCGAAATAACCAAATCACATAATACTTTATTAATATATTTAATTTATAATATTTAATTATTTACATGTATAGTTATTTATATCTACATTTCTATTTACGATTTAAGGTTCGTGAATCGTCGGGAATAGTCAAAGGTCAAATGTTTACATGAACACAGTTCAAAGTTTTTGAGACTTTCACATTACAGACTTTGCTTATCGTGTCGATTATAGATTAAGATTAAAGTTTAAATTTGGTCGGAAATTCCCGGGTCATCACATACTGGGCTGCTGTAAAGTTAATTTTCAGTTTTCTCAGTTCGTATAGATGACTTTTCATTTAAGACTCGTCTTAATCCGAGTTACGGTTTAGGATTTATGGCCCTCCGATCGTCACTATGTCCTTTTAACGTTGTGCTGAAAATTCTGACTTACTCGCACTTAGACCGTCGCCACGGTCAAACAAAGACGAGTTTGCTTCTGGAATTTTTACCACAATTAAATGACTCATAAACGGAGTCATGGCCACTGGTCTCACCTTATTTCAGTAAGTATAGAGGCCGTGGTGACTGATCCAATTCAGCCTTTGTTTTAAACTCCTTTCATGAACGAAACTTACTTTACACCTTTTGTTTGATGATGATTGATGATGACCCTTAAGACCTAATTTACATAATTTTAAACCTATTGGGACTATTTACTGACTTAGTAATATTTGACTTAGGTTGAGGACTTTCCGGACCTACATACTTGCTTACTTTCCGACTCAACTTTACTACTACTTTACCACGGTGAGTTATAGCATCCCTTTTTACTTTAACTATTTTGGGAACTGAGAATACATGCGCATTTTACGTTTTACATACTAGGCACGAGTACTTAAACTTTATATATGTGTGGGTTATACAACGGCATAAACATTCCCTTTAGCTCAGTAACGTTTAGTCATTGGTTTTTGAACCCGTGAACGCGAATCTTAGATATGGATCCATAGGGTTTGACATCCCCACTCGGGCTTGTAGCGCTAGAATTTAATGGGTGTTTAATACTTCGTAAACATACGCACTCGCCAAGTGTACTTTCAGAGGGTTATAAACGTTAATTTAGTTACCAAGTGCCCAAGGTTAAACATATACTTTATCATACTGTTTTGAAATGCTCTTTGTAGCACTGAAATCTCGTGGTCTACCTTACATACTGTTATACTTAAACTATAGCTCACCAACCTTTGTGTTGACGTTTTTAAGCATGTTTTTTCTCAGGTGCTTAAGGTTAGCCGCTTCCGCTGTTGTACTAGTCTTGCTGTAGACACCCGCTGCTTTAGAGATGTCACCGCATGAACGTTTATCTTGCATTCATAAATATTATTACTTTTGAAACTATGATTTGTAACGACCATTGGGGTCACGTACAATTATTAATTGCTTCTATTCATAGAAGCATACTTTTGATGTAAAACATTCGACGTTAGTTATGACGTCACCTTTTATCATGAATGCAAACGTATTTTGAAATAGCATATAGTGTTTGACCTTGTAATGATCCTATTGTTGGTGGTCCGTACATGATGATTTAGTACAGGGCATCACATTTGGTATCAGAGCATTGGTTGTAGGGAATTAGGTTGCATTAGTGAGTCTAAGACCGACCCGAGTAGGATTCACTAATAGGACTAATCTACAACTTGCTAGTTTACTTGTTTCTGCGGAACTTGCTGCATGCTGCTGCTTACTTTTACTACTATATGTCGTATGCAATTACATGATTTCACTACTGCATGCTATTATCTGCTTTCGATTGCATGATACTTGTCGTTATTGCCATGCTACTTACTGTTACACATGATTTAGACTATCATAGTTACTTTGCCTAATACATGCTTGCTTTATGACTTACTGACATGGAAAAAGTTATTTTTCCTTGTTCAGATGACGGATATTCCACCTGCTATCATTTTGGGTAGCGACACAGACTCATCAGCCACTTCACCTGCCGCTGTTGCCGATCCTCGGATCCTGTCAGCGACACCCTCTAGTGACCCAGGCGCTTCGTCCTCCGGAGCTAGTAGTCATGCACCTGGCCCGATGGTTACCTCTAACGGAGCCGAGGACCTCCCGGAGATTCCAGCTCCACTAGCCCCAGTACCTCAGGAGCCACAGCACCATCCTGTTGGTGTTGTGATTCCCGCAGAATTTGGGGAAGGACCATTCCATAATCAGCATCGTCATTGGTGCC
Organism: Rutidosis leptorrhynchoides; assembly: GCF_046630445.1. Lineage (NCBI taxonomy): Eukaryota > Viridiplantae > Streptophyta > Magnoliopsida > Asterales > Asteraceae > Rutidosis > Rutidosis leptorrhynchoides. The sequence continues at coordinate 302,179,771 of NC_092339.1, forward strand.
GATACGCTCCTGATGGACGTCTCGTGCCGATCGGACCCTCCAGATACTGACAGATGATGGCCGCCCGAGGAGAGCCAGTACAGCCACCCGTGCAGCCACCTCCACATGATTCAGATGACCTGTCATCCGACGACTCATCCACAGACAACTCTAGTGATGATGACTCCGACGAGGAGGACCCTGATGATGCACCTGTACAGCTACCCTCCACCCCGCCGAAGAACCGGTACCGTTTTGATGGTACCGTCATTCCAGGGATTAATGGAGGTCGAGCATTCACTGACGCATATGGTCAGCATCATAGGGTTACTGCCCGTAAGCGGCTTGTGTCGTATCATGCTGATCCCTTCATCCGTAAGCCTTACCGCTTCGCAGCCTCTACTTCTGGAGCCGGACCGTCTGCACCAACAGCTCCACCAGCACCACCCGTACCGACTGCACCACCTGCCCCACCATCTCCCACTGTCGAGGAACTGACAAGGGAGGTGGAGATCCTCCGTGCTCGGGTAACTGAGCTCGAGGACCAGATGTCCCACGTATTGGACATCCTACACCCACCATCACCGTAGGGCTTTTATAGTAGATTTCATTATGTAATCTCATTTGTAGTTTTATGTTTCACTTATGTATTGTACGAATCTATGCGGATGTATGAAACTTATTATTAATGAATGGAACTTTGTGTTGTTTACTTTTTGCACAAGTGTTCTATTTACATTACTGTACGATGGTTTTATGATATCTGTAGCTAGTTGCTCTACTAAATTAACATGTATTGTGCTGTTTACATGACGGTTGTTGTATACTGTATTATTATATATTGAATGCTGGATTTTGACTTGAATTAAAAAAACTTTTAGAACATCATGGCCAACGGAAGATCAACACTGACCACGGCCCAAATCAAGGAAATGATTGCCGAAAGGGTAGCCCCAGCCATTACAGAAATGCAACCCCAAGCCCCACCACCACCGGTTATTCAGCCCATTCGTAATGGGTGCACGTACAAAGATTTCCAAAGCTGCAAGCCCCATAACTTTAGTGGGACGGAGAGGCCAGTTGGTCTCACTAGGTGGTTTGAAAAACTAGAATCTGTATTCCGAGTTAGCAACTGCTCAGAGGCAAACAAGACAAAATATGCCTCTTGTACACTGGCGGATGGCGCCCTCACTTGGTGGAACACAATGGCTCAAGCCAAGGGTATTGATGAGGTGTATACCACGCCATGAGAAGAATTCAAAGCGGCCATGATTAAAGAGTATTGTCCGAGAACTGAGATACAGAAGATGGAGATTGAGTTTATGCAGTTGAAGGTTGTGGGGAACGATCTCGATGGGTACAATCGTAGGTATTTGGAACTAGCCCTGATGTGTCCTACCATGGTTACCCCGGAATTCAAGCGTATGGAGAGATACTTGTGGGGACTTCCTAAGTCCATTAAGGAAAATGTCACCTCGTCTAAGCCACCTAATGTCCCGGAGGCAATGCGCATGGCGCATACTTTAATGAACCAAATCATCATCGATGAACCGGAGAAGGCTAAGTTTGAAGCGGGTAGTAGTGATAAGCGAATGTGGGATAACAACAAGGGTAGAGCCTATGATCAAAACCCGGCGAAGCGACATGAGGGTTTCAAAGGAAACAACAACGGTGGAAATTCCAATCCGAATAACAACTTGAACCCCAACTACAAAGGTATCCTACCACAGTGCAAGAGGTGCTATAAGCACCATACCGGGTACTATAATGTTGTTTGTGAGAAATGCAAAAAGACCAGGTATATTGGCAGGGACTACAAGATCACCACCATGACTGGGAAGCCGAACCCCACTGGGTCGAGAAAGTGTTACGAATGCGGACAAATGGGCCACTTCAGAAATGAGTGTCCCAACAAGCGAAAGGACGGCGGACCACCGCGTGGCAGAGCTTTCAATGTAAATGCAAGGGATGCTCGTGAGAACCCCGACTTGGTGACAGGTATATTCACTATCAACAATCTATTAGCTTCTGTCCTATTTGATACTGGTGCCGATAGAAGTTATGTATGTAGACACTTTTGCGATAAGATAAATTGGTCGTTAGTTCCTTTAAAGGAGAGTATGCTTGTAGAGGTAGCCAATGGAAAACTTGAGAAAGTTGACCATATTAGTCGAGGAGCTATTATCAACATAGCTGGTGTGGATTTCGAGATTGACCTGATACCCATTAAGTTGGGAAGCTTTGATGTTATTGTCGGTATGGACAGGTTGACCAAGATAAGGGCCGACATTATCTGTGGAGATAAAGCTCTTCGTATACCGTACGGAGATGGCGAGCCAATGATCATTTACGGAGAGAGATGTACCTTGAAGCTGAACCTCATTAGTTGCATGAAAGCGCAAAAGATCATGAAGAAGGGACGTCTTGCTGTCCTAGCACATGTGAAAACGGTAGAAACCGAGGTGAAGAGTGTGAACGACGTTCGAATTGTGAACGAATTTTTCGATGTCTTTCCTAAAGAATTGCCTGGATTACCGCCACCAAGAGCAGTAGAATTTCAAATTGATTTAGTACCAGGAGCTGCACCTGTAGCTCGCGCACCTTATCGACTCGCACCTTCTGAGATGCAAGAGTTACAAAGCCAACTACAAGAACTACTTGACTGTGGATTTATCCAACCAAGTTTCTTGCCTTGGGGCGCACCTGTGTTTTTTGTGAAGAAGAAGAATGGATCCTTCCGTATGTGTATCGACTACCGTGAATTCAACAAATTGACGATCAAGAATTGGTATCCCCTTCCCCTTATTGACAATCTTTTTGACCAACTACAAGGATCGAGCGTTTATTCCAAGATTGATTTACGATCCGGTTATCATCAGTTGAGGGTGAAAGAAAGCGATGTAATGAAGACTGCATTCAGAACTCATTATGGTCATTATGAGTTTCTCGTGATGCCATTCGGTTTAACCAATGCACCTGCCGTATTCTTGGATCTCATGAATCATGTATGCAAGCCATACCTAGATAAGTTCGTTATCGTCTTCATAGATGATATCCTCATCTACTCCAAAAGCAAATAAGAACATGAACAACATCTTCGTCTAGTGTTGGAACTCTTGAGACAAGAGCAACTTTACGCCAAATTCTCCAAGTGTGAGTTTTGGTTGAAGGAAGTCTAATTTCTGGGTCATGTTGTGAGCGACCAGGGTATCAAAGTTGATCCCGCCAAGATTAAAGCTATCAGCAAGTGGGAGACTCCCACTACTCTGACTCACATTCGTCAGTTTTTAGGTCTCGCCGGTTACTACCGAAGATTTATTGAAGGTTTCTCTCTGATTGCGCGTCCTTTGACCGCGCTGACTCACAAGGGCAAGAAGTTCATTTGGGAACCCGAACAGGAATCAGCATTTCAAACCTTGAAAAAGAAGTTAACCACCGCACTTATCTTATCACTTCCTGAAGGCAGTGACAATTTTGTCGTTTATTGCGATGCATCGAAAAGTGGTTTTGGTTGTATACAGATGCAACGCACAAAGGTTATTTCTTATGCCTCCCATCAACTGAACATTCACGAACAAAATTACACTACTCACGATCTCGAACTTGGAGCCGTTGTCTTTGCGCTCAAATTGTGGAGACACTATCTTTATGGAACTAAGAGTACTATCTTCACCGACCACAAAAGGCTCCAACACATCTTTGATCAGAAGCAACTGAATATGAGGCAGCGTCGATGGATCGAGACTCTAAATGACTATGATTGTGAACTTCGTTATCATCCAGGCAAGGCCAACGTTGTAGCTGACGCTTTAAGCCGAAAGGAGAGGCCGGTACCTCTTCGTGTTCGGGCTCTGAACATCACCATCCATTCGAATCTTTACAGCCAAATTCGAGCAGTCCAAGAAGAGGCTCTCATAGAGAAGAACTTACGTTATGAATACTTGAACATTCTCGTCTCTAAATTCGAGGTTATGGAGTCTGGACTCCGATGTTATGCCGGAAGAATTTGGGTACCTCATTATGGAGATCTACGGAGTCTATTACTTGATGAAGCCCACAAGTCGAGATATTTGATTCATCCCGGAGTGGGCAAAATGTACCACGAACTTAAGGAACAGTATTGGTGGCCTAATCTTAAGAAGGACGTTGCAACTTATGTTGGTAAGTGTTTGACTTGTTCGAAAGTCAAGGCCGAACATCAAAGACCTTCTGGATTACTTCAACAACCGGAAATCCCACAATGGAAGTGGAAAATGATAACAATGGATTTCATCACCAAGCTACCAAAGACAGTGGGCGGATACGACACTATTTGGGTTATTGTTGACCGCCTTACTAAATCTGCACACTTCTTAGCCATGAAGGAAATGGTTACGATGGAGAGACTCGCTCAACTATACATTAAAGAGGTTGTATCTCGTCATGGTGTGCCTATATCGATCATCTCAGATATCGATCCCCGTTTTGCTTCTAGATTTTGGCGTTATTTGCAAGAAGCCATGGGAACTCGTCTCGACATGAGTACTGCGTATCACCCGCAGACCAACGGACAGAGCGAACGAACTATTTAGACTTTGGAGGAAATGTTGCGTGCATGTGTCATTGATTTCGGAAAGGCTTGGGAAAGGCATTTGCCGCTAGCCAAATTCTCTTACAACAACAGTTATCACTCGAGTATTAATGCCGCACCTTTTGAAGCCTTGTATGACCACAAATGCCGTTCTCCTATTTGTTGGGCCGAGTTAGGCGAAGTGCAAATCACCGGACCCGAGATAGTCCATGAAACATCAGAGAAGATTGCCCAAATTCAAGCTAGACTCAAGACAGCCCGTGATCGTCAAAAGAGTTATGCTGACCGTAAACGTAAGGACTTTCAATTCAACGTTGGTGACCGTGTAATGTTGAAGGTTGCACCTTGAAAAGGTGTGATTCGTTTTGGAAAGGGCAGAAAGTTAAACCCGCGGTACATTGGTCCTTTTGAAATCTTAGAACGTGTTGGACCCGTTGCTTACCGTTTGGATCTTCCAACACAATTGAGCTCAGTTCATCCTACCTTCCACGTGTCAAACTTGAAGAAGTGTCTTGCTGCACCCGAACTTATCATACCACTGGAACAACTTACAATTGATGACAAACTTCACTTCGTGGAAGAACCTGTCGAGATTATGGACCGTGAGGTCAAAACTTTGAAACGCAACAAGATTCCGATCGATCGAGTACGATAGAATGCCAAATGAGGACCTGAGTCTACCTGGGAGCGAGAGGATCAAATGATGCAGAAGTATCCTCACCTTTTCCCAACTCCTCCATCTACCTCAGCTTAAAATTTCGGGACGAAATTTTCTTTAACAGATGGGTAATGTAACGACCCTGGATTTTCCAACGTTTACTTATTAATATTTATTATTAATGCTTGTGTTTAATAAATGTATTTATATGCATTTACTTGTTACCATACATGACTTTGCATGGCCTGAATCGTCTTTGTGACACACGTACATTACGCGAATAATATTTTCAAATATTATTTACATTCATGATTAATTTTTATTAATCATTTTAATTAACTAAGGTTACTAGTTTATTACTTGGGCTTTATTTGGATTAATTTGTTAATTACTTGAAATTGGGCTTTGATTAATGTTAATGGACTTAGAAGCCCACCCTACACACTCAATGGATTATTTAGCCCATCTTAAAATGCAAGTATCATACTTAGACTTAACTAGATTGATTAAGTTGTGAAAGAATCTAGTTACTTGTTCCATTACACATCTTTCCCATGAAAACACACCTTATAACCAACTTTTAATCCAAATTCATGCAAGTGACTTGTGAATTTTCTCCTCCTCCCTCCCCTTTTGTAAATCGTCAGCATTAGGCTCCATGGGGGAGTGTTCCATTTTCATTTTTTATGTTACTTAGTTGCTAGTTTCCTCTCATTTCCTCACACACAAAAATTACTTCTAATTTTTCTCTCAACTTTTGCTCTCATCTTTTCTCTACATTTTGTAAGTAACAAGCTTACTTTCCTCTTCTTGTTCTTCATAAAAACCGAACCCATAACACTTAATCATCATTATTTACTTGTCTTTGATTGTTGTTTAATTACTTGTTGTTGTTACTTACTAGTTATCAAGAATCAAACTCTCTAGTTTGTTCTTCACTTTATCTTGTTCATACAGGAACATACAAGAACAAAACTTTCTAGTTTATGTTCTACACTTAATGTTTTAAAGAAAGAAAGTTCATGAGTTGTAATATCATACTTGAAGTTCATGTTGTAAACTTAAAGTTTACTTTCTTAAAGATCAAAGCCTTGGCTTGAATCTTTAAAGTATGAACAACCATGAATTTGTTACTTGTTTATTTAGTTTATTTCTTCATAATATGCATCCTCGAATTCGTGATTTATGTTGTTCTTGGTTAAGTGTTACTAGTTAACTTTGATCCCATTTTTCTTGAACTAAAGTTAACTTTATAATTTCAAGAACATGGACGTATAACTTTCTAGTTATAACTTCAAATACTTATGAAAGATCTAAGCTTCTATAGTTTATGGTCTACTTATTTTGTCATAAACAAAAGCTTGTAAGCTTACATACACTTTGCAAGATGAAAATCTAAGTTTTATAGCTTATGGTTTCATTAAAGTAAAGATTTATGAGTTATTACTTAGGATTTAACTTAATAACTTTAGATCTACACTTTTGAGTCTAGGATCTTCAAGATTAAACTAAGAACTATGTTCTACAACTTAAGATCTTGATTAGTTAGTTTACCTTCAAGTTTGTAGTTCAATATTACTTTTATAATTCATGTTTGTGTCAAATCTAAGATCTTGATGTAACTTTGGTTCATCAAACTACTTACAACACTTAATTGAGTTGTGCTACATATCTTAGACTTGTACTTATGTTATGATGGTCAAAACTTGGTAAAGATGATGTAAACCCATCAACGAGTTGTACACTTGAAGCTACAAGCATCAAGGATGAGAACCGTGATGAACATCAAGCACCAAGAACCCACCGGAGCACTATACCTTCTGTTTTCTGTAACTGATCAGACCTACTGGGCTGCTGTAAAGTTAATTTTCCGTTTTCTAAGTTCGTATAGATGACTTTTCATTTAAGACTCGTCTTAATCCGAGTTACGGTGTAGGATTTATGGCCCTCCGATCGTCACTATGTCCTTTTAACGTTGTGCTGAAAATTCTGACCTACTCGCACTTAAACTGTCGCCACGGTCAAATGAAGACGAGTTTGCTTCTGGAATTTTTACCACAATTAAAGGACTCATATATGGAGTCATGTCCACTGGTCTCACCTTATTTCAGTAAGTATAGAGGCCGTGGTGACTGATCCAAATCAGCCTTTGTTTCAAACTCCTTTCATGAACGAAACTTACTTTACACCTTTTGTTTGATGATGATTGATGATGACCCTTAAGACATAATTTACATACTTTTAAACCTATTGGGACGATTTACTGACTTAGTAATATTTGACTTTGGTTGAGGACTTTTCGGACCTACATACTTGCTTACTTTCCGACTCAACTTTACTACTACTTTACCACGGTGAGTTATAGCATCCCTTTTTACTTTAACTATTTTGGGAACTGAGAATACATACGCGTTTTATGTTTTACATACTAGGCACGAGTACTTAAACTTTATATATGTGTGGGTTATACAATGGCATAAACATTCCCTTTAGCTCGGTAACGTTTAGTCATTGGTTTTTGAACCGGTGAACGCGAATCTTAGATATGGATCCATAGAGTTTGACATCCCCACTCGGGCTAGTAGTACTAGCATTTAACGGGTGTTTAATACTTCGTAAATATACGCACTCGCCAAGTGTACTTTCAGGGGGTTATAAACGTTAAGTTAGTTACCAAGTGCCCACGGTTAAACATATACTTTATCATACTGTTTTGAAACGCTCTTTGTAGCACTGAAATATCGTGGCCTACCTTACATACTGTTATACTTAAACTATAGCTCACCAACCTTTGTGTTGATGTTTTTAAGCATGTTTTTCTCAGGTGCTTAAGGTTAGCCACTTCCGCTGTTGTACTAGTCTTGCTGTAGACACCCGCTGCTTTAGAGATGTCACCGCATGAACGTTTATCTTGCATTCATAAACATTATTGCTTTTGAAAATATGATTTGTAACGACCATTAGGGTCACGTACAATTATTAATTGCTTCTATTCATAGAAGCATACTTTTGATGTAAAACATTCGACGTTAGTTATGACGTCACCTTTTATAATGAATGCAAACGTATTTTGAAATAGCATATAGTGTTTGACCTTGTAATGATCCTGTTGTTGGTGGTCCGTACATGATGATTTAGTACGGGGCATCACACCGAATGTCTCTCTGACTCCTGCACAATTCCAACAACTGTTGGCCGCCGTTCAAGGCAATCATAACAACCATCAAGGTAACAACCAAGGAAATCCTCCCACTTCTTGCAGCTACAAGGATTTATGAATTGCAAGCCTCCGTCCTTTAAGGGGTGTGAGGAAGCTGTCGAACAGACTCATTGGTTCGAAAAGCTCGAATCCATCTTTCGTATCTGTAACTGTGCGGATGTCGACCGAGTAAAGTATGTCACTCACATACTAAGTGGCCTAGCTCTAACATGGTGGAACGGATATGCCCAAACTGTAGGGCTAGATGCTGCAAACGCTATCACATGGCCTGTTTTGAAATGAATGATGACAGATAAATTCTGTCTACGAAACCTAATTCAAAAGCTGGAAGTTGAGTTCTGGGAATTGAAGGTAAAAGGAACCGACAATGAAGCCTATACAAACAGGTTTATAGAGTTGGTTACTTTGTGCCCAGATATGGTACCAAATGAACAGAAGAAGATAGAGAGGTACATAGAAGGTCTTCCTGAAGAGATTCAGGGAAATGTCATTGCTTCTAGTAAGGAAACTTTAGATGCGGTGATACTGATGGCTCAAAACCTCATGATGGCTAAGAGGAGAAAAGATGTAGCAAATAAACAAGCCGAGGCTAAGACAAATGAGGGCAAAAGGAAATTTGAATCTGCTCAGGGATTGAACCAAGGTTCAAATAGGAAAGTTGCCGAAAATTCAAAAGGAGGTTATTTTGGGAAACAACCTTTCTGTAAGCGTTGTGAGAAACACCATTCTGGGTGGTGCAAGGTTGAGTGCACCAAGTGTAAGAAGATTGGCCATATAGCCAAGAATTTTAGAGTTGCAGTTCCTCCAATGGATACTCTAGCAACCAAAGCCAACACAATCGTTCCTACATGTTATGACTGTGGTGAGAAAGGGCATTTCCGAAACCAGTGTCCGAAGAAAAAGGGTATCTCGGGAAATGCCAAAAGCCGAGCTTTTGTGATGACTGCTGAAGAAGCCCGTGATGATGATGAAGTGATAACGGGTACGTTTCTTGTTAACAAATTCTATGCTACTGTTTTATTCGATTCTGGTGCTGATAGAAGTTATGTGTCTACTGAATTTTGTGCCTTATTCACTGAAAAACCACAAGCCTTAGAAAAGATGCGGCAAATAAACCAGAAAAAAGATAGAGAGGTACATAGAAGGTCTTCCTGAAGAGATTCAGGGAAATGTCATTGCTGCTAGTAAGGAAACTTTAGATGCGGTGATACTGATGGCTCAAAACCTCATGATGGCTAAGAGGAGAAAAGATGCGGAAAATAAACAAGCCGAGGCTAAGACAAATGAGGGCAAAAGGAAATTTGAATCTGCTCAGGGATCGAACCAAGGTTCAAATAGGAAAGTTGCCAAAAATTCAAAAGGAGGTTATTTTGGGAAACAACCTTTCTGTAAGCGTTGTGAGAAACACCATTCTGGGTGGTGCAAGGCTGAGTGCACCAAGTGTAAGAAGATTGGCCATATAGCCAAGAATTGTAGAGTTGCAGTTCCTCCAATGGATACTCCAGCAACCAAAGCCAACACAATTGTTCCTACATATTATGACTGTGGTGAGAAAGGGCATTTCCGAAACCAGTGTCCGAAGAAAAAGGGTATCTCGGGAAATGCTAAAAGCCGAGCTTTTGTGATAACTGCTGAAGAAGCCCGTGATGATGATGAAGTGATAACGGGTACGTTTCTTGTTAACAACTTCTATGCTACTGTTTTATTCGATTCTGGTGCTGATAGAAGTTATATTTCTACTGAATTTTGTGCCTTATTCACTGAAAAACCACAAGCCTTAGAAATTAAGCGTCTTGTAGAAGTAGCAAATAGTAAGGTTATGAAAGTAGACAATGTGTATAAAAATTGTGATCTGGTTTTAGCTGACAAACACTTTAAGATTGACTTATTGCCAGTCAAATTAGGGAGCTTTGATGTAGTCATAGGGATGGATTGGTTACGCCCATTAAGAGCTTCAATCATGTGCTATGAGAAAACCATTAACATACCTCTTGAAAATAGGGAAACCTTAATTATTCAAGGGGAAATGAGTGGTTCCAAACTCAACATCATCTCTTGCATCAAGACCCGCAAGTATCTAATGAAGGGATACCAAGCCATTTTGGCTCATGTTAAGGAAGTCGAATCGGAAGAAAAACGCATTGAAGATGTACCGGTATTTAGAGACTTTCCTGAAGAACTCCCTGGTCTCCCTCCCCAATGAAAAGTTGAGTTTCAGATTGATCTGACCCCTGGTGTTGCACCTATTGCAAAAGCACCATACCGCTTAGCTTCACCAGAGATGAAAGAATTATCTAACCAACTCTAAGAACTTTTGGAGAAAGGATTCATTCACCCTAGTTCGTCTCCATGGGGAGCACCAGTACTTTTCGTCAAGAAGAAAGATGGTACGTTGAGGATGTGTATTGATTACCGTGAACTCAACAAGCTAACCATCAAGAATCGTTACCCACTCCCGCGTATTGATGACCTGTTTGACCAACTGCAAGGATCAAGTATCTACTCGAAGATTGATCTTAGGCCCGGTTATCATCAACTGAGAGTCAAAGAAGCTGATGTTTCTAAGACTGCTTTCCGAACTCGTTACGGACATTATGAGTTTCTTGTCATGCCTTTTGGTTTAACCAATGCTCCTGCTGTATTCATGGATCTTATGAACCGTGTATGCAAGCCCTATCTTGACAAGTTTGTGATCGTCTTGATCGATGACATTCTAATCTACTCCAAGAGCGAGAAAGAGCATGAGCAACACTTGCGATTGATTCTAGAGCTCTTAAAGAAGTAATAATTGTATGCTAAGTTCTTCAAGTGTGAATTTTGGCTGCGAACTGTACAGTTTCTCAGACATGTAGTTGATAGCGAAGGAATACATGTCGATCCGGCGAAAATTACCGCTATTCAAAACTGGGAAGTGCCTAAGAGTGCGAAACATATTCGCCAATTTTTGGGACTTGCTGGTTATTATCGAAGGTTTATCAAGGATTTTTCTATTCTAGCCAAACCTCTTACCAAGCTAACTCATAAGGGGAAGAAGTTTAAGCGGTCCGAAGAACAGGAATCTGCTTTCAAGATTCTGAAGGTACTGATAGTCTATTGTGATGCCTCGAATCAAGGTTTCGGATGTGTTTTGATGCAACGTGAAAAGGTTATTGCCTATGCATCTAGAAAGCTGAAGAAACATGAGAAGAACTGTACCACACATGACCTGGAATTAGGAGCCGTGGTATTTGCACTAAAGATGTGGAGACATTACCTCTATGGGGTTAGAATCACGGTGTATACCGATCATAAAAGTCTTCAATATATCTTTGACCAGAAGCAATTAAACATGAGGCAGAGGCGTTGGATTGAGTTATTAAATGACTACGATTGTGAACTTCGATATCATCCCGGCAAGACGAATGTAGTAGCCGATGCCCTTAGTAGAAAGGATCGTGCCAAACCGATCCGAGTCCGAGCTTTAAATATACGTATTCGTACGAATCTTACGTCTCAAATTCGTGAAGCACAACTTGAGGCATTGAAGGAAGAGAATGTCCAACTTGAGGGACTGAAAGGTCTCGAAAAGCAACTTGAACTCAAGGGAAACGGAACAAGGTATTTCAATAACCGAATCTGGGTCCCAATTTTCGGAAATCTTCGAGAACTAGTCTTGGATAAAGCGCATAAGACTAGATATTCTATTCACCCAGGCTCCAGTAAAATGTATCACGATGTGAAAGAATTCTATTGGTGACCTAACCTAAAGTCTGACATTGCTGATTATGTGAGCAAGTGCCTTACTTGTTTGAAAGTTAAGGCCGGGCATCAAAAGCCGTCTGGTTTGCTTCAATAGTTGGATATTCTGCAGTGGAAGTGGGAATGTATCACTATGTATTTCGTTACTAAGTTGCCCAAGACTTCAAACGGCAACGATACTATTTGGATCATAGTTGATCGTCTTACAAAATCTGCACATTTCTTACTCGACAAGATGGAGAAATTATCACAACTCTATATCAAAGAGATTGTCTCACAACATGGAGTTCCTATCTTAATCATTTCTGATTGCGACAATCGATTTGTTTCTAGATTCTGGAAAACTTTACAATCTACTCTTTGAACTCAACTCGACATTAGTACAGCTTATCATCCGCAAACTGATGGTCAAAGTGAACGAACCATTCAAACGTTGGAAGATATGCTACGCGCTTGTGTTATCAATTTTGGCAAAGGTTGGGATAGACACTTGCCTTTAGCTGAATTTTCTTACAACAGCAACTATCACTCAAGTATTAAGGCCGCACCTTTTGAAGCCTTATACGGACGAAAATGTAGATCCCCATTGTGTTGGGATGAATTAGAGGACAGACAGTTAACTGGTCCTGAAATCATTCATGAAACTACTGAAAAGATCGTTCATATTAAGAAACGATTAGAAACTGCCCGCAGTCGATAAAAGAGCTATGCTGATAAATGTCGGAAAGATTTAGAATTCCAAGTTGGTGATAAAGTCATGCTGAAAGTATCCCCTTGGAAGGGCGTCGTTCATTTTGGTAAGCGAAGAAATTAAGTCCACGTTATGTTGGACCTTTCAAGATTATTAAAAGAGTTGTTCCTGTGGCATATCGATTAGAATTACCCACTGAGCTTAATAATGTGCATGACGTATTTCATGTCTCAAATCTTAAAAAGTGTCTTGCTGATGATACACTTGTTATTCCATTGGATGATATATGCGTTAATGATAAAATGCATTTTGTTGAAGAACCAATAGAGGTTATGGATCGTGAGGTTAAAGGCTTGAAACAAAGCTCTATTCCTATTGTTAAGATCCGTTGGAATTCACGAAGAGGCCCCGAGTATACTTGGGAACGTGAAGACTAGATGAAGCGAAAATATCCACATCTTTTTCCAGTTGCTGATACATCAGAGAAGTCTTCCTGAAACTTCGGGACGAAGTTTAAAGTAACGGGGAGGTACTTTAACAACCCTCATTTTTCCACTCTGTAATGACTATAATGCCCCTAGGGTTCCATTGTTGTTTCGTACATTATTATTAGGGTTGTTATTCGGACATATTAAATGAAGTAATTAATACTCGTAATTAATGAACTCGACCCTAACCCTAATCATTTAGTGTAAACCCTAACCCTGACCCTAATAATAATAATATTATTATTATTATTATTAAATGTATATATTACGTATTAAAATGTATATAATCTATATTAATGTAAATAAAATATAAATAAAATATAATTATGAGTAAATATATAAAATGATTAAGTAATGGGTTACAAATGTAAATTTGTAAAATAAATATATTTATATATATATATATATATATATATATATATATATATATATATATATATATATACCGAATAATATATAAATATATAATAAATTAAGATAATTAAATAAAAGAAAATAAAATGCAAAACAATTCTAGATTGTTCCATTTAATTAAAAAAAAGGTAAAAGGCCTAAGTCTGTCGAATAAAAAAAAAGGGAAATTAAATTGATTTTGTTTTAAAAAGGAATGTGTATTTTTCTTGGAGCCCAAGTATTTTAAATCTATAAATAGGCTTTAACCTTCTCATAATTTTCACATCAAATTTTTGAAGCTATCAAAACACTAGAAAAATTGTGAGTTTTTTTTCTTCTTTTTCTTTTTTTTTTCGATTTCTTTTTCTTTTTCTTTGTTTTTTTTTCGGCCGAACCCCAAACCAAAAACAAATATAATATTATGCAATTCATAAAAATTTTTTAAATGCATGATAATTATTAACTTGATGAATATGAGTTATAAAAATTTATTTTTCAGATAATTAATTCCTTTTTGTATTTTTTTTATTTTGTTTATGTTTTTCTCGGCCAAACATAAATAAATATATAATAATTATGTATTGAGTTTATTAAATTATATATTATGCATGATAAATACTAATAAGTAATATATGATCTAGGAAAAATAATTTTACTGATTAATAATACGATTTAGTATTTTATTTAACTAAATAGTTTAATATATATATATATATATATATATATATATATATATATATATATATACGGTATACGCATATATTTATAAAAAAAAATAGGAAAAAGGCTATTTAAATTATACAAATATTTTTCTAGTAAAGTATTATATTTAAATTAATTAATTAGGTCAATACATGTTTTATAAAAATTAAAATTCAGATTATGTGTTATTTAATAATAGAAACAAGGTAAAATTTGTAATAAAAATATATACTATAAATTAAAATAAATAAATAATTTTTCTGGGTTCATAAACTTTGTCTAGATCTGAGAAAATTATAAAAATTAATTTATGGGTCAAATTAATAATTATTATATAATTAAACTCTATAATTATGTAAATAGAAGGTAAATAAGGAAATAAATGTAAAAATAAAGAAATATTTTTATAAATATTTTTCTACAGATTATTAAACTTAAAGAAACTTATAAAAATTATAAAAATAATTATTTAGGTTTATTTAGTATGTTATGTAGAATTAAACTTTTTTTGTGATTAAATCAAGAATAAAAACAAATATAAATACAAAATTGTAAAAAAATATTTTCTTAAATTTTTCTACTGATTTTTATATTTAACTAAGACTATAAAAATTATGTATATGATTCTTAGGTATTTAATTAATTATTTAGGTATTCATGGATTATATTGGATTAATAAAGTGCTATATTAATAAGAATCTTGTAAATTAAATAACAAATAATATAACACATTTATGTTATATATATATTGTATGAGATAGTGATTAGTATTATAAATATTAATTAATCTAAGTCACAAGATAGTAATTATAGCTTGAATAATAATGCATATATAATTATATAACTATTAATAGTTATATAATACTAATATATATATATATATATATATATATATATATATATATATATATATATATATATATATATATATATATATATATATATATATATATATAAATTAACTTAGTTATATAATAAAAGTTTATACACCTATAATATGTGAAGATTATAATCAAGATAACGTGCACTATATACGAACCTCACTGCTACATATGGCCTAGGGTGTAGGGGTGTTCATTAAATGGTTTAAACCAAAAAACCGACCGATCCAATTGATATTGGATGAAATGGGTTTGACTAATTTGGATTTGGTTCGGATTTTTGGTTACACCCGAATTAAAAAGTGGTTTTTGGATCGGTTTTGGTTCTAAAAGTACAAACACGGTTTTAAACCGAAAAACCGAACTAATATATTTTTACAATATATATATATATATATATATATATATATATATATATATATATATATATATGTGTGTGTGTGTGTGTGTGTGTGTGTGTGTGTGTGTGCGCGCGCGCGTGTGCGTGTGTGTATGTGTGTGTGTAATACGTGGTAACTATTAATCATAAATATTAAATTTAGGGAATGTCTAAGGTTTATTAATACTTAATCATTCGTTTATTCCTTTTGTCGGGCCTAAATCGAGTGGCGTAAATCGAGTGGTGATATTGATATCTCACAATTACAAGTTATTTATTTAAATACTAAGATGAACAAGTAATCCCTATAGTTTTATCATTGATTTATCTATTTTAATTGTTGGTTTTGAATTCTTTTTAATGGTTAGTTTTAAAATGACTTTGTTTTATCAATTATTAGTTCATGAGTTTTTTTATTTGGTTTAATGGTGAACCGAACCAAATAAACCAATTTCATATTTGGTTGGATTGTTTTGGTTTTAACATATTTGGTTTGGTTATTGGTTGTAAAAAATATTTTTTGAAAACCAATTTATCTAAACCGAATACACTAAATAAACCATAAATCGCCCGAACGTACACCCCTACTAGTAGGGTGGCCCTTGTTGCCTTATGAGAACCGTTTGTGGATTTCGAATGCCAAGACATAGATTCTGGTCAAGAATCCTGGGTTCCTGGTAACAACTGATCATCAGAGTGACTTGTATGATAGCAACGAGATTTGAGAAAAGTTGTACAACGTATTGGTAAAGATTATAACCCGAACTTTCTATAGTTAGGAAGTTACTAAGAATGGAAACTTTCCATAAATAGTAACTTTTCGAAAATGGAATTTCTTTTAGAAAACCATTATCATTAGTATAGTTATTATACTTATGTCTATTAGGCAATATCCGATCGTACATTCTATCTCTAGGTTGAGATCTCGATTACGTTCTTCCGTTCAATTCATTTCTCTTATGGAATAACTCCTATGTGCTACTAAGGTGAACTCATAGCCCCGCTTTTTAAATATTTTATTGTATTTTATAAATCTTAGGGTGAGACACATGCTTACTTTTAAATGATTTACAATTTAGACACAAGTGTCTAAACTTTTTGATATGCAACTTCGTGAGACTTTTGTTAACTTGTATGGATTGTATCTTTATATGCAAATCCCTGCCATAATATCGTTAATTGCTGGAATTAAAATGTTGCAATCTTAATTATTGTGAGTAGGCCTATTGAGAGCGACGTCTCTACCCATTGACCGATCGTCAAGGGGGTACATAATAATGATTACCGACACCCGTACAGTGTCAGGGGTTTTTATGTTTAGCTCGATATTATAACTCATGGCGTATTAATATTTTGATGTTTTGAAATAAATCTTGTGGTCTAAACTTATTAACTATTAAACCTATGATGTTCACTCAACCATTGTGTTGACATTTTAAGCATGTTTGTCTCAAGTGAAGAATAGCTTATGTGCTGCCCTATGTTGCTTGCTTGCTGTTGCATTGGAGTCCACATAATTTATATTTTAGCATTTGTTAAACATTTATTACATTTGGGTTTACCATGTAAAACATTTCGTTTTCGGCTGCAATTGAATTATTGATTTTATTAAACGTCTCATTTAGAGTCGTTCTCATTTATATAACTGTGTGATGATATTAGAAAAGTCATATTTACCGCCGGCCCTATTTGGGGGGTATGACAATCCGAATCACCGGGTTCTCAATATTCTTTTTGGACTTTTGCTGGTGCCTCCTGTGATGTTGGAAGAGTAATAGTTTATGATTTTTCGGGAGGTTTGTCTATTCCTGTAGTAGCCTTTGAGACATGTGTCTTCTCCTGGTTTGATTGTTTCGGCCCCGTTGGTCCAGTTGATTGGTAACAGGACGTTTGATTGTTGCCAGTTTTGTGATACCTGTCATTGCTACCTGTTACACAAGAACATCCATAAACAAAATATTAGAAGTTGGACAGTTTTTTAATCGTTAAAACATACAAACTTCTCATGCAGTTTTATTCATGGTCCCACAGATGGCGCCATTTGATCGAACATAAATTTGTAGCCAAGACAAAATTCATGTTGAGTGCCAGATGGGAGTGTTTAAGGACTTCATGGTTTTAATCTCATGTCCGGTTTACCGTGGATAACCCTTATTGAGATGATGATCTACGAAAGGGTGAAAAAAACCTAGTCCACCATTAATGGCCGTCGCCGCAATAATGGCCACTTGGGTGATTTCGTAGGGTTACAGTTCATAAGATCATACCTGTTACCATAGTGATATTTTCTGGATGCAATCGTAATTCGAGTAATACACAAAACGTGTTTTATCTAATGAATAAGGTGTTAGGGTTGTATTTATAGTGATACCCTATACCTAGATGCCCCTTAATTCGTTCTAGATCCTTCATGAATATTAACCATATATAACGGTGTATTAGTTAGGAAATGATTACGTTTTAATTAAGGATAAGATCATGTAAATCTTGTTTACGTATGCGCCAAGCATGACTGCGTAATGCGCCATCTGTTACCGTTCAGGGTTACTCATGAATGACGTGCGCATAGCACGTGATACGCACGAGCGCCATCCGCAAAGCTACGCGTATCATTAATCACGTAACTTGGTGACCAAGTCAGATCTGTTCATAAAGATACATAGATAATTTGTTGTATATTTAGAACTTATTTTGTATCTATATTTATCAGTAATTCTCTAATAAAAGGAGACAAGTATCATTAGCGTTGAAGCGCGACGGTCATCTTTTCATATTAGTTTCTTATAAACATTCATTTTGTAATATAAATACTAGTTTAATACCTGCAATTTTGCGGGTTCGTAACAAAAAAATTAGTATTTGAATTCATCATTATGGTAAAAGACATTGCATGAGGAACTTTTAATCAAAATTTTAACACATACCATCCACATTGCTTATAGAGTTAATGGGATGAATAATATCAACAACAGTGTTGATATTTTATGTTACTTAATAAGTAGCATGTACCAACTCATGAGCCCGTCGATCACAATCTGCTAGTTTTGCAAGATAGTTATCGATTAAAAATGGGTTAAGGCCAAAAATAGACTATAAACTTACACAAATGTACCGATGTCGCCCACAAACTCTTTTCCGTCCTACTGTCGCCTACAAACTTTCAAAAAGTGTACCAATGTAAAAAAAACTTTCAAAAAGTGTACCAATGTAAACAAAAATGACGCGCTACCTGCTAAACTGGTTAAAATCAACACGTGTCGTTCGTGGATTGGATCTTAATTCTTAAAAAAAAAAAAAAAAATCTGGTCAAAATTAGTATGTAATAGGTCAAAACTATAAAATGATGATATTAGCACATTTTTTGAAAGTTTGTAGGCGACAGTATGACGAAAATGAGTTTGTGGGCGACATCGGTACATTTGTGTAAGTTTGTAGCATATTTTTAGCTTTAACTCATTAAAAATCTAAAATTAAGTCATTCCAAGAATACCGTTGCGCTTAAAAGCATTACAAAAAACATGCTAATATCCCGTGCATCTTGAACGTTCTAATTTGGATTTAAAAATAACTAACAGGTTAAGCATAGAAACACCAACATCAAAACTCACTGGAATTTACAAAGTAAATATGGGTCAATAACTTGACCACGAATAAAACATCACCGAACCGGTGATGGTTACCAAAATAGTCGATAAACTATTACGCAATATTGAGTGGATGCTTGCAAATTCATTAGAAGTTTATATAATCTAAAACTTGGCTAATGATTGGATACAGAATAATATGTATCATACTTGAACCCAAATTGAATTTAAGATGTATATTTATTTGGGTTTAACATTTAATATTAACTTTATCCATTATAAATTATATAATAATTTAGTATTATAATTATAATTAAAAATTATAATTATAAATCAAATTAGCTCAATAAAATTTAATTTTCTTTAATTACATCGTAAATATATACTCATCACCTTAGAGATGTTATATGTTGCTGGTATACTTGGGTTTGGATATATATATTTTTTGTCAATATTTAATGATTATCATGAATCATGATGTTTTTAAAATTCAGTCATCGGTTTTTAAATACCTTAATCATTCAATACTATTAGACGTATACTTTTTTCGCTTATTAATAGTCATGCAACGCACGAGCTCAAAGCTCGATATTTGCATTGCGAAAACATAAATTTGATTTGCAACGGATGGGCTCATAAAACTAGTATATATAAAACTAGTATATATATATAATGGCGATCAAGCGCTAAGCTACTAGGTTGGGGTTAAGCAGATAAGTGAGGATCCTACCGTCCATCGTCCTTCTTTCTTCCTTAAAATTGCAGGTGTACCCTAATTAGGTGTTCCCGTGTTTTATTTAGATTACAGCGACAAAGGTTAGTTTGGTAATTTACATTTTTCATATTACATACCGGTTCATTACTTAAATTACCGCTTTCAATTTTCCACTTCTTTGTTATAATTTCATCAATTCATCACCTAAATCACCAACGAACAGGAAGAAACCTAATTACAGTTCTTTGCTACGGTATGTGCTTCACGAAAGGTAAATTAAGAACATATAATTCGATAATTGTTAGTGATTCTTTTTTCTTTATTTTACTATTCCGATTTTGATTTAAAGAACTGCTTGATCTGATTTCTAACGAAACGGAAGTTGTAGAAGCTGTGATTATCATCGATTCGTCAAGCTGAGCTGGTGATGTTTCTGCTAACGAAAAAGAGAAAGGACAATGAATCTGTTGAGGATATTCTAAGCGAGGCAGCCTAACATAGGTGCACTTTTCTCATTCTTTTTTATTATATTGTGGCAGATACATAATGTGACTTTGAAGGAAATCTAGGTCTTACCACTTATCTTATGTGTATGCATCACCTTAATATAGATGGATGTGAATTTCATATTATCATCTTGTGAGTTACCAAGTTTGAAGTTGTAATGGAATTGTATTTTCAGATGATGTTTTTATGATGAATGCTGAATTTTGATTGCAAATTAAATTTTTAATGGGCAAATGGCCCGGAAGGGTAACCTATGTTGTCAAATTTGACAATCAAGGTAACCCCCAATTTCATTAAGCCCAAAAAGGACTCAATTTTAATTTTTGCTCGCAAAAAGGACTGCGTTTTCAAATTTTTTAAAATTGAGGTAATATTAGACGATTTTTTTTTTAAAAATCGCGAATTACTTCAAATTGAGACTTGGAACAGATTCCTAATGCTCCGAATTTCATTTTTTGTGAAGCAACTAGATCCAAAACATCACGAAAAGCAATGAATCGAGATGAACAAGTCGTTTGAACAAGTCGAGATAAAAAAGTCGATTCAACGTTTTTCGTGATGTTTTGGATCTAATTGCTTCACAAAAAATGAAATTCGGAGCATTAGGAATCTGTTCCAAGTCTTAACTTGAAGTAATTCGCGATATACAAAAATCGTCTGATATTACCTCAATTTTAAAAAATTTGAACATGCAGTCCTTTTTGAGAGCAAAAATTAAAATTGAGTCCTTTTTCGGCTTAATGAAATTGGGGGTTACCTTGATTGTCAAATTTGACAACATAGGTTACCCTTTCGGGCCATTTGCCCATTTTTAACTGAATAGTGAAAAAAGCTTCAATGGTATGGTCCTTACCTGGACTTACTTTTAAAATACGCTGTTTTTATTGATTTTATTAGAACGTGATCATACATGTTGCACCAAATATTCAAGATACGTGCCTTAATTTGCTAAGCTTGATATACTTCATTGTTGTTACTCATTTAGTAATGTAAGTGTTCATGGTTTTTTCTCATTTAGTATTAAACGGTCCTTCATAAAAAAAGTACAAAAAGATATTTAGATCTTTGGGTTTGATACTCAAGATGTGATCATACCTTAATCTGCTACTAAGGTACTGAAATATATTCTAAAAAATTCATTTTTTAGAGTTTGCAATGCTAAGAGTTTGATACTCATGAGTGCAAAATCTATTCATGAATGGCATCTTTTTTTGCAATGCTTCTTCTAATACATCAAATGTTGCTGATTCGGATAGGCCTGATGTTGCTGGCAGATTCATGATTGTTCAGGTTTGATGACACTTCATTACATTTTATCACTAACTACTGATGTAAATATGCAATTACTCTCAAGTTATGCGTCATGGGAACATCAAGTAATTGTTTTTATGATTTTTCTTAGCTGCATTTGATTAGCATAAAAGGATTTTGATAATAACATGTGGTGGTATAATAGGTTGATTGGTTAGGCGAATTAAGTGTCGGGTAAAAACAGGTCACTTTTAGTCCAGGTTATATCCCCTTCACTTCGACCAAACCTTCTTCACTTTTTGATCTACCATAATTTATATCACTAACTCAACTTCTATGTATTTTCATTGTTTATATACTAAGTATTTATATACTATGTGTGTGTACTACTGACAAGCACAACTTTCAAAGTACCTGTCTGTCTTTTCAAAGAATAATGACTCTAATTTCTTTGCCTTCTCTTTAGATCTCTATTTCCAGGAATGTAACATTGAAAATCAATCTCAACCCACGTTGTTACTGAGTACATAGGTAATTCTCTACAATGAGTTTGTATATTAGGGGTGGCTAAATAGTGTTATTGGTAACAAGTCATAACAAGTCCACGTCAAAATGAAGAATATATAACTATATGTGAACAAGGGCAGTGTTGAGTTGACCATTTTAACACTTATTGCAATTATGACCATTAATTTCGATTGTGTGTATATGGTGGATGTTTGCAATCATATGGTAGAGTTTAACTTGATATATTATCACTGCAACATTTTAACAATTTGTATAAGTGAGGTATCTTAATGTCAACCGATTTTTATAGTTTTGTTGCCATTTTATTTGATGTGCCATAAAACGTACTTAGAGGAGCTGAATATAGATAACATTCATATGCGGTTAATTCTTGATGATGATGATGATATATATATATATATATATATATATATATATATATATATATATATATATATATATATATATAGGGCAGGATCAATGGGGAAGTAACCAATCGGGGGGAAGCGGGGAGAAGCAAAAAAAAATAAAAAATCGTTTTTTTTGGAATTTTTTTTTCCGGCATCAAGATCACACGAAAATATGAACATTTAGAAGAGACACTCCGTGATGAATGTTATTATTTAGGCGGGGAAACGATCGACAAAAATAACATTCAAGATAATATTGTTCGTGAAGAATATGAACGTTTTTTTTTTCATGTTTTGTGAAGTAAAATTTAGCCCGATTTAGAGTTTAGGGTTTAGGGTTTAGGGTTTGGTGTTTTGGGTTTATGGAATAAACCCAAAACACCAAACCCTAAGCCCTAAACCCTAAACCCTAAACCCTAAACTCTAAACCGTTCGTGTTAAAAACTCAATCTAAATCCTAAATCTAAACCCTAAACCCTAAATTTCTAAACCCTAATATCTAAACCCTCTAAACCCTAATATCTAAACCCCAATAGCTAAAACATCAACATACGCTCGAAAAACACGATAATTGTTATATATTACTTCTTCAAGCGTTTTTCCGCCAAAATAAAAACATTTATCACAAAGTATCTTTATTAAATGTTCATATTTTCATCTCATCTATAATGTTCGTGAACAAAGTTTTTTCAAAAAACGAAAAAAAAAAAAAGTTTTTGCTTCCCCCCGAATGGTTACTTCCCTCTTGATCCTACCACTATATATATATATATATATAAATTTTCATTATATAGGTTATCAATCTTCGTATTAATATTTACGGCTCTCTTTGTGTTATCCCTGCAAATTTGGTTGCTCTTATGTTGATCAAAAGTTGACACATTCTTATTAATATCCATCTTAAACATACATGCGACCCGAGTTCTGAATTTAATGTTATGTGCATTTTCTTAATTATTTGATACTTGTGACACAAAATCTCATTATAGGCCTTGACAACT
Source organism: Rutidosis leptorrhynchoides (assembly GCF_046630445.1). Classification (NCBI taxonomy): domain Eukaryota; kingdom Viridiplantae; phylum Streptophyta; class Magnoliopsida; order Asterales; family Asteraceae; genus Rutidosis; species Rutidosis leptorrhynchoides. The sequence goes on from NC_092339.1 coordinate 302,203,445, forward strand.
CTACACCTGAACAACTTTTATCTCAATTTCTTAACTACAAATAGCCCTTTAGGAGGTGTGTTTAAGTAGGAATATTTTTTTTTTTTTTTTTTTTTTTTTTTTTTTTGTTTTTTTTTTTTTTTTTGTGTGTGTACATAACATGCTAGCTGAAACTGACCAAATCGGACTTGATTAGTAAAGTCAATAAGATCATCTTGGTAACATAGTAACCAAATGCAGGCTGGTTTTTCTAATCTGACATCTGACCCAACACCCAAAGTCAGCAACTGTGCAGTATAGGTATTGTTTGATTTGTTATGTCAAAGAGGAAGTAAATTCTCATCAAAGTTCTGGGAAAGTATATTCCACCGTGTTCTATTTTCTATTTTTCTTCAAATAACACATGCAAGAAAAGAGACAACATCTTATGGATATGAGTGGATTCGTGAAGTTAGTGTTTGATAACGCTCGAATTTTACATATATTATACATGCTTTCTTCGCGTTATCTTGTTATTTTTATATAGTTTTTAACTCCTTTTTGATAAAAGTTAACAATTCTTGTAAAAAGGTGATTTTAACGTGTTGGTTGAGAAAGTGTGATAAAACAGGTTAAAAAGTGAAGAAAAGAGCAAAAGAGTCAAAAAGTCAAAGAGAGAGCCGCCGGCTAAGTATGTAAAGCCACCGGCTAGATATACAAAATCCAGAATGTTCCAAAAATTAAGTCAGAAATCGAAGAATTTGTTGACCAAGGAAAATCAATGGAGCCGCCGGCTGGGATCACCAAGCCGCCAGCTAGGGTTAGTTGTACGTAAGGCTCAAGTTCAAGATAAATATTAGCGATAAGTATGAAGAACAAGTTCAAGATAAGGATAAAGCTCAAAGTCAAGAGAAGACTAGTTAGACTCTGTTTATAATTCCTTAATTAAGATCCTGTTGTAATTTGTATTCTATCCTAATTTCTATACTTGTACTATAAATATATTCATCTAATAGAACCACAAAGTGTGGATTATTAATTATCAAACCTTATATGGTATCAGATGCATAACAATCGATCCCTTCTATCGTTTTCTTTTCAGCCCTCCCTATTCACAAATTTTTCTCAGCCAATCTTCTTCGAGCACAAATAACGATGGTTTCCTCTCACTTAATACCATTCTTCACATGCTCACAATCAAGTTAACATCCTCCAATTACCTCTTATGGTGTCAGCAGATTCACACATTGCTTTCATATACAAAATTAACAGGTTTTATTGATGGTTCCAAACCCCAACCTGCTGCTACAATTGTTGCTAACAACGTCTCCTCAGCAAATCCTGATTTTCTCACATGGCAAAAATCCGATCAACGTGCTCTTCTCATTCTTCAATCATCTCTCTCTCTCTCTGAAGAATCAATGTCCATTATTCTCGGACTTTCAACTGCTCGAGAAGTATGGTGTGCACTCGAAAAATCATATATTCATGATTCTCTAGATCCTATGCATACCTTCCGAGATGGTCTTCGAAAATTGCAAAAGGGAACGTCATCGGTTACTGAATACAGTCACCGTTTTAAATCTCAGTGTGATAAACTTGCTGCCATCGGACACTCTATTGATGAAACTGACAAATTTCATTGGTTTCTGCGTGGAATTGGTGCTTCGTTTGAGACCTTCTCCCCTACCCAAAGAGCCATCAAACCAAGAGCTACGTTTCGAGATTTAATCTCTCGAGAGCCATGAGCTCTTTCTGAATTCGATACATCCACCTATTGTACCCAGTGCCGTGTTTAATTGTGATGACCCGTCCTAATCCTCCTGGACGAAGTCTTCAACATTTGGTTCCATTGCGAGGTACTGACTTAAATATGCCATGAACGACTCCATGTAATATGAGCAAATGCACAGCGGAAGATTTCTTTCATACCTGAGAATAAACATGCTTAAAAGTGTCAACCAAAAGGTTGGTGAGTTCATAGGTTTATCATAACAATCATTTCAATATATTAATAGACCACAAGATTTCCGTTTATAAATATATGTACACTCGTAAATGTATAAAAGTATTCTATAAGTTGTTGAGCGCTTCGGTAACCATACTTAACATTTAATGTGGCATATTACCTTTATTATGAAATCTACCTACACTGTACCAAGTGTAGTAAAAACGAAGTACTATGCAACCGTTTACGATACTAGAGCGACTAGCCCGGTTGGGGTGGTCAAACCCGATAGATCTATCAATAGGATTCGCGCTTACATGTTCTTCTAACATGTAAATATTAGTTACCAAGCTATTAGGGAAGATATGCAAGGTGGTACAACGCAACGTAGAATATATTTTAAGTACTTGTATCTATTTCGTCAAACATAAAAGCGGCGCATGTATTCTCAGCCCAAAAATATATATTGCAAAAGGAATTAAAAAGGGAGCAAATGAAACTCACTATACGATATTTTGTAATAAAAATATTCATTCGACTGAACTGAACAATGCAGGTTTGGCCTCGGATTCACGAACCTATAACAATTATATATATTAAAACATATAATCGTAATCGAACAAGTTTATATATATATATATTATTAATAATATACTTGTTATATTATATATTATATGTTATATAGGTAAATTTAATATATTTACTTCAAATATTTTATATAATTTTTATCATATTAATTTTAATATAGTTAAATGAAAAATATTTTATTGAAAAAATATAGTAATATGTAATATTAATATAGTTGTAATGTATTTTTATATAAAATATTTATTTGTAATAATGATAATAATAATAATAATTACAATTGTAATAATCATTTAAAAATAATAATAATAGTACTACTAATAATAATTTTTATAGAAATAATATTAACATTAATAATAATGATAATAATAATAATATATTTACATGTATATAATAATCATACTTATAATTAATTTATAATCATAACTCGGTTATCATTATCTTTAACATACATACAAAATTATATTTGTAAATAAGATTTATGATAATTCATATCATAATCATATTATAGTAACTTCGCATTTATATGAATATCATAATACTTTCTTTATAATAATAATAATTATTATAATGGTAATAGTAATAATAATAATAATAATAATAATAATAATAATAATAATAATAATAATAATAATAATAATAATAATAATAATAATAATAATAATAATAATAATAATAATAATAATAAGAAGAAGAAGAATTATGTTTATACCATCGTGTTCATCATTTCGTCATCCTCATCATTATACCATCATCATCAACTAATAACTTAACATCATCATCATTTATATAATTAACCCGTCATCTACATAATGTACGCCATTAATCATTTTCGTGTAACCTATCACCATGTCGTCATAATTTATTAAACGATCATCATTCTTAACATTCCCGTTTGTTAACATCATTATAACATTTCACGTTTTTTTTTTTTTAACTCTTCATCATCGTCTAGCTCATGTTGCAATTAAACAGCCGGCCCAATAACCAAATGAATCTTGGCCCAAAATAAGAAGAAAATCACAGCCCAAGTTGGTGAATAACTAGAACCAATTTGTTCTAGTGTGGATGTTATGTCTTGTGGGGTTCGGTCAGAAAAGAAAACATAAATAAAATGATAAGTGTAGCATCATTCATCTCATCATACAACTTTTATCACCATCGTTATTTTCTTCATGTATCCATTTCATCATCAACTCGTATCATCTTTAACACGCGTATTATCATCATAAATTAACGTCATGGTTTCACTAAAAATATAATTAGTAACAGGAACGCAGCAGCTGGAATAGGAATTGATATAGCCGCTGTTTGCAGTAGCGAAAATAAGAAGTTGCAGGGCTGTTTTGGTCTTGACACGGTAGCAGAAACAAGAATAGAATAAGGAGAACATGCAGCAGGTTTGTATGCGAGTTGAGTTGTGAAAATAAAAGCGAGCAACAGTGACTGTGTGGGTTGAATTGAGCTATAAATAGAAAGTGAAACAGCAGCCTGTGGATGACGATTAAATGGTGAAGGTGGTTGTGTTATGGTTCGAACAAGAAGGAAATAACAAGGGTGGCGGTTATGGTTAATGATGGTGAAGCAATGAGATGATTGTTTTGGTGATCGTGGAGGTGGTTGGTTATTATTATGGTGGTGGGTTTAGTTTAGTTCCAAACCGAATAGTGGAGCAGAGGTGTCCATGGGTGGTGAAGGTGGCGGACTAGGGTGATAACTTTGGTGTTTGCTGGCCGTAGGTGGTGACTTCTGGTGGTTGAAGACGATTCACGGTTGAAGAAAGCAAACAAGTTGATTGTTTGAAATTGTTCATCCTTTTGTATCTAAATGCGGAACTATATGTGTATATATTTAGAAATTAAACAGAATAGATAGAATTTATACAGTAGTTTTTCATGGAATCTTATATTATGGATCAAGCCAAAAGCAGTACAAGTTAAATAATCTTCCTCTTTTTAAAAGTAATAATATATATATATATATATATATATATATATATATATATATATATATATATATATATATATATATATATATATATATATAAGTAAAGAAAAATAAACGTGTGAAAAACAATAATTCTTGTTGCCGACAGTTTTCGGATAGTATTATCGTGTCCATTGCTAAACATCTAACATATAAAAGTGTTCCTAAAAATTCTAAATTTCTACAGTAATTATATTTATTTATTTTGGTCATTATGGTATAAAATTCGATCCTTAATTTGTTAAATAAAATTACATCAATAGTCCCTCTCAAATCTGGGTAAAATATAAAAAGTGCTAAAACTTAACAAATAGTTCCTAAATACATTTTTAATAAGCCTAAAATTTATAGAACTCATTTTCGTATCATCGTTTATTTTAAAATTACATAAGTTCCTTTTTAACTCGTTTACTATCAATCGAATGACAATTGAGCGTTACCGTCGTTTACTAAATAACTTCGAAATCTTATTTATATATTCTATATACTTTATTTATATAGATACTTTTTGAATAATAATTATTATATATCATTATTATTAATTTCAACAATTTCAATATATAATAGTTCATATTATGATATACATATTTGTATATATTTTAATATATGCATAACTATTTACAAGTAGTCGTATCGTGAGTCGTCGATAATAGTCAAATGTTAAATGAATTCATGAAAACAGTTCAAAATTTTTGAGACTCAACATTATAGACTTTTCTTATTGTGTCAAAAATATTAAATCGTATCGAGAGTTTGGTTTAAAATTAGTCGAAATTTTCTAGGTCGTCACAGTACCTACTCGTTAAAGAAATTTCGTCCCAAAATTTGATCGAGATCGTCATGGATAATAATATGAATGTTTTCCTGACGAATATGAGTTGATAAATATAGTTTTATTACTGTTGAGTAATATGGATAAGATAATTCGATTACTCAAAGAGTATAAGCGAAGTTATCGCAAAAGTTTGAAATAAAGAAATAGAGATTCGTCTTAACTTTTGACGTAGTCATGGTTGATTTCCGGAATTCCAGGGATTCACAGAAAATCTTCGAAATCTATAAGATTTGATTCTTCGGCGAATAAGAAAATTGAGATCTTCTTCGGTTAAATGCGATAATCTGTTTTGATTACTCTGTCGGATATTTCACTATAAATCTACTTCCTTCGTTTCCTTTATATTTTGGAGTTCCATACCTTTGTTTTCTCTTCCCGACCTTAAGTCAAGCGAATAATGGTCCAGAATTTGTAGATATAGTGTTTCGAATGAACATGACTAATGTTCTAAGAGAGAAATTGTAATAGCACGACCTTGATTTGGTTAAGTTACCAGAATTCAAGAGAAAAGATAGAACTATCAAGAAAATATGTTCTTGATATGTTTAGGGATTAGATCGAATGTAAGAGTCGTGTAACATGGCACATGATGACATTATAGTCTGTAAATCATCACGTTTCATTAGTAACTCAGCATGACTTACTGTAATATAATTACGTTGGCCAAGTGTCATTATATTATACTAACCCATGCTTCAATTTTCAACACTTCTCCAGAATTCATTCGTACTTTATATTTAAATTTTACAGAAGTTTCCAATATAAGGTAATACAGAAAGCACGAAGAGGTATATAATTTCGGATAAGAATACTTTTGAAAATATCCTCATAAATATAGAGGATATTTATGATGATATTTTTGAATTTCTAAGTTCGAAGGTTGATGAAGAAAGATTTTCTGCAAGATTTTAACATGAATCCGGAGCAAAATATTAGTTGAGGGTTTCATCGGATCCAGAATTACCTGGATTCTTTGAATATAGGATATGTTCCTTGTATTTGGCATTGGTCTCTTTCATAGTTTGCTCAATCTTTTTTTTTTCAGTACCAAATTTTTCTATCGAGCGTTCCCAACACTCCATTCTGTATCATCAAACTCTTGGCCATTTAGACCATCTACAATTTTACTATTTCGTCTGCATTTAATGCAGCCATATCTGAATCGTCAGTTATCAATCTGAGGTGGTTTCAGGAGAATTGTGTTTTTAGATGATTAAACGCTGATTGTAATTGTCAAGATACGAAGGATGTTTAAGATGAAATCAAGTTACAAAGGATGTTTAAGATGAAATCAAGTGGCAAACTTGTAGAATTGTTTAGTTTCATATGTTATAATCAGTATTTTAATTCATTTTAATTGTCCAATGTTAGTAGTCCACAGTTGATAGTCCACAGTTAACAGTCTAATAATTCATATATAGCTTAATATATAATATTCGAATTAATTAATACGTATCGTGACCCGTGTACATGTCTTAGACTCGATCACAACTCAAAGTATATATATTATTGTAGAATCAACCTCAACCCTGTATAGCGAACTCGTGCATTACGGCATATAGAGTGTCTATGGTTATTCCAAATAATATATATAGATGCGTCGATATGATATGTCAAAACCTTGTATACGTGTCCCGATATTTAAAGTGCGTAAAATAAATAACAGAAATTAAATGACGATAAATAAAATTGCGAGAATATAAATTGCGATAAATAAAATGTAATCAGTTAGCTACGAACAGTTAGCTATGAACAGTTAGCGTGGATTCTTAACAAAATTCTTCTCATAGTTAAATTGTTTGTTTCTAACAAATTTTATTTTGTTCAATGTTTTCTTCATTATGCCACTTGTTGGATTCTGATAAATTAAAATCCAAATATGAAATTGAATGAAAATGGTTATTTTATGGTGAACAGATTCGTATATCTGTGGATGTAAGTAGGGTAGTAAATGACTGTTGAATCAGATTCGAAGAATGTACAGTGTAACTTATTAATGTGAAATCTAAATATTCCTCGGGTATTACCTACCCGTTAAAATATTTTCACCATTAACAGTTTGTACAAAAGAATTTTTAATTACAATCTTTATGAAAACATATATACATATATATTTTCTTTAGATGTAATCATGGATTTAATGAATTAATACGATATTGATCTCATTTGCTTTTAGTTGTAACTAGAATGAATAATCTCTAAGACTTTCGAGATTTCATAATCACCGCAGAATGGTTCTCTAATGAAGTTATGAATCAATACTTCATCGGTTACTGTTGTTGGTATTTCTTGGTATCTATGGTGCGTATGACGTTGATGTTCGAGGTACATATTGTGTTGTTGAGGTATGGGATGCGGATGTTGCTGTTAGTGGTACTGTTGCTGCCGGTGCTGCTGCTGGTGCTTGTAATCTTTGCACTATATTCTCCAAAGCCACTACCCGAGAGCGAAGCTCGTTGACTTCTTCTATTACACCGGGTTGATTGTCGGTTCGGGCGAGCGGATGAATAAGATCTAGAATTTTAGATAATATGTAATCGTGGTGAGATACTCTAGAAATGAGAGAGAAAATGGTGTTTTGAATAGGTTCGCCGGTAAGTGCTTCAGGTTCTTCACCGAGAGGGCAATAAGGTGGATGGAAGGGATCACCTTCTTCTTGTCTCCAGTGATTAAGTAGGCTACGAACCCATCCCCAATTCATACAGAACAGGTGATGGCTGATTGGTTGATCCATTCGAATATCCACATCGGAATAGCTGTCGGAACAACTATCGGAATAGCTATCGGAATTTGAGGGACTCGAACTGGTTGAGGGATTTATCTCGTATGATCAGATGAAGGATTTTTGATAAGAAACAGATTATAGGATGTAGATTTACATATGCATATATAATACTAAAATCCCATAAGTTGCGGAGGAATCTACGGAAGTTGTCAGGCAAAGTTTACAGTAACTAATACGCTAGGATATGAATTTACCTATACACTATCAATGCAATAAGTGCAGGAAGTCGTGTCTAGACTTAGGAATGATAAGCACGGAATTTTCCATTAAGAATGATAAACAATACTTATAATATGTAGCTAAGGTCGAAGTCCAGACTCACTAATGCATCCTAACAACTATCAGTTAGACACACTAATGCAAGACCTGGTTCACTAGGACCAACGCTCTAATACCACATATGATGACCCGTCCTGATCCTCCTGGATGAAGTCTTCAACATTTGGTTCCATTGCGAGGTACTGACTTAAATATGCCATGAACGACTCCATGTAATATGAGCAAATGCATAGCGGAAGATTTCTTTCATACCTGAGAATAAACATGCTTAAAAGTGTTAACCAAAAGGTTGGTGAGTTCATAGGTTTATCATAACAATCATTTCAATATATTAATAGACCACAAGATTTCCGTTTATAAATATATGTACACTCGCAAGTGTATAAAAGTATTCTATAAGTTGTTGAGCGCTTCGGTAACCATACTTAACATTTAATGTGGCATATTCCCTTTATTATGAAATCTACCCACACTGTACCAAGTGTAGTAAAAACGAAGTACTGTGCAACTGTTTACGATACTAGAGCGACTAGCCCGGTTGGGGTGGTCAAACCCAATAGATCAATCAATAGGATTCGCGCTTACATGTTCTTCTAACATGTAAATATTAGTTACCAAGCTATTAGGGAAGATATGCAAGGTGGTACAACTCAACGTAGAATATATTTTAAGTACTTGTGTCTATTTCGTCAAACATAAAAGCAGCGCATGTATTCTCAGCCCAAAAATATATATTGCAAAAGCAATTAAAAAGGGAGCAAATGAAACTCACTATACGATATTTTGTAGTAAAAATATTCATTCGACTGAACTGAACAATGCAGGTTTGGCCTCGGATTCATGAACCTATAACAATTATATATATTAAAACATATAATCGTAATCGAACAAGTTTATATATATTATTATTAATAATATACTTGTTATATTATATATTATATGTTATATAGGTAAATTTAATATATTTACTTCATATATTTTATATAATTTTTATCATATTAATTTTAATATAGTTAAATGAAAAATATTTTATTGAAAAAATATAGTAATATGTAATATTAATATAGTTGTAATGTATTTTTATATAAAATATTTATTTGTAATAATGATAATAATAATAATAATTACAATTGTAATAATCATTTAAAAATAATAATAATAGTACTACTAATAATAATTTTTATAGAAATAATATTAACATTAATAATAATGATAATAATAATAATATATTTACATGTATATAATAATCATACTTATAATTAATTTATAATCATAACTCAGTTATCATTATCTTTAACATACATACAAAATTATATTTGTAAATAAGATTTATAATAATTCATATCATAATCATATTATAGTAACTTCGCATTTATATGAATATCATAATACTTTCTTTATAATAATAATAATTATTATAATGGTAATAGTATTAATAATAATAATAATGCCGCGATTATAAGATCTGACCATTCTCGGATCTTTTTTAATGCCGCGATTCCTCGAGAGTCGAGACCATAGAGTTTGATTTGATTCGTGTTCTTGATGTTGTTCATCGTGTTCTGAAGACGGTACTTTACGCCATCGGTAGGGTATGCAGAAACAATAGGTTCGATGAGGGATGAATGAATGTTGGTTGGATTTAGTTGTGTTGGGAGAGAAATTAGCCATTTGTGTATACACAAAGAGAAGATATTAGTAGAAATGGTTTCGATATGAGGCTTGTAATTTGTACTCCGTATTATACAGATACAGATAGACAGAGAACTAACTAGCAGGAAGATTTTGGGAGAAGATAGAGTTGTATCATTACTCAATTGAATTTGTGCTCACAAGGTGTTTGTTAAAAGTCCCCTATGAGTTTTTTCTTGGCTTCATGGTTATAATTTTATTGGTGTATGGGGATTTTGTCTCTGTCATTTTAGCTATGCACTACAACTAAAGGTTGTGTGCAGTTATGTCGCATGCCACAGTGAAGTTTCATTGTCCCTTTGTGGGTCTTAGTGGCTGTCAAAATGGGAGTGGAAATGGGCTTGTTAGAAGTTCTCTTATCAAGCATCTTAGTGATCGTCATTGTGGTATCGATGCGCGGGATATCACTCGACATTCTCTTACTTCTAATTTGGGTGTTTATACTGAGGCTGATGTTACTTTTAGGCGTATGGGGATTTGGTTATGTGGTGTTTGCTACAAAACACACACGGTACGTGCTAAGTGCCGTCATGGTAGGGGCCCGGATGTGCCGCCCCCCGATGAGGGAAATGGTGTTGTTCGTTTTGTGCTTCATAATTTTTCCAAGCCACTAGCTCCCTCTTCTCCTGCTCGACTTTGTATTGAGGATGGTTCGGTGCGTGATCATAACGATGGTTTTGACGTGGCTCTCCTGGATCAGTTGTTCTCTAAGGGGTTTCGCACGGTTAAGTCTATCCCTCCCAAGTGTCATTTGGGGTTTTCTCGGGTTTTGAAAGGTGCTCTTGATAAGGTGATCTCTAAGCCTGATGACATTTCTAGTTGGGTCTCTTTGTTGGTGTTACACCTTTGTACCCTTAAAAGCTTTTGGCCACGGAGTAGTCGTGAGTCTAGGTCTTCGATAAAGCGTCGGCATCAGGAAGAGAATATTTCCCGTGCTATTTGCTCTTGGGGGACAGCGGGTGGGAGTTTACAGCTTGTGAGGGAGTATTTGGCAGAGGATTCTCCTATGTTGTCAGTGGTTGATGATGAGGTCCTTGATTTGGAAGAGCGTAATATTAAGCAGTGTCGTAGGAAGATTTGTGATGGCCATTACACCGCTGCAGCTCGTGTTCTTTCTTCATCAGGCGTTGCTCCTTATAATGACGCCACACTGGCGGACTTGCTGTCTAAGCACCCTTCTTCTATCGCTCCATCCTTGCCTGATATGACGGTTGATCACCTTCACCTCGTTACGACTTCTGCTGTTGTTTTGGGCCAGATTAAAAGTTTTCCTCGGGGCTCTTCATGTGGTAGGGATGGTTTACGTGCACAACACCTTATGGATTGCTTGAGTGGTGCTGCTGTGGCAGTCTCGGATGAGTTGGTTGGCTCTATTACCGGAGTCGTTAATCTCTTTCTAGCTGGAAGGTGCCCTATGGAATTAGGAGAGTATATTGCTAGTGCTCCCCTCACACCGCTTGTCAAGCCCGGCGGTGGTCTTCATCCTATAGCTGTGGGTACTGTTTGGCGATGTCTTCTTTCGAAGGTTGGCGCTGCTATGGTTGGCCAGTCTTTGGGAAGTTACTTCGATGGTCTTCAGTTTGGTGTTGGTGTTTCTTTAGGTGGTGAGGCTATTCTTCATGCTGTGAATCGGCTGATTGAGGATCGTGGCTCTGATGTTGGCCTCTCTATGTTATTAGTTGATTTTCAAAATGCCTTCAATCTAGTTGATCGTACGGTCATGTTACGTGAAGTTCGCCGCCTTTGTCCGAGCCTTTCTCGGTGGGTTGAATTTTGCTACTCTAATCCAGCCAGATTGTATTATGGGAACCACACATTATGGTCTTCTCAGGGGGTGCAACAGGGTGATCCCCTTGGTCCGCTGCTTTTTGCTTTGGTCCTACAACCCTTGGTTTCTAAAATCAGAGATAATTTTGAGGTTTGTCTTCAGGCGTGGTATTTGGATGATGGTACTATTATTGGGGACACTTTGGTGGTGGGGAAGGTTTTGCATTTGATTATGGAGGATGGGCCTCGTTTTGGGCTGCATCTCAACGTTGAAAAAACAGAAATTTTCTGGCCTACGGAGGACCCTCGCAGCAGGCAAGTAGGTGTCTTTCCTCCTAATATTGCTCGACCTTTAAATGGTGTTAAGTTGCTTGGGGCCCCCGCAAGTTCCGATCCTGGTTTTAGTAGTGAACTGGTGATGCAAAGGGTGACCAAGTCCATTGCGCTTATGGATAAGGTTGCTAAGCTTGATGATCCTCAGTGTGAGTTGTTGTTGCTTAGGGCATGTACGGGAGTTTCTAAACTCTACTTTTCCTTGCGTACTTGTCCTCCTAGTATATTTGAGGAGCCTCAACGCCCTTTCGATGGAGCCCTTCGATCTTCCTTGGAGCGTATTGTTACTGCTTCAGGGCCTGGGTTTGGTGATTGGCAGTGGCGGCTTGCCACCTTGCCATTTGCATTTGGAGGGCTTGGTGTTTATTCTGCGGGAGTTGTTCGTCATTATGCTTTTCTGGCTTCTCGTTTACAGTCTGCTGGATTGCAGACCAAGCTACTACGTCATGCGAGTATTGTTGGTCTTGGTCGTGCTTTTGAAGATGCATTGGGTCTGTTTAATAAAACAGTTGGGTTTGATATTTTAGGTAATCCGAGTGAGGTCGCTGCCCCAATACTCATGAAGAAATTGGCAGATGTTTATTTCACAAAGGTTACCGCTTCTGCAGAATCCACTTTTTCGTTATCTCCCCGACAATCGGCCTTATGGAAATCACAGCAGAGTGATCACACCTCTGCTTGGCTAAGGGCAGTCCCTATTTTGGGGTTGGATCAGACAATGAATGCAAAGACTTACCGATGTGTGTTGTGCTACCGGTTAGGTGTTCCTTTGTTCTCTATCTCGACGGCATGCTCTGCCTGTTCAAGGGTTTTTACTGGGGATATTTTCGGGGATCACGCGGTGTCTTGTGCTGGTATGGTGGGTATTAAGCATCGACATAATATTGTCCGGGATTCCCTTGTTCATGTTTGTTATCGATCTGGGATTTCAGCGAGAAAGGAGGTTGACATTGGGTTGTCTGGAGGGAACGACAGGGCCCTCAGACCTGCAGATGTGTTACTTTATTCCTGGGATTGTGGTCGCGATGTTTGTGTTGACTTGACAGGATCTTCTCCTTTGACACAGTCTGGGCTTTCTGACTTTATCCCTGGACGTGTTGTGATTGATGCGGCTCGTCGGAAGCGGGTCAAGTACGAATCTAGTTGTCTGGCGATTGGTTATGGTTTCATTCCTTTCTCATTTTCTTCCCTTGGGGAATTAGAGAAGGAGGCTGTTTCTTTGCTAAAACGGGTTCAGAAGAGTTCGATGGCGCAAGATATTGGTGCCGGTGCTGCTGCTCATATTTTTACTAGGATAGGTTTTGCTATTGCTAGAGGTGTGGGGGTCCAGATTGTCTCTAGGCTTCCCACTAATTTTTTATAAGTTTTAAAACTTTTAAGTTTATTATTATTATTATTATTATTATTATAATAATAATAATAATAATAATAATAATAATAATTAATAAAAATAATAATAATATTAAGAAGGAGAATTATGTTTATACCATCGTGTTCATCATTTCGTTATCCTTATCATTATACCATCATCATCAACTAATAACTTAACATCATCATCATTTATATAATTAACCCGTCATCTACATAATGTACGCCATTAATCATTTTCGTGTAACCTATCACCATGTCCTCATAATTTATTAAACGATCATCATTCTTAACATTCCCGTTTGTTAACATCATTATAACATTTCACGTTTTTTTTTTACCTCTTCATAATCGTCTAGCTCATGTTGCAATTAAACAGCCGGCCCAATACCCAAATGAATCTTGGCCCAAAATAAGAAGAAAATCACAGCCCAAGTTGGTGAATAACTAGAACCAATTTGTTCTAGTGTGGATGTTATGTCTCGTGGGGTTAGGTCAGAAAAGAAAACATAAATAAAATGATAAGTGTAGCATCATTTATCTCATCATACAACTTTTATCACCATTGTTATTTTCTTCATGTATCCATTTCATCATCTACTCGTATCATCTTTAACACGCGTATTATCATCATAAATTAACGTCATGGTTTCACTAGAAATATAATTAGTAACAGGAATGCAGCAGCTGGAATAGGAATTGATATAGCCGCTGTTTGCAGTAGCGAAAATAAGAAGTTGCAGGGCTGTTTTGGTCTTGACACGGTAGCAGAAATAGGAATAGAATAAGGAGAACATGCAGCAGGTTTGTATGGTAGTTGAGTTGTGAAAATAAAAGCGAGCAACAGTGACTGTATGGGTTGAATCGAGCTATAAATAGAAGATGAAACAGCAGCCTGTGGATGACGATTAAAGGGTGAAGGTGGTTGTGTTGTGGTTCGAACAAGAAGGAAATAACAAGGGTGGCGGTTATGGTTAATGATGGTGACGCAATGAGATGATTGTTTTGGTGATCGTGGAGGTGGTTGGTTATTATTATGGTGGTGGGTTTAGTTTAGTTCCAAACCGAATAGTGGAGCAGAGGTGTCCATGGGTGGTGAAGGTGGCGGACTAGGGTGATAACTGTGGTGTTTGCAGGCTGTAGGTGGTGACCTCTGGTGGTTGAAGACGATTCACGGTTGAAGAAAGAAAACAAGTTGGTTGTTTGAAATTGTTCATCCTTTTGTATCTAAATGCGGAACTATATGTGTACATATATAGAAATTAAACAGAATAGATAGAATTTATACAGTAGTTTTTCATGGAATCTTATATTATGGATCAAGCCAAAATCAGTACAAGTTAAATAATCTTCCTCTTTTTAAAAGTAATAATATATATATAAGTAAAGAAAAATAAACGTGTGAAAAACAATAATTCTTGTTGCCGACAGTTTTCGGATAGTACTATCGTGTCCATTGCTAAACATCTAATGTATAAAAGTGTTCCTAAAAATTCCAAATATCTACAGTAATTATATTTATTTATTTTGGTCATTATGGTATAAAATTCGATCATTAATTTGTTAAATAAAATTACATCAACTGTCCCTCTCAAATCTGGGTAAAATATAAAAAGTGCTAAAACTTAACAAATAGTTCCTAAATACATTTTTAATAAGCCTAAAATTTATAGAACTCATTTTCGTATCATCGTTTATTTTAAAATTACATAAGTTCCTTTTTAACTCGTTTACTATCAATCGAATGACAATTGAGCGTTACCGTCGTTTACTAAATAACTTCGAAATCTTATTTATATATTCTATATACTTTATTTATATAGATACTGTTTGAATAATAATTATTATATATCATTATTATTAATTTCAACAATTTCAATATATAATATTTCATATTATGATATACATATTTGTATATATTTTAATATATGCATAACTATTTACAAGTAGTCGTATCGTGAGTCGTCGATAATAGTCAAATGTTAAATGAATTCATGAAAACAGTTCAAAAATTTTGAGACTCAACATTATAGACTTTTCTTATCGTGTCAAAAATATTAAATCGTATCGAGAGTTTGGTTTAAAATTATTCGAAATTTTCCGGGTCGTCACATTAATGTTGCTCGAACCAACTCAGCTTCTGGTCCAGCTTCTGGTCGTGGGTCATCTTCATACACTCGTGGTCATGGCCGAGGTCGTAATAATCATTTTTCTGCTGGACGGGGTCGTGGCCGACGAACCCCAAACTGTCAACTATACCGCGCTAATGGTCACTATGCCTCAGCTTGTCCAGAGTTACCTTCTTATGCCTCACGCAATACCTCCATGGATGTCAACTTAGTCGAAGCTTTTCACTCGGGTTGTAATGAGTCGAATGCCTCTCCAGACTGGTTTGTTGATTCCGGTGCGACTGCTCATATGACCCCGTCATCTTCTAATCTTTCTTCGTCGGCTCCATATACATTACAGTGGGTAATGGAAATACCTTGTCCATCTCTCATTTTGGTTCTCTTTCTTTGAATAAAGATTTACATCTCTTAGATGTACTAGTTGTTCCCTTTATCACCAAAAATCTTTTATCAATCAGTAAGCTTACTCATGATAACCTGGTTGATATTATTTTTTCTTATGATACATTCTTTATACAGAATCGACATACAAAGGCTATTCTAGCAACGAGGTGCCGTAGTGGGGATCTTTATGTGTTAGAGCGAGGACAAAAGGCGTATATTTCAAACCTTCATTCCAGCAATCTACGCAGATCTTATGACCTCTGGCATAATCGCTTAGGCCATGTCAATTTTAATGTTATTTCTTTGTTTAATAAACTAGGACGGTTGTCGGTCACCTCTATTTTGCCGACATCGGGCTTATGTTCTTCTTGTCAGCTTTCTAAAAGCAAACGTTTACCTTTTAATATTAATGAAAAACGTTCTACTCATGTTTTAGATTTAATACATTGTGATTTGTGGGGACCCTCACATATTATTTCTGCAAATGGGTATAGATATTATGTTATCTTCGTTGACGACTTCTCAAGATTTACTTGTTTACTCGTTAAAATCCAAAGCCGACTTTTATGATGTATTCAAGGCATTTTTAGCCTTTGTTCAAACACAGTTTTCTTTCAGAGTTAAAATATTTCAAAGTGATGGTGGCACTGAATTTTTAAATACTCAAGTTCGAACTTTGCTTATGGAAAATGGGACTCATCATTGCACCTCTTGCCCACTTACTCCGCAGCAAAACGGGCGTGTCAAGCGTAAGCATCGACACATAAATGAAACCGGTCTTGCGATGATGTTTAAAGCAAATGTCCCGGCATCTTTATGGACTTATGCTTTTAGCTCGGCCGTTTATATTATTAACCGACTTCCCTCACTTACTTTGAAATCTAAAAGTCCTTTTGAACTACTGTTTAATATCACCCCGAAATATGAACTCTTTTGGACTTTTGGTGTCGAGTATTTCCATATTTACGAGATTACGCCCCTCATAAACTCGATCCACGCACTATTGCGTGTGTATTTCTCGGTTATAATACGCAATACAAAGGTTATCAATACTTTGATGTTTCTACAGGACGTATGTATCTCTCACGACATGTGCAATTTGATGAAACTTGCTTTCCTTATAATGGTTCTAATCAGCAGAATGATCTTTCTTCTTTAACATTTACTACTTTTGAAGATACTATGATATCTCACGCAAACAACAACTTGCCACCTACTCCGATTACAGCAGCTCCAGTTACATCAGCAGATCAGAAACCTTGCACCTTGTGTCCTGATGATTCAGTTAGACTAGATTCATCTGCTGCTCACGGGTCTGCTACTGCTCCACCCACAGCAGATCCACCTGTAGCTACGGAAGAACAATCTGCTACACCAATTACTTCGGCTCATCCAATGACTACTCGGTCCAAAGCCAGAATCTTTAAACCTCGACACATTATTGATTTGGCTCACATATCTCCAAGTCGTCTTCATTATGCCTTGCTTACCACCTCGGAACCAAAAGGGTTCAAATCTGAATCCAAACATCCCGAGTGGTTAAAAGCAATGAACGAAGAAATTCATGCACTTCATAAAAATCGTACTTGGGAGTTGGTTCCGCGACCAAGTCATACAAACATTGTAGGTTCTAAATGGGTTTTTCGTACCAAGTATCATTCAGACGGATCTATCGATCGCCATAAGCCGCATTTGGTTGCTCAAGGGTTTACCCAGATTCCTGGTCTTGATTATTCTATGACTTTTAGTCCGGTTGTAAAAGCTGCTACAGTACGTATCGTGCTCTCTCTTGCCACTCTCCACAAGTGGCCGCTTCATCAGTTAGACGTCAAGAATGCTTTTCTTAACGGTCACCTCACTGAGACTGTCTTTATGGAACAACCACCTGGTTTTGCTGATTATAAATTTCCCAATCATGTGTGTCATCATAAAAAGGCATTGTATGGGCTAAAACAAGCTCCTAGAGCTTGGTTTCAAAGGCTAAGCATGTTTCTTGTACATCTCGGGTTTTCTTGCAGTAGAGCCGACCCGTCACTTTTTGTTTACAAACACGGTTCGCGCATACTATACTTATTAGTATATGTTGATGATCTTATTCTTACCGGTAATGATGCTACTTTTATTCGGTCATTCATCACTCGTCTTCATGATGAATTTTCAATTAAAGACCTTGGGAAGCTCAGTTAATTTTTCGGTCTTGAAGTGTTATATACCAATTCTGGCTTGTTACTCAGTCAAGCTAAGTATGCGCGTGATATCCTAGCTTGTGCAGGTTTACTTGATGTCAAGCCTGCCCCGACACCGCTTGCTACTTCTGAGAATTTCTCTTCTCACGGGACTGCTTTTTTGGATTTACTCTTTATCTCTCTCTGGTAGGTACGCTTCAATATTTAACTATTACTCGGTCGGATTTGTCCTATGCCGTAAATCAAGTTAGTCAGTTCCTGCATGCTTCGACTCTTGATCATTTCCAAGCCAAGAAACATATTCTTCATTATGTTAAAGGCACGCTGAATTTTGGTCTCACCTTTACTCATTCGACCACTCCACATCTACTTTATTACTCCGATGCTGACTGGGCCCGTTGTCTTGAAACTCGCCGGTCCACTTACGGGTACTCGATTTTTTTGGGAGGTATCCTTGTATCTTGGAGCGCTAAAAAGCAACCTACCGTGTCCCGTTCGAGCTGTGAATTTGAGTATCGTGCTCTTGCCAATACTGCTGCTGAAATTATTAAGATTACTCACTTGCTTCGTGAATTATGTATCTTACCTCCGGCGCGACCCACTATCTTATGTGACAATAAAAGTGCTCCTTTTCTTAGTCAAAATCCGGTGTCCAACAAACGGTCGAAGCACATTGATATTGATTATCACTTCATTCGCGAATTGATCTCTTCTGGTCAGTTATACACCAAGTTTGTTCCTACTACTTTGAAAGTTGCTGACATTTTTACCAAGAGTCTTTCGCGACCTCAGTTTGATGCATTTCGTGCCAAACTATGTGTTGGTCCTCCACCACTTCGTTTGAGGGGGGGGGGGGTATTAGCTATAAGTATGAAGTACAAGTTCAAGATAAGGATAAAGCTCAAAGTCAAGAGAAGATTAGTTTGACTCTGTTTATAATTCCTTAATTAGCATCCTGTTGTAATTTGTATTCTATCCTAATTCCTATACTGGTACTATAAATATATTCATCTAATAGAACCACGAAGTGTGGATTATTAATTATCAAACCTTATAATAAATAAGTAAAAAATTTGATTTAATCCGGAAGACACACGAGCCGCCGGCTGGAGTATCCGGGTTACTGGCTAAGCAACACGGTTAAGGTTAATTTGGCGTGAAGATAAATTTAAACTTGGAGATAAAGTCACCGACTCAAGGCTAGCTGCCAGCTAGACATCATGAGCCACCGGCTCAGCTGTCGGTTTTCGAGTATTATGAGGCTGAGTTTTTCAGTTTTAAATGTACTTTTTCATTCTCTACTTTCAAGTTACGAGAAATTTAGGTTTTAGGGTTAGTTTTTAGGATTTATACTCTTTGTAATCATGATTATTCAAGTTTGTTTCCTTTATTCAAGGTATTGTCCCTTTTAATTCTTGTTTTTACTTTAATTATACTTTATTTACTGTTAAACGTTTCTGTTAGTCTCCAACTATGAACTAAACGTTCATAGTGGTTACTTGGACGAAAACCTCAATCATCGGGAATTTATAATAAACCGTCGGCTGAGTCTTCTAAGCCGCTAGCTGATTCTTCTAAGCCGCCGACTGGATCATTCCAATCCACCAGCTGGGACTCACAAAGCAGCCGGCTTCTTGCTCGAATAAGTACAATTTCTGGTTTTTTCCAGAACTTTATAATTATGTTTCTGTGATGATTATGTATTCCGTTTGATTATACCATGATCAAGATTTGTGTTTGCATGCTTAATGATTAGGTAATAAGAGTTAGGATTAACTAGTACTTAACTCTAAGTAAGTTTTTACTCGATTCATCTAATATTCTAGGTTAATCACACCGAACAAGGTATTTGAATTGCATGAAACTTAAGTTGAGATTATTTGTAGAGTTGAATGAGAAAGATGATGAATTACACTTGCATAGTAATTTTTCAATTGTTAGGCCTGGTCAAAGAACCTTCGTTTATATGCGTTTGATTGTCGATTCCATGAGAACTTGATTAAGATTTCTTTAAACTAGTAACTGGAGATGATCTAATTAAGTTTATTAGCTTATCTATTTGTCAGTATAAATGCATGTTAACTTAGTCCTCATCATAAGATTAAGGTGATATGTATTATGTGATTATTTAAATGCTATAAATTAAGATGTTAACTTTGAACACCCACCTAGTTAACATATGCTTTAGGTCCTACTTTGCATGAATTATGTGGTTTGTAGCTTAGCCTTTTAGGAATAGTGATTGGTCTATGATTGCTATGTGCTACTTATCAATGTAAGATGAAACTACACATTAGATTCTCTTAATTGTAGCCAAGTCCTTATAACCACCATCTCTATTAATATTCATATCCTATCTTTCCTATTCCTTAGGTTACTTAATAATACTTATTTAAGCACTTTAAAGATAATTAGTTAACAACTTTTATCCGCTTCTACAATATCTTGGGACGATAACCTAAAATACTACACTTGACCGAGTTTTGTTGCTCGTTTGGGTGTTAAAAGTGAAATATAAAAAGGTTATATAAACTTAAAAGTTTAAAAGAAAACTAAGCATAAGCACACTTTTCGCACATCAGTGTTCATTCTTTAAAGTTACTATGTAATACTTTATACATGGTATTTTTAAGTTTAATTAATGTTTCATTTACTTAAGTTTCTTAAATTACACCACTTTTATTGTTGCTATAATCTTATATTCCGTCTCATCAAACAAGGAATGTATATAGTTTGTAAAAAAAAAAATATTACATGTATCTTGCAGGAGGTGTCTTTTATGCTACCTCATTTGCTAAATTTTCTCTTAGGTTGTGCTAAAAAAGAGGGATCAATCGGTGACCTCTATATGATACATTTTACAAATATTGCATTCTTTTGAAAGACAACTCATTTCAAAATATAACCTTTCGATACAAATGATATATGATTTCCATAATATGAGTGACTAATCTGTCATTGACTTAATAAACGTCTTTTTGAACTCAAACAACTTGAATGCAACGCCTTTTGAAATATGCCATGAATGACTCTAAGTAATGTCTTTAAAATAAGTTAATGCACAGCGGAAGATTTCTTTATAATATTTGAGAATAAACATGCTTAAAAGTGTCAACCAAAAGGTTTGTGAGTTCATAAGTTTATCGTAAACAATAAAATTCAGTAATTTTGATAGACCACAAGATTTGAATACAGTACACCTATCTAGTGTACGAAACCATTTTTCATAAATGCTTGGTAGAGTACGTTCGTATCCTTTTCTCCCCCGTAGGTTGCCTAGAGATTTTTAATTAACCGTACACATATCTCATGTACAAAATAACATACACATCACCTGTTTATAAAAATCATTCTCTCTATATATATAACCTTGCTTGGTAACCGACCTTAACATATAATGTGCATAAAGAATATCCCCAAAACATACAGGCATAAAGCAATCAGTATGATAAATACAGAACATCTCGCCTGTTTAAACAGGTACCTCATGTATAATAATATAAACCTCGAAGTACTAAAGCATCCGTAACCCGGATGGGGTGTGTCAGTGCCCGTAGATCTACCTTTAGGATTCGCGTCAATTAGTGGCAATTATAACGTCTAACTAATTTTTAGGTTACCAAGCTATAATAATCAGGGGGAAATATTCGATATAATAACCTACAGAACTTCTCGTCTGTATAATAATTCATTAGAGGAATGTTTTGCTTGTGTCTATCGTGTCAAACATTTATAAAAAGCATTTCATGTATTCTCAGCCCAAAAATATACATTGTAAAAGCATTTAGTAAAAGGGATCAAATGAACTCACGATACGATATTTTGTAGTAAAAATATGCATACGACTGAACTGATCAATGCAGGGTTGGTATCGAATTCACGAACCTATATCAATTATATATATTAAAACATATAATCGTAATTGAACAAGTTTATATATATTTATTAGTGATATAATTGTTATATTTAATAGCTTATAGGTTTTATTAATTAATTAAGTATATTTATTTTATATATACTTTAAATATATAATTAATATTTATTTTAAAAATATAAATATAATTATGTTATATGTATTAAATATATTTTTATGTAACTAATATTTATTTGGTAAAATAATATTATTAATAATAATAATAAATAATAATAATATTAAAAATAATGATAATAATATGTAAAAATCATAATAATGATAATAATAAGAATAACAAGTTATATTATCTTTACAATAAAAACAATAATTTTGAAAATAATACTTAATACCAATAATACTTAATAATAATACTTGATAATAATAATATTAATGTTAATAATGATAATAATAATAATAATAATAATAATAATAATAATAATAATAATAATAATAATAATAATAATAATAATAATAATAATATAATAATAATAATAATAATAATAATAATAATAATAATAATAGTAAATAATAATACTACCTTAAAAAGATAACAATTATGTCACAGGCTGGGCTCGAACCCGAGACCTCTTGATTAAACGCTCATACCCTTAACCATTTCTCCGCTTATTAATTTCTGTTTTAATATCGTATTAAAACCATATAACTCATATCATCATCAATATTTGGCCCAACAGAAAGTATTAACTCGATCTCGGCCGAACAAGAATTCGGCCCAAAGTGTTTAACAAGTCATCCAACGCCCGTAAGTGTTTTAATTGGATCCACAATCAGTCCATTAGTATCAAAGGAAGGCTCGGTTATTTTTATCGTTTAACTAGGGTTTTGGTTCGATCATAATGCAGACAATTTTTCACGAAAAGTATATCGTGTCCCTTGCTAAACAGTTACGGATAAATTTAATTCAGAAAAATCCCATATTTTAAAATTAAATCCATTTATTTATTTCAGTAATTAACTGTTTGAAACATGATCAATAAAGTTCGTTAATTATTTATTTTCTGTTCCAATTATTATATACGGTGTACTAAAATTTAAACTAAAAAAACAAACCTAAAATCTTCGTAATCAATTTACAGTTCAACTTTTATTTTAAATCTTCTTAAAGTCGTATTAGATCTATATGAATACTAGCGAAATGCCAACCGAGTATTACAATTGTTTACTATTTAAGCTCGAAATCATTCATATTCCATTTACTCTATATATATATATATATATATATATATATATATATATATATATATATATATATATATATATATATATTCAATTTTAAATAACAAGTTTTACCACATAAATATATATTATATATTTTTAAACAAATAGATTTAATATTATTTTATATATTTACAAGTCGTATATATATATATATATATATATATATATATATATATATATATATATATATATATATATATATATATATAAAATAGTTTTCATTACATCGCATATTATTTTACATATTTATTTCCAACAATTAACTCATATATTATTTTAAATAATATTTCAAATTATTATATATATATATACATACATATATATATATATATACATACATATATATATATATACATACATATATATATATATATATATATATATATATATATATATATATATATATATATATATATATATATATATATATATATATATATATATATGTATCTATTTACAATTAGTTGTTCGTGAATCGTCGAGAACAGTCGAAGGTCAATTGAATATACGAAATAGTTCAAAAATTTTGAGACTTAACCTTACAGACTTTGCTTATTGTGTCAAAAATATTAAATCGTATCGAGAGTTTGGTTTAAAATTAGTTGAAATTTTTTGGGTCGTGACAATACCTACCTGTTAAAGAAATTTCGTCCCGAAATTGACAGAGGTTGTCATGGCTGACAATAAGAATATTTTTCATGACGAATATAAGTTGATAAATAGAGTTTTATCATCATTGAGTAATGTAGATAAAACGATTTGATTATGTGAAGCGTACGAGTGAATCTGTCACAAAAGATTGAGATAGAGATTTAACTTTTGATGTAGTCACAGTTGATTTTCGGAATTCGAGGGATTTAAAGAAAATCTTCTAAGTAGAAAGGAAATGTAATAGCACGATTAGTTAGCAAACTGCTGGAATTACGGAAGAACAGAAATATCAAGGAAATATTTTCGTGATATGCTTAGAGATGAAGTAAAATGAAAGAATCGTGTAACATGGTTCATGATGAGGGTGTGATCTGTGACTCATCACGTTCCATTAGAAATTCAGCATGACTTACTGTAATATAACCATGTTGGCCTGACGTCATTATATTATACTAACTCATGCTTCAATTCCCAACACTACTCCAGAAATCATTCATAATTTAAACTCGAAGGTTATAGAATGTAGAAACTAAAACAGTTTCCTTTATAATGTAATATAGATAGCACGAAGAGATAAATAATTTCGGATGAGGATATTTATCAAGGTATCTTCAGAAATATCGAAGAGATTTATAACGAAAGATATGATGATATCTTAGAATTTCTAAGATCGAAGGATGAAGGAAATTTTCCGCCAGCATTTCAACTCTGCCAGGAGTGAAATATTCGTTCAAGGTTTCATCGGATACAGAATCATCTGGATTCTTTGAATACAGGGTTTAGCTCTTTGTGATTTGTCCACAGTCTCCTTCGTAGTTTACTCAATCCATTTTTCAGTACCAATTTTTCTATTGAGTGTTTCCAACACTCCATTCTTATTATCAAGCTTTTGGCCATTAAGACCATCTATAGCTTTTGCTGCTTCATCAGCATTCTCAAGGTTAACGAATCTGAATCTTTGGTTATCGATTTGAGGTGTTTTTAGGAATTCTGAAGGGTTTGAACGCAGATGGTAATCGTCAAGATACAAAAGATTGTTTAAGATGAAATCAAGTGGCAAACTTGAAGAAATGTTTAGTTTCATATATTATAATCAATATTTTAATACGTTTTAATTGTCCAATATTAGTAGTCCAATGTTAGTAGTCCACAGTTAGTAGTCCACAATTAGTAATACGTATATAGTTCAATATATAATCTTAGAATTAATCGACGTATCGTGACCCATTGTACAACTTTTTTGTCTCATAATTAATCCGACGTATTGTGTACATGTGTCCTGATTTATCCTACGATATGTCAAGTGCATAAAATAAATAACAGTATTTAAATGACGATAAATAAAATGCGTAAAATAAATAACAGTATGTAAATGATGATAAATAGAATTGCGAGTATTAAAATTGCGATAAATAAATTGCGATAATTAAAATGAAAATAAATAAAATGTAATAAGGAAATAGTCATAACGGGTATAGGAACAGTTAGCTAGGATATTATTAGCGTGGATTCTTAACAAAATTTCATATTGTTAATTAGTTTGTTTCTAATCAATTTTTATTGTGTCCATTATTTCTTCATTATGCCACTTGTTGGATTCTGATCTGTCAAAATCCAAATATGAAATTGAATTTGAATGAAAATGATTATTCTTTGGTGAACGGATACGTATATCGGTGGATGTAAGTAGTATAGTTAATGACAGTTTAATCAGAATTGAAGGATGTACAGTGTAATTTTTAATGTGAAATCTAAATATTTCTAGGGTATTACCTACCCGTTGAAATATTCTTATCATTAATAGTTTGTACAACAAGATTTTTAATTACAATCTTTATGAAAATATACTTACATATATATTTTCTTCGAATGTAATCATGGATTTAATGAGTTAATATAATATTAAACTCATTTGATTTACCATTAGAACTAGAATACATAATCTCTAAAACATTAGAGATTACATAATCGCCGTGTAGAACGAAGGTAAATGATGTAGAATGATATGTAGAACGAAGATTATGCTCGAGGTATGGATTGTGATGTTGAGGCGTATGATATTGAGGCTACTGGGGATGTTGCTGGTGTTTGTAATCCTTGCACCATATTCTCCAAAGCCACTACTCGAGCGCGAAGCTCGTTGACTTCTTCTATTACTCCGGGATGATTGGCGGTTTGAACAAGTGAATGAATAAGATTTAGGATCTGAGATATGATATAGTCATGGCGAGATACTCTAGAAATGAGAGAAAAGATGGTGTTTCGAACTGGTTCACCGGTAAGTGCTTCAGGTTCTTTGCCAAGAGATGAATTCGGTTGATGGAAGGGATCGTCTTCTTCTCGTCTCCATTGATTTAGTCAACTACGAACCCATCCCCAATTCATCCAGAATTGATGATGGCTGATTGGCTGATTCATTCCGGTTACACTGCTTTCGGAGCTCGTGTGGAAATCCATATCGGAATAGCTGTCGGAATTCGAGGAACTTGAACTGGTTGCAGATTTCATTTTACACGGTTAGATAAAGGATTTTTCGAAATGAAATGATTTTCAGATATCGGATTATATTCTAATAGAATACCTATATATAGCACGAGGGATCCTGCAGATTACGGAGAAACTTTTGGAAGCTGTTAGGCAAAGTTTACAGTAACAGATATGCTAGGATATGATTTTATATATACACTATCTATGCAGTAAATGCAGTAAGACGTGTCTAGACTTAAGAATGATAAGCATATAGTTTCTGACAAGAAATGATAAGCAAAGCTTTTGACATACAGACACGGTCAAAGTCCAGACTCCCTAATGCATCTTAACACATATCAGTTAGACACACTAATGCAAGACCTGGTTCGCTAAGACCACCGCTCTGATATCAACTGAAAGGACCCGTTCATACCGATTATAAATGATTCACATTAGCTGATTACATTACGAGGTTCTGACCTCAATATGATACATTTTACAAACATTGCATTCTTTTGAAAGACAACTCATTTCATAATATAACCTTTCGATACAAATGATATATGATTTCCATAATATGAGTGACTAATCTGTCATTGACTTAATAAACATCTTTTTGAAATCAAACGAATTGAATGCAACGTCTTATGAAATATGCCATGAATGACTCCAAGAATAAACATGTTTAAAAGTGTCAACCAAAAGGTTGGTGAGTTCATAAGTTTATCGTAAACAATAAAATTCAGTAATTTTGATAGACCACAAGATTTAAATACAGTACACCTATCTCATGTACGAAACCATTTTTCATAAATGCTTGGAAGAGTAGGTTCGTATCCTTTTCTCCCCCGTAGGTTGCCTTGCGATTTTTAATTAACCGTACACATATCTCGTGTACAAAATAACATACACATCACCTGTGTATAAAAATCATTCTCTCTATATATAACCTTGCTTGGTAATCGACCTTAACATATAATGCGCATAAAGAATATCCCTAAAACATAAAGGCATAAAGCAATCAGTATGATAAATACAGAACATCTCATCTATTTAAACAGGTACCTCCTGTATAATAATATAAACCTCGAAGTACTAAAACATCCGTAACCCGGATGGGGTGTGTCAGTGCCCGTAGATCTACCTTTAGGATTCGCATCAATTAGTGGCAATTATAACGTCCAACTAATTCTTAGGTTACCAAGCTATAATAATCAGGGGGAAATATTCGATATAATAACCTACAGAACTTCTCGTCTGTATAATAATTCATTAGAGGAATGTTTTGCTTGTGTCTATCGCGTCAAACATTTATAAAAGCTTTTCATATATTCTCAGTCCAAAAATATACATTGTAAAAGCATTTAGTAAAAGGGATAAAATGAACTCACGATACGATATTTTGTAGTAAAAATATGCATACGACTGAACTGAACAATGCAGGGTTGGCCTCAGATTCACGAACCTATATAAATTATATATATTAAAACATATAATAGTAATTAAACAAGTGTATATATATTTATTAGTGATATAATTGTTATATTTAATAGCTTATAGGTTTTATTAATTAATTAAGTATATTTATTTTATAAATACTTTAAATATATGATTAATATTTATTATAAAAATATTAATATAATTATTTTATATGTATTAAATATATTTTCATGTAACTAATATTTATTTGGTAAAATAATATTAATAATAATAATAATAATAAATAATATTAATATTAAAAATAATGATAATAATATGTAAAAAACATAATAAGGATAATAATAATAATAATAATAATAATAATAATAATAATAATAATAACAATAATAATAATAATAATAATAATAATAATAATAATAATAATAATAATAATAATAATAATAATAATAATAATAATAATAATAATAATAATAATACTACCTTAAAAAGATAACAATTATGTCACAGGCCGGGCTCGAACCCGAGACTTCTCGATTAAACGCTCATACCCTTAACCACTGCTCCGCTTATTCATTTCTATTTTAACATCGTATTAAAACAATATAACTCATATCATCATCAATATTTGGCCCAACAGAAAGTATTAACTCGATCTCGGCCCAACAAGAATTCGGCCCAAAGTGTTTAACAAGTCATCCAAAGCTCATAAGTGTTTTAATTGGATCCACAATCAGTCCATTAGTATCAAAGGAAGGCTCGGCTATTTTTATCGTTTAACTAGGGTTTTGGTTCGATCATAATGCAGACAACAATAGCGTCTGGTTCAGTTGCACACAAACAAGAGCAGTAGCGGCTGTTTAAGCATAACAAAATCATATAATCATATCTTCATCACCGTATAATCGTTAACATCATCATCATTTAACGATCATCACATCGCTATTCAACTTCTTCTTTATCGTAACAGTACCACCATCTTCATCGTCATTGTTCATCTTTTCTCGTCACTGTTTCAGGAAGTAGAAGTAATAGGGAGTATAACAATAGTTGTAATGGGTGATGGTGGTTTGCTTCCTGTTTCGAAACAGAAAAAAATATAGCGATATATATATATATATATATATATATATATATATAGAAAGAAAGAGAGAGAGAGAGAGATAGAGAGAGAGAGAGAGAGGGGTGGAGAGGTGGTGAAGAGTGATGGTTCCCGGTGATGGTGGCGGATTGTAGTGGTGGTGGTCCGGTGAGATGAAGGAGAAACAAATGGTATTCTTGGTTGGTGTTTATGTTCGACTGGAAATAGAAATAGGTACATGTCTCGGCAAGAACGAAAATAAATGGTGATGGCTGTGGTGATCAACGAAAAGAAACAGAAAAATAGTAGGCTTCGGTTAGTAGTAGTAGACCAACGAGCAGGTTTGTGCAAGATCGAAAGGAGAATCGATTTGGTTGGTAACAATAAATGGGTTTGTTGATTTAATGATAGTTTGACGATGGTGATCAAAGAAAACAGAAAACAAACGAGGTTAGCAGCAGCCTTAATGATGTTGGGTGGTTTAGGGTGGTGGTTTCGATGGTTAACTAACCGGAACTGTGGTGGTTCTTTGTAGCTGGATCAACATAGCATAACAGCAACTTTGTTCATGAACTTGGTGATAGATTTGTAGTAATCATGTTGATGTTGTGGTTATTGGACAGGAACCGTAACTATGCTTTTGAGGATCTCATTGGTCTCCGAGAGCAAGTAACAACGACACAGGTAATTTGCAGGTGGTTTCTAGTCGACGATATCATTATGTGATAATGAAAACTAGTGGTCTTCGAATGGTGGTTTGAGTGGTTCCATGGTGGTTCGTGGGTGTGGAGGTTGTAGGTGGCGGATAAAGGTGATTGATGGTGGTCATGATGGTTTGTGATCTTGATCGACCGAAACAAAGAGGAAGAAGAGAGATGATGAATGCAAGTGATCAAAAGTTTTGGTTTTGATCATGAAACAAAAAGATAGTGATCAAAAAAATATAGTTTTGGTTTTGATAATGATGGTGGGTTTTCATTCTTAAACAAAAGTAGAGGCAGAAGGTATAGCAAATAACAAGTGGGTGTTATGATATCATATAATGTATAAGTATATTATATATATAATAGATTGATTGGTGAATGAATTCAAAGAGAAACAGTAACCAATCATTCAATAATCATTCAATTAAATACAGTGAAGCAGCCGATGAATTGGAGTCTTCTACTGACAATTTTTCACGGAAAGTATATCGTATCCCTTGCTAAATAGTTACGGATAAATTTAATTCAGAAAAATCCCATATTTTAAAATTAAATCCATTTATTTATTTCAGTCATTAACTATTTGAAACCTGATCAATAAAGTTCATTAATTATTTATTTTCTGTTCCAATTATTATATACGGAGTACTAAAATTTAAACTAAAAAGGTAAAAATTATTTTTAACAAACCTAAAATCTTCGTAATCAATTTACAGTTCAACTTTTATTTTAAATCTTCTTAAAGTCGTATTAGATCTATATGAACACTAGCGAAATGCCAACCGAGTATTACAATTGTTTACTATTTAAGCTCGAAATCATTCATATTCCATTTAAACAAATAGATTTAATATTATTTTATATATTTACAAGTAGTATATATATATATATATATATATATATATATATATATAATAGTTTTCATTACATCGCATATTATTTATTTTACATATTTATTTCCAACAATTAACTCATATATTATTTCAAATAATATTTCAAATTATTATATATATATTACAATTAGTTGTTCGTGAATCGTCGAGAAAAGTCGAAGGTCAATTGAATATATGAAACAGTTCAAATTTTTTGAGACTTATATATATATATATATATATATATATATATATATATATATATATATATATATATATATATATATATATATATATATATATATATATATATATATATATATATATATAATAGTTTTCATTACATCGCATATTATTTTACATATTTATTTCTAACAATTAACTCATATATTATTTCAAATAATATTTCAAATTATTATATATATATTTACAATTAGTTGTTCGTGAATAGTCGAGAAAAGTCGAAGGTCAATTGAATATATGAAACAGTTCAAAATTTTTGAGACTTAACCTTACAGACTTTGCTTATCGTGTCAAAAATATTAAATCGTATCGAGAGTTTGGTTTAAAATTAGTCGAAATTTTCCGGATCGTGACATAGAAGTGGTATAGCAGCCTTGCAACTGATAGGAGGTACAACATGGAATGTGAATTGCTACAAGTGTAAGGGGTGACCAACTGCCTTTACTCAAAATCCATATTTGATTGTTGATGGTTTCTAACGCACATTTTGATAATGGGAGTTGCAATTTGTACCAAGTGTTCAAAGTCTGGTGCTTCAATGAAGTTTGCTATCAGAGTTCTGCAATTAGATTTTCATTCAGACATCTTGGCCGATCTATGATCCAGCAAATGCAACATCCTTCTAATTAGTGCAAGGGTACTGGATTAAATTATCAATGATAAGGATCGTTGCACACAGTACAAGCGTTAAAAAGTGGTGCCGGATAAGGAGCTCGATGTTTAATATCTAATTGATCGCTTAATACTTCATAGCATTTTATCGACTATTAATCTAAATATCATATATGTATTATATATATTTTTGTTAACAATTTGTATGTAAATAAAAATTTTCATTAACAAAACCCGCAAATTTAGTAGTTCTGATTCGTGGCTTGAAACAAATTGCACTAATTGTCTATAATTACATGTCAATCTATGTGATGAATATAGAGTAGTTATGGTTCGTGGCTTGAAACAAATTGCACCACTTGTCCATAGTTACAAGTTTGGACTAGATTTTGGATCAAGGTATCTTAGAGAAAAAAAGATAGGGGAAAGATTGTCTACATCTCACCTCTCTCATACACCACTTAGGTGGTATTGAGTTTTGTTGTTGTTGTTGTTGTATCTTAGAGAAAAAAGAATGCCATAGATAATAGAGGAAAAGAAAATTAGAGCCTGATGTCGATATTGGTGTCGGAGCTATATAACATTACACATCAGTCGGGCTATTTCGTCACTCTTTCCTTAAAGTGGGTGAACAGCTTCTATAATATAGTATCCTTTATATGTGTATTACAAGAATGTTTTTTTCAATCTCATTCACATGTAGTTGTTTTATTTAAACTATTAACATTCATCGGATGAATATTAACCATTAACATGCGTCAAATGAATATTAACCGTTAACATTCATCAAATGTATGTTTTTTTTTTTTTTTTTTTTTTGAACGGCAAGCTTGCATCAGTCCGGACCGAAGCCTAGTCATCATTTGCACACACACGCGCGTTCGGGCAGGAAACCCGAACCACACTCAGGGGATCCGACCCTTAAACCATCCCATACGGGGCAGGCGGGCCGGACCTTAGTCCCGGAGCGGGTCGGTAAAACCTTCCCTTTGGGCCACCCTCAAGGAATTTCTTTTAAATAATATCCTTTGTAGGTGACGAGGCTCGAACCTGAGACCTCTAGCCCGGCGGGGGTGCTAGGCACCACCACATGTCCACTGAGCCAAAGCTGCGGGGACATTCATCAAATGTATGTTAGCTATTAACATTCATCAGATGTATGTTAATTGTTAACATTCATAATATACCCTTATAAATTATAAATTGTCGATTAGAAGTTAAGTTGAATAGACATACTATTATGAATATTAAGTTTTAACATTTATCTAATTAAGTGCTAACAATTTTTTTTTTTTAATATTACTAAAACCACCGGCTATCCTAGCAAGAAGCTAGAAAAGCCCGGGAAAAACCATTACAACGGCTTAAGGCGCCGCTCGTTCCAATTTACAAGCTTTTTACTTCTACTTCTATACCAATTAAAAGAAAAGGAGACAAATCAAATCAAATAAAATACAACATCTTAACGGACGTTGATGAAATAATAAGCTATTCCTGAACTTCCAAATGTGTCAAACTGTAGAAGCAATGATGACATACAATCTAGACTTAATTGCTTCATACTCGCGCCAATCTTTGAACCAAGCAATCCAATCTGTCCATTCTGTAAACCGCAGAAGCATAATACCTGTCCAAATCCGTAACCTTCTCCACAACTCGAACGCCACTTCACATTCAAACATGACATGGTGAATTTTCAATGGGGTGAACACAAATCACACATCCAAATCGACTCAATTCCCATATATCGACGTGATAGATTAAGTCGAGTTGGTAGCCTATCTAAAGCTAATCTCCATATGAAAATATTAATTTTATGTGGTACTTGGTTAACCCACATTGTGTATAGGTTTGATGAAGGTAACACAATATCATCTATATGAGACCGAGTTTTATTAACCGAGTAACCAATTTCATCCGTAAGGGTCCATATCCACGAACCATCACCTTCACCCAGAATGATGTTACTTAACTTTAGACACAACTCTTTAAGAGAAGCCAAGTTGCGAGCACCAATTTCTGGAGGAATCCAGTACCACCTCCAAGCGCCATTAACGTTTCTCTCGGCAATAGAACAGTCCTCATTCATTGAATTTAACAGTTAACATTCATCGGACGTAACATACATCGAATTTATATTAAGTGTTCACATTCATCAAATGGTTGACTAGTCATAAATACTATTTATGAATATTAAACTTACGAGTCCGAAATAATAAAATTTGACCATTCAACGGATGATTAACTAGTCATACATCATACATACTATGAATATAAAATATTAACATTTATCTATTAAATGTTAGCATGCATCGAATTTATATACTTTTAACATGCATCAGATGTATGTTAACTGTTAAAATTCATCGGATGTATCGTATGTATGTTAACTGTTAACCCTGTTAACCCTGTTAACATTCATAATCTATCTTTGTTAATTATAAACTGTTTATTAGAAGTTATGTTGAATACACATACTATGAATATAAATTGTTAACAATTATGTATTAAGTGCTAATATTCATTCGATAAGTTTAAGCTACCATTTTGTTCCGAGCTTCAGTTTTTCTAAGAAACGATTTTGTTGTGCACCTAACATGCTACTATCATATACTCTAAATTAAAATTAATGACTATGAATATAAAAAGAAATATTACACTACTTTAACAAACAGGTAAAAAAGAACTGATCGTTTCTAATGAGCTAACAATGAGAAAGGTTTTTAAAGAATAAAATAATGCATAAACAACAATAAACAATGAAGAATGAATGACTGACATGTCTTAGTTTCAATCATAATGAAGATCCTTTTGCACAACTTCTCGGTAACAAAAAATGGCAACTCGACTATTACTCCTCGATCCAACAAGCGGCTCCTTCTCTGTACTACTTCACCTATTATATCTTTGCGTAGAGCCGGAGTTAGAGATGAATATTCTTGCACGTGTTCGGTTATAATCTTCTTTTCTCTCCGCACTTTTAAACCATTATTCTTTAGGAAAAATTAATTTTGCTTCACCACCCATTTTTAATCTCCTATTGGGCCTCTGTTTGATTACAACCTTAACATGACTTCTGGTAAGGTCCCTAATTCAACCTGAAGTTATGCGAACTAAATTATATTAAGTCGACATTCAGAGTTCTTACGAACAATGATTCGTGAGCCAGATGCATCAAGGAGGGTATAGTCCAATGGGTTCCACATCACAGGACAAGTTATGGTAGTACATGTAAGTACCCTTCAAGAAAATTTCTACAAAGAACCATGGAAAATGAACCATCAATTATTTTGTCTAGCATATTCATCTAGCATACTTTTAATTTTGATACAATAAAATGGTAAATATATGTATGAACTGAATATAAGGACTATTAGAAGTTTAAATAGGCAAGGTACATACATCAATACAAGCACCTTAAACCCATCTTCAAGACAATCAAGTAACTAACAACAAAACAAGTGACGAACATGATAGAACTTTCCAAGCGAATGGCACATAAGATCATATTCTCCTGCATATATGATATCGCATATTTCATACGCGTTTTCCTTAGCGATATCGGGCACATTTTGGTCCTTTTAGATACGATTTAGTGTTATTTCGATAAGTGTTGTGAAAGCTCGAGTTGTAAGACCAAGAGATGAATTTTGAAGATATTTGATGGTTTTAATGATTTTCTATGGAAACGAGTGAAAGAGGTTGGTTCGATTCAAGTTTGGACGAATATTAGTGAGTTTTTGGCTTGGAATCAGCAAAAGAGGCCTGGAGCGCCGCTCAGAAAGGTGGAGCGCCGCTCCAGTAGGCTGAAAAATCATGTCGAGAGCTTTCAAATGGCGAGGAACCAGTTTTACAGCATATGGAGCGCCACTCCATATTTGGAGCGCCGCTCCACCTTCAGTCGGTTTCAGATTTTACCTATTTAAAGGCCGGATTTATACCCTAATTATTCGTTATTGCATCCAGACGAATTCCAGCAGCTTTTTGACGAAAAAGGGTGATTTTTGGGGAACCCCAAGATCATTCTAACACATCAATCATTCCGGAAACGCGTCTCGATCCGTTCATCATTCAAGAACACAATTTTCATTAGGTTTAATTCTTATCATCATTATGAATACTCTTAATTGTTTATTTGTGATTTTGGTTTTAGCCATGGTTGACTAAGCACTTAAATGTTTGTCTAGATTAAATATTCATATGTGTTTGGATGATACTTTAATGTTTGATTTGATTAATGCATTATAATTATGAGTTTTGATTAAGAACCATTCTTGTGGGTGTTGATTATTGTTACTAGGTTGATTAGTGATCTTGTTTGAACAAAGGGAACCCTGTTTCAATTTAGTACACTAGTTTTCAATTGATTTGTCATAACCAATTGGGTGCTTACTGGACCAAGGGGGTAAACCGGGTAACATAGATTAAACAAAATAGGGGTGAATTGTGTGGAGCGAACGCGTAACCAATTGAATCTTAATCTTATAATTAGTTAATTACTAAGTCACAAACGAATGAGGTCTTTGGTGAGAGGGAACCCTAAGCCAATAAATCCAAGTTTGACGTGTTTGCTAAAAGAGAACTCTGGGTAAACCGACTCTGTAGTTGCATGTATTGATAAATTGAACTAGAGCTTAATAAAAAATCATCTGACACTGCGAATAGGAGATCTAGGCAAACATTCTTTTATCTATTGAATTCAAATATCTTTACTTTTCGTTGAGTCTGCATTTATTTCTTATAAACTTAAAAACACAAAAATATAGTCTTTTACTTTTAATCAATCTTTGATTTGGCTAATCGTTAAATAGTCACAAAACAAATTATCTCGTACTCTCAATTTTCATAGATTAACTTAGTTTATTTTTATTAGTTACAATCTTAATTCTCACGTTTAAACTGTCCTTGGAACGATTTCAGAATTACCAACTTTATACTATTGCACGGTCGGGTACACTGCCCGTTAGTGTGTAGTAATCTTTAAACCGGCATTTTCCAAGATAAATTATATACTAGATTTCACACATCAAGTTTTTGGCGCCGCTGCCGGGGACAGTTGTGTCGAAAATTAAGATTGTTATCTAATTGTTCTTAGTTTAGTTTTAGTTATAGTTTATTATTTCTTTTCATTTATTCTCAGTTGAATCGGTGCATTTAATCAGTTGTTAGTTGTGATTTCGCAGATAACAGGTAGTGCATGCCACATACGCGTTCTTCTAATTCTCCGATTCTTCAACCGTTTGACGAACCCGAAAGAGAGTTATTCAGAGCGTTAAGTCAAGAGCAACAGTCTAGAGTGGATTCATCTTTTTCTTCAAGTGCTAATATAATTAATTTGGGTAGTAGTTCTGAGACTGTGGTGCGCGATACACCACCTGAAATCAGAGAAGAAGAGGAATCTTACGTTTCATTAGATCTTTTCGAGACTGAAGAGATGGCTGACCAACCAAATCGTCCTCAGACTATGGCAGAAAAGTTGAAGGCCACCCGAGCTGGCCAAGGCAATTCGATTACTCAACCGAACATCACTCAGCCTTTTCAAATTACAAGGCCGATCCTGAATTTGATTTCTTCTGACTGCCAATTTCAAGGAAAGGATAGTGAGGATGCAAACGAGCATCTTCGTATTTTCAATGATGTTTGCAACCTTTTCAAGCTGCATGAGGTTGCCGATACTTCGATCAAGACGAGGCTTTTTCCCTGGACTCTAAAGGGAGAAGCTAAGAGATGGTTAGATAAGCAGCCAGAGGGAGCGATTACCTCTTTGGAAGTTTTGGTGGATAAGTTTTTAGCAAAGTTTTTCCCTGCGTCTCGAGCTGCTAGACTTCAAGCAGATATTTCGCAATTCAGACAAAAGAGCAGTGATACGTTGTTTGATGCTTGGGACCGTTATTCTAATTTGTTACGCTCGTGTCCGCAACACGGGTTGAAAGATTTACAAAAGGTCCAGATTTTCTATAAGGGGTGTGACATACCAACTCGTCAGAGTATAGATCAAGCAGCAGGTGGAATTTAATGGATAAAACCGAAGAAGAGGCACTAGAGATTATTGAAAAGCAAGCTGCTTACACTCACGAATGGCATCAAGATCATGAGTCAACTCATTCAGCATCAGTTAAGAGAACCGAAACCACTGGTGCGTATGATGATTATGGGTCTATTAATGCTAAGTTAGACAAGTTTGGTAGACACTTGGAGAAGTTGGAGAAGGACATGCATGGTATTAAGGTTGGTTGTGAGTTTTGCGAGGGATTACACTTAGGAAAAGATTGTGATGCGGGTTTGACTATGAACCAGAAAGAAGAGATCGCTTATATTAGTCAACAGAACAACAATCAGTTTCAGGGACGTGCGCAGTTTAATAGGAATTTCAATAATCCCTATAATCCTCAAGGTAATCAAGGTTCGAGGTTCCAGCCAGGATCTAGTGGAGGATATCAATAGCAAGCTCCCGGGTATTTTCAAAAGCCCCAAGCCGAAGAGAAAAAGTCCAACCTTGAATCTATGATCGAAAAGCTTGTGATGTCTCGAACTTAGCTTGTTACTACTGTTACTCAAAACAATGAGAAGAATGATCAAATATTTCGAAATCAACAAGCAGCTATTCAGAATTTGGAGAAACAAATTGGTCAACTTGCTAATCAGAATAATGAGAGGAAACCGGAGGAGTTACCGAGTAAGACAGATAATAACCCGAAGAATGGGCACCTTAATGCTATCACCACCCGAAGTGGTTTAGCATATGATTCACCGCGGAAGCCCGATGAGTATGATTTGCGAGTGCTGTTGGTTAAGGATCGTGAGCCGGTAGTTGTTAGTGAACCGGAGGGGGAGAAGGAGCCGGAACAGGTGATTGAGAAAGTTGTGAGGGTACCGGAAACTGTTGCTGCTAAACCGGTAGTTAAAGAGTATCAACCACTGCTCCCATTCTCGAGGAAGTAGAGATTGGAAAAGCTGGAGGCAGAAAAGTCCAAGTTCATGGACTTGATTAAAAAAGTTAATATAAATTTGCCTTTTATTGATGTGATTGCAGGTAAGCTCAAGTATGCAAGGTTTCTTAAGGACTTGCTAACTAACAGGAAGAAGCTGGAGAACGTGTCTTCAGTCAGGTTGAATGCTGCATGCTCAGCGGTAGTTTCAAACAAGCTTCCTGAGAAGCTTGAGGATCCTGGGAGTTTCACCATCCCTTGTTTACTGGCTAATTTGGATTGTATGAGGGCGTCAGAAGATTTGGGGGCTAGCATAAATTTAATGCCCTATTCTATTTATTTAAAGCTAGACCCCGAGGAGTTGAAACCCACGCGTATGACTATTCAGCTAGCTGACCGCTCCATTAAATTCCCTCGTGGAATTATAGAGAATATGCTAGTTAAGACCGGGTCGTTGGTTTTCCCGGCCGATTTCGTGGTGTTGGATATGGAAGTGCATGAGAGGATTCCACTGATTTTGGGTCGGCCATTTTTAAATACGGCTAGATTTATCATTGATGTTTATGGCCAACAGTTAACCCTTAGGATAGATGATTTGCATGTAACTTTCTCAATCGACCATGCTTTAAAATACCCTGCCTACACTGATGATACATGTTATTTTCTTAACACTGTGAATGTCCAGTCTGAGTTTTTGCAGGAATTCCCAGAGTTACAGGGTTCAGGAGAATGTTCATTGGTTGAAATTGATGAAGAGTTGCAGGTTGAGGAGGTAGATATTTTGACCACCTTGATGGAAAACAGCTATGATGCGACTGAGGAGGAGTTCAAAGAACTCGAATTTGATGTGGATTATCGGAGCAAGTCTTCAATTGAAGAACCTCCCGAGTTAGAATTGAAGCCACTTCCAGATCATTTGGAATACGCTTATTTGCAGGAGGAATCTAAGCTCCCGGTAATTATTTCTTCTTCTCTTACTACAGGTCAGAAAACTGAGCTTGTAACCATGCTGCAGGCCCATAAACCGGCCATTGCATGGAAAATTCACGACATTAAGGGTATTAGTCCCTCCTATTGCACCCACAAAATCCTAATAGAGGATAACTCCAAACCTGTGGTGCAACGACAAATGAGGTTGAACCCGCACATGCAAGATGTCGTGAAGAAAGAGATCATTAAGCTCCTCGATGCAGGTCTGATTTACCCAATTTCCGACAGTCCGTGGATTAGCCTGGTACACTGTGTGCCTAAGAAAGGTGGTATGACTGTTACCACTAATGATAAAAATGAGTTAATTTCCACTCGGACTGTCACGGGGTGGCGTGTTTGTGTTGACTACCGTAAGTTGAACAACGCCACACGCAAAGACCACTTCCCGTTACCTTTCATGGATCAAATGCTATAGAGGTTAGCGGGAAACAGCTTTTATTGTTTTCTTGATGGTTTTTCTGGCTATTTCCAAATTCATATCTCGCCCGAGGACCAGGAGAAAACTACTTTCACGTGCCCGTATGGCACATTCTCATACCGACGCAAGCCCTTTGGCCTTTGCAATGCTCCGGCCACTTTTCAAAGGTGCATGATGGCCATATTCCATGTATGATAGAGGATTGCATGGAGGTGTTCATGGATGACTTTTCGATCTTCGGTGACACTTTTGATTCATGCCTTCTTAATTTCGAACGGATGTTGGAAAGATGTGAGAAGTCTAATCTTGTGCTCAATTGGGAAAAGTGCCATTTCATGGTTCAAGGGGGCATAGTTCTCGGGCACAAAATATCTAGGAACGGTATTGAGGTGGATCCTGCAAAGGTAACGGCTATTAAGAACCTTCCACCTCCCACCGATGTTAAGGGTGTTCGGAGTTTTCTCGGGCATGCCGGTTTTTACCTGCGGTTCATTAAGGATTTTTTTAAAATCGCTAAACCGATGAACAAACTCCTCGAAAAGGACACACCGTGGAATTTCTCCGAAGAGTGCCAAAAGGCATTCGAACTTCTTAAGGAGAAACTGATAAATGCACCAATCATAATTGCTCTGAATTGGTCCCTTCCATTCGAGCTTATGTGCGATGCTTCTGATTTTGCTGTTGGCTCTGTTCTGGGTCAAAGGGTCGAGAAACATTTCCAACCCATTTACTATGCAAGCAAGACCTTGCAAGGAGCATAATTGAATTATACTACCACTGAAAAGGAGCTCCTGGCGGTGGTCTTTTCGTTTGATAAGTTCCGGTCCTACTTAGTCTTGTCTAAGACTATTTTTTTTACGGACCATTCTGCTCTTAAGTACCTATTTTCGAAACCGGATGCAAAACCTCGACTGCTTAGATGGATCTTGCTTTTGCAAGAATTCGATATCGAGATCCGGGATAAGAAGGGTGCTGAAAATCTAGCGGTTGACCACTTGTCTAGACTCGAGAATCCAAATCTTGAAGTCCTTCACGAGTCGAGTATCCATGATGATTTTCTCGATGAATATCTCATGGCGATGGACAAGGTGGACGAGCCATGGTACATGAACATTGCTAATTATCTCGTTGGGGGATTCTTGGAAAAAGGGTGGTCACATCAAAAGAGGAAGAAATTCTTCAGTGACCTTAAGTACTATTTCTGGAAGGACCCCTATCTTTTTCGTTGTTGTCCCGATGGGGTTATCTGTCGGTGTGTTTCCGGTGAAGAGTGTATGCGTATTTTGACCGAGTGCCATAGTGGGCCTACCGGTGGGCATTTTAGACCCCAAATCACGGGGCGTAAAGTCTATGATGCCGACTTTTTTTTGCCAACAATTTTCAAGGATGCCCACCGGATTTGCAAATCTTGCGATTCTTGTCAAAGGACCAGTAAAGTCACCAAACGGGACGAGATGCCTCAACAAAGCATCCAAGTATGCGAGGTATTCGACGTTTGGGGGATTGACTTTATGGGGCCATTTTTGAAATCTCAGAATTATAGTTACATACTCGTTGCCATTGACTACGTGTCTAAATGGGCCGAAGCGCAAGCTTTGGCTACAAACGATGCACGAGTTGTGATTTTCTTCCTTCAGCATTTATTCTCTCGATTTGGAACTCCTAAAGCTTTGATTAGCGATAGGGGTACTCATTTTTGTAACGCCCAAATGGAAAAAGTGTTGAAGTGATATGGAGTTCTCCATAAAGTTTCTACTTCGTACCATCCCCAAACGAGCGGACAAGTTGAGAATACCAATCGAGCTCTTAAAGGAATTCTTGAGAAAACCGTGGGGTCGAATCCGAAGGAGTGGGCGAATAAGCACGATGAAGCTTTGTGGGCGTTTCGAACCGCCGATAAAACGCCAATTGGTACCACTCCTTATCGGTTGGTTTATGGGAAAGCGTGCCATCTCCCGTTGGAGATTGAGCATAAGGCGATGTGGGCACTTAAAAAGTGCAATTTGGATTTGAAGGAAGCCGGACGCATAAGGGCGGGGCAATTGAATGAGCTTGGTGAATTACGTCTCGATGCGTATGAAAATTCGTTAATTTATAAAGAGAAAACCAAGCAATGGCATGATAGAAGGTTAAAGGGTCCGAAAGAGTTTAATGAGGGCGATCGAGTGCTCTTGTTTAACTCTAGATTGAAGCTTTTACCGGGAAAACTTAAGTCCCGGTGGACGGGACCATTTGAGGTTGTTAAGGTGTACCCATACGGTGCGATTGAGTTGAAAAATACGAGTGGTACTACCTTTAAGGTTAACGGACATCGAGTGAAGAAATATTTCGATGGTCCGTTGGAGATTGATGACGGGGTTCACGTTGAACCCGATCCTAACAACACTAGAAGTTGGGGACGAGTCTTGTGAATG
Organism: Rutidosis leptorrhynchoides; assembly: GCF_046630445.1. Lineage (NCBI taxonomy): Eukaryota > Viridiplantae > Streptophyta > Magnoliopsida > Asterales > Asteraceae > Rutidosis > Rutidosis leptorrhynchoides. The sequence goes on from NC_092339.1 coordinate 302,245,652, forward strand.
ACACGGTAATAAACTTCACATTGTTGTAGAGTTTGTATGTTTTTGTGCTTGTTTGATAATATGTGCAACGTGATCGTGCTCGGCTTTTTGTTTGGGGTTATTGTTGGTCTTTAGGTTGAGAAATTGGGTTAAAATGGCTTAAAATTGCGAAATACTGGGTTTTCAGCATTTGGAGCGCCGATCCAAAACCTTGAGCGCCGATCAGATGGTACGTACCTGATGTGCCAGATTTTTGAAACTCCTTGACATGATTTTGCTGCCTAATGGAGCGCCACGCGACAATTCGGAGCGCCGCGCAATGCTATTGAGCGCCGCGCCACATCTGGAGGGCCGCTCCATTTGACTGATGGGATGGGCAGACTGTTTTGCTTTTTAATAAAAAAAAAATGAATTTTTCAACCCACAAAAATAAAGGGACGGGTACCAGCTGTATTTTACACCAAACTATTTCATTCTATCCAATTCTCTTACACCTACAAATCCTTAAATCTAAAAACCCTAATTTTCTAAACTTCAATTTCTTGTCTAATTACTTCCACATCTTGCAAGAATGGCTCCTACTAAGGTCCGAATTTGTTTTCTATCTTTCTTATTTCATCTAATTAGGTGTATTTACATGCTTAATCTTTGATTTATATGATGAATTAATGTGGGGTTTGTTTAATTGGGGTTTTATGTTCTAATTAGTAATGGGTTTTGTTAGATTATCATTGTATGCTTTGAATTCATGATTAATCTTGTGTTTTTAGAAGTTATACTTGAACCTAGGGTTTGTGTGTTTGTGAATCCGAATTTGTAAGTAAAAAAGGAGTTACTTGCTTGAAATTGTTCTTATTCTTGAGTTGATGATATGTTTTTGCACTAGTGTGGGGTTGTGTTCATCTGGGCGGGTCATGTTAGTTTGATTGACTTGTGCTACATTGGGTTTAATTATTTATGATGCCATGCTAGAAGAGACATAACTTGTGTTTTGTGACGAGATGAGTAGTTTGATAGTAGTTGTTTGAATTGGTAAAAAGTTAGCAAACATGATGAACTTTATTGGATTTGAGAAAGTTAAAAGTGTTATGAGTAGTCATGTTTGACATGTTTTGGTATGGTTGTTGTGTGCTATGTTTTAAGAGATAATTTGATATGCATAGATTTGAGTTCTTGACATGTTTACATGTGTTACTCGGTTAACTTGGTGATTGTTTTTTAAGTGACTTAGCATGTAACATGTTTTAGTTGTGCTGGGACTTTGGTGCTTATTATTTTGACTAACACTAACTTTTGAGTTTGGTGTTTTGGTTTCTTTATTTGTTTCATGTGTGTAGAGATCACGAGGCAACACCAAACAACCAAGAAAACCACCAAATAATCCGGAGCTATGGTTGTCACAAATCTATAATGATGAGAATTTGGAAGAACAATTCACGATTAATAGCGCCCGTCCGATCGAACGAACTTATTATTTGGATTGGACGCAACTCACAGCTTTGGGTAACAATATTGTTAGGAGATTGCGTGGGTTTTTGTGGGTGACATATGCGGGTGAAGAATTGAGGCCATACGAACGGTTATTTGAAATTAATGAGGATATCTTTAAGCCATTAACTATAGAGTTCTTTTCCACTGTTAGTTGTAGACCGCGAGCCTCTCCGACTGAGGCAGATTTCTTGACATTCAGGTTAGGAGGGTTGGAGCGCAGCTTGAGTAAGATTGGGGTAGCTCGGGCGTTGGATTTATATCCGGATTTAAATGACAACGATTTAAAGTGGTTCTTGGTACAGGGGAAGGTGTTTGGGTAGGAACCGTTTAGTGAAAGTGATTATTGGCCAACGGTGGCGAAAGGTGACGCGGGTCCTTTTAGTTCAAGTAGGAGTGTTTAGTCAATGCTTCGACTTCCGGAGGACCGGATGATTTTTAAGATGATTGCTCACATGTTTATGGCTAGAGGAAATGCGAATAAGATTCAGCGAAGAGATCTTTGGATTCTTCAGCAGATTAAATTGCGAGAGCGGATTGACGTCCCTTGTATGTTAGGAGCATAGTTTCAAGAGATTGGAACAGATAAACGAACAGAACACCCGTTGTTAGGTGGGCACTTGGTGACTAGATTTTCTCAGGTGTTTTCAGTCCCAACTAATAGGTGTAGTATGTTGGGGGTTGAGGCGATGCCCACTAATATTCTATTTTTCTCAAAAGCTGAGTTTATCCGAAGAGGTCCACAAGGTTGGGTTTTGGTGGATGATGAGCAACAACAACCAGGGGACGGAGCTGGACGTGGACGTGGACGTGGTGTTAGTTGATCCACATATGAGGCAGGTAGCTCAAGTGCTGCGAACGTACAGGGAACATGGACACTTGGTGAAGAGAGTTGGAATTCGTTGGTTAACAGTGTAGACGGTATTCATCTGGAGTTTCGGGATAGCCGGTCAGCGTATGATGCTCAGGTTGAGCATAATCAGATGATGCTTGAGGAGCAGTGCAGGCATAACGAGGATGTGAGGGTTTGGCACCAGAATAGTTATGGTGCGATTAACACAGTGCTGGGACAGTTCGGAATGGAGATGGGTCATTTGGGTGAGCGAGTTGACAGGGTAGAGTATGATGTGAGGGGAATTCGGGCCCACAATCAGTGGGAGGTTCATCAGAGACAAATTCAGAGACAGATGCGTCAGAACCCGGAGGCGTATATTCCGACGCGTACTACGATCCCTGATTATACATCAGTTACTCCTCTGAGGCCGGATCCATCGTATGACCTGTACCAGGCTTGTCAGGATACCTATGGTGTGGATTGGGACCCTACCAGAGATTTATGGCCGTGAAATGATTTGTTGCGCATGTTTATGTTGTATTTGTTTGAAACTATTTACTTTTCATTTGCTCTGTACTTGAATAATTATGTTCTCTGATTGTGTACTTTGAAACTTATTTGAGGGACAAGGTGTTTCGGCATCGGGTGGTGCCACCTTGTCCTGTTTATGTAGTTTTCTTTTCTTAGGTTTTTTGGTGAAACGATTTTTCAAGTCTGGCATTAAGTTCAGCAAAACTGCATGATTGATGATATTGGTGTGATGATCGGAAATGGACGATGTTCTTATGCTGGCAGTCAGTTCAACGCCATCTGTCACTGGCATTTCGTGATCAGTGGTTAAAGCTCGATAAGTTTTTATATTTTCTTTCTCACATGACCCTTTCGATTTTTATCTAATTTTGATCTCAAGTGATGGGGACATTACTTGATCTCAAGTGTGGGGTGGGGGATGTAAAATCTCTCGGGTTGGTTGTTAATGGAATCATCATCATATTAGTTTTGATTTAAAAAGACTTGACGTTTCACGGGTTTTGGTCGTAAAAAAAATGAAAAATTAGGGGTAAAATAAAAAAAAAAATAGAAAAGTTAGTTTAAAAATAAAAAAAATTAAAAGTAGAAAAACAATTGAAAATTCGGCCAAAACCTTTATTATGAAAATTGGCTTGTTATTTTATGGCATATTTCGTGATTTCAAAGAAGCCAAAATTGTCCCACATGTTCATTATCTTGGGCATGAAATCCTACGAGTTCGGGGAACTCATTAGTAGGTCACCTGTACCAAAACGGGTGTAAACCGTGAGAGAGCGGTGATTGCATAGCGTGATTATGACCGAATCACGTGCCAGATCAAAAACTTTTGGTTACTTGGTATAGCAGACTTCCGAAACTATATCATTTTATTATTACATCATTTAATGGTGTGATACTGTGGGAAGAGGAGCCTAAAGCTTCACCAGTGTTGTCCTTTTTAGGAACAATAGCTACGTGCTTGTGTTTGCTTAGACAACACAACCCATAGCCAAAAACTATGGCACCCAAAGGTTTTTGGAATTTAAACCGAGTGTCAATTGAAATAGATTGGCATTCCCGAGTGAGTCAGATCCACTCATTAAGGAAGTAAAGTCTTTCGACCGTTTCACTTGGTACGTATACCTCTTAAGCTGTACCATTTCATTACCCATCATTTCACGATGAGGTACTGTTAGAGGTGAAAGTCTTGAACTTTCGAAACATGTTCATTATTTTGAATGTGAAATCCTACATGAACATTAAAATTCATACGTAGGTCACTTGCACCAAGGCGGGTGTCAATCGTATGAACGGTGATAGTAGCGTGTGGTCGAAACCGGGCCATGCGCTAGATCGAAAATTTTAACAGGGCGATCCTCATTGTTTCTCCTAACAAGGACAATGTTGCACCCGACCACTTTATTTAACCACACAGGATGTATCCATTCCATCCTAAAGGGAGTCAAGTCTCCCGAACGACACACTTGCTGATTTGTTTCAGAAGTTGTAGTCCAGACCAGTTGTAGGGTGACGAAAAATCTTGAAAAGTCATTGCTAAAATTGACTGGAAATCTACCAGGCCTCAACGTTCTCAACGTCAAACAGGGAAACTGGTAGTCAAAGCTTATCTCAATGAGGGAGATTTGCTAGCCAAATGGGAAGCGCACCATGATACACAAAATGTCAGTGATTGATCAGATTCCCAGTGGATAACCTCCGAAAAGGTAAGATATCAGCTTTTAAGCCTGATGAACTTCAATCTCTGTGATTGACTTAACGAATTAGATGATTACCTCATGATTATCGATGATATCTTGACGTAATGTGTACCCTCCTAAGCACATTATCTTCTTACCAACATCTCACGATGTTAGGTACTGTGGGAGGCATTGGCTTAACCAATTGCGGGGTAGCCCGTGCGTTCTTTTTGGCACATACGTTTAATTGTCATATCTTTAGTGTGTGGCTCCCACTTGATTCCCGGTTCCTTTGAAGACTTACATTATGGTTCGAGATTCTTTGCCTCATTTTATTTGGTACGCTATTCGAGATTATATTTAGCTACTTTGTTCATATTATTTGCTTGAGGTTTAAGAAGTTAATTTCGGGCAAGGTTGAAAAAGACGCAAGACGGGGCCGAAACGGTAGCGACCTCAAAACGTCGCAACGAAAAAAACGGGGCCGAGACGGGGTCGAAACGGATGTTGACTAATGTTGACTTTTATATATATAAATATATATTTACACATATTTTATAGCTAAAAAACCTTCGTTCACAAGTTTGTACATATAATTGTTATTAGTATTAATATAATACAAAATGGAATACTAAACTAAGTCAATTTTGATTGATTTGACCGACTCATGACCGATTTTAACAGAATTTCTGACTTTTGACCGGCGTTGACCCAATTTTTCCTGCATTTGACCTGACTTTTGACCGTTGACCGGCTTATAAGAAAACGGGACGGGGTCGAAACGGTTTACTCACCAAAACGCCGCAACGGGCGTCGCAACGGCCGCAACGGACGCCGTTTACAACAGTGATTTCGGGGGAATGCAAGTGGGAGGTATGGTTGGAATTTACTCCAAATCGTGACCACGCTAGTTGTTGGTTTGTTGGTTATTGGTTTGGTTCTACATACATGTTTGAAGATGTTATCATATGGTAGAAGATTATTATCGAGTTTAATTGCTTGAGGACAAGCAAAACTCTAGTGTGGGGTTGTTTGATATCGCATATTTCATACGCGTTTTCCTTAGCGATATCGGGCACATTTTGGTCCTTTTGGATACGATTTAGTGTTATTTCGATAAGTGTTGTGAAAGTTCGAGTTCTAAGACCAAGGAGACGAATTTTGAAGATATTTGATGGTTTTAATGATTTTCTATGGAAACGAGTGAAAGAGGTTGGTTCGATTCAAGTTTGGACGAATATTAGTGAGTTTTTGGCTTGAAATCAGCAAAAGAGGCCTGGAGCGCCCCTCAGAAAGGTGGAGCGCCGCTCCAGTAGGCTGGAAAATCATGTCGAGAGCTTTCAAATGGCGAGGAACCAGTTTTACAGCATATGGAGCGCCACTCCATATTTGGAGCGCCGCTCCACCTTCAGTCGGTTTCAGATTTTACCTATTTAAAGGCCGGATTTATACCCTAATTATTCGTTATTGCATCCAGACGAATTTCAGCAGCTTTTTGACGAAAAAGGGTGATTTTTGGGGAACCCCAAGATCATTCTAACACATCAATCATTCCGGAAACGCGTCTCGATCCGTTCATCATTCAAGAACACAATTTTCATTAGGTTTAATTCTTATCATCATTATGAATACTCTTAATTGTTTATTTGTGATTTTGGTTTTAGCCATGGTTGGCTAAGCACTTAAATGTTTGTCTAGATTAAATATTCGTATATGTTTGGATGATACTTTAATGTTTGATTTGATTAATGCATGATAATTATGAGTTTTGATTAAGAACCATTCTTGTGGGTGTTGATTATTGTTACTAGGTTGATTAGTGATCTTGTTTGAACAAAGGGAACCATGTTTCAATTTAGTACACTAGTTTTCAATTGATTTGTCTTAACCAATTGGGTGCTTACTGGACCAAGGGGGTAAATCGGGTAACATAGATTAAACAAAATAGGGGTGAATTGTGTGGAGCGAACGCGTAACCAATTGAATCTTAATCTTATAATTAGTTAATTACTAAGTCACAAACGAATGAGGTCTTTGGTGAGAGGGAACCCTAAGCCAATAAATCCAAGTTTGACGTGTTTGCTAAAAGAGAACTCTGGGTAAACCGACTCTGTAGTTGCATGTATTGATAAATTGAACTAGAGCTTAATAACAAATCATCCGACACTGCGAATAGGAGATCTAGGCGAACATTCTTTTATCTATTGAATTCAAATATCTTTACTTTTCGTTGAGTCTACATCTATTTCTTATAAACTTAAAAACACAAAAATATAGTCTTTTACTTTTAATCAATCTTTGATTTGGCTAATCGTTAAATAGCCACAAAACAAATTATCTCGTACTCTCAATTTTCATAGATTAACTTAGTTTATTTTTATTAGTTACAATCTTAATTCTCACGTTTAAACTGTCCTTGGAACGATTTCGGAATTACCAACTTTATACTATTGCACGATCGGGTACACTGCCCGTTAGTGTGTAGTAATCTTTAAACCGGCATTTTTCAAGATAAATTATATACTAGATTTCACACATCAATATACAAGCACCCTAAATCCATCATCAAGAAAATTAGGTAACTAATAGCAAAACAAGTGACAAACATGTAAGAAGTTATGTGAATCATCACTCACACTGATTCAGTTGGACGCCTAATATCAATTTAATTAAACACATTTTAATAACATGATACAACTAATACCTTTATGGACCGAAACGCCTCGTCAACAACAGACGCACCAGATTGAGTACTAGAACTAATGTGTTAATCTGTTTGTGAATATGACACCACGTTCAAGCTCCCAATCATAACCGAGGGGCTTATCACGTAGTACTTAAATAAATGTTGCAAATAAACTATGCACACCCTCTCGCAACTGCTAAATGTACCTGTTGCAATAACAGAACAAAAATTTTAATTATTTTTCATAATATAAATGGTAGACCAATGCAGACCGAACTTACGCATGCTGATATGTGCTGCCTTTATTTCCATACACCGTAAGCCCTCGTATATTTAAACCGCCAACTAACATTCTATTCAAAACTACATACTGTCACAAAGGTCAAAGGTCATCACCTGGTTAGAATCTGTCTCGGTTTTGAATTATTTAATGCAACTTTGTTGACAATTCAAATAATTGAATTAAGTTGTAAAAGGGAATAAGATGAAGATTATATATCTATACCAAATCAACACATTCTTTTTCTATTCTAGATAGAAAAATTAGTTTAAGTGAAAATTCATTCAGGCAATTCATCAAACACTATGAGTGCATAAAAGAAATCTAAGAATTGACAAAAATGATGTACCTTTATTTCAAATTATGTTCTATGTTATTTTTTAAATTGATTTTGCAAGTGCAAAAAACTTGATGAACATCCCCACTGACTTGAAATACTTGCGGACTACACACAGGTTCACCATAAAAAATCAACTACAAATCAATTGCGAATGAAGAATAACTGAAAAATAAATAAAAAACATAAATTGTATTTGTATAAATACTAATAGCAGTGATGATAATAATAAAAAAAAAAACATAAAGCTTACACACATGGTGAATACAATATCAAGTGAGACTCAAGAGGTCACCTCATTATCTTAGGAAAACAGTCACCATGTCAAGCCCCTCTCCTTGACGTTAGTTGTTTATTACATAATAATAATAATTAAACATTTACTAATCTACATTATATAGATATCACAAGTTTAACATTCATCGTCTATACTAACATATCACTGCTTTAACAGTCATCATATAATAATTGAAACACACATCAAGTTAAGCTTACCAACTCACAATGTAGTTTGTACAATCTTAAAGGGAATGACTTTTGGTTTTGTACAATCAGTCACATACACATATAGATATATATGAAGATTAAGCAACTTATAAGCCCTTACTGTTGGCTACTAATAACTTTACATTACTCGGATATTGTTTCAAATTGATTTACAGGTTTTCAAAGCTATCATATCAGTTTGGCGCTTAATTTGGGTCTTAGGTTTTTTACAAATCACCGATCTTTTGCAATTAAGATGATAGATTTATAAGCCTTGTGGCTGTGTAGTTTGAATTCCCATGCATACAATGAATATTGATTTGGATATGTAAGTACAAAAATTTTAATAATATTCATATTAATGTCACTAATATATTCATACAAAAATAAATAATGAACTGAACCTATATACCTAATCCAAAAATCACAGTGAAACAAACATGAAAATACAAACTAAATCGTCAAGCAATCTAAATAATCAAGATTATAGTATATTATCAATCAATATATCATAAATTTTAGGAAGAGTGGTACCTGGAGTAAACAAAGTCGATGAATGAACGATTATTGCATATTATTTGTTCAATTTTTTTTTTTAAAGATGAATCTTCCTTGGGCTTTTTAGTTGAAACTTTAACAGCGTGTGATGAATCTCAAAGAATGATGAATATTCTGCATCTACACGATGATTTTAAAGATTTTTGCGGTTTAATTTTGGATTTGAAACCCTAATTGTTTTGAAGAACAGAAACCCTAATTGTATTGAAGAAATGAAAACAGTAATCAGATGCTTGATTTTTCTTTTTTATTAAACTAGTTTATAACCCGCGCATTCGCGGGTATTTTATCATACATGATTTTAAAAATATATTCTTAATAAGTTATTTATGTGAATGATATAAGTAAAAGTAGTGCAATATATGTGCATAATAAATCGACAAATATCAAGAACATTAAAATTAGGGACAAAAAGTTAATGACTATGAATTGTAACAACTTATAATTATCAAAGCAGTTCACCCAAACGATCCGGCATTTCAATCCTCGAGACAACATGTTTGGTGTATCGATGCTTTGCTTGAATACATCGGCTGAAAGTCTATATGTTGCCGCGTTTGCCCCTTTTATCATATCGCCAACCTCACTACTATAAGAAAAATCATCCAAAACATGGGATTAAAAATTCATTACAACACATTATCAATGATGTAATGACGATGATAGTGACAATGATAATTGAGCTATCAACATATCATCCTGTTTAAACATACAGGTACATTGTGATGTGCTAAGTTAGTTCGATAAGCTTTATACATACCAGAAGAATCGGGTTGTTGAAGGGTAACGATGGAAATTGCACCATTAGTAGAAAAAATGCATATTGCACGTAGTCCTTTCTGGGAAATTGAACAAAACAAAAATATGAAGAGAAAAACTGAAAAATTATAAACTTCGCACGAATATATTGTAAGAATATACAAATTAGCATCACCTCAATTAATAAAAATGCTTAATTTTACCTCTTATGTATTGACACTAATGATATGAGGCATAAATATTGGCACCAACAGGACTTGAGACCCAATCGCCTAAGCAATAAACGCTGAAATTTATATCTCTTTATTGACTAATGTAATATAACTTGAATAGTTAGAGCTGGATAAAAATTAAGCTTAGTTAACAATCTGTCATTTCCACATTCAAGGGTAGTCTTGCTTTCAACTCCAGATCTTTTGTAACGTGAGATCTTCTCAAATTGTTAAAAATCAATGTAAGAATTTTTCATACGATTTTCAATATTAGTAAATATATATCAGAATGTGAAAACATGTAAATTATAGAAAATGGTCAAATGGGTCACGTGAAACAGGTTACAGTTTCTCCGAAATGTGTTTGTTGAGTCCCAAAAATAATTAAGGATTTAATTATGACAAAACTGTAATTTATTTGCACTAATGTTATGTACAGCCAGCACAAGTTTGTTTATGTATAGACAGCAGATACTGCTGTGTCGAGTGTAGCTTGCTGCTCAGTCTACCAGCACAAGGTAGACAGTGTTCTTCAATCAGCACATGATGTGTACTCAGCAATTCAAGAATATCAAGTGTCTCAGCAATGAAGAACCAGCACAGCTGGAATGCAGCTTACTACACAAGACATCTATGCTCCATTATAAGCATAGTAGTTTCTCGAGTGGTCTACATCAATTGTACTATTCAACAGAAGTCAAAGACAAAGTTGAACAGAAAAGGACACGCGTCGGCGGCTGACAAGTGACCTTACAAGACCACGTGAGAATGCAGAAGTTTAACGCATGGGCAGACATGGGTTATACTTTGTCAACACCTAGTGGTGCCAAACCGAATTGGGGTGTTCCTGCAAATAGCTACCAAAGAGGAAAGAGGAGAGCATGCTCTCTGATGCAGTTGTCCCCACAAGTACAGACATCCTATGTACCAGTGGACAATAGAACCATTACACGGTTAATAGGACTACTATAAATTGTTGTATCCACTATTGTAACAACCAAGGTTGGAGATCTCGGATCTCGGGGAGATCTCGTTTGAACATTTTTGGGGAGATCTCGGCATCTCGGAAAAATCTCGGGGAGATCTCGGACGTTGACTTACGTTTACTTTTTAGTAGTTATAATAGAAATATATATCAATAAATAAATATATGTACATTTATATACATTTTTACGAGATTTTACAAATAAATTTGAAGAAATGTACGAGAGAATTCGAAAAATTACGAGATTTTATGAGAAAATTCGAGAAATGAGCGAGAAAATTCGAGAAATCGTGAATTTGACCAAGTTTGACCCCGTTGACCGAGAAATCTCGGGAGATGGACATCTCGTCTCGGCAGTCTTCCAAAAACGAGATATCGGGGAGATCTCGGGGAGAAATAAGGAGATTTACAACACTAGTAACAACTAGTGGTGTGGGTTTATTTATTTAGAGTCAAAAACGTGTAATAGCTTTTAGTTTACCTCTTAGCTATATTCTAGGTAATCTGTATCAACCAACTATCATTCCGCCAAAGATAGTTGTGATTCTTTATGATTCAATAAATAAAGAATAACCGTTGAAAATTATCTGTGACTCTATTTAATTTACATGCTTGAATACTAATCGTGTTTAACTGTTAAGTTAATTAAAAGAAATTGTATTCACCCCCCTCTACAATACTCTTGTTGTTATCAAGGGACCAACAACTGGTATCAGAGCTTCAGTCTTGATAATTAATATCTTGGATCAGAATTCTCTCATGGCTGCATATTCAAATACACTTACCTTGAAAATGGCTCATCCAATAGACCACCTAAATTTGATAAAGATGAGTATGAAACTTGGAAGGCAAGATTCATGCATCACCTTGAGTCTATTGACCCACTCATGCCTGGTATTGCCACAGATGGTCCATTTGTTCCCACTGAGACTATTGGTAGTGCTCCAAGCTGACACTCCTGTTGTTCCTGGCAGAGAGGTTATTCTCACTCCTTCTAAATGTGATGCTGAGGATAAACGTCGTGTTGGACTTGACCCTAAAATCAGAACCCTGTTAGCTATAACTTTGCCTAACCCACAGTTCAAACTTATTAGGGGAAAAGCAAATGCCAAGCTTATGTTGGACTATCTAGATGTCACCTATGAGGGTATGGGAGAAGTAAGGCAGAACAGAATGATTACTTTGAAAAGAGAATATGAAATGTTCTTTGCCTACAAGAATGAAACCCTTAAGCAAACCTTTATTAGGTTTAACTCCTTGATTACAGACCTGATCACTTTGAATGTCACCTATACTGAATTTGAACAAGTAAACAAATTCATTGATTCACTGCCTACTAAATGGAAATCTGTTACTGACCCTTTAAGAACCACTCAGACCTTAAAGAACTTTAACATGTCTTCTCTCTACAGTTCACTATGGAACCATGAGAAAGTAGAGGCTAAATTTGAACTTAACTTGAAAGAAAACTTTAGGTCTGCCCCCACCACTTCAAAATCTTCTAAGACAGATGATACTGCTCTTATTGCTGCTGCTAAAAAGAAAGCTCAAAAGGCTTTACTGGTTCAAAAGTTGTTGGCAGAAGAAGAGACAGCTGAGAGTGATATGGATAGTGGTACTGGGTCTGAAGAAAGCAGTGATGATGAAAGTGATGTAAAAGGGTTTGCTGAAGGTATGGCTTTACTGGCTAGGCAGTTCAAAAGGTTCAATCGTAATAGAACCAGCAAGTCATACAAAGGGAGTAAGAAACCGAGTGCTAGGTATAGCAGCAAGTCAGTCAAGGGTCCTAAATCTGAGTGTTATAATTGTGGAAAGGTTGGACATTTTGCTGCTGAATGCATGTCCAGGAAACCTTCAACTTCACATGCTAACTCTTTCTCAAAAGCTGATAAGTACAAGAATAAGTACAAAACTATGAAAGCTCAGATGAAGGAAAGTGCTAAGACTGATAAGAAGGGTAAAAAGCCAGAAAAGTTTCTAGTTGCTGAGCATCATGATTGGGATGAAACCAGCTCGTTGTCATCCTCTGATAGTGATACTGATGATGATGGTGCTGGTTATGCTTCTGATAAAAAGCTGTGTTTATTGGCCAAGGAGGTCAAGGAGTCTGATGAGGATGATAGTGGTAGTAAGTTTTTGGCTAATATGAGAGAAGCTGATCAGAAAAGAGATTCACCTCAATGGAAACCTGAAATGATGTATAAGGTTGATAATTTTCGAACTTATACTGATGATGAAAAAGCCGAAATGTTTGACTACCTAAGAGTTGACTTATGTAGAGGCAGCAAACGTGAAGAAGTTTTGAAAACTGACAACAAATCTTTAAATGAGAAACTTAAAAGCAAAAATGATGAAATTAAAATCTTGAAAGATGATATTTCAAAACTTGAAAAACAAAACTTTGCTTTAAAGTCTCTTCACGTTGAGGTAGCAGAAGTCAAGAACCAGCTGGATAATCTTAAAAAGGTTGTCGCTTCATGGTGTACATCTGCTCAACGCACAGCCAAGTGTGTTAACGAGCAGGTTTCTGCCCAAGTTGAAGCTTTCTTCGCTGGTGACTATGCTGTTACTGCTGCTATTGCAGAAGTTACTTTCATGGACCCAATTCTTGAAACTGATGTAGTGACCCGAACTTTTTCATGTTTATATATATTAATTAAGATTGATATTTACATGACTAAATGTTTCCAACGTATTAAACAATCAAACTTGTTAAGACTTGATTAAATGAAATAAGTTTCATATAGACAATTGATCACCCAAGTTGACCGGCGATTCACGAACGTTACAAAATTGTAAAAACTACATGTTGTGGTATATATAGACATATATATATGGTTGACATGAGATTATGATGAGTAAGTATCTCACTAAGTATATTAACAATGTGTGATATACATAAGAAATGAGATTACTAAGTTAAGAAACTCGAAATGATATATATAACGATTATCGTTATGATAACGTCTGCTAAATATATATGTATCATATTAAGATATTGATACACTATATTTAACATGATAAAATGATATTTAAATATATCATTAAGTGTGTTAACAATGAACTACATATGTAAAAACAAGACTACTAACTCAAGAATTACGAAACGAGACTTATATGTAACGATTATCGTTGTAACGATATTTTAATGTATATATCATATTAAGAGATATTCATACATCATAATATCATGATAATATAATAATTTAACATCTCATTTGATATAATAAACATTGTGTTAACAACATTAATTGAGATCGTTAACTTAAAGGTTTCAAAACAACACTTACATGTAACGACTAACGAAGACTTAACGACTCCATTAGAATGTATATACATGTTGTGTTTTAATATGTATTCTTATACTTTTTAAAGACTTCAAGACACATATCAAAGTACTTCTACTTAACAAAAATGCTTACAATTACATCCTCGTTTAGTTTCATCAACAATTCTACTCGTATGCACCCGTATTCGTACTCGTACAATACACAACTTTTAGATGTATGTACTATTGGTATATACACCCCAATGATCAGCTCTTAGCAGCCCATGTGAGTCACCTAACACATGTGGGAACCATAATTTGGCAACTAGCATGAAATATCTCATAAAATTACAAAAATATTAGTAATCATTCATGACTTATTTACATGAAAACAAAATTACATATCCTTTATATCTAATCCATATACCAACGACCAAAAACACCTACAAACACTTTCATTCTTCAATTTTCTTCATCTAATTGATCTCTTTCAAGTTCCATCTTCAAGTTCTAAGTGTTCTTCATTAATTCCATAAGTACAGTTTCATAAAAATCAAGAATACTTCCAAGTTTGCAAGTCTACTTCCAAGCTTTCTAATCCATTCCAAGTAATCACCTAAGATCAAGGAACCTTTGTTATTTACAGTAGGTTATCTTTCTAATTCAAAGTAATATTCATATTCAAACTTTGATTCAATTTCTACAACTATAACAATCTTATTTCGAGTGAAAATCTTACTTGAACTGTTTTCGTGTCATGATTTTGCTTCAAGAACTTTCAAGCCATCCAAGGATCCTTTGAAGCTAGATCCATTTTTCTCATTTCCAGTAGTTTTATCCAGAAAACTTGAGGTAGTAATGATGTTCATAACATCATTCGATTCATACATATAAAGCTATCTTATTTGAAGGTTTAAACTTGTAATCACTAGAACATAGTTTAGTTAATTCTAAACTTGTTCGCAAACAAAAGTTAATCCTTCTAACTTGACTTTTAAAATCAACTAAACACATTTTATATATCTATATGATATGCTAAATTAATGATTTAAAACCTGAAAACACGATGAACACTATAAAATCGGATATACGCCGTCGTAGTGAAACCGGGGGCTGTTTTGGTTTGGATAATTAAAAACTATGATAAACTTTGATTTAAAAGTTGTTCTTCTGGGAAAATGATTTTTCATATGAACATGAAACTATATCCAAAAATCTTGGTTAAACTCAAAGTGAAAGTATGTTTTTCAAAATGGTCATCAAGATGTTGTTCTTTCGACGAAAATGACTACCTCTTTAGTAATTGACATGTAACTTAAATTTCCAACTATAAACCTATACTTTTTCTGTTTGGATTCTTAAATTATAGTTCAATATGAAACCATAGCAATTTGATTCACTCAAAACGGATTTAAAATGAAGAAGTTATGGGTAAAACAAGATTGGATATTTTTGATCTTTTTAGCTACGGGAAATGTTTAACAAATCTATACAAATCATATCCTAGCTAACTTATATTGTATTATACATGTATTCTAATATATTATGTAATCTTGGGATACCATAGACACGTATGCAAATGTTTTGACATATCATATCGACCCATGTATATATATTATTTAGAACAACCATAGACACTCTATATGCAGTAATGTTGGAGTTAGCTATACAGGGTTGAGGTTGATTCCAAAAATATATATACTTTGAGTTGTGATTTAGCCTGAGACGTGTATATACAATGGGTCGTGGATTGATTCAAGATAATATATATCGATTTATTTCTGTACATCTAACTGTGGACAACTAGTTGTAGGTTACCAACGAGGACAGCTGACTTAATACACTCAAATATTTAAAACATAATAAAAATGGTTGTAATTATATTTTGATCATACTTTGATATATATGTACATATTTGTATAGGTTCGTGAATCGATCCGTGGCCAAGTCTTATTTCCGAGGAAGGAAATATCTGTGAAAGTGAGTTATAGTCCCACTTTTAAAATCTAATATTTTTGAGATGAGAATACATGCAGGTTTTATAAATGATTTACAAAATAGACACAAGTACGTGAAACTACATTCTATGGTTGAATTATCGAAATCGAATATGCCCCTTTTTATTAAGTCTGGTAATCTAAGAATTAGGGAACAAACACCCTAATTGACGTGAATCCTAAAGATAGATCTATTGGGCCTAACAAACCCCATCCAAAGTACCGGATGCTTTAGTACTTCGAAATTTATATCATATCCGAAGGGTGTCCCGGAATGATGGGGATATTCTTATATATGCATCTTGTTAATGTAGGTTACCAGGTGTTTACCATATGAATGATTTTTATCTCTATGTATGGGATGTGTATTGAAATATGAAATCTTGTCGTCTATTATTACGATTTGATATATATAGGTTAAACCTATAACTCACCAACATTTTTGTTGACGTTTAAAGTATGTTTATCCTCAGGTGAATACTAAGAGCTTCCGATGTTGCATACTAAAATAAGGACAAGATTTGGAGTCCATGTTTGTATGATATTGTGTAAAAACTGCATTCAAGAAACATATGTCGATGTAATATATTTCTATTGTAAACCATTATGTAATGGTCGTGCGTAAACAGTATATTTTAGATTATCATTATTTGATAATCTACGTAATGTTATTAAAACCTTTATTGATAAAATAAAGGTTATGGTTGTTTTAAAAATGAATGCAGTCTTTGAAAAACGTCACATATAGAGGTCAAAACCTCGCAACGAAATCAATTAATATGGAATGTTTATAATCAATATGAACGGGACATTTCAGTTGGTATCCGAGCGTTGGTCTTAGAGAACCAGAAAATTGAATTAGTGTGTCTTACCGAGTTTGTTAGAATGCATTAGTGAGTCTGGACTTCGACCGTGTTTTTCTTCAAAAACGATTGCTTAACATTTTTTTTTGTTGGAAACTATATATTATTAACATGTAAATATTATGTGATATATTAATCTCTTAACGTGTTTGATATTGTGTGATAGATGTCTACCACTAGTACAAATCCTATTGATTCACCTAATAATAATGAAGAGTCAAATATATTTTGGGAAGATTCACAAATTCCCGAAGAGGTACCGAAAGAGGAGGAACCGGAAGAGGAGGAACCGGAAGAAGAGGAACCAGAAGAGGATGAATCGGAAGAGGAGGAACCAGAAGAAGAAGAGGTTCCGGAGGAAGAAATATTGATACCTATAGTAAATCAATTAAATAAAAGAAAATCCTCAACCAACGGACCAAAGTTAATAATGGTCAATGGTGTTTCCGTCGAGGAAGCAAAATATTGGGAAGATTACCAATTTTTCGATGAATCAGATCCCGATGAGGATTCCGATGATGTTATCGAAATTACCTCGACCCAATTTAATAAAGCAAAATAAAATAATAAGGGAAAAGGCATCAAAATAGAGAAATCTGATTCCGACCCCGATGAACTTTATATGTACCGTCAACACCCGTATTTTCAATATCGTGACAATAACTCGGGAACCTCTAAACCACCAGGTTTTTCTAAACCAATGTGGAAAACGACGACTCGTATTAGAAGAACATCATATATCCCTAGAAGATTAGGAAAAAGAACCAAGTTCGAAGAAGAAGAAACCAGTGATTCAGATAAGAGGGGTGTGAGCATGTTGTGTAATAAATGTATTTTAGTGTGCTTGTACTTTTATGTTCTATGTAAAAATTGCTTGTATTGTTTGTTATTACGAATCTAATCCTTGTCTATTTTACAGTATAAAAACAAAATGGACGTTAAGGGTAGACAGCCGAATATTTTAGAAGACCTACCAGAGGATATGATTGAGGAAATCTTGTCTAGAGTCGGTCAGAATTCATCAGCACATTTAGTTATGGCGAAATTAACTTGTCAAACATTTGAAAGACTTTCCAGAAATGCCTTAGTTTATAAAAGGCTTTCCTTTGATAGGTGTATCACATTGGGGAGACTTTAAGTTACGCCGTGTTTTCTTTAAAGCGTTAAATACGGGGAACCCAAATGCAATTTTACGCTACGGGTTAAGAACCTATTTTGACTCAACATATCCCAACATAGGATTTCGTGAATTAGAAAGAGCTTCTAACATGCAACATAAAGAAGCATGTTATGCTTACGGGTTAGTGATGTTCGTTTCTTACCAAAGTGAGAAAAAGAACATCGGATTGCAGCTTTTAAATAAAACTTTCCCACAAGTGACGGATTCAGTAGTTAGGGTGAGAAACAAGGTTTTTAGATTATTATGGGGCTATTGGACATTACAAAACCCTCGTCCTTTTGACGACATTACAACATGCTGCCTAGCCAATTGTCATAACAGTTATTTTCCACAAGACCAAGGATGGGAAGTCGTCTTAGTAAAACCAGAATGCATGACTTGTTTCTGGACTTATGAATTACGTGTCTTTATTTCCTTTGCTGAACAACTTGCGTATTAACTAGATTTATCTTCAAAACTGTCCTGTATCATAGTGTACTATATTTCATGTTATATGTAATATAGCGAAGTTGTAAGTTTGAAGAATATTTGTATGTGATATATTATTATAATCAGTTTTTCATATGGAATTGTAGTAGTTAAATTGTATATTAGCTACTAAGTATGAACTTAACGGGTAGGTTGTACTCGAATTTAAACTTATAAAATGCTAATATGAAGAAAAAGCTTTTATAAATGAGTTCATATTATGCTACGAGATACTATTGACTACTCTTAATATTCTGTATGATTAACTTGTTTCATTTGACTATTTTGAAGGAAATGGCACCGACTACTCGACACACCTTGAATATGAGCGAAGAGAAATTCCGTGCCTTTCTTGCTTCAAACATAGCCGCAGTACAGGCCGAGCTACATACCAACAATAACTCAGAATCTAGCAATACAGCTAACGGCGCAAGAAATCGTGTAGGATGCTCCTACAAGGAATTCACTGCCTGCAAACCTTCAGAATTTGATGGGACCGAAGGACCAATCGGATTGAAACGGTGGACCGAGAAAGTTGAATCGGTGTTTGCCATACGTAAGTGTGCTGAAGGAGACAAAGTGAAGTACGCTACGCATACCTTCACAGGTATTGCGTTAACATGGTGGAATACCTATCTAGAGCAAGTGGGACAAGATGCTGCTTACGCGCTACCGTGGTCAGCTTTCAAGAACTTGATGAACGAGAAGTACCGTCCCAGAACTGAGGTCAATAAGCTCAAGTCAAAACTTAGAGGGTTACGAACACAGGGATTCGATATTACTTCGTACGAAAGACGATTCACAGAATTGTGCCTATTGTGTCCGAGAGCATTCGAAGATGAGGAAGAGAAGATCGACGCGTTTGTGAAAGGGTTAACGGAGAGAATCCAAGAAGATATAAGTTCACACGAGCCTGCCTCCATACAAAAGGCATGTAGAATGGCTCACAAACTAGTGAACCAGATTGAGAGAAGAATTAAAGAACAGACGGCCGAAGAGGCCAACGTGAAGCTAGTCAAAAGAAAGTGGGAGGAAAACGGTGATAAGAGTCACCAAAACAACAACAACTATCCCAACAATCGCAACATCAATCACAACTACAACAAACGGCACAACAACAACAACAACAACTACAACAATCATCCCAACAACAATAACAACCGCAACAACAACAACAATCAGAAGCAGCTATGCCAAAGGTGTGAAAAGTATCACACGAGGTTCTGCACCAAATTTTGCAACAAGTGTAAAAGAAATGGTCATAGCGCGGCAAAGTGTGAGGTCTACGGACCAGGGGTTAACAGAACGACAGGAACAAATGGTGTCGGAACGAGTAATGGCGGAGCAAGTAGTGTCAGAGCAAGTTATGCCAATGTAGTTTGTTATAAATGTGGAAAACCGGGCCACATTATTAGAAATTGCCCAAACCAGGAGAACACGAATGGATAAGGCCGCGGAAGAGTTTTCAATATTAATGTGGCAGAGGTACGGGAAGACCCGGAGCTTGTTACGGGTACGTTTCTTTTTGACAATAAATCTGCTTACGTTTTATTTGATTCGGGTGCGGATAGAAGCTATATGAGTAGATATTTTTGTGCTAAATTAAGTTGTCCATTGACGCCGTTGGATAGTAAATTTTTACTCGAATTAGCAAATGGTAAATTAATTTCAGCAGATTATATATGCTGGAATCGAGAAATTAAACTGGGTAGCGAAATATTTAAGATTGATTTGATACCAGTAGAGTTAGGGAGTTTTGATGTAATAGTTGGCTTGGATTGGCTGAAGGAGATGAAAGCAGAGATCGTATGTTACAAAAATGCAATTCGCATTGTACGAGAAGAAGGAGAACCCTTAATGGTGTACGGAGAAAAGGGCAACACGAAGCTACATCTTATTAGTAATTTTGAAGGCACAAAAACTAATAAGAAAAGGTTGCTATGCTGTTCTAGCACACGTCGAGAAAGTACAAACTAAAGAAAAGAGCATCAGTGATGTTCCCGTTGCAAAAGAATTTCCCGATGTATTTCCGAAAGAATTACCGGGACTACCTCCACATCGATCTGTTGAATTTCAAATAGATCTTGTACCAGGAGCTGTACCAATAGCTCGTGCTCCTTACAGACTCGCACCCAGCGAGATGAAAGAACTGCAAAGCCAACTGCAAGAACTATTAGAACGTGGTTTCATTCGACCAAGCACATCACCATGGGGAGCTCCTGTTTTGTTTGTCAAGAAGAAGGATGGTACATTTAGGTTGTGTATCGACTACCGAGAGTTGAACAAACTTACCATCAAGAACCGCTACCCACTACCGAGAATTGATGACTTATTTGATCAACTACAAGGCTCGTCTATTTTTTTGAAGATTGATTTACGTTCTGGATATCATCAAATGCGAGTAAAGGAGGATGATATTCCAAAAACTGCTTTTAGGATGCGTTATGGTCATTACGAGTTTATGGTTATGCCATTTGGATTAACTAACGCACTAGCTGTGTTCATGGACCTTATGAACCGAGTGTGTGGGCCATATCTTGACAAGTTTGTCATTGTTTTCATCGATGATATACTTATTTACTCAAAGAATGATCAAGAGCAAGAAGAACATTTGAGAAAAGTGCTAGAAGTATTGAGGAAAGAAAAACTGTACGCTAAGTTTTCAAAGTGTGCATTTTGGTTGGAAGAAGTTCAATTCCTCGGTCACATAGTGAACAAAGAAGGTATCCAGGTGGACCTGGCAAAGATCGAAACCGTTGAAAAGTGGAAAACCCCAAAAACTCCGAAACACATACGCCAGTTTTTAGGACTAGCTGGTTACTACAGAAGGTTCATCCATGACTTTTCCAGAATAGCAAAACCCTTAACTGCATTAACGCATAAAGGGAAGAAATTTGAATGGAAAGATGAGCAAGAGAAAGCGTTTCAATTGTTAAAGAAAAAGTTAACTACGGTACCTATATTGTCATTACCTGAAGGGAATGATGATTTTGTGATATATTGTGACTCCTCAAAGAAAGGTCTTGGTTGTGTATTAATGCAACGAACGAAAGTAATTGCTTATGCGTCTAGACAATTGAAGATTCACGAACAGAATTATACGACGCATGATTTGGAATTAGATGCGGTTGTTTTTGCATTAAAGACTTGGAGGCACTACTTATATGGGGTCAAAAGTATTATATATACCGACCACAAAAGTCTTCAACACATATTTAATCAGAAACAACTGAATATGAGGCAGCGTAGGTGGATTGAATTGTTGAATGATTACGACTTTGAGATTCGTTACCACCCGGAGAAGGCAAATGTGGTAGCCGATGCCTTGAGCAGGAAGGACAGAGAACCCATTCGAGTAAAATCTATGAATATAATGATTCATAATAACCTTACTACTCAAATAAAGGAGGCGCAACAAGGAGTTTTAAAAGAAGGAAATTTAAAGGATGAAATACCCAAAGGATCGGAGCAGCATCTTAATATTCGGGAAGACGGAATCCGGTATAGGGCTGAAAGGATTTGGGTACCAAAATTTGGAGATATGAGAGAAATGGTACTTAGAGAAGCTCATAAAACCAGATACTCAATACATCCTGGAACGGGGAAGATGTACAAGGATCTCAAGAAACATAAATATATAGAGTTTGAAATAAGAGAAATGGTCATGCTTAATGTTTCACCTTGGAAAGGCGTTGTTCGATTTGGTAAACGTGGGAAACTAAATCCAAGGTACATTGGACCATTCAAGATTATAGATCGTGTCAGACCAGTAGCTTACCAACTGGAGCTACCTCAACAACTCGCGGCTGTACATAATGCTTTCCACGTCTCAAATTTGAAGAAATGTTTTGCTAAAGAAGATCTCACTATTCCATTGGACGAAATCCAAATCAATGAAAAACTTCAATTCATTGAAGAACCCGTCGAAATAATGGATCGTGAGGTTAAGAGACTTAAGCAAAACAAGATACCGATTGTTAAGGTTCAATGGAATGCTTGTAGAGGACCCGAGTTCACCTGGGAGCGTGAAGATCAGATGAAGAAGAAATACCCGCATCTATTTCCAGAAGATTCGTCAACACCTTCAACAGCTTAAAATTTCGGGACGAAATTTATTTAACGGGTAGGTACTGTAGTGACCCGAACTTTTCCATGTTTATATATATTAATTGAGATTGATATTTACATGACTAAATTTTTCCAACGTGTTAACCAATCAAACTTGTTAAGACTTGATTAAATGAAATAAGTTTCATATAGACAATTGATCACCCAAGTTGACCGTCGATTCACGAACGTTACAAAATTGTAAAAACTACATGTTGTGGTATATATAGACATATATATATGGTTGATATGAGATTATGATGAGTAAGTATCTCACTAAGTATATTAACAATGTGTGATATACATAAGAAATGAGATTACTAAGTTAAGAAACTCGAAATGATATATATAACGATTATCGTTATGATAACGTCTACTAAATATATATGTATCATATTAAGATATTGATACACTATATTTAACATGATAAAATGATATTTAAATATATCATTAAGTGTGTTAACAATGAACTACATATGTAAAAACAAGACTACTAACTCAAGAATTACGAAACGAGACTTATATGTAACGATTATCGTTGTAACGATATTTTAATGTATATATCATATTAAGAGATATTCATACATCATAATATTATGATAATATAATAATTTAACATCTCATTTGATATAATAAACATTGGGTTAACAACATTAATTGAGATCGTTAACTTAAAGGTTTCAAAACAACACTTACATGTAACGACTAACGAAGACTTAACGACTCCATTAGAATGTATATACATGTTGTGTTTTAATATGTATTCTTATACTTTTGAAAGACTTCAAGACACATATCAAATTACTTCTACTTAACAAAAATGCTTACGATTATATCCTCGTTCAGTTTCATCTACAATTCTACTCGTATGCACCCGTATTCGTACTCGTACAATACACAACTTTTAGATGTATGTACTATTGGTATATACACCCCAATGATCATCTCTTATCAGCTCATGTGAGTCACCTAACATATGTGGGAACCATCATTTGGCAACTAGCATGAAATATCTCATAAAATTACAAAAATATTAGTAATCATTCATGACTTATTTACATGAAAACAAAATTACATATCCTTTATATCTAATCCATATACCAACGACCAAAAACACCTACAAACACTTTCATTCTTCAATTTTCTTCATCTAATTGATCTCACTCAAGTTCCATCTTCAAGTTCTAAGTGTTCTTCATAAATTCCATAAGTATAGTTTCATAAAAATCAAGAATACTTCCAAGTTTGCAAGTCTACTTCCAAGCTTTCTAATCCATTCCAAGTAATCACATAAGATCAAGGAACCTTTGTTATTTACAGTAGGTTATCTTTCTAATTCAAGGTAATATTCATATTCAAACTTTGATTCAATTTCTACAACTATAACAATCTTATTTCGAGTGAAATCTTACTTGCACTGTTTTAGTGTCATGATTCTGCTTCAAGAACTTTCAAGCCATCCAAGGATCCTTTGAAGCTAGATCCATTTTTCTCATTTCCAGTAGTTTTATCCAGAAAACTTGAGGTAGTAATGATGTTCATAACATCATTCGATTCATACATATAAAGCTATCTTATTCGAAGGTTTAAACTTGTAATCACTAGAACATAGTTTAGTTAATTCTAAACTTGTTCGCAAACAAAAGTTAATCCTTCTAACTTGACTTTTAAAATCAACTAAACACATGTTCTATATCTATATAATATGCTAACTTAATGATTTAAAACTTGGAAACACGATGAACACCATAAAATCGGATATACGCCGTCGTAGTGAAACCGGGGGCTGTTTTGGTTTAGATAATTAAAAACTATGATAAACTTTGATTTAAAAGTTGTTCTTCTGGGAAAATGATTTTTCATATGAACATGAAACTATATCCAAAAATCTTGGTTAAACTCAAAGTGAAAGTATGTTTTTCAAAATGGTCATCAAGATGTCGTTCTTTCGACGGAAATCACTACCTCTTTAGTAATTGACATGTAATTTAAATTTCCGACTATAAACCTATAAATTTTCTGTTTGAATTCTTAAATTAGAGTTCAATATGAAACCATAGCAATTTGATTCAATCAAAACGGATTTAAAATGAAGAAGTTATGGGTAAAACAAGATTGGATATTTTTGATCTTTTTAGCTACGAAAAATGTTTAACAAATCTATACAAATCATATCCTAGCTAACTTATATTGTATTATACATGTATTCTAATATATTATGTAATCTTGGGATACCATAGACACGTATGCAAATGTTTTGACATATCATATCGACCCATGTATATATATTATTTGGAACAACCATAAACACTCTATATGCAGTAATGTTGGAGTTAGCTATACAGGGTTGAGGTTGATTCCAAAAATATATATACTTTGAGTTGTGATTTAGCCTAAGACGTGTATACACTGGGTCGTGGATTGATTCAAGATAATATATATCGATTTATTTCTGTTCATCTAACTGTAGACAACTAGTTGTAGGTTACTAACGAGGACAGCTGACTTAATACACTCAAATATTTAAAACATAATAAAAATGGTTGTAATTATATTTTGATCATACTTTGATATATATGTACATATTTGTATAGGTTCGTGAATCGATCCGTGGCCAAGTCTTATTTCCGAGGAAGGAAATATCTGTGAAAGTGAGTTATAGTCCCACTTTTAAAATTTAATATTTTTGGGATGAGAATACATGCAGATTTTATAAATGATTTACAAAATAGACACAAGTACGTGAAACTACATTCTATGGTTGAATTATCGAAATCGAATATGCCGCTTTTTATTAAGTCTGGTAATCTAAGAATTAGGGAACAGACACCCTAATTGACGTGAATCCTAAAGATAGATCTATTGGGCCTAACAAACCCCATCCAAAGTATCGGATGCTTTAGTAGTTCAAAATTTATATCATATCCGAAGGGTGTCCCGGAATGATGGGGATATTCTTATATATGCATCTTGTTAATGTCGGTTACCAGGTGTTCACCATATGAATGATTTTTATCTCTATGTATGGGATGTGTATTGAAATATGAAATCTTGTGGTCTATTGTTACGATTTGATATATATAGGTTAAACCTATAACTCACCAACATTTTTGTTGACGTTTAAAGAATGTTTATTCTCAGGTGAATACTAAGTGCTTCCGATGTTGCATACTAAAATAAGGACAAGATTTGGAGTCCATGTTTGTATGATATTGTGTAAAAACTGCATTCAAGAAACATATGTCGATGTAATATATTTCTATTGTAAACCATTATGTAATGGTCGTGTGTAAACAGTATATTTTAGATTATCATTATTTGATAATCTACGTAATGTTTTTAAAACCTTTATTGATAAAATAAAGGTTATGGTTGTTTTAAAAATGAATGCAGTCTTTGAAAAACGTCTCATATAGAGGTCAAAACCTCGCAACGAAATCAATTAATATGGAACGTTTATAATCAATATGAACGGGACATTTCAACTGATCCTGAAGCTGTCTTGCCAAATACTTTTGCCAAGATAGTTAAGGGTAAAAAGGTCTTGACAAATAAGTTTGTTAGACCTGCTGTGTCTCCATCACCTGCCATGAAAGAGATTTTGGAGGATGAAGTTAGAGCAAAAGAAGCTAGTACCTCAATTGATGAGACTACTGACCCCTCAAGCATCTACTACATGAATCTAAAAGAAAGACGTATTAAAAGGGAAATCACTGAAAATAATCTAAGAAAAATTAAACTAACTGATTCCCTTTCGTGTTCGAGTTCCAATTGTGCTGAGCCAGCTGATGACAAACTTGCTGGTCAACCAGTAGCTGTAGACAAGCCAGTCAAACGAAATACTGGCAAGTCTAAGGCAGCAGGTAAAACTTCTTCTAGCTCATCAGCTTCAGTAGACAAGCCCATAACTTCCCACACTGGATCGTCAAGTGATAAAGGCAAAGCAATACGCCATGACTATGGTACTGGTTCTAAGAAGAAAGCTGCCCTTAAGGGAAAAGCAAAAGTGGACTCGAATGATGAGTTGTCTATCACTAAGATTATGACAGTCTAGCTTGACCAGCTAATTGAGGCAGTAACCAATAGTCGACCCGATCTTACTGCACCCATTTACTCAGTGTATGACCAGTCACCGATACCAAATGTGAGAAAATCCTACAAATATGGCAGCAAGTTTCACTTAGCCAACCGGTGTAATCCAACCCTAACCCCTTCTACTGCTGCTTCTTCAAGCAAACCAGCAGACAGGAAGAGATCAACAAAGATGACCCTTCCAGAACCTATCCTTGGATGGATTCCCAAAAAGAACTAATCTCTTAGCTACTGTGCAGGGCATTCAAAACAAGCAAATATGGTATCGTGATAGTGATTGTTCGAGACATATGACCGGATGTAAGTCCCTGCTAATGGATTATCAAGAAAAAGATGGTCCAGTTGTTTCGTATGGAGATAATTCGTTGGGTTACACAAAGGGTTTTGGTACTTTGACAAATGGGAATGTCACATTCTCAAATGTCGCATATGTCGTTGGGCTTAAACATAATTTACTCAGCATAAGCCAACTGAGAAGTAAGAATAAGATAGTTCAATTCAGAAGGAAAATTGGCACTATTTTTGATAAGACAGGGAAGCCACTGCTGACTGCAAAACGTCATTGAAACATGTATCAAATTAACATGAACACAGCAGTCACAACATGCTTAATAATTAACACATAATACAGGCAACTAAAACCCGATCATGTAGTAACTAGCAAGTAAATTGACCAGTTCGATCCACAGGGAGAAGTTTGTTTAAATGATTTTACCACGATTAATTATTCTAAAAAGGGGGTTTATATTTAAAGTTGTGTTTTTGTTTAACGAAACAGTAAATAAATATAATGAATGACAATAATGAGAATGCGGTGTTTACTTCTATGATTGATAGATTACATGGATTGTTCTTTTATAATTAAAACCGTTATGCGATAGTTACAATAGAGTATTTTATATCAATTTCACAATATCTATAAACTTAAGAACTATGTTTAATCAACAGGATTCTTTCTTGGTTAAATTCACATAAAACCTAGTTTACTAAGATCACTCTAAGTAAACTACATGATTGTAAAACCTAAATATCATCCAATTACCATCCTATATTCACATATAGGTGTCTAGATCACTAGGTGTTGAAGTACAAATTATTGCCTTTGATAAATTCACATAAATCAAGTCATAACTCGTATAATTGAATTAGAATATAAAGATAGTTACAACAATGGATTTCTTGAAAGAACATGGTGATTTAGATTGATTAACTAACTAGATTCAACCCGGTTAAACTCACGTGAAACCTTAATTACAACAATCACTTGAGGTAATTTCATAACTATGTTGCTTTGGAACTTATTAAATTACCGAATTAAACACATAACAAAATCACTTAAGTGTATGTATCTAATCGTCTAGATTACTAGATGTATTGAAGTATAGATTGTTTTCCTAGTTAACTCACATTAATAGGTTGCAATCTATATAATTGAAGTAATGATCTAAACATGCATAACAATGGTTCTTACGGTTGAACTAGATAATTAAATCAATCAAACATATGTATAACTAGTATAACATCAAAGTATAGAACAATCCCAAGCCATAAATCTTACATTGAAGCAAACACACAAGGCTTTTAGCCTAACATAATCATAGTAGAACTAATGAAACAGTAAATACAAGTTGAATTCATGTTAAAAAGATATAGAACAATAGTACCAATTGTGATAAACGTTCCTAGCTTAATATTGATGTTGAAAGAGTGGAGATTAACTTGCAGCCTTCCTTGGACCTTGAAAATCATCTTAAAACTAGGGGAGAACGTAGTAGTGAAGGTCTTTCAAGTAAGTAACCATTTGCTTCATTAAATAGCCTCAAAAGTTAGGTATTTTGGCCAGAAAGTGACCAGATGCGCCGCATCTCTTTGGGATGCGCCGCATCTCTTTACGTTTAGTAGATTCCAGCTCGATTCTGCACTCAGGACTGTCGGCAGGGGGTCAGATGCGCAGCATCTGGGACAGATGCACCGCATCTGGCTTGGATGCGCCGCATCCATCTCAGATGCGCCGCATCTGTTGCTATTTTGGCCCAGAAGTCTTCATGCTCCGCATCTGAAACTGTCGGGAGTTATTTGGTGTAAAGATGTGCCGCATCTAAGAGAGATGCGCCGCATTTGGACCTGTTTCAGTGGTTTCGGGCTGTTTTACGCATTCGATCTTCGTTTTAACTCTGTTTTCGCTGTTGGTCTTCATTTATTCATTCACAATGGACTTTTTACAAATGTACATGAATTACAATACATACGTATAACAATTACATACAAATGGAACAACATTGGATCAAAATAACGACAATAAACATGTATAATTTTGGCGTTATCAAAATCCCCACACTTAAACCTTGCTTGTCCTCAAGCATGACTTACAAGAAATCGAAATTTACTACAGTAAACACACTTATTTAAATGAGAACACAAAAAATGGGACTCACACTCTCTCGATATAATACACAAGACACACAAGTTATTTAGTAACACAATAACTCACGCTATATGGAAATCACACTCGGGTCACAATATATACACACTCACACTTATTTCACACATGAATCAAACTCACGCGTTTTGAGTACACACATCTTTGGAGTACACACACGAAATGAAATCACGCCAAAGTTGAAAGGTGGGTTTTAAAGTCCACATTTCTTGAAAATTTGGATCCTTAGGGAAATTAGGACCTTTGCTAAAAACCTTTTATGTTTTGAAAATTATTCATGTTAGTTTCCGGATGTCCTAAAAATGGTTTTACACAATATAGTTCATAAAATAGCATAAGTTTTAGAAGAAACTATATCATGTCCAAATATCATCGGTGAACCATGAGTTTGCACACCTCAATTTGTTATGGCATATGTATGTTAACCGCGGTCAACATAGATGCGGTTGATCTTTACGGAGATCATCCATCTGGGGATTAGATTCATTAGTCTTTAAAGCTAATTTGCACTGTGCCCCCCATTGTACGAGACAGATCCATCTCATGGTTAGGATAAGTCTGACCACCAAAAGCCCTATTTGATGCTGAGGTGAGGTGGATTTCCAGCCGATGATAAAGATGACTTTTCAAGATTTTTCGTCAACCTACAGCTGTTCTGGACTACGACTTCTAACATAAGTTAGCAAGTGTGTCATATTGGAAGACTTGACTTCCATCACAATCATTACATGGATGAGCATTGGATTAGATTGTTAGAACAACAAATTACTTGATGACTTTCATTTCATCCAAAATGTGGTATAGCATGATGATTATATCTTTTATATGACAAACTCAATCATTTGGTTGTTTTTTAATTTGTTTTGTGATAATAATTTCGGTGTATACACCTAGTTTTAAAATCTACAAATTTTAAACAAAATTTGAATTTATGAAGATAAAAGTTTAAAAATTTTCACCATTTTAAGCCTTTTTAACTAAAATCAAAAACCCGAAAGAATTTATAACTTCCTCCCCACACTTGATTTCATGTATCGTCCTCGTTACATGAAATCATAAAAATTTTAATTCAAGAGGGTCAAAGAGTGTAAGAGAGTTTATTACTTTCAAGGTTTAAAACCGAAGTTCACGGGATGATGGCGCTGAACTGAATGCCAGCATAAGAACATCATCCGCTTCTTGCAACCACAAAACAATCACCAATCAAGTATGTGCTGAACTTACTGCCAGTCTTTGTAAAAATGTAGCATATAGCACAATGCTCACCTGTAGCAATTCAAACAAAGGTACCATACGATTCACACAAATAAATGGGGGTGTACTCCATGTACTAAAAACCCCACTTTCAATTATCTAAATTATTCAAATCACAATTATCCAAAATATTATCTAGTTATTACACACCAAACTTGAAAAGAAATTGTTTTTGAAATAAACCAACATCAACCAAACCTGTCACACATCAGGAAAAATTACGTCATCTTCAGAAAAATCCTCAAAATGAGTTACTTGGGTCAGCTCCACCTTTGCTTTGATTTCCCGCGTCGTCGTCCTGAAATATTGAGGGGTTGTACCCCTGATAAGTTCCTTGAGCAGGGACGACCGCAGTGTCTTCAGTAGGCGGGTTAGGAGGAGGAGGATAAGGCGCAGGATATGGATCACCCATTTGAACCCAAGGATCGTATGCAGGCCAAGGAGAGGGGGTATAGTTAAAGGGATCTGCAGCGTAAGACACTGTCTGTTCATGTATCCAATTAAGCTGATTTTGCTGCCCCGCTTGAGTATACCATGTTCGATCATTCCCAACATCAATGTAATGTTGCATCTCCCTGTTACCTGCATCGTAGTGATCAATTACCTTTTGGGTGTTTTGATCACTATGGAGTCGCATATCTAAAAACTGGCGCGCCATGTAAGCCTCCCAATCATTTCCCGGACCCGAACTACTTCCAACATTCGGCTGTGGATCTGGTTGCTGTTGGGGTTGTTCTGGTTGCCTGTTC
The DNA here is from genome assembly GCF_046630445.1 of Rutidosis leptorrhynchoides. NCBI lineage: Eukaryota > Viridiplantae > Streptophyta > Magnoliopsida > Asterales > Asteraceae > Rutidosis > Rutidosis leptorrhynchoides. The sequence goes on from NC_092339.1 coordinate 302,276,882, forward strand.
ACGGGATCCTCATACCTAGTTAGAAGGCCGTTCGACCCCCTCATCAAAATGTTCGCCCTTGTATAACTCACTCTATCAAAGGTAATCATATGTTTCTCCTCTAACCCACTTGTGTTGATTCGAAAATGTTCGGCAATCCTTGTTACAAAATGGCCGCCCATGATTGGTGTAATCTTTTTCCTTTCTTCGAGGAGGAAAGTGAGAATCATTCGTGGAATATGAACATGGGAGTGATCCATTATCGCGTGAATGTACCATATATCCAAGTTGGTGACTTTTTCACTACTGTCTTTTCGACAGTTTATGGTACTTGAAATGAATCGTTGGACGCATCGGTGCTCGTAGGTACGTAGCTTGCTACAAGTCTACTTGCTTGCACTATATGCGGTATTGCTCATGTCCACCCATGCTTCTGAATGATTAAAAGAAGAAACATAGTATATACATTGATTAAAGTAATTTTGCATCAGTTGATGTGGCAACCCTTCATAAATATCCAACGCCTTCACAAATTGCAGCAGCGTTAATGTCCTGTCTTGCCCTTCAAGTCGAAATCTCATAAATGTACCCGATGTTGGTGACGTGTAATCAACCCTAAGTGAACCAACGAATTCTTTGACTAAAAGTGGATACACTCTTTCTTGCATTCTGAACAGGTTTTCCGAAGCATATATTCGATGGCCGTGATACGTTACTCGGAAAAGGTTGCGAAAATTTTAATATTCGCCGGCTTCGTCTAATGGTGTCCAATCGATATATTTCCCCGGATATACGTCTTTGTGTAGAAGTGCCTTCATCCGTTCATGGTATTCCGGATGCCTCAAAACTGCATTGATCCATGGATCCGGAGTGGTTAATCTACGAAGGTTTAACTGCCGGTTGTCAATATCCATTTCTTCCTCTTCAGCAGCATGTTCTTCTTCACTTGTATCCTCATCTACAATTGCTGGGGCTTTTTGCTTCTTTGATTTTGGGTTTGATGATGATGCGCTAGTCTACAAAAACACAACAAAAACAAACAAACAAAATAACAAACCAAGTTGATTAGCGTTAAAGAATTTCAAAACATCTTTCATATTGTACCTAGCGAAAACCATGTGGATATGTTAAGTTCCAATTAAATCTCAATGTTTATGTTAACCAATATCTTAACATGGTATGAACTATTTTCACTCTTAACAAACATGAACTAGTATGCCAATTGATTCAAATCACTTTACAAGTATAATCATACATAGCATGCTTCATTTCACCAAACACTTGCAATGTCATAACATATGGAACCATAGGCATTCATCAAAAAGCATGTTAAACAATATGCAATCAATGGTTTTCATACATTTAGAACATTAAATTCATCTCAAGTCAACAACTTCATCAAAATGCTTAATCATATAATCCTTAACTTATATAATAATTACTTTCAAATCGAAATAACACCAAGTTAAGGTTCACATGTGTTTACCATAAGTAATGATTTGCATAACTTCAACTTAGAACACTTACTAGTTAACAAAAGTCAAAATCCCTAATTCAAGAACCCTAAAATTCAATAATTTATGTATTCGTGTAATTCAACAAAGGTTCATGCGATTTTGTTAATGTATACTAGTAATCAAACTTCAAAAATCTCAATTGAATAATTTAATGGCCAAAAGTCCGAAACCCCTAAATTCATGAAGAACCCTAATTTCCAAAGTAAAGATTGAAGCAAATAATCATGAAATTAGAGCATGAATAAGGATTAGTAGCAACAATTTAAGCATATAATGACCAAAACATGAACATTCAAACATCCTCACACTAAGAACAAGCTAAATCTGATTTTTAGATTGAAGAACACAAGAATCATGAAGTGTTTAGGATTAATCTTACCTTTCTCATGTTGATATTCGGATTTGATGCTCAAAGATGGGATTAATCGGTTCAATTAGTGAGTAGAGATTGAAATTTTGAGAGAGAATGAGATGGGATTCGGAGTAGTAGGTGAAAAAATGAGAAAAAATGATAAACTCCCGTATTTGTGCAAAAAAAATTGGGCAGAATCCAATATACAGACACAGATGCGGCGCATCTGCAGCAGATACGGCGCATCTGGCTCAGATGCAGCGCATCTAAAGCAGATGCGGCGCATCAGATGGTCCAAACGCGGTGCATGACCCTTTCTCGGCGCATTCAAAATTCACGGGATTTTTCTTGTCTGCAGATGCGGCGCATCCATCACAGATGCGGCAGATCTGCCCCTGTTGCACCAGCTTTTGATGTTTTTTTTGCGTTTTAAACATTTCAGAAGGTCCCTAAACAACTTGGTTCATATAATAACTTAGAAATCACTCAAAATACTCAAATATATTAAAATACGTACACGAGTGGGACTATATACATGTTGTGAAGTTTAACGAGTTGTTCACGCGACTTCATCCCAAGCTAATTAGCGTTGGAGAATAGGGTGATGTCATCTCGAACCGTGGTGTCCACTCCATCGAAATAGAGTTTCAAGCGATGACCATTCACCTTGAAGGTATTTCCGTTTCCAAACAACTCAACATATCCCGATGGGAATGCTTGTTTCACCAAATAAGGTCCCGTCCATCGGGACTTCAACTTTCCGGGAGAAAATTTAAACCGTGAGTTAAAAACCAAAACCTTATCACCGGTTTTAAATTCTTTCACTTCTTTCAATCGGGCATCATGCCACCTTTTCATTTTCTCCTTATACGAGCTTGAATTCTCGTACGCTTCTAACCTCAACTCTTCCAATTCATGCAATTGCATGAATCGGTTTTCACCAGCCTTTTCCATGTCTAAATTACAAAGTTTTAATGCCCAGTACGCTCTATGTTCCACTTCAACCGGAAGATGGCATGCTTTACCGTATACAAGTCTAAATGGTGTGGTACCGATTGGTGTTTTAAAAGCAGTCCTAAAGGCCCACAACGCATCATCTAACTTGCATTTCCAAATCTTAGGGTTGTTATCAACCGTCTTCTCAAGTATGCGTTTCAAGGCACGATTTTTGTTCTCCACTTGACCACTCGTTTGCGAGTGGTACGGAGTAGAGAAACGATGAGTTACGCCATACTTCTTCAACACCTTTTCAAGAAGGTTGTTGGCAAAATGAGTTCCTCGATCGGATATGAGCGCTTTTGGGATTCCAAAGCGCGAGAAGAGATTTTTCAAGAAGTTCACCACCACCCTAGCATCATTCGTAGGTAAAGCTTTTGCTTCAGCCCACTTAGATACATAGTCAACGGCTACTAGGATGTATTTGCACTTATGGGAACTTGGAAATGGTCCCATGAAATCGATTCCCCAAATATCAAAGATTTCACAAACTTGGATGCCGGTTTGAGGTATCTCATCCTTTTTCGTGATGTTACCCGTTCGTTGGCATGCATTGCAAGTCCGAACAAAATTATGGGCATCTTTAAAGATCGTGGGCCAATAAAAGCCCGAGTCAAGGATTTTTCTTGCGGTGTGGTTTGGTCCGAAATGACCGCCTGTGGGCCCTTGATGGCAATGCTCGAGAATTTGTTGAGCCTCTTTTCCGTACACACAACGGCGAATCATTTGATCTGCACCAACACGGAATAGGTCGGGATGTTCCCAGAAATAGGACTTCAAATCCGCAAAGAATTTCTTCTTTTGTTGATAAGAAAGTCCTTTTTGAAGAATGCTTGAAGCAAGATAGTTTGCAAAATGGAGAAACCATGGGATTTCAGATTCCTTGTCAACCCTCATTAGAGATTCATCAGGAAATGTGTCATTGATGATTGTATCATCAAGTTGTTCTAATTCGGGGTTTTTAAGTCAGGATAAATGATCGGCGGCTAGATTCTCGGCTCCTTTCTTATCACGTATCTCAATGTCAAACTCTTGAAGTAGAAGAACCCAACGTATGAGACGATGTTTTGCATCTAGTTTCGAGAATAAGTACCTAAGAGCCGAATGATCCGTGTAAACAATGGTTTTGGACAACACCAAATATGACCGAAATTTATCAAACGCATAAACAACCGCTAGGAGCTCTTTTTCCGTGGTGGTGTAATTAATTTGAACCCCCGTAAGCGTTTTGCTTGCATAATAAATTGGAAGAAAATGATTATCGTGTCGTTGTCCTAAGGCAGCACCTAAGGCATAGTCGCTTGCGTCACACATTAGCTCAAATGGCATACTCCAATCCGGAGATACGATAATGGGAGCTTGTGTGAGTTTTGACTTTAGAATCGAGAATGCATTTTTGCAATTAGAATCAAAGTCAAATGGAGCATCCTTTTCAAGAAGCTTGGTCAATGGGGGGGCGATTTTAGAAAAATCTTTGATAAATCGCCTATAGAATCCCGCGTGACCAAGAAAGCTTCTAATTGCCTTGACATTCGTTGGTATAGGTAGATTAGAGATAAATTCAATTTTACCTTTATCTACCTCTATTCCCGCACGAGATATTTTGTGACCAAGTACAATGCCCTCCTTCACCATGAAGTGGCATTTTTCCCAATTCAGGACCAAACTTGCTTTCTCACATCGGATAAGCATACGTTCAAGGTTAAAAAGACACGATTCAAAGGAGTCTCCAAACACGGAAAAGTCATCCATGAAGACTTCCATACAATCCTCTACCATATCATCAAAAATTGCCATCATGCACCTTTGAAAGGTTCCGGGTGCATTGCATAAACCAAATGGCATGCGGCGATAGGCAAAGGTCCCAAAAGGACAAGTGAATGTGGTCTTTTCTTGGTCGTTGGGATCAATTGGAATTTGGAAGTAACCGGAGAAACCATCTAGAAAGCAATAGTATTCTTTCCCCGCTAATCGTTCAATCATTTGATCAATAAAAGGTAACGGGAAATGATCTTTTCTAGTGGCATCATTGAGACGCCTGTAATCAATACAGACTCTCCAGCCGGTAACCGTTCTAGTTGGAACGAGTTCATCTTTTTCATTTACAATAATGGTTGTACCCCCCTTTTTGGGTACTACTTGTACTGGACTAACCCAAGGACTATCGGAGATGGGGTAGATTAACCTGGCGTCAAGAAGCTTGACTACCTCCTTTTTAACAACCTCTTTCATGTTGGGATTTAGCCTGCGTTGTCTTTGTACTACTGGTTTGAAGTCATTTTCAAGGAGAATTTTATGTGTACAATAAGACGGGTTTATCCCTGGAATGTCGGTTGTTTTCCAGGCTATAGCCTTTTTATTTGTTTTCAAAACAGAGATTAACCTTTTCTTCTCGTTACCGGAAAGATGTGAAGCAATAATTACTGGCAATTGAGATGTACCTTCGAGGTAAGCATACTCCAAGTGTTTGGGTAGCTCCTTAAGCTCTAGTACGGGTGGTTCTTCCAAGGAATTCTTTATTCGGAATCTATCTTTATTTCCGATATCTTCAAATGATTCTTCTTCCTTAGGAAATTCTTCTTTCATGGTCTCATCATCCGTGACCGCTTTCATCAACTCATCAAAATCCTCATCAATATTGAAATATTCACTTTCACTCACCGGGGCAAACCCCGAGGTATCAATTTCAAGTAGCTCCTGTAATTCATTCTCAACACAAAAGTTTATAACATCAATTTGAAAACAAGAGTCATCGGTGGAAGTGGGTCTTTTCATGGCTTTGTCAATATTAAAAACTATTCTCTCGTCTCCCACACCTAGACTTAATTGTTCTTTTTGGACATTAATGATAGCATCTGCAGTGTTAAGGAAAGGACGTCCTAAAATGATAGGAACTTTTGTGTCCTCTTGCATTTCTAGAATAACAAAGTCGACGGGAAAGACAAGTGAGCCAACTTTTACAAGAATATCCTTGGCTATACCTATAGGAGTATCAAATGATTGGTTTGCTAATCGAATACCCATCCGGGTTGGTTTCAAATCTCCTAAGTCAAGTTTCAAGTATAACGAGTAAGGCATTAGGTTAACACTTGCACCTAGGTCGGCTAGCGCATCATACACTACCGAATCACCCATCATACATGGTATGATAAAACTACCCGGATCTCCCAATTTTGGAGGTACATTTTGCTTTTTCAAGATGGCCGAACACTCCTCATGGAGGAATGTGACAGATACTTCTTGGTATTTTCCTTTCGAGGATATGAGATCTTTCAAAAACTTCCCGTAATGGGGTATACCCTTAAGAACCTCTGCGAGTGGCATGTTAATGCTGATTTGCTTGATCATATCAGCAAATTTCTAATATTGGCTCGCGAGTCTGTCTTTCTTTAACGCTTTTGGGTATGGAATAGGTGCCTTGTATACCTTCACTGGTGGTTCTTCACTTTTCTTCGATATGACCTCCGGTGGATCACCTTTCTCTTGCTCTTTTTCAACATGCTCATCTATATCAACAGGCACCTGAAAAACAGAAGGAGACAAGGGAACTTCCGGGGACTTAAGGGTCTCTGGGTTAGTTGTTAAACCGCTTCTAGTGGTTATAGCATTTACATGCTCATTCCTTGTTTGATTGTTACTAGGATTCACTTGAGTATTTGAGGGGAGAGCACCAGGTGGTCTCTCTGCTAGTAACTGTGAGATCCTTCCAACATCCCTTTCTAAGTTTTGAATCGTAGCTTATTGATTGCGAATTTGCTGAGTTTGAATTTCTGCATGTTGTTCGTGTTTAACCATAAAATCTCTCAACAGATCTTCTAAACCGGATTTCTTCTCAGGTTGTGGTTGTATAAGTGCTTGTGGTTGTGCTTGTGGTTGATTGTGTTGGAAATTATTTTGGTAATTTCGTGGGGGTTGATTACGATTGTTTAGATGATTGTAACCCGGTGGTGTATTTCTTTGATTTTGATTCTGGAAATTTCGGTTATTTTGGTAACCTGCATTCCCTCCGTGGTAGTTGTTGTTTGAACTTGAAGGTCCTCCTATTTGATAACTGTTGACAGGAGGATATTTCCGGTTATTTGCTTCAACCGCCGGAAATTCGTCAAAATTCATCTCACCTTTTCGCATGTAACCTAGGAAATTTGCTTGCTCTTCCATCATCGTTTGGTCGCAATCTCGCGTGAGATGGGGACCTTGGCACAACTCGCACCCTACCCTTATAGCGTGCATTTCTTTGGTTACCTTCTCGATTTCCCTTGCTTGATTTGCCAATTGAACTTTTAATGCAGCGATTTCATCGTTGCTTTCGACATTAGCAACTGTTGACGATCTAGAGAATTCCATCTCCTAATGCCAATTATGAGAATGGGCTGCTATATCGGCAATTATCGTGTGAGCGTCTTCGGGCATTTTTTTCATGATTGATCCTCCTGCTGCAACATCTATATCCTTCCGGGTAGCCACATTGACTCCTTTATAGAAAATTTGGACTTTTTGGTATGTATTCAACCCGTGTTGAGGACATACCCTAAGCATTTTATTAAATCGGGTCCAAGCTTCATAAAGAGTCTCGTTAGACTTTTGCTTGAAGTGATTTATGTCACTTTGCAATTTTACTGCTTTCGAAGCGGGGAAGAATTCTGACAAAAATTTGTCCATCATATCATTCCAGTTTTCAATATAACCTTCCGGTAATGAGTCTAGCCAATCTCTTGCATCATCCTTTAGGGACCATGGAAAGATTTTTAGACATGCAACTTCATCAGAGACATCTTTGATTTTGAAAAGCTTGCAAATGCTTAAAAACTTACGAAGATGCTCGTTAGCATCCTCATTTGGGGCTCCACCGAATTGACATGTATTAGTCACCATGTGGAGAAATTGCCCCTTTATTTCAAAACCATCAGTCATCGTAGGTTGAACAATTGCGTGGCCTTGTCCTGTCCTTGTTGCCTTCATCAAAGCATCCATCGTTTGATTTGTAGCAGTCATCTCTTCCTCTTCTTTAATGACTGGCTCGATGATTGGTTGAACAATTGGTTCAGAGTTAGAATCTAACAAAAGTGATTCTAAACCTTGAGCAAGAGATTCTACTTCTTGAGCTCTTAAGCGTTCGTGAAGTTCTCTTTCAGGTTCAGGATATGAAGGAATTAAATTAGAGTTGGAAGAACGTAGATTCATGCACTAATGCCTATCCTGCAATCACAACACCACAAACAAACCAATTGCAAAAATACAAGCTTACAATAAAAAGTAACTTTTCTAGGAATTGAATTCCTACAAAAGGATCGAATAATTCAAAGTTTATTAAAATCTTTTAACAAAACCGCTCCCCGACAGCGGCGCCAAAAAGTTGATGTGTCAAGACGTAACCTTTAAAATGTAGACAATATGCTTAATAATTAACACATAATACAGGCAACTAAAACCCGATCATGTAGTAACTAGCAAGTAAATTGACCAGTTCGATCCACAGGGAGAAGTTTGTTTAAATGATTTTACCACGATTAATTATTCTAAAAAGGGGGTTTATATTTGAAGTTGTGTTTTTGTTTAACGAAACAGTAAATAAATATAATGAATGACAATAATGAGAATGCGGTGTTTACTTCTATGCTTGATAGATGACAGGGATTGTTCTTTTATAATTAAAACCGTTATGCGATAGTTACAATAGAGTATTTTATATCAATTTCACAATATCTATAAACTTAAGAACTATGTTTAATCAACAGGATTCTTTCTTGGTTAAATTCACATAAAACCTAGTTTACTAAGATCACTCTAAGTAAACTACATGATTGTAAAACCTAAATATCATCCAATTACAATCCTATATTCACATATAGGTGTCTAGATCACTAGGTGTTGAAGTACAAATTATAGCCTTTGATAAATTCACATAAATCAAGTCATAACTCGTATAATTGAACTAGAATATAAAGATAGTTACAACAATGGATTTCTTGAAAGAACATGGTGATTTAGATTGATTAACTAACTAGATTCAACCCGGTTAAACTCATGTGAAACCTTAATTACAACAATCACTTGAGGTAATTTCATAACTATGTTGCTTTGGAACTTATTAAATTACCGAATTAAACACATAACAAAATCACTTAAGTGTATGTATCTAATCGTCTAGATTACTAGATGTATTGAAGTATAGATTGTTTTCTTAGTTAACTCACATTAATAGGTTGCAATCTATATAATTGAAGTAATGATCTAAACATGCATAACAATGGTTCTTACGGTTGAACTAGATAATTAAATCAATCAAACATATGTATAACTAGTATAACATCAAAGTATAGAACAATCCCAAGCCATAAATCTTACATTGAAGCAAACACACAAGGCTTTTAGCCTAACATAATCATAGTAGAACTAATGAAACAGTAAATACAAGTTGAATTCATGTTAAAAAGATATAGAACAATAGTACCAATTGCGATAAACGATCCTAGCTTAATATTGATGTTGAAAGAGTGGAGATTAACTTGCAGCCTTCCTTGGACCTTGAAAATCATCTTAAAACTGGGGGAGAACGTAGTAGTGAAGGTCTTTCAAGTAAGTAACCATTTGCTTCATTAAATAGCCTCAAAAGTTAGGTATTTTGGCCAGAAAGTGACCAGATGCACCGCATCTCTTTACGTTTAGTAGATTCCAGCTCGATTCTGCACTCAGGACTGTCGGCAGGGGGTCAGATGCGCCGCATCTGGGACAGATGCACTGCATCTGGCTTGGATGCGCCGCATCTGTTGCTATTTTGGCCCAGAAGTCTTCATGCTCCGCATCTGAAACTGTTGGGAGTTATTTGGTGTAAAGATGTGCCGTATCTAAGAGAGATGCGCCGCATTTGGACCTGTTTCAGTGGTTTCGGGCAGTTTTACGCATTTGATCTTCGTTTTAACTCTGTTTTCGCTGTTGGTCTTCATTTATTCATTCACAATGGACTTTTTACAAATGTACATGAATTACAATACATACGTATAACAATTACATACAAATGGAACAACATTGGATCGAAATAACGACAATAAACATGTATAATTTTGGCGTTATCAGAAAACATCACCATGCCTCATTCAAATCAAAGCAAATCTCATCTGTTGAGAAACCATTTCATTTACTTCATATGGATCTATTTGGTCCTGTTAATGTGGCCAGATGTAGTGGGAAGAAGTATACACTGGTTATTGTTGATGAATATTCCAGATACACCTGGGTATTCTTTTTGAAGCAAAAGAGTGAAGCTACTGATGAAATTATCATTTTTATCAAAAGAATGGAGCTTTTAAATGGGCAACTAGTGAAACAGCTAAGAAGTGATCATGGTACAGAATTCAGAAATGCTAGATTAGAAGAATTTTGTGCTGACAAAGGTATTTCACAGAACTTTTCTGTTGTGAGAATACCTCAACAGAATGGTGTTGCAGAAAGAAGAAACAGAACTCTCATTGAAGCATCAAGATCTATGTTAGCTGAGTTTGGGTTGAAAAATTCATATTGGGCAGAAGTTGTGAACACTGCATGTTTTACCCGAATAGATCTTTAATAGTGAAAAGACATCAGAAAAGAAAACTGCTTATGAAGTTCTCAAAGGAAGAAGACCCTCAATTTCATTTCTTCATGTATTTGGCGCTCCCTATTTCATTCTAAACAATAGGGATCAGCTAGGCAAGTTTGATGCTAAGGCTGATGAAGGTATATTCTTGGGATATTTCAACATGTCAAAGGCATATAGGGTTTTCAATAAAAGAAGGGGTTGTTTTGAAGAATCAATTAATGTTACATTTGATGAAACTGCCCCAGCTTCATCTCCCGGTCAAGAAGATGAAGAGTTATTGTTTGAAGAGCCTACTCAGCAAGCTCTTGATGATGAAGAAGAACCAGCTGCAAATCCCTCACCAATCCATGTTGCTGGGTTCTCTGATGATGAGATAGAACACTCTGTTCCATCTGTATCTAAACCAAGTGGACCTACTGGCTCTACTAAAGTTCTACAACTTGAGCATAGGTCTACTGGTTCTGAAGGATCACAACCTGGTACTGGTTACATTAATAATGAACAGTTATCTCCAACTACTGCTCATACCTTTGAACCAGCTGATGATCAAGATGCTGTGTGTTCCACGACAAGCTCACCTATTCATAACACTAGATGGACAAAAGAGCATCCAATTGAGCAAGTTATTGGTAATCTAGCTAGTGGTGTTAAAATAAGAAGACATGCAACCAGCAACTTTTGTATGCATGTAAATTTTGTGTCTACCATTGAACCTACATGTCCTGATGAAGCAATCAAAGATCCAAGCTGGGCAGGAGCTATGCAAGAAGAGATCTCCCAGTTTGATAGGAATAAGATTTGGACATTGGTACCTAAACCTGATGATGAAACTAAGAAGATCATTGGTACCAAGTGGGTTTTCAAGAACAAGATGGATGAAGATGGGATTGTGATCAGAAACAAAGCTAGATTGGTAGCTCAAGGATTCAAACAGGAAGAAGGATTAGATTATGGAGAGACATATGCTCCAGTGGCTAGGATGAAAGCTATCAGATTGTTCTTGGCATATGCTGCTAAGATGAACTTTAGGGTATTCCAGATGGATGTTAAATCTGCATTTCTAAATGGGAAGCTGCAAGAAGAAGTTTATGTAAAACAGCCTCCTGGTTTTGTAAGCAGTAAATATTCAGACCATGTCTACAAGCTAGACAAAGCTCTTTATGGCCTCAAACAGGCACCAAGAGCATGGTATGAGACACTTCATGTGTATCTCACTGGAATAGGTTTTAAAGTTGGAACAATTGATACCACTCTGTTCTCAAAAGAGACAGATGGTGATCTCTTGCTGGTACAGATATATGTGGATGATATAATTTATGGATCTAAAAATGAGAAACATTGTCAAGATTTTTCAAAACTTATGTCAAATACATATGAAATGAGCTTACAAAGAGATTTTCAATAATTTTTGGGATTGCAAATTAAACAACTTGATGATGGAATTTTTATAAGTCAGGATAAATATATCAAAGATATGTTAAAGAAATTTGGTCTGACCTGTTTAAAGGATATAGGGACCCCAATGGCAGCATCTATTAAAATAGATGCTGATCCCAATGGTGAACCTGTTAATATCACTGAATATAGAGGTATGATTGGATCCCTACTTTATCTTACAGCCAGCAGACCAGATATTATGTTTGCCACATGTCTCTGTGCCAGATATCAAGCTGATCCTAAAGAGTCACACTTGCTAGCAGTAAAAAGGATATTTAGGTATCTGAAAGGTACTGCTAAACGTGGTCTTTGGTATCCCAAAGACCGGGATTTTAAGTTAATTGGGTATTCAGATGCTGACTTCATAGGGTGTAAAATAGACAGGAAAAGTACTACTGGTGGTTGTCAGTTACTGGGTGGTAGACTAGTCAGCTGGACGAGCAAAAAGCAAAATACTGTGTTCACATCTACTGCTGAGGCAGAATACGTTTCTGCTGGTAGTTGTACTGCTCAAGTACTATGGATGCAAAGCTAGCTGAAGGACTATGGTGTTCATGTTACAAAGACTCCAATCTACTGTGACAACACAAGTGCAATTGCTATCACCAACAATGGATGAAGCACATTGACGTTCGATATCATTTCATAAGGGATCATGTTCAAAAAGGAGATGTGGAGCTACATTTTATTTCAACAGCCCAGCAGTTAGGAGATCTATTCACAAAGCCCTTAGATGAGAAACATTTTAACTATCTCATCTCTGAGCTGGGTATGCTTGAACTTTAAATAAAAGACAATTTTGTTGGTGTGCTGGCTCTACAACATGTAGGGCAAACCAGTAAGTCATATTTATTAACTTACTGCCTATATGTCAAACACTCAGCACAATAAGGTTTTTTTATACTTTGGTTACTCAAAATGTTTTAAATGAAATAATAAATAGCTCACAAAATTAAATGATTTCTTAAAACTGAAACTCATTTACTCCCAATGATTTAAATTAAATTCATGACTTATTAAATGTAACAAAGTATTTTGTATTTAATACAAACCTTATTTTGTGGTCTTTGAATCAATTTTGAATTAAAACATGCTGCATTTAATGCGTAATGGGAGGTATGAGTGTTCAAGCCGTATATACATCATGTCAACAGTCTGTGTCCCCTCGAAAATGTGTCAGTCTGTCACATCTGCCCACGCGCCTGCAGATGACAGTTGTCATTTTCTCTCTCCTGCACTTTTTCACCCAATCAGAATGGATAAAAGAGTGTTTTATCTTCCATAATAACCTTCGATTATTCATTATTCAAAATCACACACTCTTTTCTCTCAAAATCTTCCAATCTTCCAACTTTCACAACTTCATATCTTCATCTTTACCTGTCATCAATGGCAGACCAACCACAATCACCACATGTTGAAAACCAGCCAGAGGAACAACAATAGTAACATCAACCGGTACAACAACCTGATCAACAACCACAACCGGCACTGGAGGAACAGGTAGTTCAAGGACCACTGTTCAATCTCCACCTAAATCTGGTTAGGGCTACTAATGCACCAGAACGCACGACTATTCGCCTATCGAGAGGCAATGCTGCTCATTCACTCTCCATTCATAAATCAAAAGCCAATATGGGTTATGAAACGCTAATCGACTACATCCGGCAATCCCCTCTGGCTAGAGCTATCATCGGTGTACCCTCACACTTATATGCTGCCTGCTTGGCATGATTTTGGTATACTGCCACCACTGCCACCACTCCCCAGAATGTTCCATGTATTCGTGCCATGGTAACCGAAACCCTAACTTCCTTCATCACCATTGAGGCCATCCACCGTGCCCTTCAATTACCAGATGGACCGTTTGTCGATTCACCAACCAGCGATGTATTCAGACGGGAGGTGCTAGAAATCATTTTCTCAACCAATAGCTCTTACACCTTTGAGGAAGCATATGCCACCTCTTTTGTACTACTTCTTTGGACTGCTGACCCAGTGCATCAGCCAGAAATCAGGAAGTTTTGACCAGTGCTCATATTTTGAGCTTAAAATTGGTCATGGTTTGTTGTTCAACAGAAACATTGATTATGCCGGGGAAATTTATTTGAGGCTAAGGGAGATGGTGCAAGCACTTAAACGAACACATTTAATCCCCTTTCTAAGGTTCTTAAGCCTGGTCTTTGAAAATGAGCTGGGTGAAGCTTACCAGCAGATTGCTGATCAATCATACGATCTGCCTCTAAAACAAGGGGGTATGCCAAAAGATGCGCCTGCTGCTCCATATACTGGTTTAACACCAGGCATGCTCGAGTATCTTGCTACTCGGGGTGGAGCTCACCAATCGACTGCCTCTGGTGTTGCACCAGCTGAGGGGGAGGGTCCTCAGCGTAAGACAGCTACGCGTAGGAAGCAGCCAGCTACCTCAACTAGAACAACCACCGTCTCACATACTGGTAAAGCAGTAGTTGTATTAGAATCTAGTGCTCTCTGATAATAAAGAACAGCCCTAGTCTTATATACTGACTACCCAATTCTAGTATTGGAATCCGTTGCTCATCTATTTCTTGGTAACAAGCAAATCGAAACGTGCAAAGGCTGGCTCCAAGCAAACCACAGGGGAGATTGCACCAGTCTTAACTGCTGCTCCTGCAAAGGATGTGGCTATGGAACCTGGTGCGTTTCTAGACCAAACAGCAAAAAATTCTAACTTAATTGAAAACATTTTAACTGCTGACTTGAAAAATGAAAGTGAAGTTAAAGGTATAACATTGGCTCCCAAGCTGACTGGTTTTAAAACTAGTGTTAAGAAGAGTAGCAACTCATACTCTTCTAACCAGACACTTCCACATTTTTATAAATTGAACTTAATGCTATATCCTCTGCTGACAGTACAACCAGCAGAGCACATAACTGACCCCCAAAGCAGACTTGAGCTGGGTCCTCATCGTGTTGAACCAGCTCAGGATACTGCACAACCAATATGTTACTTGGATCATGTAAGACCCAAATATTTATTGTACATAATGTATTTATGGTGTACGATGCGTGTATGAAGTGTACGAAGCACGTACGTGTTGCTTGCTCGAACGTCGAAGGAAACTGGACGTTGTCTGAAGTGACAAGGTGTGTACGCATCTTTTCAACCCCAAATAAAGTTTGTGTTGATGTTTCAAAGCCTTACCATTGGAAAGAAAATCTTATTAAGTTTCCAAAGATATTTTATTCATCAAAAACGGATCTACGGTCAAAAAGTTATGGCCAAAACAAGTTGCTGAAAACTGACCTGAAGGTTGGAGCGGCGCTCCACTCTTTGGCGCGGCGCTCCGATAACGTCTGATGCAATTTTCAGCCTTTTTTTAAAGGGTAAATGAGGGGTACTTTGGCCCTTTCACTTATGGATGGATTTGTGGCTTTAATATCAGTTTTAGATCCACTTTTGGATCATTTTGACATCCACACAACACTCCCATCTTATCTTTGAGGGAGAGAGTGAGTTCTAGAGAGAGGAAGCTTGAATGGATGATGAAGATGGTGATTTTTGCCCAAATTGGAAGCGAGTTTTGGTTCTCCTTGGTGTTTCTAGCTACTAGAGCTCGTTTTGGTGCTTGAGGTAAACCCTAATCCGAATTGTAGTGTTTGATTTCTTGTTTGAGTTAGGGTTTGTGGTAGTTAGAATTATAAACCCATTTTATTGTGAAATTTGGGAGTTTTGGGTAAGATTCAAGTAAGTAAGCCTAAATGGGTGACTTAGGGTTTCGAGTGATGAAATTATGAGTTTGGGTCTTGCGTGTGTTGGTTAAACATTAGAACACTTGTGTTGACTTAGTTTTTGGGTGTAAACCCTAATTTAGGTCAAAACGGGTCAAATGGGTATTTCGGGACAAGTAAGCTTAATTCGGTGTCAAATTAAGTTTTAAGTCAAGTTTTGGTAAATCAAGTAGGTAAATACTTGATTTAAGTGTTAGTGGTTGTCATGGAAATATAATCACTAGTCGTTGGTGATTTTGGGGCGTTTTATGACTTTGGCCAAAATGAGCAATTTGAATTGGGTCAAAATTGAGGATGACACTAATTTAGATTAATTGGACGTTAAATGCATTTGTTAAGTGTTAAATGATGCTTTTGATGTAATTACTCGCGAGAAGTGATTTTAGGTTAAAATTTGGTGTTTTAGCAATAAAGTCAAACTTGGTTAACCATGGAATGGGTTTTGTGTAAAATATGGGCTAGAATGCGTTTAAAGGTTAAATTTGACATATTTCGGTATTTCGAGAACGCGGAAACTAGTCTCGTTAGTTTTGGACCTTCGGGTAGCGTTAAAAGTGCAAAAGGGTATATTTTGCACTTGTTGTTCATTTGGGCGGGTCGAGAGTCCAAATGGGGTTGTATGTTGATTATGTGTATACCTATATGCGTATTATAGGTAAAATGTTGCTCGGTTAGGTGTGGTGAAAATTTCGCGCATGGTTTGTAATGCTCGAGTTCACGAGGTGAGTGGAATGATTATACATGTGTGTATATAACGTATTTACTTGTACGAGATCCAATGTGGGTTTTAAGTTCGGGCGATCGATACCACATCGAGTCATTATATGATATGGGTTTAAAATTCAGGCGTTCGATACCATGTCATATATGTGTGTGGGCGTGAAGTGTGGGTTTAAAGTTCGGGCGTTCGATACCACATTACACGTGACGGGTGGGTTAAAGTTCGAGCGTTCGATACCACTAAGGGGTTAGTGATATATTTCGTTGTACACTAACGGTTGTTGGGAACACCAATGGGAAATTCGAAGTACCATTCCCTTGTACTATTGGTTAACCATGGTTATTGTGTTGTAGTGTAGCATATTATATTGTTCGGGTTATATATATGCTATTGTTGTGCTAGCTTGTGGTATTGGAGGTTTATAGCTTTGTATTTGTGATGATAAGCTATTTGTGTTGCTAGCATGTATGCGGTATGTGAGTAAGTGTTTGCAAGTAGGTATATTATATATGTATGTGTATAATTATTGCATTCACTAAGCTTTCATAGCTTACCCTCTCGTTGTTTACATTTGTATAGATTCGCGTGGAGGTGATGGCTCGGGTAATCGTGAGAACCATTGGATTGTGTAGGTTGCTTTAGAGGACGTGCTTTGGATTGATTAGGATTGGGTAGCGTATCCCCAATCGCCATGCTCGGTCTAAGTTTTGTATTAAACTAAAATGGGTCGAAATGGTCACTTGTGGTAAATTGGGTCGATGTGGGCCCGGTGTTGTAAAACTTGTTTTATCATGAAAACGTGTTAGTTTTACTTACTTTATCATGTTGTGAAAACTGTTTAGTCTAAAAGTGCCCGGAAGTGGACGATCTTTTTGTCAAAAAGGGAAAGAGTGGACATACCACTTTGGAGCGCCGCTCCACAGTGGGGCGCGCCGCGCCGAATGCTGAACTAGCCTGATTAGATAAAAAAAAATTTTAAGCGTTGTCGGTTGGATAACGGCTTGGGTTGTTACAAGTGGTATCAGAGCATGGTCTAAGAGAATTAGGTGACCTTGGAATAGGTGCCTAGTCTTAGACTTATTGACAGCGGTGCGTTAATTGCGGGACTTGTAGGATTACGGGTCGGTTTGAGATTTGTTAGTGCCTTAGAGTAGGTGACTAACTAGGACTTGTGCTTGTCCAATGTGGAATTTTGCGGGGCCCTATTTCGTGTGTAAATTAGTGCCTTAGATCGCTAGTACCTAATGTAAGTTGGCGAACTTGGACGTTGTTTTAGTGATAGTCACCTAGGTTGTAGGTTGATTTGTTGTTGTGGTGTACTTGTGTACGCTTATTATTATTGTATATTGGTGTATATATACAGGTATCTTTTGGTGCGGTGTCCTAGGGATGAATCTATTGGAGAGATTCGCATGTTTGGCGGTTTGAGTGATCAAGTTCACGGTAAGGACTTGGGTCATTCGGGTACTAGGAGTTATCGCGTGTTATTTTGTGTGAATGTTGCGTCAGTCCGGGTAAAGTACTTTGCATGACCATGTGGAAATGGTAAGGTACGCATTTGTAATAGTGATTGATCACCATTATTACGAAAGTGTATCTTGACACCAAGCATGACATGACAAGTACCGAACGGAGGAAACGTGGCATGGTTAGGGTAGAACGGGACGTATTAGGAATCTTTTATTGGTTCCTAGGGTATAGTGGTCTCGAGTGACGTGCTTGTTGTCACGTCGAGTTCTTTAAGAGTCGGGAAGTGTTACGATGGATTCGATTAGTTAAGTGAGCGAGCCAACTCACGAGTTTGGTGCGTGCTTAGTCACCCTAAGTAGTGGGTGCACTATTGAGATTGTTATTGGTTTTAGTTACCCATCGTAACTAGGATGGCCGATTTACGTGTGCGTGTGTGCGGCGAAGACTTGAATTCCGTAATGGAATGCAATAAGTCTAATGATTGTAGTTTTAAGTTACACTCGGTAGAGTGTGTGGTTAGAGAATCGTGTTAGGATTCTTGTTGTGAGTCGCCTTGGAATTGGCGAGATCGAGGAGTCTTAGGGTCGTTAAACTCATGGGAGTGAGACCCGTATAATGTTGTTTGTGTTAGTGTGTTGTGGGTTATAGGGTAACATTCCTAATGGAATATCCCTTGTAGTAGGGGTTTATTGAGGTGTGGAAGGATGTAAGACTTGGTGTTGCCAAGCATCTCTTTAGTGTTAGATGAAGGGTTTCGTGAGGCTATATCGTTTGGCCTTGTGGAAATTGCGGGTAGCGTGTGATCGCTAGGAACTTTCGATAAGACGATAAACCATAAGGTTTGTTGGGTAGGTATGACTTCGGGTCATTATTATAGAGAGATAGGTGACATCGGGTGTATGGAACCTAAAGATCGAGTTTTTAAAAATTCGGTTGATTGTGGTGGGAGTCAGCATGACACGGCGTCAGGTGCCCTCTTATACCTGCTAGTGTAATGTTCAACTCCGGTGATGGTGTGATCACTTTGTGCTTAGGGTGCCTGTGAGATACCTTTTGGAAGCATCGAAGATTTTAAATAGTGATCGACGGGTGATTGTAATTCGACGGTTGCGAAAGTCGAAGTTTAGGAGCATTGCAGTAAATACTTCTTATGAAGTGGCAGATGAGCGAATCTTGTTGCTCTTATGTGATGGACGAGTAAGGATGACTGGTGAGCCGGTGATGGACTTAATGGTCGATTAGGTCGAAGGTTATGATGAAGCGTTGATATTGCGGTCGATGCAATTATTGTGTCGGATTGGTCACTCTTCCCCATGAGAGTGAGCAATTGTTGATAATGGTTCGTTGCGTAGAAGGTCGGGTGATCTCGACTGTGATGCACGACTGATTAAGCGGAGTGGCATATGCCTAGTCATAGAGGCGTATGTGGGACTTTGGTGGAGTTCGCTTTGCGAATGATGAAGAGCTGTTAATTATGATTTGTGGTATGACGGTGCGATGTCGTCGCGTGTACGACGTCTCAAGTGATTGTACATGTCGGCTCTAAGAGCCTAAAGTGAATTTGCGGTGATTTGATGTTTATGACCAACGATGAGAATGGTCAGGTGTGACGTGAAATTACAATTCCACGGGATGTTATCATCTTGGCGATGAGAATGGAGAGATAAATCCTAAGTGGGGGAGTTTTTACTGCCGCCCAAGGAATCTCCGGTGGTGTTAGATCAAGTGAAGCGTAAGTCTTCTTGTATAAGGTGGTCGTGCAGTACCAAGTGCGGTATGAGACCAAGTGTGAAGTTTGAGATCACGGATGTGAGAGAATGTAACTGTCGTTGTGGGTGCTCTCATGATGTAAAATTGGGTTGGTGCGAAACCCGGATAGTGCTGTTGAGTAGGTACGAGTTCGATTTCGGTATGGATACTGTATTTTCCCTTTCGGGAAACGTGATTGTGGATATTGTGGGTGGATTATTCCACTTTATGGATGATTGTGAGGCGGGGAGTTCTATTTTCGATTGTCTCACATAGAGACACGCGAGTTTTGTTTGTTTGCGAGGGTGCATTCCCTAGTGATGCGACCCGTTAGCCGCATTGAAATGTCGAAACCATCCTTAACGGACGGTCTAGGTTGGAGGATTCACCTGATATTGGTGAATACTTTTGAAGGTCGCGTGACGAATTGCGAATTGTTGGGATGATAATTCGCTATAGACAGGATTCTAGTACACAAATAGTTTCCATGCTAGTGCTAGGAAGCCGTATTGTATGGATGTGTTGTTGGGTTTAGGGGAGAAACCCTGTGTCGAGTGTTGATGTTTTGTCTAACTTGTGGTGTATTATCGTCATCCTAGATTAATCCAGAGACTGGTGGTCGTGTGCGGATCGATTGATGGGAAAGTTTGTGTTCTTAGGATGATTATTTGGCGTTACCAAAATTTCTTCGTCGAAGGAATGACCCGGTGGTGGAGACAGAGGAAGTTAGTTCTCGATTCATAAAACATTCTTGATTGGCTGGTTTACGAGTCGTTGAAGTCCGGAGGTTTGACGCGACATAAATCCTTCTCGATTTGGATTAATGCAAGACTTGACTCACGGCGTAGTGGACCTAGTAGATCGCGTTGGGTGATTTAGTTAAGGATGTAGCTTGTTGCGAGTTATAGACGAGAGAATTTGAAGGGATGTTAAGTGGTAAGTGTTATCCGTAAGTAATGATACCGCAATCCGCATGCGCACCTGCAAATCTATGCGGGCACCCTCTAGGGTGTGTATGCGTGTGCTCATGTGCGTTATGCAGTATGCGGATTCGTATCTAATGCCTTTGTTCCCGGAACAGCGATTACTTGGCCATCAAGTAAATATCTTTTCCATAATTACATCCGTGATTCGGGGGAGTTTGTTATGGAAAGGATTGCCATTATCTCGGATGGTTCTAGAATTAGGGTTTGCCTATATATACAAACCCTAACTATCATTCTAAACATCATCACATTACGTAACTACCATCTGCCACACGCCTTACGTAATTGAGCATCATTCTTCGTCTCTTCAAGGTTAACAGGTTAGTTCTTCATTAAGCTAGCACCTACAACCTTATTTGGGGCCTTCCGATCAGCGACCGCTATCGAAGGTGGACTTAATTACTTGGCCACCCCGCCGACATCATCATGTCGGCCAGGGTTATTCACGGTAGCCGGACCAGAGAGCCTTGTTCTAAGATCCTTAAACCCTACTAACGCATTGAGCAGGCATGTTAAACCCAATGGTAAAAATATGCATGATCAGTAAGGATTTACTTTTACTCGGTCTTCGTCATTTTGGATGTTGACCTTATTGTGGGACGTGGTAACTCTTGGCATTGTACTTGTGAAGGGTACACCAAAGGGGTGATATCTCGGTACGAGATTGGTTGAGTTCTTCCCGATGTGAGGGATTGAGCAAGTTTCTAGTGCTCGGATTCGTGGATTTGGTAAATTGCGGATGGAGATTTAAGTTGAAAGGGGGTGATTCATCGGAAGGGTCGCTTAAGTGTGTTGTAAGATATTTGCGTTGTGGGAAATTTCGTAGACTTCGAGTTCGAAAGTACGTCGAAGGACCATAGGGTGTAGGTCCGGATGGATTGAGTAACGAAGATCACGAGGACGTGATCGAGTTTAAGTGGGGGAGAGTTGTAAGACCCAAATATTTATTGTACATAATGTATTTATGGTGTACGATGCGTGTATGAAGTGTACGAAGCACGTACGTGTTGCTTGCTTGAACGTCGAAGGAAACTGGACGTTGTCTGAAGTGACAAGGTGTGTACGCATCTTTTCAACCCCAAATAAATTTATGTTGATGTTTCAAAGCCTTACCATTGGAAAGAAAATCTTATTACGTTTCCAACGATATTTGATTCATCGAAAACGGAGCTACGGTCAAAAAGTTATGGCCAAAACAAGTTGCTGAAAACTGACCTGAAGGTCGGAGCGGCGCTCCACTCTTTGGCGAGGCGCTCCGATCCCGTCTGATGCAATTTTTAGCCTTTTTTTAAAGGGTAAATGAGGGGTACTTTGGTCCTTTCACTTATGGACGGATTTGTGGCTTTAATATCAGTTTTAGATCCACTTTTGGATCATTTTGACATCCACACAACACTCCCATCTTATCTTAGAGGGAGAGAGTGAGTTCTAGAGAGAGGAAGCTTGAATGGATGATGAAGATGGTGATTTTTGCCCAAATTGGAAGCTGGTTTTGGTTTTCCTTGGTGTTTCTAGCTACTAGAGCTCGTTTTGGTGCTTGAGGTAAACCCTAATCCGAATTGTAGTGTTTGATTTCTTGTTTGAGTTAGGGTTTGTGTTAGTTAGAATTATAAACCCATTTTATTGTGAAATTTGAGAGTTTTGGGTAAGATTCAAGTAAGTAAGCCTAAATGGGTGACTTAGGGTTTTGAGTGATGAAATTATGAGTTTGGGTCTTGCGTGTGTTGGTTAAACGTTATAACACTTGTGTTGACTTAGTTTTTGGGTGTAAACCCTAATTTAGGTCAAAACGGGTCAAATGGGTATTTCGGGACAAGTAAGCTTAATTCGGTGTCAAATTAAGTTTTAAGTCAAGTTTTGGTAAATCAAGTAGGTAACTACTTGATTTAAGTGTTAGTGGTTGTCTTAGAAATATAATCACTAGTCGTTGGTGATTTTGGGGCGTTTTATGACTTTGGTCAAAATGAGCAATTTGAATTGGGTCAAAATTGAGGATGACACTAATTTGGATTAATTGGATGTTAAACGCATTTGTTAAGTGTTAAATGATGCTTTTGATGTAATTACTCGCGAGAAGTGATTTTAGGTTAAAATTTGGTGTTTTAGCAATAAAGTCAAACTTGGTCAACCATGAAATGGGTTTTGTGTAAAATATGAACTAGAATGCGTTTAAAGGTTAAAGTTGACATATTTGGGTATTTCAAGAACGCGGAAACTAGTCTCGTTAGTTTTGGACCTTCGGGTAGCGTTAAAAGTGCAAATGGGTATATTTTGCACTTGTTGTTCATTTGGGCGGGTCGAGAGTCCAAATGGGGTTGTATGTTGATTATGTGTATAACTATATGCGTATTATAGGTAAAATCTTGCTCGGTTGCGTGTGGTGAAGATTTCACGCATGGTTTGTAATGCTCGAGTTCACGAGGTGAGTGGAATGATTATACATGTGTGTATATAACGTATTTACTTGTACGAGATCCAATGTGGGTTTTAAGTTCGGGCGATCGATACCACATCGAGTCATTATATGATATGGGTTTAAAATTCAGGCGTTCGATACCATGTCATATATGTGTGTGGGCGTGAAGTGTGGGTTTAAAGTTCGGGCGTTCGATACCACATTACACGTGACGGGTGGGTTAAAGTTCGAGCGTTCGATACCACTAAGGGGTTAGTGATATATTTCGTTGTACACTAACGGTTGTTGGGAACACCAATGGGAAATTCGAAGTACCATTCCCTTGTACTATTGGTTAACCATGGTTATTGTGTTGTAGTGTAGCATATTATATTGTTCGGGTTATATATATGCTATTGTTGTGCTAGCTTGTGGTATTGGAGGTTTATAGCTTTGTATTTGTGATGATAAGCTATTTGTGTTGCTAGCATGTATGCGGTATGTGAGTAAGTGTTTGCAAGTAGGTATATTATATATGTATGTGTATAATTATTGCATTCACTAAGCTTTCATAGCTTACCCTCTCGTTGTTTACATTTGTATAGATTCGCGTGGAGGTGATGGCTCGGGTAATCGTGAGAACCATTGGATTGTGTAGGTTGCTTTAGAGGACGTGCTTTGGATTGATTAGGATTGGGTAGCGTATCCCCAATCGCCATGCTCGGTCTAAGTTTTGTATTAAACTAAAATGGGTCGAAATGGTCACTTGTGGTAAATTGGGTCGATGTGGGCCCGGTGTTGTAAAACTTGTTTTATCATGAAAACGTGTTAGTTTTACTTACTTTATCATGTTGTGAAAACTGTTTAGTCTAAAAGTGCCCGGAAGTGGACGATCTTTTTGTCAAAAAGGGAAAGAGTGGACATACCACTTTGGAGCGCCGCTCCACAGTGGGGCGCGCCGCGCCGAATGCTGAACTGGCCTGATTTGATAAAAAAAATTTTTTTAAGCGTTGTCGGTTGGATAACGGGTTGGGTTGTTACAGATCATGATAAGAGTCTCACTCCTACATCATTATCAGCCAGAACTCTTACACTATCTGGGTCAACATGTGTTGCCAATGAGTCAGCAGAGTCACAGCTGTACTTACAGACACCTAAATCTGTCTCAATCGAAGGGCTGATTAAATCACCAGTCTGTCCCCAGAGACCAACAACATATGCAATTGTTGAGTCAAATTTATTTGGTTCTACAGTTGTTAACATAAAATGTTCTTTTGTTTCAGTTGTTATCAGGGTAGATGAACAGGCAGAAGGGGAGCAAGAAAAGGATGTTATTGTTTCTACTGATGAGCTCTCCGTTTCTGCTACTGTTGGTGGTGCTACTGATTTGTCTACTGGTGGTACTGCTACTGGTACTGTTGCTTCTACTGCTGTTGGCTCTACTGGAGACAGTGTGGTTGCTGGTTCCACTGTTCTTACTGATAATGAGGAGTTAGCTACTGCTGATATTTCTGCTACTCCTCCCTCTGTCTCTGGTATTGCTGCTT
This sequence comes from Rutidosis leptorrhynchoides, assembly GCF_046630445.1. NCBI lineage: Eukaryota > Viridiplantae > Streptophyta > Magnoliopsida > Asterales > Asteraceae > Rutidosis > Rutidosis leptorrhynchoides. The sequence continues at coordinate 302,301,378 of NC_092339.1, forward strand.
CAACCACTGATTCTGTAGTGGTTGAGGAGATGATAATGGAACCTCCTCCTGCACTTGAAAAAGTTATTGGTAATATTGTTAAGGAGGTTCTTGATATTGATATTTCTGGCACTACCACTGTTACTTCTCCAACTACTTCAATTGAGGAGATTATCACAATTAGTGACCAAGATGACGTTGTGCTTACTGATGAGCTTCTCGCAGCACATGCTGCCTATACTGCACATGTCACTGGTTCTACGGAACCCACTATGGATGCTGGTACCTATGCTACTGCCACCACTGATTCTTCTCAGGCTACTGCTTCTGCTGAAAAGAAACCATATGTGTGCCAGGTACCAGATCCTGATGAAGTTGTACCTAACTTCATCTATAGGGGAGCATCCATCACTCCCAGAGTTGCCTTGCTGGTGGATCAGCTGATTATTGATCCCGAAAGTGCTCTGGTGTCAGCCAGTAAACTACCTAGAGAAGAGCTGACTGAAATGCTGTCTCAGCTTGATCGACCAGTAAGAGAAGAGGTATATGAGAGGCTGGCCACTTTAGAACAGATCAATGAGCAGCCATACTATCACTATTTTGGTATGGCTCCAGCTGCTTCTCCATGGCCTGGTACATGGAGGCCTCTCAAGTTCATCAGAGATCCCACTACTGGTAAATTTATCATGCAAAAACTTCCTGATTCGCCAGTACCTTCCGAGTCATCAGCTTCTTCCTCATCATCTTCTTCTTCTGATGGTGATGCTGATGAAGGTACTGGTAAGGAAGAGACGGTCATTCATGATAATGTGACTGGCTCCAAAGATAAACCAGTGGATCTCACTGATGATGTTGATAATGATGCTGACAAGGATACCAGTGGTTCTAAAATTTCGGGTGAAGGTAAAAATGATGGTGATCATGGTGACGAGTCAGACTCTGACCTTCCACCTCCACCACCCCACGAAGGTACTCCTGTGTTAGCTGCTAGTGATCGCCCCTCCACCAGCTATACTAAGTTTAATGCTGATGAGGTGGCTGCCATCTCCACTTTGGCTGTCTATAAGAAATTAACTGAAGTTACACCAGATCTACAAAACACCATCTGCTCTACCTTTGTTGATAGAATGACTGAAGCCATACAAAAAGCTGGGCAAGTTACAACTTCATCCATTGAAGCCCAACTCAAACAAGTATGTGCCTTTGCAGATCTTGCGGTGGAAGCCATTGTCAAACAACATGAAGAGGAGGAGGATTTAAAGAAGCGAATCATCTCTCACAATGAGTATACTGAGGATATTGCCCGTCTTCAAGCTGATTTGGATGCTGCTAATCGCAGAATTCTCTTTCTTAATGAGGAGAATAGGGTATTGTCAGAGAGATTGGATTCGCAGGAACAGCAAATGGCTACTATGATTCCTGCCTCAGCTTATGTTCAAATGGTGAAGGTAATGCAACGAATGACTTCTCTTCAAGCTGATGTTAGGGCTGATGTCCAACAAATGGCCATGGGTGTTGCTAGAAATGAAGTTCGAACTTCCAACCTCTGCCTAAGACAATATGGCGTAGATCCTGTGCCCATCTTTCTCCTGCTGATGCTGACTGGAACAATTTTTATTTCTCTGTTCCTCAGTCAGATAGTGATCTTGATGCACAGGTCTCCCCTGCTCACCCTTCTGCCCCTGCTGATGACAAAAAGGGGGGGAGAAGAAGTCTAGAAAGAAGTCCAAAAAGAGAAAACAATCTGAGGGGGAGCATGAGTATGAAAAGGCTCCTAAACAGCAAAGGAGAGATGGTGATGATGGTGGTGATGGTACTGGCACTAAGCCCAGCAATGCTCATACTGAAGCTGGTGTACAGGCAGCTGGTGAATCTCAACCCAGTGTGGCTGCCACATCAGTGGATGATATTGGTTCTGACAGTAAGCCCAGTGACGTTTCTGAATTAGCTGTTGCTGAATCTTTTGTTGTCTCTCAAACCATTGAACGTAAAATGAAAAAAAAATTTGAGAGACATCAGAAGAGACAACAGGAATTAGATGCTGCTTTCAACGCTAAGTTTGGGGCCTATGCTGTAGTGACCCAAACTTTTCCATGTTTATATATATTAAATGAAATTGATATTTACATGATTAAGTGTTTCCAACATGTTAAGCAATCAAACTTGTTAAGACTTGATTAAGTGAAATAGATTTCATATAGACAATTGACCACCCAAGTTGACCAGCGATTCACGAACGTTAAAACTTGTAAAAACTATTTGATGACATATATATGGATATATATATATATATATATATATATATATATATATATATATATATATATATATATATATATATATAGTTAACATGATATTATGATAAGTATGTATCTCATTAAGTATATTAACAATGAACTACATATGTAAAAACAAGACTACTAACTTAAGGATTTCGAAACGAGACATATATGTAACGATTATCGTTGTAACGACATTTAAATGTATATATATATATATATATATATATATATATATCATATTAAGATATATTAATACATCATAATAACATGATAATTTAATAATTTAACATCTCATTAGACATAATAAACAATGAGTTAAAAACATTTAACAAGATCGTTAACTTAAAGGTTTCAAAACAACATTTACATGTAACGACTAACGATGACTTAACGACTCAGTTAAAATGTATATACGTGTAGTGTTTTAATATGTATTGATACACTTTTGAAAGACTTCAATAAACTTATCAAAGTACTTCTACTTAACAAAAATGCTTACAATTACATCCTCGTTCATTTTCATCAACAATTCTACTCGTATGCACTCGTATTTGTACTCGTACAATATGCAGCTCTTAAATGTATTTACTATTGGTATATACACTCCAATGATCAGCTCTTAGCAGCCCATGTGAGTCACCTAACCATGTGAGAACCATCATTTAACATCTAGCATGAAATATCTCACAAAATTACAAACTAATGGAGCTTATATGGAACCCTTAAGTTCACGTGAAGTATAGGACTCACAAACACAATTCCATTTCAATTTTCTTGAATCAAATTACTCTCTCTCATGTGTTCTTCCTTTGTTCTAAGTGTTATTCATCATCTTCATCAAAATCTAGCTCAATCTAGGTCATAAATCCATACATAAACCAAGTTATAAAACAACTACTCAAGAACACACCAACAACACTTTCAAGTTTGCTAGCTTACTTCCAATCTTGCAAATCCACTTTGAGTGATCATCCAACCTCAAGAAATCTTTCTTATTTACAGTAAGATATCTTTTTAATACAAAGTAATACTCATATTCAAACTTTGATTCAATTTCTATAACTATAACAATCTTATTTCGAGTGGAAATCTTACTTGAACTTGTTTTCGTGTCATGATTCTACTTCAAGAACTTTCAAGCCATCCAAGGATCCTTTGAAGCTAGATCTATTTTTCTTATTTCCAGTAGGTTTATCCACAAAATCTGAGGTAGTAATGATGTTCATAACATCATTCAATTCATATATATAAAACTACCTTATTCGAAGGTTTAAACTTGTAATCACTAGAACATAGTTTAGTTAATTCAAAACTTGTTCGCAAACAAAAGTTAATCCTTCTAACTTGACTTTTAAAATCAACTATACACATGTTTTATATCTATATGATATGCTAACTTAATGATTTAAAACCTGAAAACACGAAAAACACCGTAAAACCGGATATACGCCGTCGTAGTAACACCGCGGGCTGTTTTGGGTTAGTTAATTAAAAACTATGATAAACTTTGATTTAAAAGTTGTTCTTCTGGGAAATTGATTTTTCTTATGAACATGAAACTATATCCAAAAATCAAGGTTAAACTCAAAGTGGAAATATGTTTTCCAAAATGGTCATCTAGACGTCGTTCTTTCGACTGAAATGACTACCTTTACAAAAACGACTTGAAACCTATATTTCTGACTATAAACTTATACTTTTTTTGTTTAGATTCATAAACTTAAGTTCAATATGAAACCATACCAACTTGAATCACTCAAAACGGATTTGAAACGAAGAAGTTATGGGTAAAACAAGATTGGATAATTTTTCTTGTTGTAGCTACGTGAAAATTGGTAACAAATATATATTAATCATATCCTAGCTAACTCATATTGTATTACAAGTATTCTAATATATTATGTAATCTTGGGATACCATAGACACGTATGCAAATGTTTTGACATATCATATCGACCCATGTATATATATTATTTGGAACAACCATAGACACTCTATATGCAGTAATGTTTGAGTTAGCTATACAGGGTTGAGGTTGATTCCAAAAATATATATACTTTGAGTTGTGATCTAGCATGAGACGTGTATACACTGGGTCGTGGAGTGATTCAAGATAATATATATCGATTTATTTTTGTACATCTAACTGTGGACAACTAGTTATAGGTTACTAATGAGGACAGCTGACTTAATAAATTTACAACATTAAAACGTATTAAAAATGTTGTAATTATATTTTGAACATACTTTGATATATATGTACGTATTTGTTATAGGTTCGTGAATCGACCAGTGGCCAAGTCTTACTTCCCGGCGAAATAAAAATATGTGAAAGTGAGTTATATTCTCACTTTTAAAATCTAATATTTTTGGGATGAGAATACATGCAGCTTTATAAATGTTTTACAAAATAGACACAAGTACATGAAACTACTTTCTATGGTTGAATGATCGAAGCCTAATATGCCCTTTTTACTTGGTAACCTAAGAATTAGTAAACCAGTCTACTAATTGACGCGAATCCTAAAGATAGATCTATTGGGCCCAACAAACCCCATCCGTTGTAGCGGATGCTTTAGTACTTCGAGTTTTTATATCATGTCCGATGGATGTCCCGGAATGATGGGGATATTCGTATATGCATCTTGTTAATGTCGGTTACCAGGTGTACACCATATGAATGATTTTTATCTCTATGTATGGGATGTATATTGAAATATGAAATCTTGTGGTCTATTATTACGATTTGATAAATATATAGGTTAAACCTATAACTCACCAACATTTTGTTGACGTTTAAAGTATGTTTATTCTCAGGTGATTATTAAGAGCTTCCGTTGTTGCATGCTAAAATAAGGACAAGATTTGGTGTCAGCATGCTTGTATAATATTGTTTAAAACTGCATTCGAGATTTAATTTGTTGTAACATATTAATATTGTAAACCAATATGTATTGGTAGTGTGTAAGTGTGATATTTTTTATATTATCATTTCTAGATAATCTAGGTGATGTCCTTTTAACCTTGTCGATAAAATAAAGGTTATGGTTTGTTTTAAAAACGAATGCAGTCTTTGAAAAACGTCTCATATAGAGGTCAAAACCTCGCAACGAAATCAATTAATATGGTACGTTTATAATCAATATGAACGGGACATTTCAGTTGGTATCCGAGCGTTGGTGTTAGAGAACCAGAAATTTGCATTAGTGTGTCTTATCGAGTTTGTTAGGATACATTAGTGAGTCTGGACTTTGACCGTATTTTCTTTAAAAACGATTGCTTAACACTTTTGTTGGAAACTATATATTATTAACATGTAAATATTATGTGATATATTAACCTCTTAATGTGTTTGATATTGTGTGATAGATGTCTACCACTAGTACAAATCCCATCGACTCACCTAATAATAATGAAGAGTCGAATATATTTTGGGAAGATTCACAAATTCTCGAAGAGGAGGAACCGGAAGAGGAGGAACCGGAAGAAGAGGAACCGAAAGAGGAGGAACCGGAAGTGGAAGAACCGGAAGAAGAAGAAGTTCCGGAGGAAGAAATATTGATACCTACAGTAAATCGGTTAAATAAAAGAAAATCCTCAACCAACGGACCAAAGTCAATAATGGTCAATGGTGTTTCTGCCGAGGAAGCAAAATATTGGGAAGATTACCAATTTTCCGATGAATCGGATCCCGATGAGGATTCCGATGATGTTATAGAAATTACCTCGACCCAATTTAATAAAGCAAAAGAAAATAATAAGGAAAATGGTATAAAAATAGAGAAACCTGATTCCAACCCCGATGAACTTTATATGTATCGACAACATCCGTATTTCCCCAAATGTAACAATAAACCGGGAACCTCTAAACCACCAGGTTTTTCTAAACCATTGTGGAAAACGACGGCTCGTATTAGAGGAACACCATATATCCATAGAAAATTAGGAAAAAGAACCAAGTCCGAAGAAGAAGAAACCAGTGATTCAGATTAGAGGGTTGTAATCATGTTGTGTATTATATGTATTGTAGTGTGCTGGTACTTTTATGTTCTATGTAAAATTGCTTGTATTGTTTGTTAATTATATTTTTTTTACGAATCTAATCCTTGTCTATTTTACAGTATAAAAACAAAATGGTCGTTAAGGGTAGACAACCTAATATTTTAGAAGACCTACCAGATGATATGATTGAGGAAATCTTGTCTAGAGTCGGTCAGAATTCATCAGCGCATTTAGTTATGGCGAAATTAACTTGTCAAATATTTGAAAGACTTTGCAGAAATGCCTTAGTTTATAAAAGGCTTTCCTTTGATAGGTGGGGTATATCACATTGGGGAGACCGTAAGTTACGCCGTGTTTTCTTTAAAGTGTTAAATGCGGGGAACCCAAATGCAATTTTACGCTACGGGTTAAGAACCTATTTTGACTCAACATATCCCAACATAGGATTTCGTGAGTTAGAAAGAGCTTCTAACATGCAACATAAAGAAGCATGTTATACTTACCGATTAGTGATGTTCGCTTCTTACCAAAGTGAGAAAAAGAACATCGGATTACAACTTTTAAATAAAACCTTCCCACAAGTGACGGATTCAGTAGTTGGGTGAGAAACAAGGTTTTTAGATTATTACGGGGCTGTTGGACATTATGAAATCCTCGTCCTTTTGACGACATTACAACATGCTGCCTAGCCATTGGTCATAATGGTTACTTTCCACAAAACCAAGGATGGGAAGTCGTCTTAGTAAAACCAGAATGCATGACCTGTTTCTGGACTTATGAATTACGTGTCTTTATTTCTTTTGCTGAACAACTTGCGTATTAACTAGAATTGCCTTTATAGCTGCCGAATAGCAATGTTATTATATGCTATATTTCATCCTATATGTATAATAACGGTATTGTAAGTTTGTAAGATATTGTATAAAGTTTGAACGCGAAATATTATTGTAATAAGTTTTTCATATAGAATCGTAGTAGTTGAATTGTATAATAGCTGCTAAGTATGAACTTAATGGGTAGGTACTACCCGAATTAAAACTATAAAATGCTAATATGAAGAAAAAGCTTTTATAAATAAGTTCATATTATGCTACGAAATACTATTGACTACTCTTAAATTCTATATGATTAACTCAATTCTTTTGGCTATTTTTGAAGGAAATGGCACCGACGACTCGTCAGAACTTGAATATGAGTGATGAAGACTTCCGTGTTTTCCTTGCTGTGAACATAGCCGCAGTGCAGGCTGCGATGCAAAATAACAATAACTCTAGATCTAGCAGTGGAACTAATTCCGCAAGAAATCGTGTAGGATGCTCCTACAAAGAATTCACTGCCTACAATCCTTTGGAATTTGATGGAACCGAAGGACCAATTGGATTGAAACGGTGGACCGAGAAGGTCAAATCGGTGTTTGCCATAAGTAAGTGTACTGACGAGGACAAAGTTAAGTACGCTACACATGCCTTCACAGGTACGGTGTTAACATGGTGGAATACCTATCTCGAGCAGGTAGGACAAGATGCTGCTTACGCACTACCGTGGTCAGCATTCAAGCAATTGATGAACGAGCAGTATCGTCCCAGAAACAAGGTCAATAAGCTCAAGGTAGAGCTTAGAGGATTACGAATGCAAGGTTTTGATATCACCACATACGAACAACGATTCACAGAATTGTGCCTATTGTGTCCCAGAACGTTTGAAGACGAAGAAGAGAAGATCGACGCATTTGTAAAAGGGTTACCGGAAAGGATTCAAAAAGATGTGAGTTCACACGAGCCCACCTTTATACAAAAGGCAAGTCGAATGGCTCACAAATTAGTGAACCAGATCGAAGGAATGATTAAAGAGCAGGCGACCGAAGAGGCTAACATGAAACAAGTCAAGAGAAAGTGGGAAGAAACCAATGACAAGAGTCACCAATACAACAACAACAATCACAACCACAATCGCAATAACTATCCCAATAACCACAACATTAATCGCAACAACAACTTCAACAAACGTCCCAACATAAACTACAATAACCGTCCCAACAACAATAACAATAACAACAGCAACAATAACAATCCCAACAACAATCCCAACAACAATCTCAATAACAACAATGGCAACGAAAACCAAAAACAGCCATGCCAAATATGTGAAGAGCATCACCCGGGGTTCTGCATGACATTTTGCAGCAGGTGTAAAAGAAATGTTCATAGCGCGAAGAAGTGCGAAATCTACGGACCAATGCATAACAGAACTAAAAGAACAAATAATGTCGGAACAAATAACACCGCCATAGTTTGTTTTGGATGTGGAAAACCGGGCTACTTTAGTAGAAATTGCCCGAATCAGTGGAATACTAATGGGCAGGGCCGCGGAAGAGTTTTCAATATTAATACGGCAGAAGCGCAGGAAGAACCGGAGCTTGTTACGGGTACGTTTCTCATTGACAATAAATCTGCCTATGTTTTATTTGATTCGGGTGCGGATAGAAGCTATATGAGTAGAGATTTTTGTGCAAAACTAAGTTGCTCACCGACGCCCTTGGATAATAAATTTTTACTCGAATTAGCAAACGGTAAATTAATTACAGCAGATAATATATGTCGGAATCGAGAAATTAAACTGGTTAGCGAAACATTTAAGATTGACTTGATACCAGTAGAGTTAGGGAGTTTTGATGTGATAATCGGTATGGACTGGTTAAAAGAAGTGAAAGCAGAGATCGTTTGTTACAAAAATGCAATTCGCATTATACGAGAAAAAGGAAAACCCTTAATGGTGTACGGAGAAAAGAGCAACGTGAAGTTAAATCTTATTAGTAACCTGAAGGCACAAAAACTAATAAGAAAATATTGCTATGATGTGCTAGCAAACGTCGAGAAAGTAAATTCCGAAGAAAAGAACATCAATGATGTTCCCGTCGCAAAAGAATTTCCCGATGTATTTCCGAAAGAATTACCGGGACTACCTCCACACCGATCCGTTGAATTTCAAATAGACCTTGTACCGGGAGCTGCACCAATAGCTCGTGCTCCATACAGACTCGCACCCAGCGAAATGAAAGAATTACAAAGTCAGTTACAGGAACTTTTAGAGCGTGGTTTCATTCGACCAAGCACATCACCGTGTGGAGCTCTTGTTTTGTTTGTCAAGAAGAATGATGGTACATTTAGGTTGTGTATTGACTACCGAGAGTTGAACAAACTTACCATCAAGAACCGCTACCCACTACCGAGAATTGACGACTTATTTGATCAACTACAAGGCTCGTCGGTTTATTCGAAGATTGATTTATGTTCTGGGTATCATCAAATGCGGGTGAAGGAGGATGATATTCTAAAGAATGCTTTTAGGACACGTTACGGTCATTACGAGTTTATGGTTATGCCGTTTGGATTGATTAACGCACTAGCTGTGTTCATGGACCTCATGAACCGAGTGTGTGGGCCATATCTTGACAAGTTTGTCATTGTTTTCATCGATGACATACTTATTTACTCGAAGAATGATCAAGAGCACGAAGAACATTTGAGAAAGTGCTAGAGTTGCTGAGAAAAGAAAAACTGTACGCTAAGTTTTCAAAGTGTGCATTTTGGTTGGAAGAAGTTCAATTCCTCGGTCACATAGTGAACAAAGAAGGTATTCAGGTGGATCCAGCAAAGATTGAAACCGTTGAAAAATGGAAAACCTCGAAAACTCCGAAGCATATACGCCAATTTTTAGGACTAGCTGGTTACTAAAGAAGGTTCATCCAAGATTTTTCCAGAATAGCAAAACCCTTGACTGCATTAGAGCATAAAGGGAGGAAATTTGAATGGAAGGATGAACAAGAGAAAGCGTTTCAATTGTTAAAGAAAAAGCTAACTACGGCACCTATATTGTCATTACCTGAAGGGAATGATGATTTTGTGATATACTGTGATGCTTTAAAGCAAGGTATCGGTTGTGTATTAATGCAACGAACGAAGGTAATTACTTATGCGTCTAGACAATTGAAGATTCACGAGCAGAATTATACGACGCATGATTTGGAATTAGGCGCGGTTGTTTTTGCATTAAAGACTTGGAGGCACCACTTATATGTGGTCAAAAGTATTATATATACCGACCACAAAAGTCTTCAACACATATTTAATCAGAAACAACTGAACATGAGGCAGCGCAGGTGGATTGAATTGTTGAATGATTACGACTTTGAGATTCGTTACCACCCGGGGAAGGCAAATGTGGTAGCCGACGCCTTGAGCAGAAAGGACAGAGAACCCATTCGAGTAAAAGCTATGAATATAATGATTCACAACAACCTTACTACTCAAATAAAGGAGGCGCAACAAGGAGTTTTAAAATAGGGAAATTTAAAGGATGAAATACCCAAAGAATCGGAGAAGTATCTTAATATTCGGGAAGACGGTACCCGGTATAGGGCTGAAAGAATTTGGGTACTAAAATTTGGAGATATGAGAGAAATGGTACTTAGAGAAGCTCATAAACCAAGATACTCAATACATCCTGGAACGGGGAAGATGTACAAGGATCTCAAGAAGCATTTTTGGTGCCCGGGTATGAAAGCCGATGTTGCTAAATACGTAGGAGAATGTTTAACGTGTTCTAAGGTCAAAGCGGAGCATCAGAAACCATCAGGTCTACTTCAACAACCCGAAATCCCAGAATGGAAATGGGAAAACATTACCATGGATTTCATCACTAAATTGCCAAGGACTGTAAGTGGTTTTGATACTATTTGGGTAATAGTTGATCGTCTCACCAAATCAGCACACTTCCTGCCAATAAGAGAAGATGACAAGATGGAGAAGTTAGCACGATTGTATTTGAAGGAAGTCGTCTCCAGACATGGAATACCAATCTCTATTATCTCTGATAGGGATGGCAGATTTATTTCAAGATTCTGCAGACATTACAGCAAGCATTAAGAACTCGTCTAGACATGAATACTGCTTATCATCCACAAACTGATAGGCAGAGCGAAAGGACGATACAAACGCTTGATGACATGCTACGGGCATGTGTTATTGATTTCAGAAACAGTTGGGATCGACACCTTCCGTTAGCAGAATTTTCCTACAACAATAGCTACCATTCAAGCATTGAGATGGCGCCATTTGAAGCACTCTATGATAGAAAATGCAGGTCTCCGATTTGTTGGAGTGAAGTGGGGGATAGACAGATTACGGGTCCGGAGATAATACAAGAAACTACCGAGAAGATCATTCAAATTCAACAACGGTTGAAAACCGCCCAAAGTCGACAAAAGAGCTACGCTGATATTAAAAGAAAAGATATAGAATTCGAAATTGGAGAGATGGTCATGCTTAAAGTTGCACCTTGGAAAGGTGTTGTTCGATTTGGTAAACGAGGGAAATTAAATCCAAGGTATATTGGACCATTCAAGATTATTGATCGTATCGGACCAGTAGCTTACCGACTTGAGTTACCTCAATAACTCGCGGCTGTACATAACAATTTCCACGTCTCGAATTTGAAGAAATGTTTTGCTAAAGAAGATCTCACTATTCCGTTAGACGAAATTCAAATCAACGAAAAACTTCAACTCATCGAAGAACCCCTCGAAATAATGGATCATGAGGTTAAAAGATTTAAGCAAAACAAGATTCCAATTGTTAAAGTTTGATGGAATGCTCGTAGAGGACCCGAGTTCACCTGGGAACGAGAAGATCAGATGAAGAAGAAATATCCGCACTTATTTTCAGAAGATACGTCAACACCTCCAACTGCTTAAAATTTCGGGACGAAATTTATTTAACGGGTAGGTACTGTAGTGACCCGAACTTTTCCATGTTTATATATATTAAATGAAATTGATATTTACATGATTAAGTGTTTCCAACATGTTAAGCAATCAAACTTGTTAAGACCTAATTAAGTGAAATAGATTTCATATAGACAATTGACCACCCAAGTTGACCGGCGATTCACGAACGTTAAAACTTGTAAACTATTTGATGACATATATATGGATATATATAGAGTTAACATGATATTATGATAAGTATGTATCTCATTAAGTATATTAACAATGAACTACATATGTAAAAACAAGACTACTAACTTAAGGATTTCGAAACGAGACATATATGTAACGATTATCGTTGTAATGACATTTAAATGTATATATATCATATTAAGATATATTAATACATCATAATATCATGATAATGTAATAATTTAACATCTCATTAGACATAATAAACAATGAGTTAACAACATTTAACAAGATCGTTAACTTAAAGGTTTCAAAACAACATTTACATGTAACGACTAACGATGACTTAACGACTCACTTAAAATGTATATGCATGTAGTGTTTTAATATGTATACATACACTATTGAAAGACTTCAAGACACTTATCAAAGTACTTCTACTTAACAAAAATGCTTACAATTACATCCTCGTTCAGTTTCATCAACAATTCTACTCGTATGCACTCGTATTTGTACTCGTACAATACGCAGCTCTTAAATGTATTTACTATTGGTAAATACACTCCAATGATCAGCTCTTAGCAGCCCATGTGAGTCACCTAACCATGTGGGAACCATCATTTAACATCTAGCATGAAATATCTCACAAAATTACAAACTAATGGAGCCTATATGGAACCCTTAAGTTCACGTGAAGTAGAGGACTCACAAACACAATTCCATTTCAATTTTCTTGAATCAAATTACTCTCTCTCAAGTGTTCTTCCTTTGTTCTAAGTGTTCTTCATCATCTTCATCAAAATCTAGCTCAATCTAGGTCATAAATCCATACATAAACCAAGTTATAAAACAACTACTCAAGAACACACCAACAACACTTTCAAGTTTGCTAGCTTACTTCTAATCTTGCAAATCCACTTTGAGTGATCATCAAACCTCAAGAAATCTTTCTTATTTACAGTAAGATATCTTTCTAATACAAGGTAATACTCATATTCAAACTTTGATTCAATTTCTATAACTATAACAATCTTATTTCGAGTGGAAATCTTACTTGAACTTATTTTCGTGTCATGATTCTACTTCAAGAACTTTCAAGCCATCCAAGGATCCTTTGAAGCTAGATCTATTTTTCTCATTTCCAGTAGGCTTATACACAAAACCTGAGGTAGTAATGATGTTCATAACATCATTCGATTCATATATATAAAACTACCTTATTCGAAGGTTTAAACTTGTAATCACTAGAACATAGTTTAGTTAATTCTAAACTTGTTCGCAAACAAACGTTAATCCTTCTAACTTGACTTTTAAAATCAACTATACACATGTTCTATATCTATATGATATGCTAACTTAATGATTTAAAACCTGAAAACACGAAAAACGCTGTAAAATCGGATATACGCCGTCGTAGTAACACCGCAGGCTGTTTTGGGTTAGTTAATTAAAAACTATGATAAACTTTGATTTAAAAGTTGTTCTTCTGAGAAAATGATTTTTCTTATGAACATGAAACTATATCCAAAAATCATGGTTAAACTCAAAGTGGAAGTATATTTTCCAAAATGGTCATCTAGACGTCGTTCTTTCGACTGAAATGACTACCTTTACAAAAATGACTTGTAACCTGTAATTCCGACTATAAACTTATACTTTTTCTGTTTAGATTCATAAACTTAAGTTCAATATGAAACCATAGCAACTGGAATCACTCAAAACGGATTTGAAACGAAGAAGTTATGGGTAAAACAAGATTGTATAATTTTTCTTGTTGTAGCTACGTGAAAATTGGTAACAAATCTATATTAATCATATCCTAGCTAAATCATATTGTATTACATGTATTATAATATATTATGTAATCTTGGGATACCATAGACACGTATGCAAATATTTTGACATATCATATGGACCCATGTATATATATTATTTTTAACAACTATGGACACTCTATATGCAGTAATGTTTGAGTTAGCTATACAGGGTTGAGGTTGATTCCAAAAATATATATACTTTGAGTTGTGATCTAGCCTGAGACGTGTATACACTAGGTCATGGATTGATTCAAGATAATATATATCGATTTATTTTTGTACATCTAACTGTGGACAACTAGTTATAGGTTACTAACGAGGACAGCTGACTTAATAAACTTAAAACATTAAAACGTATTAAAAATGTTGTAATTATATTTTGAACATACTTTGATATATATGTACGTATTTGTTATAGGTTCGTGAATCGACTAGTGGCCAAGTCTTACTTCCCGACGAAGTAAAAATCTGTGAAAGTGAGTTATAGTCCCACTTTTAAAATCTAATATTTTTGGGATGAGAATACATGCAGCTTTATAAATGTTTTACAAAATAGACACAAGTACATGAAACTAATTTCTATGGTTGAATGATCGAAGCCGAATATGCCCTTTTTACTTGGCAACCTAAGAATTAGTAAACCAGTCTACTAATTGACGCGAATCCTAAAGATAGATCTATTGGGCCCAACAAACCCCATCCGTTGTAGCGGATGCTTTAGTACTTCGTGTTTTTATATCATGTCCGATGGATGTCCCAGAATGATGGGGATATTCTTATATGCATCTTGTTAATGTCGGTTACCAGGTGTTCACCATATGAATGATTTTTATCTCTATGTATGGGATGTATATTGAAATATGAAATCTTGTGGTCTATTATTACGATTTGATAAATATATAGGTTAAACCTATAACTCACCAACATTTTTGTTGACGTTTAAAGCATGTTTATTCTCATGTGATTATTAACAGCTTCTGCTATTGCATGCTAAAATAAGGACAAGATTTGGTGTCAGCATGCTTGTATAATATTGTTTAAAACTGTATTCGAGATTTACTTTGTTGTAACATATTAATATTGTAAACCAATATGTATTGGTAGTGTGTAAGTGTGATATTTTTTAGATTATCATTTCTGGATAATCTAGGTGATGTCCTTTTAACCTTGTAGATAAAATAAAGGTTATGGTTTGTTTTAAAAACTAATGCAGTCTTTGAAAAACGTCTCATATAGAGGTCAAAACCTCGCAACGAAATCAATTAATATGGAACGTTTATAATCAATATGAATGGGACATTTCATATGCTGCTCTAAAAAGACTTAAAATTGAGCGTATACGAACCCTCACTCCTGATAAGCGTGAAATTGATGATGATCTGATCAGCATTGATGAATATAAAAGGGCTACCCTGAAAAGAAATGCTAAGTTCATGATCAAGTATGATAAAAAGAAAGCCAAAATGTATGCTGAGCGAGCAGATAGAATAAAGAAGATGACTCCTGAAGAGATAGAAAGACTATATAGCTTCTACTGAGTCAGGAGGAGTTAGAGCTGATGTATTTATGAAATGGCTAGATGCAATGTTAGAAACCAGCTCATCTTCTCGACCAGTATCGTCTACTCAGCCAGCTACACCACAACAGCCAGCAGATGTTGATGTTCAAAGGGAGCATCTTGCTATTGTTCCCTATCTGCCACCACAAGAACCATTATCAACACAAGAACCATCTGCTGAACCCAAGCCAATTGACAAACAAAGGGTGAAATCTGCTCCTAGGGACAACCAGCCCCTAAGGAAAGGACCCCTATTTGAGGCAGCTGATGAAGATACTGTGGCAGTTGTGCCAGCTGATACTAATCAGTCAGCTGGTACTAAAGACACAGCAAGGAGTGCTGTGAATGAAGACCCAGCCAGTAGTGTGCTGCTGGGTGAAACAAATGTTGAAGACCCAGCAAAGGTGGATGTGCTGGGTGCTAATCAAGATGATGATACGGTTAATCCTGCTGACTTTACAGTCTGGGGTAGAAGAGATCACTTATTTGTTCAATCACCTATCTCTCCCCTGACCCTCACTTATTTTAACAGAACATAGGATAATCGTGTTAATCAGTTTCCATGAGTTCATCTGGCATAGATGAATCAATCATGTATCCTCCATCTTCCCCAAAACGTCATGGTAAACACAGATCTTGGGAAGATGATTCAGTTGCCCGTGGTGAGCCAGATCTATTTAGAATGAATCCAGATGAAAGAGAGACTTACAGGCTGGAGATAACTGTACCAGAATTGCTTGAGCAAAGACAAGCAGCTATTAATGAAAGGATACGCTAAGTTAGATTGCTGCATCATCCTCTTGATCAGCCATTCTACATCACTGCCTTGACTTATGGCATTGAAATTGGTGTATACTTAAATAACAGTGGTCAAAGGCTCTCTACTGATAAGGAGAAAGCTCAATTTTAAGAGGCTCACCAGCTGGGTATGGATCTAAGGCAGTATCGTGCTGCCCTTAGAACTGAAGAGGGTAGAAAGATGATTGAAACCACAAAGTCCCTAAAAATTACCGCCGATGATTATCTGTTGGGCTTAGAAGCTGAAAGGCAAAGAAGGGAGGCTGCTGATGCTGAACTCGCTGAGAGGTTAAGGCTTCAGGAAGTAGAAGACAAATTGGCTGCTGATAGAAAGCAAGAGGCTGAGTCCCTCAAATTAGCTAAAGCCATTGTCAAGGAACAGGATAAGGCCCTTGATGAACTAGAAGCTGCTGAGAAAGCACCTGCTATTGCTCCTATAGAAACTGCCCGAACCATAGAACTATATGATCATTATTATAGGAGCAGGTATGGTGATGTGATGAACAGAAGATCAAATCCCAGCAAGATCATCAAAGTGCATAGAGGCTCAAAAAGAGCTTTCAATGTCAGCAGGGAGAATAATGTTCAAGAAAGGATAAATTATGATGAGTTACGATCCTTAGGATTCAGTGAATGGATGGAGATATTGGAGTACTTCATTAGTAAAGCTGAAAGTGATATTAAAAAGACATTGAAGCCAGAACTCCAAGAGCTCTTCAACAAAGCTACAAAATTTGAGAATGCACTAGTAGTAAACGTAGAAGAAGTACTTTCTCAAAAACCTAAAGGAAAGAAATCTACTGGTGAAGGCCCACAAAGAAGAGATCCCATCATTCTACCTCCTCATATCCCTGTATTTGATCCTGCTGATATACCTATCCTATTTCCTGAAGCCTGAAAAATCAAACAAGAGGAGCTATCTGAAGAAGAATTAGAAAAAGATAAAGATACATAGCCCTCTAGTGCTCAAATTGTATCTTTTATTTATTTCATTTTTCATTATGATGTTCTTGTAATTACTGTATACTCTGTTGTAATAAAAGTGAAATGAGTTTATCTTCAAAATCATATCAAATTATAAGATATAGATAACTCAGCAAAAGATCTCAAAAACAAACTTAAAAGGGACAAATTTACTGCCCATTTTTTATTAGGTCCCTCTGTGCTAGCTTTAGTGTTTTCTCTATATGTCATAGGTTTTGTCATCATCAAATAGGGGGAGATTGTTGAGTCCCCAAAATAATTAAGGATTTAATTATGACAAAACTGTAATTTATTTGCACTAAAATGTTATGTGCAGCCAGCACAAGTTTGTTTATGTATAGACAACAGATATTGCTGTGTCGAGTGTAGCTTGCTGCTCAGTCTACCAGCACAAGGTAGACAGTGTTCTTCAATCAGCAGCATATGATGTGTACTCAGCAGTTCAAGAATATCAAGTGTCTCAGCAATGAAGAACCATCACAGTTGGAATGCAGCTTACTACACAAGACAACTATGCTCCATTATAAGCATAGTGGTTTCCCGAGTGGTCTACATCAATTGTACTATTCAACAGAAGTCAAAGACAAAGTTGAACAGAAAAGGACACGCGTCGGCGGCTGACAAGTGACCTTACAAGACCACGTGGGAATGCAGAAGTTTAACGCATGTGCAGACATGGGTTATACTTTGTCAACACCTAGGGAATACAACATTCTATTTGTTTAATCAAATAGTGGTGCCAAACCGAATTGAGGTGTTCCTGCAAATAGCTACCAAAGAGGAAAGAGGAGAGCATGCTCTCTGATGCAGTTGTCCCCACAAGTACAGACATCATATGTACCAGTGGATAATAGAACCATTACACGGTTAATAGGACTACTATAAATTGTTGTATCCACTATTGTAACAACTAGTGGTGTGAGTTTATTTATTTAGAGTCAAAAGCGTGTAATAGCTTTTAGTTTACCTCTTAGCTATATTCTAGGTAATCTGTATCAACTAACTATCATTCCGCCAAGGATAGTTGTGATTCTTTGTGATTCAATTAATAAAGAATAACCGTTGAAAATTACCTGTGACTCTATTTAATTTACATGCTTTAATACTAATCATGTTTAACTGTTAAGTTAATTAAAAGAAATTGTATTCACCCCCCCTCTACAATACTCCTGTTGTTATCAAGGGACCAACAGTGTTCGTATGCAGAAACCTTCAAAATTAGTTTCAATTCAGCATATATTATAGGTACCTCTGTAACAATTAGCTATGTAAGAACCAAACCCGTAGTAAATTAATCCGTTTTGACCTAACCCACCCATTTTGCTACTCGGTATGAAAATCTTAAAGTACATTCGTACACCTGGGGGCCTTGCTTAATGCTTACTCGTATTAAATAGTTTAATGCTTATTATATAAGCTTAGTACGTATTTGATGAGCTTAATGTTTGTTGTATAACCTTTTAACACATAATTTCAAAAGAAACAATCTTCCTATTTGACTTCTGCTCAAGTGTTTAAAAAATATTAAACCGTTGAAGATCTGCTAGAGGAAAACAAACACAACCTATTTGCGGTGTCGCAAGTAAGGATGTAAAATAGTAGTACATATATAGCAACAAAAACGGAAACCAATAAATAAAAGTCCCGTTTTATTTTATTTTTTGAAAGGCAAAGTGAATACGAACTATGCACAAGTTTTACCACAAATCAGGACACAAAAGCACTAATGAATCCAACTTAAAACAGTGAATTCTCATCAATAAAACGAAAAGTAAATGATTATTAACAGACTAATGCTCCAAGTTTGGAGTATATACAACATAGCAAATGTAATCTTACAGTTAAATTCTGAAAAAAACAACAAGATCCCAGATTTATGGATTACCACTTAGGACTCATGGAGTCAAAATTGCAGTCTGATTCTGTGAAATAAAAAGTCATTTCTAGCTCAAGAAGGTATAAAAGGACAGGACATATCTGTAAGTGTTTCAACATTAATAAGTCTTATCCACCACAACGATAAGATGTACAAATGTCCTACATATAAGTGTGAAAAAAAGATGATTATCCAAAAAAAAGTTCCAAAAATAACACGTCAATGTTTGACCTTATAAGGTTCCCAAAAAAAATAAAAGTCAACGGTCATTAATTCAACTTATTATGTTGCATCAGGTAAGAAAATATTTTGGTTTAATTTTCATATTCCTTAACAAATTTAGCACAAACACACTTTTCATTGTTGATTTCCGCATCTCATTATAATTCAATTTTTTCTACGCTAATCATTAATCGTAAAACTAAAGGTAGCGGGTAACCTATCTAACCACACAAATCATTTTATAATGATCATAAAATAATGGCGGATTATTTAAAGAACTATTTGGTAAATGAGATGATATAAGTAGGAAATAAGTGGCAAATTACATACTTTTTAAATCAAAGTTAACCTCATAGCAATATCAATAACTTTACACAATTACATTATACTATATTACACAACAAAGAGATTTATACTTGTTCGGCTTTACAGAAATTAAAACAATTGAGAAACACACATTCACGGTGGATTTCAATTTAAAAAAAAATTGTTAAAAAACACACTTGAACTAAACGAATGGAGTTAACTATATATTTGTAAGAAATTACCAACAACCAGAATTTAGCTTGATCACTCTAAACTTAATTCATCTCTGATTTTTAAAAATTTCACACAGGAATTGACACACAAAAAATACAAAAAAGGGATTAAATAGGGCAAAAATTAACTCAACTCTAAAGGTAGCTACTTCTTAATTCTTAAAATCAAAATTTCATGAGTATGATACGGAGATTATAAATTGGTTGGAATCCACCACCAGCAAAAACCCCACAACAATTATGCGATTATTTTCCTTAGATCACATCAACATGAACACATCTAAAGCATAATAAAAATAAAATTAATCGAATAATTATTAAATAACAGTAGTAGATGATTAAGAAACAACTACCTATTTTTCTTCCGGAATTTGGAGAGAGAAATTTGATTGTGGGGTATGAATTAATCTTTGAGGATATACAAACTGCTTATGTTTTGTTTTCTACTCCGCCTCCATCTGCTTAGCAAAACAGCATCTGTATTGTGAGTTTTGAAACCCTAATTAAGAATGGGTGGATGTTATGAACTTCCTGGATTCATACGAATGGGAGAAGCTCTTGAAACAACTTGAAGACGTTGAAGGAAGAATCGGTCTTGAAGATTGAATCGAAATGAACTATGTTGATGTTAATCAAATGATAGTTCAAGATTACAAGAAAGAGGGAGAGAAATGTGTAAACACACAACAATTCATAAGCTACCTATTACATCCCTTAAGCTAGTATTTATACCAAGATAAAAGAAGAGTGACTACCTAAATAATCCATAACAATCCCCCTTCTTCTAAATATGCTTGTCCTCAAGCATATAGAGCAACAACAATCAAAGGTTTACCCCTATCAAAAACAAAAGAACCGTTAACAAGCGTTGTAGGTTTCCCGCAGTCAAACACAAACGTGGAATTAGTTGTGCAAACTCCTATTAACGCAACTAAAATGACAGTGAAGTAAATCCGTTTAGTCTTCCATTTGGGCCACAAATATATCATTAGCTTCCATTTGAAATGATCATCGCACTTACGGATTCCACCAAACTCATATACTGGAATGGACATATCATGAAGATTGGGATGAGTGTGTTGCGGAACACAATCATAACTAGGAATTATTGTAATTGTTATGTCATCGGTACACAGCTCCATACTATATTCATTGTTAACCCCGATTGCCAACTCCCTTTCGTACATCCCTATTGCCGGACAAAACTCACTTCGCTCCCCTGACTCGGCTAAAAGTGAGCTTATGAAAATGGTAGTCTCATAGAATTCATCTACATCATGAAACAATGTAATTGGCATATGCTTGTAGCTACACTTTTCCAACTTCATGATTGTTTCGTCACTACAAAAGTTTGAATCATGAGGGGCAATGTTAACAGCGGAATTAACAATATCAGAAATATCAATCGTGTCAGTGGTGTTAACAGTTTCAGGGTCAATCGTCAATAGTTCATCAGTTTCGGTGTCTACCATAACCGACTTATCATTTTCAGTATGTACTTTAACGATCCAATCTTTGGCATCCACAACAATTTCATCTTGTTTCACGTCATTAGCACTATTTTGATGAACATATTTGTGACGACCCGGAAAATTTTGACTTATTTTGAACCAAATTCTCGATATGATTTAATGTTTCCGACACGATAAGCAAAGTCTGTAAAGTTGAATCTCAAAATTTTTGAACTATTCAAATACCCTTCGACTGTTCTCGATGATTCACGAACAATTATGTGTAAATAGATACATATATACACTATAACTTGAAAACGTAACAATGTACTAACTGTATGATATCGTACATTAAACTTATTGGTTTAAATATCTATTTGAATATTTATGATAAGTGAAAATATTAATTGTATGAATAACTTGCGACGTGTATTTAAAACGTGTTTATGAATATTGAATATATATTAACTTGGTTATAAAACGTTTGATAAAACTATTATAGTAGTAAATAACAAGACGATGATTTATAGAAGCAAATGACCAAAACACTCAAATGTATAAGTTATATTTCGAGTGGTATAGTTTATGGATAATTTAAGTCTATATTTTGACAAAGGTACGAGTCGCGAAACGTAAAGTACAAGTTTTCTCAGCGTACGAAAGGACATTCGAAAAAAACCGGAACCGGGACATAAGTCGAGTGACGACGTACGACTTCTCGGAACAAAAATTACATGTCACCTATGCACGAGAATATAATATAATATATATATATATATAATTAATATAAATTATATATATTATAAATATAATTAAATAATATGTCGATGAACAAAGAAACAAAACAGATGTGAGCTGGAACTGGGGCTCATGCGATTGCATGGGTTCCCCTCACATTCCCCATACGATCGCATGGATGCTGGGGACAGAAGACTTCTATAAAGCTCGATCAGTTTTGGCCAATTCATTTCATCAATCTCATCTCAATCTCTCTGTCTCTCTATATTTATATTATTATTATTATTATTATTATTATTATTATTATTATTATTATTATTATTATTATTATTATTATTATTATTATTATTATTATTATTATTATTATTATTATTATTATTATTAAATCTAATATTATTATTAGAAATATTAGTAGTATTATTAATTAGTATTATAATAAAATACTACGACGAGGTCATGAGCGTGTCACTTTCAAAACTGGTTTTCGAACGGGATAGAGCTAAGGAAATTATGGGTTATAGCTATGGAGGTTATGGGTAATGTTCGTGGGTATTATTCGCAAGTCAAACCTAGTGTTTATCATCTCTATTGCGTCTACGTACTTTCCTGCAATATTGAATCACAATATTGATACGTGAGCATCCATATCTTATCTTTTATATATTAATAGTGTATCCATGTCTAGTGCTCGAGTATATATGTTTATGTATGCTTGTATGCTTTAATTTTGTCGTTAGATAGTTTATGATGAATCACGAATTTGATACATATGCTACTGATATAAAGTATATGATATGCATGTCGTTGGAAAGCTATCGAAAAATTAATAACTTTTCATTTAGAAATCGCGTGATTTTGATGAACAGATTAAAAGATATGGTAAACTGAATTATGGTTAACGTTAATTGAAATTGTGTTTGAAACTGTGAATTAATATTTAAACAACTTGTCTATGAGATTGATAAATTGGATTTTTAGATATTACTAATCGAGTAAATGAATTTCTATATAAGGCACGTTTTGTTTTGTTGATCAATTGTCAAAGTTGACTGTCTTATCATGTTTTAAAGCTTTATAAACACTATAATCTGATTTTACAAGTAATGGAAAACTATGTGAAATAATAAAATATGTTCGATTGCCATGATAATTCAAATATAATATAGCTCCTGAAATAAATAATATTTTGAGTTTGATAAACTATAAATTCGTTCAATTATCAAGACTTATATTATGTTAATAAACATGTATAGATTTAAAGATCATATTGGGTCAGGTTGACTTTTTGAGATGACTTTTGTTAACTTTTGAATATCAGTCTCGAGCATTAGGATTGTGATACACTATGACCCGACCTAGCTTATTAGACATGTAATGACCAACATATGTTCTCTAGTTTGAGATCTACGGTTATTTTTCATTCCGAGTTTCGGTCACATTTCGGTGAATGACCTTATGTGCTGCTAAGGTGAGTTTCATTTGCTCCTTTTTTAATTGCTTTTGCAATCTATATTTTTGGACTGAGAATGCATGCACTTTATTTTAAACGCAAAGGACACAAGTGCATACTAAATTCTACACCGAGTTTGAACCGAAAATTCCTTAGCTTTGGTAACTAGTAACTGCCGGTTATAAGAACTGGTGGGCGAGAGTAGTTAAATATGGATCCATAGGGCTTGACATCCCCGTCTGTTCCAGGTATAGAAACCCTAGCCTGAACTATAAAACAGACGTATGCTATTTGAGTTTAGTACACGTTGGATTACGTGTATTGTACATGTTGGTTGCATGTATGTTAAAACAGGGGTACTTATTATAACGTTAAAGTTTAGTTACCAGGGTGCTCAATCTTGTAGAATATTTTGATAAACGTTTCTGGATGAAACAACTGAAATCTTGTGATCCACCTTTATATACAGATTATGCGAAACATTAAAACTATGAACTCACCAACTTTTGTGTTGACACTTTCAAGCATGTTTATTCTCAGGTTCCTAGAAGTGTTCCGCTGTTTGCTTATATGTTAGACAAGCTATGTAAATGGAGTCATACATGCTTTATTCAAGAAAACATTGCATTCACAAAATCATCACGATGTATCTATTTTGACTGCATTGTCAACAGATGTATTATTGTAAACTATTATTTACGGTGATTGTCTATATGTAGAAATCATCAGATGACGAAAACCTTGGATTTAAATTTTTTAATTTATGGTGTGCCTTTTCAAAAAGAATGCATTGTTTGTAAAACGTATCATATAGAGGTCAAATACCTCGCAATGGGACCAGGTTTATTGTATTCATCCATATGGATTTGGACGGGTCGTTACATATGGTTTCAGTGCGTTGGTCCTAGCAAACCAGGTCTTGCATGAGTGTGTCTAACTGATAGTTATTAGGATGCATTAGTAAGTTTGGACTTCAACCGTGTCTGCATGTCAAAAGTTTGGCTTATCATTTCTTATCAGAAATTACCTGCTTATCATTCTTAGTCTAGACACGTTTTACTGCATTGATTGCATGAATAGTGTATAGACAAAATTCATATCTTAGCATATATGTTACTGTAAACTTTGCCTGACAGCTTTCGAAAGTTCCTCCGTAATTTGCGGGATCCCTTGTACTATATATAGGTATTCTATGTAATTAGAATATCATCAGATATCCAAAAATCATTTCATATCGAAAATCCGTTATCTAACCGTGTAAGATGAATTCCGCATCTAGTTCCAATTCCTCAGATTCCGACAGCTATTCCGATATGGAATATTACCTGAGCTCCGAAAGCAGCGTAACCGGAATGGATAAACCAATTAGCCATCATCTATTCTGGATGAATTGGGGATGGGTTCGTAATATACTTAATCATTGGAGACAAGAAGAAGGTGATCCCTTCCATCCACCAAATTTCCCTCTTGGTGAAGAACCCGAAGCACTTACCGGTGAACCAGTTCGAAACACCATTTTCACCCTCATTTCTAGAATAGCTCGCAATGATTACCTAATATCTAATATTATAAATCTTATTCATCCGCTCGTCCGAACCGCCGATCATCCCGGTGTAATATAAGAAGTCAACGAGCTTCGCGCTCGAGTTGTGACTTTGGATAATATGATGCAAAGATTACAAGTACCATCAACAACACCAGTACCACCAACAACATCCACATCACAAGCCTCAATACCACAATCACCAGCAGCATCACCGGCATCAACAGTACCACCATCATCAACACCAACAGGATCATTACCATCACCAACAACCACATCCGCATCCCACACCTCAATATCACATCTAAAATTTGTACTTCGAGCATCAACGTCATATGCACAGTAGATACCAAGGAGTGCCAACAACAACAAACGATGAAGTATGGATTCATAATTTCATCGGAGAAATATTCTACGACGATTATGTAATCTCTAAAATCTTATAGATTATTTATCCTAGTTCTAATCGTAAATTAGATGAGTAGATATGGTAGAGG
This sequence comes from Rutidosis leptorrhynchoides, assembly GCF_046630445.1. NCBI lineage: Eukaryota > Viridiplantae > Streptophyta > Magnoliopsida > Asterales > Asteraceae > Rutidosis > Rutidosis leptorrhynchoides. The sequence continues at coordinate 302,327,070 of NC_092339.1, forward strand.
GGAGAATAGAAACCCTGACAAGAATGGTGCGTGATTTACAAGCTAGACTTGTTATACAAGAACCACCAGCAGTTACCGTCAACATCACTAGCAACACCTGTATCACTACAAGCTCCACCAGCTCCATAATCACCGATGATATCGACACCATAATCACCAATGGGTATATTAAGATAACGAGTTATGGAGTATTAACTCACTATTTCCAAAGAATTTATATATTATACAGATTTTGGAAATCATAATATATCTTTTCGTACTAAGCTATTACGCTTGAATTTTAAGGGGTAGATATTACTCGGTTAATTCATACTACTAATATTCTATGATGTACATCCCTCGTTAACAACTTAACCTTCGTTAACTACAATCTCTGTTTCAACTAAATGAATTCCATTTACTAATAAACCAAGTGTATTATTCAATTACATAATTGATTTTACATTTTCATTTTCGATGTACTCAAAACTTTCCAGAAAATATCATCTGTGCCTTGTAAGGTTCACAAAAATTCCACGAGCACCAACATCCTTCACCGAGTAATAAGAATAAATAATGAAGTATTGATTTCATTAGTGAAATACTCCGCGAAGATTATGTAATCTCTAATGTTTAGAGATTATTCATTTCTAATTCAAGCCAAAAATCAAAAGAGCTTAATATGATATTAACTCATTAAAATCTGTATTACATCTGAAGAAAAATATACATACATATATTTTCATAAAGACTGTAATGAAAATTCTTTTGTACAAAATATTACTTGTGAAATCTTTAACGGGTAGGTAATACCCCGGAAATATATAAGTTCACAATTAATATGTTACACTGTACATTCTTCAACTTTTAAAAAAAATTATTAACTATACTCACTACATTCACAGCGATATACATTCTTCCATAAGAATCATAACAACCATTTTCATACAAATCTGATTATACATTCTGATTTTTGACAGATCAGAATCCGAGTCAAGATTTAACAGAATATATCACTATTAGATTTTCACATCTTACAAAACCATACTTTGAATTCAAAACTGTGCTAGATCCTTTGACATTATTATTACCGAAAATAACTTTGCAATTCCTTTTCAAAGTAGCCAGTTTTGTCACACCTCCAGCAAATCAACTTCAAATTTTCATTCGAATAAGCTTTATTATAACAATTACCCCCTCATCATTGTTACAGGGGAACCTTTCATATCTCGCCACATTAGCAGTAAACTTACCAACAACTTTATTGATCTTTGACCTTCCAAAAAAATCAGTATACTCATTGAAACTCTATCATGTACTCATCCACATCTTGTAACAATAATTGCCATACCAACTACCGGGAACTAGCAATCAGTATTTCGAATCTCGCAGCTTTTCTACATCGACAGTTATATGCATACATATAACATGTATCTCTTAGAATTATGATCTTCCATTCTGAAATTCTGAAAAGCACCCAGTCTACAAATCAATACTCTGAATGTTGAAAAAGCTGAATGAAGCAGCTAAAACTATAAACGACCTTAACAGTAAAAGTTGGCAAAGCTCAGAAAAGTTGGAACTGGAAAACAGATTGAGCAAACCATGAAGGAGGCTGTGGACAAATCACAAAGACTAAACCCGCCTTCAAAGAATCCAAATGATTCAGTATTTGCTGAAGTCATTAACGAATACCTTGCTCCTGACTCTAAACCTTTACGAACAAATTTTCTTTATCCTCCTTCGATATTAGAAATTATAAGATATCATCATATCTTTCATTATAAATATCTTCGATATTTCTGAAGATATCTTCAAAACTATTATTATCCGAAATTACATATCTCTTCGTGCTATCTGTATTACATCATAAAAGAAACTATTTTAGTTTCTAAATTCTAAAAATTTCGAAAAATGGATGTTTTTGAAGTAGTGTTGGGAATTGAAGCATGAGTTAGTATAATATAATGACACTTGATCAATGTGATTATATTACAGTAAGTCTTGCTGAGTTTCTAATGGAACATGATGATTCACAGACCATACCATCATCATGTGCCATGTTACACGACTCTTACATTCTATCTAATCTCTAAACATATTCTCTTGATAGATCTATCTTTTCCTTTGAATTCTGGTAATTTGACAAATCAAGATCGTGCCATTACAATTTCTTTCTTAGAACATTAACTATGTTCATTCTGAAATGCATAGCTACGAATTCTGGACCATAACTTGTCTCACACAAAGTCGAGAAGAGAAAACAATAACACAAAGCTTCGAAATATAAAGAGGAGTATAAATCACAGCAAATAGAAGAGATCATTAATTAACCGTAGATGTCAATAATTATGGAAAGACAAATGCAAGGAAGGATTATGAAAACCACTACCCCAAGAGCGAAGTAGAAGTAAACATATTCCTCCGGTGGAAGTTGGAATAGAAGGATGATTGTGGTAACAGTCAGAATGAGATCAAGGATCAGAACTGGATGAAACATTTTCACAATCTTTTGAAAGTATGAAATGAGGAAAAAGATGTAGGAGTGATGAAAATAATGGAACGGAAGTGGTTAATTTATAGTGAAATAACAGACAGAGCAATCGAGGCAGATGACCACATTTAATTAAAGAAGATCTTAATCTCCTTAATTCCCGAAGAATCAAATCTTATTTAGATTATGAAGATTTTCTATTCCTTAAATTCCGGAAATCAATCGTTACTACGTCAAGAGTTAAGACGAATCTCTATTATCCATTTCACTCTTTTACGATAACTTCTCTCATACGCTTCGAGTAATTGGATTGTTTTATCCATATTATTCAACGGTGAGAAAACTCTATTTATCGACTCATATACGTCATGAAAACATTTTTATTGTTAGCCATGACAACTTCACTCAAATTTCGGGACGAAATTTCTTTAACGGGTAGGTACTGTGACAACCCAGAAAATTTTGACTTATTTTGAACCAAATTCTCGATATGATTTAATGTTTCCGACACGATAAGTAAAGTCTGTAAAGTTGAATCTCAAAATTTTTGAACTATTCAAATACCCTTCACCTGTTCTCGACGATTCACTAACAATTATGTGTAAATAGATACATATATACACTATAACTTGAAAACGTAACAATGTACTAACTATATGATACCGTACATTAAACTTATGGTTTAAATGTCTATTTAAATATTTATGATAAGTGGAAATATTAATTGTATGAATAACTTGCGACGTGTATTTAAAACGTGTTTATGAATATTGAGTATATATTAACTTGGTTATAAAACGTTTGATAAAACTATTATAGTAGTAAATAACAAGACGATGATTTATAGAAGAAAATGACCAAAACACTCAAATGTATAAGTTATATTTCGAGTGGTATAGTTTATGGATAATTTAAGTCTATATTTTGACAAAGGTACGAGTCGCGAAACGTAAAGTACAAGTTTTCTCAGCGTACGAAAGGACGTTCAAAAAAACCCGGAACCGGGACATAAGTCGAGTGATGACGTACGACTTATCGGAACAAACATTACAAGTCACCTATGCACGAGAATATAATATAATATATATATAATTAATATAAATTATATATATTATAAATATAATTAAATAATATGTCGACGAACAAAGAAACAAAATAGATGTGAGCTGGAACTGGGGCTCATGCGATCGTATGGGTTCCCCTCACATTCTCCATGCGATCGCATGGATGCTGGGGACAGAAGACTTCTATAAAGCTCGATGAGTTTTGGCCAATTCATTTCATCAATCTCATCTCAATCTCTCTGTCTCTCTATATTTATATTATTATTATTATTATTATTATTATTATTATTATTATTATTATTATTATTATTAATATTATTATTATTAATTCTAATATTATTATTAGAAATATTAGTAGTATTAGTAATTAGTATTATACATAAAATACTACGACGAGGTCATGAGCGTGTCACTTTCAAAACTGGTTTTCGAACGGGATAGAGCTAAGAAAATTATGGGTTATAGCTATGGAGGTTATGGGTAATGTTCGTGGGTATTATTCGCAAGTCAAACCTAGTGTTTATCATCTCTGTTGCGTCTACATACTTTCCTGTAATATTGAATCACAATATTGATACGTGAGCATTCATATCTTATCTTTTATATATTAATAGTGTATCCATGTCTAGTGCTCGAGTATATATGTTTATGTATGCTTGTATGCTTTAATTTTGTCGTTAGATAGTTTATGATGAATCACGAATTTGATACATATGCTACTGATATAAAGTATATGATATGCATGTCGTTGGAAAGCTATCGAAAAATTAATAACTTTTCATATAGAAATCGCGTGATTTCGATGAACAGATTAAAAGATATGGTCAACTGAATTATGGTTAACATTAATTGAAATTGTGTTTGAAACTGTGAATTAATATTTAAACAACTTGTCTATGAGATTGATAAATTGGATTTTTAGATATTACTAATTAAGTAAATGAATTTCTATATAAGGCACGTTTTGTTTTGTTGATCAATTGTCAAAGTTGACTGTCTTATCATGTTTTAAAGCTTTATAAACACTATAATCTGATTTTACAAGTAATGTAAAACTATGTGAAATAATAAAATATATTCGATTGCCATGATAATTCAAATATAATATAGCTCCTGAAATAAATAATATTTTGAGTTTGATAAACTATAAATTCTTTCAATTATCAAGACTTATATTATGTTAATAAACATGTATAGAATTAAAGATCATATTGGGTCAGGTTGACTTTTTGAGATGACTTTTGTTAACTTTTGAATATCAGTCTCGAGCATTAGGATTGTGATACACTATGACCCGACCTAGCTTATTAGACATGTATTGACCAATATATGTTCTCTAGGTTGAGATCTACGGTTATTTTTCATTCCGAGTTTCGGTCACATTTTGGTGAATGACCTTATGTGCTGCTAAGGTGAGTTTCATTTGCTCCTTTTTTAATTGCATTTGCAATCTATATTTTTGGGCTAAGAATACATGCACTTTATTTTAAACGCAAGGGACACAAGTACATACTAAATTCTACACCGAGTTTGAACCGAAAATCCCTTAGCTTTGGTAACTAGTAACTGTCGGTTATAAGAACTGGTGGGCGCGAGTAGTTATATATGGATCCATAGGGCTTGACATCCCCGTCTGTTTCAGGTATAGAAACCCTAGCCTGAACTATAAAACAGACGTATGCTATTTGAGTTTAGTGTAGTGACCCGAACTTTTCCGAACCTTTCTATGATTATATGTTTAATGAAAACTATATTTACATGATTAAATGTTTCCAACATGTTAAGCAATCAAACTTGTTAAGACTTGGTTAATTGAAACGGAAATTTTGTAAACGTCTGATTACCCAGTTTGACCAATGATTCACGAACGCTATAAGTTATATATGACATGATGATACATAAATGAATAAATATATATGTTTAACATGATATAATGATAATCAAGTATCTCATTAAAAATAGTAACAATAAGTTATATACTTAAAAAGGAGACTATTGACGTATGAAACTCGAAACGATACATATAACGATTATCGTTATAACCACGTCTTACTAAATATATATGAAGCATATTAATACATTGTTATATTATATATAACATGATAATATGATAATTAAACATATCATTAAGTGTATTAACAATGAACTTCATAAGTAAAAACAAGACTACTAACTTAAGGATTTCGAAACGAGACATATATGTAACGATTATCGTTGTAACGACATTTAAATGTATATATATCATATTAAGATATATTAATATATCATAATTCATAATATCATGATAATATAATAATTAAAAATATCATTTGATATTATAAACTTTGGGTTAACAACATTTAACAAGATCGTTAACCTAAATGTCTCAAAACAACACTTACATGTAACGACTAACGATGACTTAACGACTCAATTAAAATGTATATACATGTAGTATTTTAATATGTATTCATACACTTTTGAAAGACTTCAAGACACTAATCAAAATACTTCTACTTAACAAAAATGCTTACAATTACATCCTCGTTCAGTTTCATCAACAATTCTACTCGTATGCACCCATATTCGTACTCGTACAATACACAGCTTTTAGATGTATGTACTATTAGTATATACACTCTAATGATCAGCTCTTAGCAGCCCATGAGAGTCACCTAACATATATGGGAACCATCATTTGGCAACTAGCATGAAATATCTCATAAAATTACAAAAATATGAGTAATCATTCACGACTTATTTACATGAAAACAAAATTACATATCCTTTATATCTAATCCATACACCAACGATCAAAAACACCTACAAACACTTTCATTCTTCAATTTTCTTCATCTAATTGATCTCTCTCAAGTTCTAACTTCAAGTTCTAAGTGTTCTTCATAAATTCTACAAGTTCTAGTTACATAAAATCAAGAATACTTTCAAGTTTGCTAGCTCACTTCCAATCTTGTAAGGTGATCATCCAACCTTCAAGAAATCTTTGTTTATTACAGTAGGTTATCATTCTAATACAAGGTAATAATCATATTCAAACTTTGGTTCAACTTCTATAACTATAACAATCTTATTTCAAGTGATGATCTTACTTGAACTTGTTTTCGTGTCATGATTCTGCTTCAAGAACTTCGAGCCATCCAAGGATCCATTGAAGCTAGATCCATTTTTCTATTTTTTAGTACTTTTATCCAAGGAACTTAAGGTAGTAATGATGTTCATAACATCATTAGATTCACACATAAAAAGCTATCATATTCGAAGTGGTAAACTAGTAATCACTAGAACATAGTTTAGTTAATTCTAAACTTGTTCGCAAATAAAGTTAATCCTTCTAACTACACTTTTAAAATCAACTATACACATGATCTATATCTATATGATATGCTAACTTAATGATTTAAAACCCGAAAACACGATAAACACCATAAAATCGGATTTACGCCGTCGTAGTTACAACCGGGGGCTGTTTTGGTTTGGATAATTAAAAACTATGAAAAACTTTGATTTAAAATCTATACTTCTGGGAAAATGATTTTTCTTATGAACATGAAACCATATCCAAAGATCATGGTTAAACTCAAAGTGAAAGTATGTTTTTCAAAACAGTCATCAAGATGTCGTTCTTTCGACGAAAATGACTACCTCTTTCAAAAATGACTTGTAACTTGTATTTCCGACTATAAACCTATCCTTTTCTGATTAGTAACATAAAGTCAATTTCAATACGAAACCGTGGCTGCTTAAATCACTCAAAACGGATTAGAAACGAAGAAATGGCGAGCAAAACAAAATTGGTAAAAACTACTCATTTTAGCTACGTGAAAATTGGTAACAAATCTATTCCAACCATAACTTAATCAACTTGTATTGTATATTATGTAATCTTGAGATACCATAGACACGTATACAATGTTTCGACCTATCATGTCGACACATCTATATATATTTCAGAACAACCATAGACACTCTATATGTGAATGTTGGAGTTAGCTATACAGGGTTGAGGTTGATTCCAAAATATATATAGTTTGAGTTGTGATCAATACTGAGATATGTATACACTGGGTTGTGGATTGATTCAATATAATATATATATCGATTTATTTCTGTACATCTAACTGTGGACAACTAGTTGTAGGTTACTAACGAGGACAGCTGACTTAATAAACTTAAAACATCAAAATGTATTAAAAGTGTTGTAAATATATTTTGAACATACTTTGATATAAATGTACATATTTGTTATAGGTTCGTGAATCGACCAGTGGCCAAGTCTTACTTCCCGACGAAGTAAAAAATCTGTGAAAGTGAGTTATAGTCCCACTTTTAAAATCTAATATTTTTGGGATGAGAATACATGCAGGTTTTATAAATGATTTACAAAATAGACACAAGTACGTGAAACTACATTCTTTGGTTGAATTATCGAAATCGAATATGCCCCTTTTTATTAAGTCTGGTAATTTAAGAATTAGGGAACAGACACCCTAATTGACGCGAATCCTAAAGATAGATCTATTGGGCCTAACAAACCCCATCCAAAGTACCGGATGCTTTAGTACTTCAAAATTTATATCATATCCGAAGGGTGTCCCGGAATGATGGGGATATTCTTAAATATGCATCGTGTTAATGTCGGTTACCAGGTGTTCACCATATGAATGATTTTTATCTCTATGTATGGGATGTGTATTGTAGTATGAAATCTTGTGGTCTATTATTATGATTTGATAATATATAGGTTAAACCTATAACTCACCAACATTTTTGTTGACGTTTTAAGCATGTTTATTCTCAGGTGATTATTAAGAGCTTCCGCTGTCGCATACTTAAATAAGGACGAGATTTGGAGTCCATGCTTGTATGATATTGTGTAAAAACTGCATTCAAGAAACTTATTTCGTTGTAACATATTTGTATTGTAAACCATAATGTAATGGTCTCGTGTAAACAGGATATTTTAGATTATCATTATTTGATAATCTACGTAAAGCTTTTTAAACCTTTATTGATGAAATAAAGGTTATGGTTTGTTTTAAAATGAATGCAGTCTTTGAAAAACGTCTCATATAGAGGTCAAAACCTCGCAACGAAATTAATTAATATGGAACGTTTTTAATCAATAAGAACGGGACATTTCAGTTGGTATCCTAGCGTTGGTCTTAGAGAACCAGAATTTTGCATTAGTGTGTCTTATCGAGTTTGTTAGGATGCATTAGTGAGTCTGGACTTCGACCGTTTTTACTTGAAAAATGATTGCTTAACAAATTTTGTTGGAAACTATATATTTTTAACATGTGAATATTATGTGATAAATTAATCTCTTAACGTGTTTGATATTATGTGATAGATGTCTACCTCTAGAACAAGTCCCATTAACTCACCTAATAATAATGAAGAGTCAAATGTAAATTGGAATGATTCGTGGACTGATTCACAAGTTCCTGAAGAGGAACCAGGAGGAGAGTCGGAACCGGAAGAAGAATCGGAACCGGAAGAAGAATCGGAACCGGAAGAAGAAATAGAACCAGTGGGGGAAATAATAAAACGGTTAATTAGAAGAAAATCCTCAACCAACCGACCAAAGTTAATTATGGTCAATGGTGTTTCCGCCAAGGAAGCAAAGTATTGGGAGGATTACCAATTCTCCAATGAATCGGATCCCGATAAGGATTCCGATGATGTTATAGAAATTACCCCAACACAATTTAATAAGGCAAAAGAGAACAATAAGAGAAAGGGCATAAAAATAGAGAAATTTGATTCCAAACCCGATGAACTTTATATGTATCGTCAACACCCATATTTCTTAAGTTGTGACAATAACCCGGGAACCTCTAAACCACCAGGTTTTTCTAAACCAATGTGGAAAACGACGGCTCGTATTAGGGGAACATCATATATCCCTAGAAACTTGGCAAAACGAACCAAAACCGAAGAAGAAGAAACGAGCGAGTCAGAATAAGATAGTTGTATTCGTGTGGTGTAATATATGTAATATAGTGTGCTTATGCTTTATGATATATGTAAAAATTGCTTGTATTAATAAGTATTTTTTTTTATGAATCTAACTCTTATCTATTTTACAGTATAAAAACACAAAATGGATAGACAACCCAATATTTTAAGAGACCTACCCGGAGACATGATTGATGAAATCTTGTCTAGAGTCGGTCAGAATTCCTCGCCACAACTATTTAAGGCGAGATCAGTTTGTAAGACATTCGAAGAACGTTCCAAGAATGCCTTGGTTTATAAAAGGCTTTCGTTCGAAAGATGGGGGATATCACATTGGGAAATCCATAAGTTACGATGTGTTTACTTTGACGCATATATTGCGGGGAACCCAAATGCTATTTTACGCAACGGGTTAAGAAATTATTTTGACTCAATATATCCGAATATAGGACTTCATGATTTAGAAAAAGCAGCTAACATGCAACATAAAGAAGCATGTTATGCTTACGGGTTAGTAATGTTCGCTTCTCACCAAAGTGAGAACAAGAACATCGGGCTACAACTATTAAATAAAACGTTCCCACAAGTGACGGAGTCGGTAATTGGGGTAAGAAATGAGGTTTTTATATTGTTACAGGACTGTTGGACATTACGTAACCCTCGTCCCTTTGACGACATTACAACACGCTGTCTTATCAACGGCCATAACGGTTATGTTCCACAAGACCAAGGATGGGAAGTAGTCCTAGTAAAACCAGAATGCATGACTTGTTTCTGGACGTATGAATTACGTGTCTTTATTGCCTTTGCTGAACGACTTGTGTACTAGCGAGAATTATCTTCACAACCATCTTGTATCAAATTTATTGTGTGCTATATTTCATGCTATATGTAAAATAAGTGGTATTGTAAGTTTGTAAAATATTGTGTAAAAGTTTGAACGTGAAATATTATTATAATCAGTTTTTCATATAGAATTGTAGTAGTTGAATTGTATATTAGCTACTAAGTATGAACTTAACGGGTAGGTACTACCCGAATTTAAACTTATAAAACGCTAATATGAAGAAAAAGCTTTTATAAATGAGTTCATATTATGCTACGATATACTATTGACTACTCTTAATATTCTGTATGATTAACTTGTTTCATTTGACTATTTTGAAGGAAATGGCACCAACTACTCGACACACCTTGAATATGAGCGAAGAGAAATTTCGTGCCTTTCTTGCTTCAAACATAGCCGCAGTACAGGCTGCGCTACATACCAACAATAACCTTGGATCTAGAAGTACAGGAAATCGTGTAGGATGCACCTACAAAGAATTCACTGCCTACAAATCTTTGGAATTTGATGGAACCGAAGGACTGATCGGATTGAAACGGTGGACCGAGAAGGTCGAAACGGTGTTTGCCATAAGTAAGTGTACTGAAGAGGACAAAGTGAAGTACGCTACGCATACCTTCACAGGTACTGCGTTAACATGGTGGAATACCTATCTAGAGCAAGTGGGACAAGATGATGCTTACGCACTACCGTGGTCAGCATTCAAGCACTTGATGAACGAGAAGTACCGTCCCAGAACCGAGGTCAATAAGCTCAAGACAGAACTTAGAGGGTTACGAACCCAAGGATTTGATATTACCATGTATGAAAGACGATTCACAGAATTGTGCCTATTGTGTCCGGGAGCGTTCGAAGATGAGGAAGAGAAGATCGACGCGTTTGTGAAAGGATTACCGGAAAGAATCCAAGAAGATATAAGTTCACACGAGCCCGCCTCCATACAACAGGCATGTAGAATGGCTCACAAACTAGTGAACCAGATTAAGGAAAGAATTAAAGAATAGGCGGCTGAAGAGGCATGTGAAGCAAGTCAAAAGAAAGTGGGAGGAAAACGGTGATAAGAATCACCAATACAACAACAACAACAATTACAATAATAATCGCAATAACTATCCCAACAATCGCAACATCAATCGCAACTACAACAAACGGCCCAACAACAACAACAACAACAACAACAACAACAACAACAACAACAACAACAACAACAACAACAACAACAACAACAGCAACTACAATAATCATCCCAACAACAATAACAACCACAACAACAACAATAACCAGAAGCAGCTATGCCAAAGGTGTGAAAAGTATCACTCGGGGTTATGCACCAAATTTTACAACAAGTGTAAAAGAAATGGTCATAGCGCGGCGAAGTGTGAGGTCTACGGACCAGGGGTTAACAGAACGAAAGGAACAAATGGTGTCGGAACGAGTAATGGTGGAGCAAGTAGTGTCGGAGCAAGTTATGTCAATGTAGTTTGTTATAAATGTGGAAAACCGGGCCACATTATTAGAAATTTCCCGAACCAGGAGAATACGAATGGACAAGGTTGCGGAAGAGTTTTCAATATTAATGCGGCAGAGGCACAGGAAGACCCGGGGCTTGTTACGGGTACGTTTCTAATTGACAATAAATCTGCTTACGTTTTATTTGATTCAGGTGCGGATAGAAGCTATATGAGTAGAGATTTTTGTGCTAAATTAAGTTGTCCATTGACGCCGTTGGATAGTAAATTTTTACTTGAATTAGCAAACGGTAAATTAATTTCAGCAGATTATATATGATGGAATCGAGAAATTAAACTGGGTAGCGAAATATTTAAGATTGATTTGATACCAGTAGAGTTAGGGAGTTTTGATGTAATAGTTGGCATGGACTGGCTGAAGAAGGTGAAAGCAGAGATCGTATGTTATAAAAATGCAATTCGCATTGTACGAGAAGAAGGAGAACCCTTAATGGTGTACGGAGAAAAGGGCAACACGAAGCTACATCTTATTAGTAATTTTAAGGCACAAAAACTAATAAGAAAAGGTTGCTATGCTGTTCTAGCACATGTCGAGAAAGTACAAACTGAAGAAAAGAGCATCAATGATGTTTTTGTCGCAAAAGAATTTCCCGATGTATTTCCGAAAGAATTATCGGGACTACCTCCACATCGATCTATTGAATTTCAAATAGATCTTGTACCAGGAGCTGCACCAATAGCTCGTGCTCCTTACAGACTCGCACCCAGCGAGATGAAAGAACTGCAAAGCCAACTGCAAGAACTATTAGAACGTGGTTTCATTCGACCAAGCACATCACCATGGGGAGCTCCTGTTTTGTTTGTCAAGAAGAAAGATGGTACATTTAGTTGTGTATTGACTACAGAGATTTGAACAAACTTACCATCAAAAACCGTTATCCACTGCCGAGAATTGACGACTTATTTGATCAACTACAAGGCTCGTCGGTTTATTCGAAGATCGATTTACGTTCTGGATATCATCAAATGCGAGTAAAGGAGGATGATATTCCAAAACTACTTTTAGGACGCGTTATGGTCATTACGAGTTTATGGTTATGCCGTTTGGATTAACTAACGTACCAGCTGTGTTCATGGACCTCATGAACTGAGTGTGTGGGCCATATCTTGACGAATTTGTCATTGTTTTCATCGATGACATACTTATTTACTCAAAGAATGATCAAGAGCACGAAAAATAATTGAGAAAAGTGCTAGAAGTATTGTGGAAAGAAAAACTGTACGCTAAGTTTTCAAAGAGTGCATTTTGGTTGGAAGAAGTTCAATTCCTCGGTCACATAGTGAACAAAGAAGGTATGCAGGTGGACCCGGCAAAGATCAAAACCGTTGAAAAGTGGGAAACCCCAAAAACTCAGAAGCACATACGTCAATTTTTAGGATTGGCTGGTTACTGTAGAAGATTCATCCAAGATTTCTCCAAAATAGCAAAACCCTTGTCTGCATTAACGCATAAAGGGAAGAAATTTGAATGGAAGGATGAACAAGAGAAGGCGTTTCAGTTATTAAAGAAAAAGCTAACTACGGCACCTATATTGTCATTGCCTGAAGGGAATGATGATTTTGTGATATATTGTGATGCCTCAAAGCAAGGTCTCGGTTGTGTATTAATGCAACGAATGAAGGTAATTGCTTATGCGTCTAGATAATTGAAGATTCATGAGCAAAATTATACGACGCATGATTTGGAATTATGCGCGGTTGTTTTTGCATTAAAGACTTGGAGGCACTACTTATATGGGGTCAAAAGTATTATATATACCGACCACAAAAGTCTTCAACACATATTTAATCAGAAACAACTGAACATGAGGCAGCGTAGGTGGATTGAATTGTTGAATGATTACGACTTTGAGATTCGTTACCACCCGGGGAAGGAAAATGTGGTAGCCGACGCCTTGAGTAGAAAGGAGAGAACCCATTCGAGTAAAATCTATGAATATAATGATTCACAATAACCTTACTACTCAAATAAAGGAGGCGCAACAAGGAGTTTTAAAAGAGGGAAATTTAAAGAATGAAATACCCAAAGGATCGGAGAAGCATCTTAATATTCGAGAAGATGGAACCCGGTATAGGGCTGAAAGGATTTGTGTACCAAAATTTGAAGATATGAGAGAAATGGTACTTAGAGAAGCTCATAAAACCAGATACTCAATACATCCTGGAACGGGGAAGATGTACAAGGATCTCAAGAAACATTTTTGGTGGCCAGGTATGAATGCCGATGTTGCTAAATACGTAGGGGAATGTTTGACGTGTTCTAAGGTCAAAGCGGAGCATCAGAAACCATCAGGTCTACTTCAACAACCCGAAATCCCGGAATGGAAATGGGAAAACATTACCATGGATTTCATCACTAAATTGCCAAGAACTGCAAGTGGTTTTGATACTATTTGGGTAATAGTTGATCGTCTCACCAAATCAGCAAACTTCCTGCCAATAAGAGAAGATGACAAGATGGAGAAGTTAGCACGACTGTATTTGAAGGAAGTCATCTCCAGACATGGAATACCAATCTCTATTATCTCTGATAGGGATGGCAGATTTATTTCAAGATTCTGGCAGACATTACAGCAAGCATTACGAACTCGTCTAGACGTGAGTACTGCCTATCATCCACAAACTGATAGGCAGAGTGAAAGGACGATACAAACGCTTGAAGACATGATGCGAGCATGTGTTATTGATTTCGGAAACAGTTGGGATTGACATCTACCGTTAGCAGAATTTTCCTACAACAATAGCTACCATTCAAGCATTGAGATAGCTCCGTTTGAAGCACTTTATGGTAGAAAGTGCAGGTCTCCGATTTGTTGGAGTGAAGTGGGGGATAGATAAATTACAGGTCCAGAGATAATACAAGAAACTACTGAGAAGATCATCCAAATTCAACAACGGTTGAAAACCGCCCAAAGTCGACAAAAGAGCTACACCGACATTAAAAGAAAAGATATAGAATTTGAAATTGGAAAGAGTTGGTCATGCTTAAGGTTACACCTTGGAAAGGTGTTGTTCGATTTGGTAAACGAGGGAAATTAAATCCAAGGTATATTGGACCATTCAAGATTATTGATCGTGTCGGACCAGTAGCTTACCGACTTGAGTTACCTTAACAACTCGCGGCTGTACATAACACTTTCCACATCTCGAATTTGAAGAAATGTTTTGCTAAAGAAGATCTCAATATTCCGTTGGACGAAATCCAAATCAATGAAAAACTTCAATTCATTGAAGAACCCGTTGAAATAATGGATCGTGAGGTTAAGAGACTTAAACAAAATAAGATACCGATTGTTAAGGTTCGATGGAATGCTTGTAGAGGACCTGAGTTCACCTGGGAATGAGAAGATCAGATGAAGAAGAAGTACCCGCACTTATTTCCAGAAGATGAGCTAACACCTCCAATCGCTTAAAATTTTGGGACGAAATTTATTTAACGGGTAGGTACAGTAGTGACCTGAACTTTTCCAAACCTTTCTATGATTATATGTTTAATGAAAACTATATTTACATGATTAAATGTTTCTAACATGTTAAGCAATCAAACTTGTTAAGACTTGGTTAATTGAAACGGAAATTTTGTAAACGTCTGATTACCCAGTTTGACCAATGATTCACGAACGCTATAAGTTGTATATGACATGATGATACATAAATGAATAAATATATATGTTTAACATGATATAATGATCATCAAGTATCTCATTAAAAATAGTAACAATAAGTTATATACTTAAAAAGGAGACTATTGACGTATGAAACTCGAAAGGATACATATAACGATTATCGTTATAACCACGTCTTACTAAATATATATGAAGCATATTAATACATTGTTATATTATATATAACATGATTATATGATAATTAAATATATCATTAAGTGTATTAACAATGAACTACATAAGTAAAAACAAGACTACTAACTTAAGGATTTCGAAACGAGACATATATGTAATGATTATAGTTGTAACGACATTTAAATGTATATATATCATATTAAGATATATTAATATATCATAATATCATGATAATATAATAATTTAAAATATCATTTGATATTATAAACTTTGGGTTAACAACATTTAACAAGATCGTTAACCTAAAGGTCTCAAAACAACACTTACATGTAACGACTAACGATGACTTAACGACTCAGTTAAAATGTATATACATGTAGTGTTTTAATATGTATTCATACACTTTTGAAAGACTTCAAGACACTTATCAAAATACTTCTACTTAATAAAAATGTTTACAATTACATCCTCGTTCAGTTTCATCAACAATTCTACTCGTATGCACCCGTATTCATACTCGTACAATACACAGCTTTTAGATGTATGTACTATTGGTATATACACTCCAATAATCAGCTCTTAGAAGCCCATGTAAGTTACCTAACATATGTGGGAACCATCATTTGGCAACTAGCATGAAATATCTCATAAAATTACAAAAATATGAGTAATCATTCATGACTTATTTACATGAAAACAAAATTACATATCCTTTATATCTAATCCATACACCAACGACCAAAAACACCTACAAACACTTTCATTCTTCAATTTTCTTCATCTAATTGATCTCTCTCAAGTTCTAACTTCAAGTTCTAAGTGTTCTTCATAAATTCTACAAGTTCTAGTTACATAAAATCAAGAATACTTTCAAGTTTGCTAGCTCACTTCCAATCTTGTAAGGTGATCATCCAACCTCAAGAAATCTTTGTTTCTTACAGTAGGTTATCATTGTAATACAAGGTAATAATCATATTCAAATTTTGGTTCAATTTCTATAACTATAACAATCTTATTTCAAGTGATGATCTTACTTGAACTTGTTTTTGTGTCATGATTCTGCTTCAAGAACTTCGAGCCATCCAAGGATCCGTTGAAGCTAGATCCATTTTTCTCTTTTCCAGTAGGTTTATCCAAGGAACTTAAGGTAGTAATGATGTTCATAACATCATTATATTCATACATAAAAAGCTATCATATTCGAAGTGGTAAACTAGTAATCACTAGAATATAGTTTAGTTAATTCTAAACTTGTTCGCAAATAAAGCTAATCCTTCTAACTACACTTTTAAAATCAACTATACACATGATCTATATCTATATGATATGCTAACTTAATGATTTAAACCCCGGAAACACGATAAACACCATAAAACCGGATTTACGCTGTCGTAGTTACAACCGGGGGCTATTTTGGTTTGGATAATTAAAAACTATGAAAAACTTTGATTTAAAAGCTATACTTCTGGGAAAATGATTTTTCTTATGAACATGAAACCATATCCAAAAATCATGGTTAAACTCAAAGTGAAAGTATGTTTTTCAAAACAGTCATCAAGATGTCGTTCTTTCGACGGAAATGACTACCTCTTTCAAAAACAACTTGTAACTTGTATTTCTGACTATAAACCTATACCTTTTCTGTTTAGTTTCATAAAGTCAAGTTCAATACGAAACCGTGGCCTCTTAAATCACTCAAAACGGATTAGAAACGAAGAAATTGCGAGCAAAACAAAATTGGTAAAAACTACTCATTTTAGCTACGTGAAAATTGGTAACAAATCTATTCCAACCATAACTTAATCAACTTGTATTGTATATTATGTAATCTTGAGATACCATAGACACGTATACAATGTTTCGACCTATCATGTCGACACATCTATATATATTTCGGAACAACCATAGACACTCTATATGTGAATGTTGGAGTTAGCTATACAGGGTTGAGGTTGATTCCAAAATATATATAGTTTGAGTTGTGATCAATACTGAGATATGTATACACTGGGTCGTGGATTGATTCAAGATAATATATATCGATTTATTTCTGTACATCTAACTGTGGACAACTAGTTGTAGGTTACTAACAAGGACAGCTGACTTAATAAACTTAAAACATCAAAATGTATTAAAAGTGTTGTAAATATATTTTGAACATACTTTGATATATATGTACATATTTGTTATAGGTTCGTGAATCGACCAGTGGCCAAGTCTTACTTCCCGACGAAGTAAAAAATCTGTGAAAGTGAGTTATAGTCCCACTTTTAAAATCTAATATTTTTGGGATGAGAATACATGCAGGTTTTATAAATGATTTACAAAATAGACACAAGTACGTGAAACTACATTCTATGGTTGAATTATCGAAATCAAATATGCCCCTTTTTATTAAGTCTGGTAATCTAAGAATTAGGCAACAGACACCCTAATTGACGCGAATCCTAAAGATAGATCTATTGGGCCTAACAACCCCATCCAAAGTACCGGATGCTTTAGTACTTCGAAATTTATATCATATCCGAAGGGTGTCCCGGAATAATGGGGATATTCTTAAATATGCATCTTGTTAATGTCGGTTACCAGGTGTTCACCATATGAATGATTTTTATCTCTATGTATGGGATGTGTATTGAAATATGAAATCTTGTGATCTATTATTATGATTTGATAATATATAGATTAAACCTATAACTCACCAATATTTTTGTTGACGTTTTAAGTATGTTTATTCTCAGGTGATTATTAAGAGTTTCTGCTGTCGCATACTTAAATAAGGACGAGATTTGGAGTCCATGCTTGTATGATATTGTGTAAAAACTGCATTCAAGAAACTTATTTCATTGTAACATATTTGTATTGTAAACCATTATGTAATGGTCGCGTGTAAACAGGATATTTTAGATTATCATTATTTGATAATCTATGTAAAGCTTTTTAAACATTTATTGATGAAATAAAGGTTATGGTTTGTTTTAAAATGAATGCAGTCTTTGAAAAACGTCTCATATAGAGGTCAAAACCTCGCAACGAAATCAATTAATATGGAACGTTTTTAATCAATAAGAACGGGACATTTCATTTAGTACACGTTGGATTGCGTGTATTGTACATGTTGTGAAAGGACCCGTCCTAATCCATCTGGACGAAGTCACCAACATCTGGTTCCATTGGGATGATCGACTCCAAATAATGTCTTTAAAATGAGCAAATGCACAGCAGAAGATTTCTTTCATACCTGAGAATAAACATGCTTTCAAGTGTCAACTAAAAGGTTGGTGAGTTCATAGGTTTATCATAAAACAATAAAATTCAACATTTTGATAGACCACAAGATTTAAATCCTGCATGGTACAAATAGGCCCGAATCCTATACCCACCTATAATGCACATGCGATATCTTTTAAATACAATACACCTTTCTCGTATACGAAACCATTTTTCATAATCTTAGTAACCGTACACATATCTTGTGCACAAAATAACATACACATAACCTGTGTATAAAATCATTCTCTCGATACATAACATTCATATCAATTGGTGGCAATTATCATGTCCACATAATTCAATGGTGGCAATTATCATGTTCACATAATTCAAAGGTGGCAATTATCATGTCCACATAATTCAACGGTGGCAATTATCATGTCCACATAATTCAACAATAATCCACAGAACTTCTGTCTGCATAATAATTCATTCGAGGAATGTTTTGCTTGTGTCTATCTCGTCAAACATTTATAAAAGCATTTTATGTATTCGTAGTTCAAAATATATTTCAACAGCATTTAATAAAGCAGTTGTAAAAACAGCGCATGTATTTTCAGTCCCAAAAATGTAAAGAGTAAAAGGGAGCAAATGAACTCACCATACTGTATTTTGTAGTAAAAATACATATAACGACATTGAACAAGTATAGGGTTGGCCTCGGATTCACGAACCTATATCATTTGTTTATTTGTTAATACACATAATCGTAATCGAACAATATATATATATATATATATATATATATATATATATATATATATATATATATATATATATATATATATATATATATATATATATATAAATTTATTAGTTACATCATTTTTATGTTAATAATATATATATATTATTTTTTATGTTCATTTTGTATATAACAATATTAAATTTTGTTATGTTATATATCAAATATTTTATATATATATATATATATATATATATATATATATATATATATATATATATATATATACTTCTTTTGTTTGTTTAAAATAGTAGTTATATTAATACTAAAATATTATTAGTAGTGATTAAAATAATGATAATGATAATACTAGTGTTAATAGTAATAATAATAATAATGTTAATGATTTTATTATTAATATTATTAATGGTAGTTTTGAATAATAAAACTTATAATAATGATATTAACAGTAATTTTTAATAAAAATGAAAAGTTTAATAATATTGATAATGAAATTAATAATTTTGATACTAATACTAATATTTACGAAGATATTTTGTATTCGAATCATAATAATACTAACAATACTAATCCTAATCATAATAATGATAATAACACTAAAAGGGTAAGGTTAATAATATTATTAATAAATTCAATAATACTAACGATAATGTTAATATTAATATTACTTAATAATAATACTAGTAATGATAGTGATAATATCATAAGTTTCATTAATAATGATAATAATCTTATAGGTAATAATAACTGACATAATAGTAGTAATTAATACTAATAATTATAATTAATAATAATAATAACAATAATGATAATGATAATAATAATAATTATTATAATTCTAATAATAAGACATTAATAATAATATTCAGAATAATAATAATGATAATAATAATAATAATAATAATAATAATAATAATAATAATAATAATAATAATAATAATAATAATAATGAAAAAAATTGAAAGTATTAAAGTGTATACCCTTCTTTTTAAGCTTTTTCTAAAAAAATAGCCCACGCCGGGACTCGAACCCCTACCTCTCGAATACCCGAACACCCTCTAAACCACGGATCCAATTCTGCTTTTCTGGAATTTAACCCTCTGAATTATTTTATAGCAGTTTTAAACTGGTTCCACTTATTCATCTTCTTCAAAATCGACCACAGCTCCAAATCAAACTTAATAACATTTTATCTATTTCTTTTTAAGACACAGAAACATGTTGAGATGTATTGAATTAATTAAAACCACAAAATATTATAAAAAGTCGCTGTGACAGAAAATTTTGGAACACGATGCAACTCGAATTCAGTTTCAAAAATTGAGCACGTTTTAGAGAAAGATTAAAACATGAAAAAGGTTTAAAAACCCTCCTAGAAACTTTATGAATCATAAATTTTACCAGAATCATCAAAACAAATTCTAATTTGGTGATGAACATCCCGTTTGACTTTTTGATAATAAATTTTGACTCCAGAAATTAGAATTCAATTCAATGAATTGAACTCTGAAACTTTAAAGGAATTTCATTTAGATGATCCTTAACAAAATAGCATTTACACAATTTTAAATTTGAATCGTTTTCAAAGTTTTTGAAAAACAAGACCGTAGCAGAGATGAACGAGCTGTAAAGGAAATAAATAATAAATAACTTTGTTTCTAATTAGCAATAACAGCAGAGATTTTATCATGCAATTGGTTGGTTGCTACATGTAACAAGAATTGATCAATTTGTATTGTTGTGATTATTGGTTCGACAAGAATCCAATCGGAACAGCAGAAAAAAATAAAACGAAATAAATAAATAAAACAGATACAATTTAATAAGGAAATCGTACAAATCAGATATTCTTGATGTCATGTAGATAATCAATCGTGATTGTGATATAAAACTGAAATTGTATTCATCTTAATATATACATATATCTGTATTTAATTATGCAATTTATATATATCTGTTATGTATCTGAATAAATATAAGTATGTATATATATCCTATTAAGTTTTGTATTAATTTTTGTATTATTACAAAATAATATAAGTCTGTTAACAAATCTGGAATATTATAAATTTTAATAAGATTACTACTAATAATAATAATAATAATAGAAATATAATAATAATAATAATATTAATAATAATTTTATTAAAATTATTCTATTAATACTAATAAAACTAAGAGTAATTATAAAAATAGTACTAATAATTATCATAATAATAATACTAATTATGTTAATGTATATTAATGATAATAATAATATTAATAATCATATATATATATATATATATATATATATATATATATATATATATATATATATATATCAAAATTTATATCTTTATGATACCTATAATGGTATTAAAAATATTAATGTTAATATTAATATTGAAAGTGATAATAATATTACTATAGTGACTATATATTAATTTATAATTAAATTTAATATCTTTGTAATATAATATATTGTATAATAACATATACAGGATATTAAATATATATATATATATATATATATATATATATATATATATCAATTTGCATATAATTCGTTCGTGAATCATCGAGCACAGTCAAGGGTTAAATAAATCCATATAAATAGTTCAGAACTTTTGAGACTCAACAATATATACTTTGCTTATCATGTCGAAATCCTATGAAGATTAAGTTTAAATTTGATCGGAAATTTCCGGGTCGTCACATGTTGGTTGCATGTATGTTAAAACAGGGGTACTTATTATAACATTAAAGTTTAGTTACCAGGGTGCTCAATCTTATAGAATATTTTGATAAACGTTTCTGGATGAAATAACTGAAATCTTGTGATGTACCTTTATATACAGATTATGCGAAACATTAAAACTATGAACTCACCAACTTTTGTGTTGACACTTTCAAGCATGTTTATTCTCATGTTCCTAGAAGTGTTCCGCTGTTTGCTTATATGTTAGACAAGCTATGTACATGGAGTCATACATGCTTTATTCGAGAAAACGTTGCATTCACAAATCATCACCATGTATCTATTTTGACTGCATTGTCAACAAATGTATTATTGTAAACTATTATTTACGGTGATTGTCTATATGTAGAAATCATCAGATGACGAAAACCTTGGATTTAAATATTCATTTATGGTATGCCTTTTCAAAAAGAATGCATTGTTTGTAAAACGTATCATATAGAGGTCAAATACCTCGCAATGGGACCAGGTGTTATTGTATTCGTCCATATGGATTTGGACGGGTCGTTACAATATTCATTTTGATATTTGTTGAATAATTGATATTCTTTCTTATTAACAAATTTGGGAATGTCCTTCACCACCCATTCGACATCATAGTTCACAATATCAATGACATTATCAACCTTGAATTTATTTGAACTTTCGTAATCAGAAACTTTAATATCAAAGACTCGAGACCGACACTTCATTACCGCTAATGTATTTTCTTGTAATTCTGTAACAACCCAACCCGTATTTAAACCGGCCCATATTTTTCTTTTCTTTTTAATGTAATAATATTAACAACGTTTAGGTCCCAATTATGTTTCCAAAAACATCTTTAATACAATAGTAAGTTTAATAAACTTTAAAACATTTAATACATAAGGTTAAATATTCGAACGGGCATACACGACCTGACTATTTTAATTTTCAACAAAACCGAGCATGGTGATTGGGGATATGCTACCTAATCCTAATCAATCCAAAAGCACGTCTTCTAAAGCAACCTACGCAAGTCCACTAGTTCCCACGCTTACCCGAGCCACCACCTCCACGCGAATCTATAAAAAAGGTAAACAACGAGAGGGTAAGCTATGAAAGCTTAGTGAGTATAAACATACTATATACATACATATGCATAAAATGAATACGTACAACCAAACACAATAAGTAAACACATACCGCATACCGAGTACAACTAAGCAAGCTATACCTAACGTACCACCAAGCCAAATCCTCATGACTAGCTACAATATACAATAAGTATATATACGCATATACAAAATACATCCGATAATACAACAAGGTTAACCCCTTAACCTTAAACCCATGAAGGTTGGTCGAATAACCCGAGCCTTAGTGAATTCGCACCACCCGAGATTCACTTCCTTCACCAATTCAACAATGAGGTTGGCCGAACTACCCGTGCCTTAGTGAATCCGTACTACCCGAGATTCACTACCTCATCAATAAGATGACCGAACAACCCAAGTCATAATGAATCCGCATTACCCGAGATTCATCTCCTCAACATCATCAACAACGACGGGATTGGCCCGACATGCCAACGTGAATCCATATACGCCAAAGATTCACTATCCCAAGGGTGGTAAACCAAAACACACAAACATACCATCATGGACTCAAACTCCAAGAATCCATTTTCCCATCACAAGTAGAGTGAATCCGAGCATGGATCACTCTACCCACCCGCACCCATCCTATGCATACATACGCATATAATATATTTACACTCACCTTAAACGCCTTGATGAAGTGTAATCCAATCTCGCAACTCGCCAATGAAATGTACCTATTCCATTTATCACATAACAAACAACACAATTAGGGTGGATTTACAAATTAACCCAACTTGATACTTAGCGCAATTTCGACCCAAATGCACTTCCAAGCACAAACCGCACCCAAACTAACCAATAATCACCAACACAAGTGAGAATGGTCCTAATACACCAATCAAACAAAATCATAGGTGTTAAACACCTATCTTGCCCAAATTGACACGTAAACCCTAATTTTGACCCATTTCAAAATTAGTCAACCAAAACACCCAAAAATGGTTCCAACGCTTTCATAATCACTAACACTAGTGAAAATAGTTCCAACAATGCCAACTTAACAAATCTACAAGTTTTAAACACTTGTGTTATAGAATATGAACCCCGTACCTTATTATTCATTATTCAAGGGTATTTATCGAGTACACATAAACCCTAATAACTATTCAAACCCTAATGGACTCAGCCCGCAATGCAATTGGGCTAGCCCAATACTAATACTCGAGTACTCCCCTGCAGTCCGAGAGGCGAAATCGCGAAAGCTCGGACTGAAAGAAAATACTAATATTGAAAGAAAAAAACTAACAAATAAATAAAAGTAAAGCTTCTTCTTTTTTTCAACTAAAAAAAATGGGCTAAATAAATCAAATATGGATAAAAGATAGGTGATATCAAAACTGAAATCGAAGATGTGGTGAGTTGACAGTACGTAGGAAAAATTTATATGATTTTTTGTTTTTTTTAGTTTTCGGAAGAAAGAAAATTAGAATAGGAGCAGTCGAAGAGGAGGAGGAGATATAGAAAAGAAAATATTAGAAAACTAGGAGGGTGAGAGAAAACAAGAAAGAAGAAGGCAACATCTTCCATTAACAACAAAATATAAAACGGTGATTTACTGATCGGAGATAAAGAATAAAGTAGAAATTATAAACCGCGACAACGTGTTTAATGGAAAAATTGTAGATGATTCACGGATGGGGAACGCGAAGAGGAAGAAAGCAAGAAAAGCGGAGGCGCACCGGTATTCGGTGGCGGCGGCAGACCAATTTTTTTTTGGTGGCGGCGAAAAAAATGAAAAGAAAATAGCGGTAGAAAACCTAAGCATCTGATACCATGTTATAGAATATGAACCTCGTACCTTATTATTCATTATTCAAGGGTATTTATAGAGTACACATAAACCCTAATAACTATTCAAAACCTAATGGACTCAGCCCATAATGCAATCGGGCTGGCCCAATACTAATACTCTAGCAACTTGTCTTCACCAAAATCAGCTTACTTTAACCCAAACTCAAAATTTAAGTTTCCAATAACACCCATTTGGGTTCTTTCAACAATATAATCACTAATCATAGTGATTACACTCAAATTAAAGCCCTAATCATGGCTAAATCACCAACCAACCCAAAACCCACCAACAACAACAATAACTTGCTACAAATAACCCATTTCATAATCTAAATGGGTTTTACAACTAACTAGTTCAAAACCCTGATATGGCCAAAACGGACGGTTTTATTTGTGCGGTGTCGTTAGGTCGCAACACGTCAAAATTAGCTACCACAAGAGAGTAATGGTTTTATCATTTATATTTAACTGGGGTTCCTAGCTATAACTCACCTACTTGTCTTCCTTTTAACGAGTAAGTGGTAAATATAACTCAGGTTCGTATTTTTGTATGTTTGCTTAGTAACGTGGGACAAAAGTGCCTATATAGTTAACCCTAGCGATAAGGGGTGATAGATTAAGATTAACTTAATAAAACAGTTATTAAACTTATAAAGATAGAGATAGTTGGGTATGGAGAATAGAATTCTGAAGGGGAATTATCACAAGAGTTTAACTTTCTAGGATAAACACTAAACCTCAATCAACTGGGCTATGAACCTAACTGATTTGTCACTAAGAGTTTAGGCCTTGAAGATTCTGGCTAAGACAGATATCCCTACTCCCAACGTTAACCTAAAGGGTTTAAACGACCTTATGGATAGAATCCTAGGTACATGAACAAAGTGGTATACCTATAAAGGAAAGTCTCAGCTTTTCTTAATCCTAGTTGGTCTAACTAAAGCAATATTCCACCACTTAACACTATGCTATGCCTTAACATTAACAGATGTGTAATCTTAGATATTCTAAGGTACTGCTAATTGGATTAGAGGTCTCTCCTTTGCGATCACTTATTCAACCCCGGATCATCTTACAACATCTCAAGAACGTTGCTTCTGACGCGAATCATGCTTTTGAACAAGCTAGTGTTCACTGAACTCTATGTTGCTAACTCTAATCACAACCTAAATGGGCAGCTCTTCTTTGACGAATAAATAGCTATTCGTACGTAGGTACTATATCCCTATTGTGACTTTAAGCACACATAAATACTTACCTTATATCATAGGGTTGATCAGGTCCTAATACTAGGTTATAGCCACGTGAATAAGCTGAAAGGGTGATCCGTAAATTAAACTTCTAAACCGTCAGGGTTTCAGCATAACAGTATGATAAGTCTCAGATAAAGTATTCAACATATAATAAACATCCGTAATAGACAGATAAGCATGCAAGATGAAAGCAACTTAAGATAACAAGATAACTTCATTAAATTAAGAATAGCGTTCACCATTTACAGACGATATCTGGACCATTACAAGTGCTGACATCCTCTAGACCGCTCCTATTACAATCTTCGGCGTTTGCCTCCGGGTACTTAATTTCCCGCTCGGAGGTGAGAAGACCTTGAAGGCTCTAGTGAGAGAAAGTGTATTGTAGTGAGATAGTGAAGAGAGGTGTGTGGAAATTGGATGACAAAAAGCCTTTAAATAAGCACAAAATTTTGCCTGCCAAATGGCCTTTTGCAGTGCCCGTTTGCTAAGGCAAGTCGTTTAAAGAGGCCGTTTGATATGAGAGTTTGGAAGGCCATTTGCCACACTGGCAGCCCGTTTGACAGCCTGTTTAGCAAGCTGTTTGGCTTGCTAATTCCTTGGATCGTAACTTGATTTCTTGTCTTTCACCGTTTTCGCTCTAGAATCTTCGTTTTAGCTCCGTTTCTCTTGATTCTTTTTACGTTGTCTTCGTAATTACTTTATCTATAAATTTAACCAAAAAAGTGATTATTTTGTCGACAAAGTTTTGAACTTTATGCTTTTGGGACTCAATATCGGGTGTAAAAACATGACTTTTTTGCCGATATCAATTATCCCACACTTAGACTTTGCTTGTCCTCAAGCAAACTTCCGAACTTTAAACAATGAGGACTTTTATCCGTAGTGATCAAGTGGTATTTGTTCCACAAGACGGAGGAGTGAAAACTTAGTTTTTATATTCTTTTTGTTATTCTCAAACCTTTTTCCGCAAGCATGAGAGGAGGTTACATAACTGAGGCTATCTCACTCAGGTCACTCATTTCACTAAAGTGTTTAGGGTGTTCTATAGTTCTAAGAAATGAAATCACTCTTAGCCAGTCATGCTTACATTCTTCGTCATAGGCTTGATCAAGACTCAAATCTCCATCACTTATTTGAGAGAATTTTCAGTTATCGACTCAGCTTGAATTGTGAAGAGATGGGGATTTGGAGGTTTCTAGGGTGCGAAGGGTTTTGATAGATAGGAGTTTCTTTTTAAATGATCGATTTTAGTGATCCTTTCAGCTTTTTGTTAGGAATTTCACGGTGAGCATCCCTCTTTTTGACTGCTAGGAGTTTCTTTCCTCGAATCTTTTCTGGTTCTACTCCCTTTTTTAGAACCTTTATTCATCAAATAATTTTTTTCGAGGTCTCCTTTCATTGGCGGTCTTCTTCGATAATTGGCTCGGATGCTCGTATTTTTCTAATTTGGTTTTGTAGAGGGTTTCTCAAAAGGAATGATTTTGCCGGGATTTCTTTCTTTGTTTATGAAGCGGATAGAATAGATAAGCAGAGGTGAATAGATTTGTGGAATGAAGATGGAAACGAAGATGTGTAGTGGGGGTTGTTTTTGTCTTCACAATTGGCTAAGGTTCTAACTTAGTCATCCTTGTCAAAATGTGTGATTCCGAAATGTAGATCTAGAGCAAGTTCTGATTCCGAGATGTTAACATCGGCGCGCTTAACAGAAGTATAGTGAAGCACTAAAAATGAGTGCTTATAAAGCCTTATTTGGGGGTGCCTCACAACAATTATAATGGGTTTATTTGCGCCTTTCATTATGCAATGCTCTTTTGGAAAGTTGGTTTGATTTTCGCAAAAACTTTTTGATCTTGTTTTACCCTTTTGTCTATTTTTGTAGCAAAAACTTTTTGATCTTTTATAGAATTGTATAATCCTTAGTGTTTTTATAGTACGGAAAGTTTTAAATTTTTGTGAAAAATTTAGTTTTACCAACACTTGAGGATTTTACAAGAATCGTTATGTGCAACATTTGCTATCCCACACTTTAAAATAACATTGTCCTCGATGTTAAGGATACGACATATTCCACACTTTAGGTTTTAAAAGAGTCGTTATGTTACTAAAAGTTTATGTTGGTGGGGTTGCCAATCCCACACTTAGTTTTTAAAGTGGTATAGTAGTTTGCGTATATTCTATTTTGAAAAAGTGGTGAAGACGTAGTACTCCCCTATGGTTGCAAAGCGTGCAGTCGGATGGCGTGCCAATTATGGGTTCTTCAATTCTTGTGCCGGCGTCATCCTCATTCAATGCGTCCTTGCTCCAAGTCGTGCTTCCATCTCGTACGGTATCGATCGTCGTTTGTTTGTGACGTTTTATTCATGCAATTTTATTCTAAATATCATACATACTTAAAAACATAAAGTAGTTATGCCCTAAATCGGGCGTACAAACATAAAGTAATAGAGTATCATAAGTAATTATTCAAATATTCCAGAAATAAATACAGTCATGGCTGAGGTAGAGGGTAGGGTAAGGAATACGATACGCTGGTGTGGGGCTGTCTCGCTGGTCGAAGGGCTGATTGCCCTTCATCAGTCATCTCCTCATCTGTAGCGAATTGATGTGCCAATTCCGCCGTGTTTATCCTAGAAGATACCCCGAACTGAATCTCATCTGACCGTGCGATCAGTCCTGTAAGCGATGATGTACTCGTATGAATCATAGGCCCGTACGCCAATTCTGCCATTCTTGCAAATCGCTTCCCAAATGTGGGTTCATACCCATACTGTCAATACCCTGCGTGACTCCTTCAGTCATATAGCGGCTTGCAGCCTGATCCCATAAGGAAGCCTGAGCGTCGACGTCGGCGAATGTATCTCTGTAAGTATGCAAATGGGAGGTGTCAAACTGGTTATTGACAAAACCTGCTGCCCCTGTGCTCGGTTCCCTAGTAGGAGATGGGATGACTGTATGATGCGTGAACTAATGCTGGGGAGGAGAAGATGGGGGTCCTGTGTTCTGACGGCTCGGGCCTGCACCTCTGGGGTCCCTGTGGGCATACATTACCAGATACTCGTGAGGATATGGCAGAACATTGAGATGTCTGCCTGCGTAGTGCGTAAAGTGATCCAGATTCTGAAAGATAGCGTGCTGGGCACACCAACTCCATGCCCAGGCAAGTCTCTCATGTGATAGTGGTACGGTGGAAAGCGCGGCCTATCCCCTTCACCTACTGATGAGTGTCGGCGGGTGTCAGTAAGCCGTCCCTGTGTGGTGGGATCATCCTCATCCCGCGGTTCCTGAGAACCTCACCGTCTCCTACCATCTCTCGTCCTTGTATCAGGCCTAAACCCTGTTACTCTCACCCGTGGCACTGTCCGATCTTCAGAATTTGGTATTGCCGGATTAGCTGCAATGATCAACTGTTCACCCTTAATACGAATGTATTCCCAAGTGTTCAGTATCTTATACCCCATCTCTTCCGACTCAGCCCCAAACTTATACCGAAACCTCTCGATACTCCCCAAAACATGCATCCGACGGAGGAGTTTAGTAACAACTGCTCCCAATACTGGCACAACTGTCCTTGCTGAATTCTTTTCATTAGTAAATGCCCGGGCCAGGAGGTGCGCAACTTGCATATTCTGGTTGTGTATCATGGCGTGTATCAGGCGCATATTGTTAATAGTAACGGCACCACCATGTTGGGCTTTTGGGTAAAGGGTTTTAGTGATAAAGTGTTGAAGGATGCGGTGTACGGGGTTAATGAATTTCGAAACCTTTTTACTTGATCTCCATGGCTCATCATCGGAGGTGTATTCGCTCCATAAAGCTTGGTAATCTATGTTGTTCAAGGTGGTGTAACCCCTCTTGAATAAAGAACTGTTGAGCTGTGACGGTTTGTACAGTTCCAAATACCTTGCAAACCGTGCAAGAGATAGGTGGTACATCTAATTTTGGTGGTGAAAGTGGATACACTCTTGATCACTGTAATCTTCTTGATCAACGTCTGAAAACCTTTAAGTAGCTATAAATTCCGCGTATGGCCCATTGTACGCTTTCTCATTTATTTCAAACAAGTTTTGCCAGGCTCTGTGTGTTCTCCCGATTGCTCTAAAGTTCAAGATTGCCCTAAGCTCTTCGGCCCATCCACACTGTTCCATAATCGTCCAGTTAATATATTTGTTAGCCCCTTTTGGCCAATTAATCCAGGTTCTCATAAATGGCTCATTATCTGCTGGATCATCTTGCCCGAGAAGGTAATGGGGCAACTCATATTCTGCTGGTATTCGATTAGCCATCTGCTGAAATGCCCCATTCATATACATTATAAACGATTCACAATAGTTGATTACATCGAGAGGTATTTGACCTCTATATGATACATTTTATAAACATTGCATTTGTTTTTAAAAGGCAAACTTTCTTTACATCGAAAGTTGACAGCATGCAAACCATTTCATAATAAATCCAACTATAACTGACTTAATAATAATCTTGATGAACTCAATGACTCGAATGCAACGTCTTTCGAAATATGCCATGAATGACTCCAAGCAATATCCTTAAAATGAGCTAATACACAGCGGAAGATTTCTTTAATACCTGAGAATAAACATGCTTTCAAGTGTCAAACAAAAGGTTGGTGAGTTCATTAGTATATCGAAAACAATCATTTCC
The DNA here is from genome assembly GCF_046630445.1 of Rutidosis leptorrhynchoides. Taxonomy (NCBI): domain Eukaryota; kingdom Viridiplantae; phylum Streptophyta; class Magnoliopsida; order Asterales; family Asteraceae; genus Rutidosis; species Rutidosis leptorrhynchoides. The sequence goes on from NC_092339.1 coordinate 302,358,293, forward strand.
ATAATTTTAATAGACCACAAGATTTCATTTATTCGATAATCATACACTCGTAAGTGTTTAAAATTCGTTCGTATAGATTGAACACCTGGTAACCGACATTAACAAAATGCATCTAGAATATCCCCAAACATATAACATCAAAGTACTAAAGCAGTTCAAATTCTCTGACTGGGGCGTGTCAAAGCCCATAGATCTATCTTTAAGATTCGTGTCAATTGGTACACCAATTATAATAAACACCAATTCTTAGGCTACCAAGTTCAACAAGGGTGATATCCGGTATAACGATTTAACCATAGAATATAATTTTGATTACTTGTGTCTATTTTATCAAACATTTATAAAAAACGGCGCACGTATTCTCAGTCCCAAAAATATATATTGCAAAAGCATTTAAAAAGGGAGCAAATGAAACTCACAATACTGTATTTTGTAGTAAAAATACATATGACGGCATTGAACAAGTGCAAGGTTGGCCTCAGATTCACGAACCTATATTAATTATATATATTTATATGTTGGTCAATAACTGTCTACACTTTAGGTCAGGTCATAGTGTATCACAATCCTAATGCTCGAGATTATCATGCAAAAGTTAACAAAAGTCAATTTGACCAAAATGACTTCCAAAATCTATACATGATTATTATATAACTTAAATATAGTCATTTTATATATTTAAATATATTTAGAAAATTTTATTAGAGTAAATAATATAAATCATTTATTAATAAAATTGATATAAAAAAATAGTTTTATATATATCTTAAGTATTAAAATTTATAAAGTTCACTTAATATCATAAAAATATAATGGCATGTATTATTAATGTAATTATATTACATGTGGTAAAATATCTTTGTAATACATATTCATTTGATAAAATAATATTGATAATAATAATATTAATGATATTTATATTTACTAATGATGATATCAATTATGATAAAATGATAATTCTAATCATGATAATTTTAATAATAACGATACTTTTTCAATAATAATAATATTTTATAAAAATAATAATTAAAATTATAATAATAATACTAAATGATAATAATAATGATATTTTATGATAACAATGATATTTCTATTAAAAATGATAATTTAAGTAAAAATGATAGTTTTAATATTAATAATACTTTTAATAATAATAATGATAAAAATAATGAAAAAGATATGTTTAATTAAATCAATACCTTTCAATATTTTAATTTCATCATGATACTTATATTCATTATTTCCTAATCAATTTGTTAATAGCTTTTAGTCGTCTTTTACATCGCGTTCGTAGTAATGATAATAATAGCAATCATAATAATTAGATGTTACTAATATTAGTTTTAATTATGATAATACTAATAATAATAAATTTTATGATAATATTAATGATAATACCAATAAATATTTTAATGATGGATAATAATACTATTTATAACCTTAACGATGATAACGATAGTAAATAATAATAAAAAATAACAATTTTTAATGATAATACCTTTTATTAATAATGATAATGATAATAATGATAATAAAAATAATAATAATAATAATAATTAGATAATAATTATAACGACGATAATAACGACGATAGTAATAATAATCATATTAACAATAATACAAAAATTCAGTTGACTATAACTTCCAATCTGTTCTTCGAAACCATTCGAGTTCTAAATGAAAAGTTATTTATTTTTTGTCAGCTTTCCAACGACATGCATATCATATACCTTATCTTGGTAGTACATGTATCTAATTCAGGATTCAACATAACCTATCTAATGACAATATCAAACGTACAAGCATGCATAATCCTATATACTCGAGCACTAGTCAGGGATACACTAATAATATATAAAAGTTAAGTTATGAGTGCTCACGTATCAATATTGAGATTCAATATTGCAGGAAAGTACGTAGACGCAACGGAGATGATAAACACTAGATTGACCTCACGAGCATACCCCCGAACATTACCCATATCCTCCATAGCTATAACCCATAATTACTTTAGCTCTATCCCACTCATAAAGCCCGTTTTGAAAACACACGAGCAGAACCTCATCGTAGTATTTTATGTATAATACTAATAATATCACTCCTAAAACTACTAATACTAGTAATAATAAGATTAATATTAATAATCTTAATAATAATAATAATAATAATAATAATAATAATAATAATAATATTAATAATTATAAATATATATATAGAGAGATCGAGTGGAATGAAAAATGAATCAGAATGAGAAAACGTTCGAGTATTTAAGGACTTGGCCTCTCCCTCCTCACCATGCGATCGCATGTGTATTGTGAGGAGATGCCATGCAATCGTATGGCTCTCTTTTACAGCTCATATGCACGATAAATCTTGCCGACACTCGATATATATATATATATATATATATATATATATATATATATATATATATATATATATATATATATATATATATATATAATATTTAATTTATGTAATTAATTATATATTAAATTATATTTATATACATAGTTAACATGTAATTTTCGTTCCAATGACTCGTACGTTGTAACTCGACTTACGTCCCGTTTTCGGTTTCTCGAACGCGTTTTCGCACGCTTAGAAAACTAGCACTTTACGTTTAGTGATTCGTACCCTTATCAAAATATAGACTTAAATCATTGATAAACAATATTATGCGAAGTGTAACATATTCATTTAAATGTTTTGGTCATTTGCTTCTATAAATCAAAGTCTCGTTGTCTATGTAAATGTATTTAATATTATATTTAAAATATTTCTTAAATCAAAACATTTTTTAATTGTATTACATTATAAGATATATATATATATATATATATATATATATATATATATATATATATATATATATATATATATATATATATATATATATATATATATATATATATATATATAGGGGCAGGATCAATGGAGAAGTAACCGATCGGGGGAAGCAAAAAAAAATTTTCTTTTTTTTTTTGGAATTTTTTTTTCCGGCATCAAGATCACACGAAAATATGAACATTTAGAAGAGACACTTCGTGAAGAATGTTATTATTTAGGCAGGAAAACGATCGACAAAAATAACATTCAAGATAATATTGTTCGTGAAGAATATGAACGTTTTTTTTTCTTCATGTTTTGTGAAGTAAAATTTAGCCCGATTTAGAGTTTAGGGTTTAGGGTTTAGAGTTTGGTGTTTTGGGTTTATTCCATAAACCCAAAACACCAAACCCTAAACCCTAAACCCTAAACCCTAAACTCTAAACCGTTCGTGTTAATAACTCAATCTAAATCCTAAATCTAAACCCAAAATCTAAACCCTAAACCCTAAATTTCTAAACCCTAATATCTAAACCCTATAAGCCCTAATATCTAAATCCTAATATCTAAACCCCAATAGCTAAAACCTCAATATACGCTCGAAAAACGCGATAATTGTTATATATTACTTCTTCGAGCGTTTTCCCGCCAAAATAAAAACATTTATCACAAAGTGTCTCTACTAAATGTTCATATTTTCATCTCATCTATAATGTTCGTGAACAAAGTTTTTTCAAAAAATGAAAAAAAAAAGTTTTTGCTTCCCCCCGATTGGTTACTTCCCTCTTGATCCTACCACTATATATATATATATCTTTATTTAGAAATATAGTTTATATATCGTTGAAATATTTATTTAATAAAATATTTAGTTTTTCAGAACTAATTATATTTCAGGGTTTATATAATTTAAAATCGTTTGTTTAACTAGTTTGAAATCATATGAATTTAATATACATAAACACGTTTTAAATACATAATACAAATTAAATCATGGACCCTATCATTTATAATTTTTCAAAAGGTTTCTAGAGAGATTTTAAAGTTTAGGATAACGTTAAAATCTTTATCCTTATTAAAATGGTTCTATAACAATTTGTCAAAAGTAGTTCTAAATATTTATAAAGTTATATTCGTATTTAAAGAAGACGTGACACTCTATTAGTTACTTCCTGACATATTGTAAAATGGGATAACCTTTTGAGTATATCGTAATACGTTTTATATCTTTGAAGATATATTATATAAATGCGTATATTTTATAATATAAAGCTTAATTTAAGTTTTATATACGTATTCAAATTACATTATAAAACGTTTTTGTAACAAGGTTCTTTTTAGACTGAAAACATTTTCGTGCGTTTAAAACTAAATCAAATAGCTATCAACTATTTATATTCAGATCACATAATTTCTTACTAGAACTTACGTTTATTTTAGCTTCTTTTAAGTTTGTATTAACTTATATAATAAAAATCAAGTTTTACTATATCTATTAATTGTATTCGAAACCACTCAGATATGAGTTCAATATACTTTGTCTATATATATATATATATATATATATATATATATATATATATATATATATATATACACACATTTCACAATAACACGTTTTATTACGTAGATTTTTAATTAAAATGAAGAAAAAAAAATATAACGTTATACTTTTGCTAACGTTTACAAGTCATAAAATAGACTTCCTAATATATTTACATATCAATCAAACCGTTTTATGTTTTGTTAATATTTCTCAATTGAACAATCACACATATGTATATATTCATACATATCTATTTACACATATTTGTTCATGAATCGTCAGGGGTATTCGAAAGAGTAATTGATTATATGACCACAATTCAAAGTTTTTGAGATTTCAACATTACGGACTTTGCTTATCGTGTCGGAAACATATAAAGATCAAGTTTAAATTTGTTCGGAAATTTCCAGGTTGTCACATCTGCGAAAGTCAAGTAACGTAGGTTATGTTCCAAAAGATTAAGACTTATATATTTTTCGGAAAAAAAATTCGAAATGAGTGTAATGACCCGACAAAATCGTCATTGACGGCGCCGCTAACTTTGGTCCCGTTACGTGGTCGTAGTCCCTATATGAGACTCGTTTGACCAAAATTATGTCGCATTCACTTGAAAAGTACAAGACTTGCAAAGTTTAGTTTACCAAACGGATCGACAACAAGTTTAAGTTTACAAAAGTAGTAGTGTATATATGAAATAACTTGCGACATAATTAGTTGAAATCACGGTTGCTATAAATAGCGTAAGTATGTATGTATGCTTGACTCCAAGCAAGTAATCAGAGTGTATGCATGTATGCTTGACCCCAAGCAAGTATGAGTGTACGCGGAAGCATATATAAAATGGCCATTCATGAACCTGAGAAACATATAGAAAACTGTCAACGAAAAACGTTGGTGAAATCATAGATGTAGTAATAAACGTTATTTTTGAATCACAAGATTTAGTATTTCCATAAAATTGATCATCCAAAAGTTGCATTCCAAAATAAGTTCGCAAGCACCCAATTATCAAGCCTTAACTTTCCTTCTATAGAACCCCATCATAATAGTGTTAGAACATACACTGTTTCTTGGAAATACATTCCATCCGAAATAACGGTAGCGAACCGTCCGAATGAGGGTTTGTCAAACCCGTATGGCCATACAACATAAGTTCTCGCTTACACCCGGCAAGTGTAGCTAATGATAATCGAATTGAGGATTTTTATTCAAACTCGCTGTGGAATGTTTGTTTCATCGAACTTGTGTTCAAAACATAAAAGTAAGTATTACAAGATGTAAACATGTATATGTTTCTCAGTCCACGATTTAAAAGTATTAAAAATTGTTGAAAAGGTGGGACTATGATCTCACCTCGAGTGCACGAGTATAAATGTAGTTCACAAAGTAAACGTGTGCATGAAAGTTGTTTAGTCTTGACCTAAACAAGTAAGTTGTATCAATTAACCGGTTACGACACAAGGTCGAGCAAAATGTGTTCAATTAGTCCTATGGCTCGTTACGACTCGAATATATAGCATGTGAATCACGTTGTCAAGTTTTATGCAAGAATCAAGTATAAAATCAGATTAGAACGATTGCATAAGTGTTTTGTTAAGTTTGACTAAAAGTCAAACTTGGTCAAAGTAAACGTAAAAGTCAACGGGGTCGGGTCGGGTATCTGACAATTTTTCTGAGCTTAGAAGTCATATATAAGCATGTTGGCCAAGTTTTATGTCAATCGGAGTTGCGTGTAAGCGGGAATGAATTTATGAAAACACAAAATAAGTTGGTCTACTTTTTCAGCACAGGAGCGTCGCACCAAAACCAGGAGCGGCGCTCTTGAGGACCAGAAGCAGCGCTCTTGTTTCCAGGAGCGGCGCTGTTGATGTCTAATGAAAAACTCCACAAAAAGGCCTTCCAGGAGCGGCGCTCTTAGTTCAGGAGCGTCGCTCCTGTACCTGGGAAATGCATGAACCAAACTTCAAACAAGCATAACTCATGAACCGTAAACATTCAAAACAAGTATCTTACATCGTTGGAAAGCTATTTTGACAAGGAATACAACTAAGAACATATCATCAATCAAAACTAGCATTTTCAATAATCAAATTCTCATCAAAAGTTCAATAAACGTTCATAATCAAAAGTTTCAAGTTTGTAAAACGCATTTCATGATTCGGGCGACCAATTTACACGTATGATATGCCGTTTCGAAGGTAATAAAACATACAATACAACTAAACACTTAATAACAACATTTCATAGCATTTCAAGCATCAAAAGTTCATTTCAAGTTCATCAAACCCCAACCAAAAATCAAGAATTCATCAATTTTGTAAATGAAGCTTTTCTAAAATCAACCTACACATTAAAATGAAGCTAATGATACTAGTAACACTTTTAATACATGAACTTTAGCATTTAAACAATATTTAATCATCCAAAATTCAAGATTAAGCACACCCATTTTAAGTTCATGCTAGTTACTCCAAAAACAACAAATCGAGCAAACAAAACATATATTCATGTTATACTTGAGCCATAGACAATAACTAACACCATTTTAAGTATATAAAATGAATTTAGAGAAATCTAGTATTTTTAGAAAGTTACCCAAATGTGATGAAATTGGTACCAAATTGTAGAGGATGAAGAGAGGATCACGAATATGTAATTTGTTTTGATGTTTCCTTCTTGATTCGGATTTGGATGATGAATTAATGAAATGGGTGTTTGAGTTCAAAAATGGAAGAGAGAAAAGAGAGAAGAGATGAGGAGGTTGAATGAGTAGTGGTGGTGAAGTGGTTGACTAGTTGACCTAGTCACCACTTTGCCCACTTGGCAACTTCGGTCCCTCAAGTTTCAAAGCGAGTGCGTGAATTAACCAAACGAATATTTTAAAAACGCTCGAGTAAACGAGTGATGTTATAATTTAAATAACGGGAGTATTATGAACGTTAGTCAATGGAAACTATGAATTTAAATAACGAAAGGTATTATTTTAAAAAAAAAAGACGGTGTTAAAAATAAATTTAATGGAAAAACGCGGGATGTTACATTACCTACACCTTAAAAGAAATTTCATCCCGAAATTTAGTTGGTAGTAGTAGTTGTTGTTTCCTCCTCGAGATCTTGCATTGTCAATTTTACGAATGAGTTAAGGTACTTCCTTGGGCATTTCAACGAACTTTGACAGTCGAAATTTTACGTCGTTTTTAAAGTTTGGTTTTCACGATTCACAATTTCAACCGGTTTTCCTAGGAAGTAAAGTTTGTCATCGGTAGTGAGCTCATCGAAAGGAATATCAAGTTCTTGTTCGGTAAGACGCTTCTTTAAGTTTAATACGTAGAATGTAGGATGAACGGAGACTCGAATGAGTTGGAAAATCTAAACGGCTAGTAACGGGTCCAAAACGCCCCAAGATTTTAAAAGGATCAAAATATTGCAGATATAGCTTTCTACGTTTCCTGAAACGGATTACACCTTTTCAAGGTGCGACTTTTAACGTTACACTGTTACCCACTTGGAATTTGAGAAGTTTACGTCTAACATCGGCATAGCTCCTATGGCAACTATGGTCGTTTTGAGCCTTTTTAGATTTGAACAATTTCTCGGTTGTTTCATGAATGAGTTCGGGTTCGGTGGTTTACTTGTCACCTAATTCGGTTCAATAATTTAGAAAACGTCAATTGCGGTTATATGAGTTTTCAAAAGGTGTGGCGTTAATACTCGTGTGATAACTATCATTGTAAGGGAATTCAGTTAAAGGCAAAGGATTCTCCCAAGTAAATTTGAAATTGATAACACAAATTCGTATTATGGCTTCCGAGGTTTGAATCGTACATTTGCTTTGTTCGTCGGTTTGTGGGTGATACGTGGTACCCATGTCTAAACGTGGTCCCGAGGCTTTTTGTAAGGCACTCCGAACTCTAGAAGTGAAACGAGGATCTCGGTCTGAAACGAGGTACATTTCTGTAAGGTATATTTGAACAAATTTGTTAGGACCTGAAAACGTTTGTTAGAACAAGTTTCTTATCGGTTTCTGAAAATGTTCGTTAGGACTATTCACCCTCGCGGTGAATATTAGTATAACATGAAGAGTCTCTCCCTCCATTGAGAATGTAGAATAAAGATTTCTTTATACGGAAGTACGAATGTAATGCGAGAGAAATATCCGCCTTGATGTGAGCATAACAAGCATATTGTAGTTCGTCGATAAAACTGTGCGAAAACGAGATAGTATACATGTGTAACATGTGTTTGAAGTTGAAAGAATTCATCATTCATTCGAAAGCATAAATATGGTTCGACAATAATCGATGATGTGTCCATGGTATGGTTGTTATCAGTATTCTCGGAGTTTTCGGATGTTCAAACAAGAAAGATGAAGTCATGTACATGGCACATGGTGGTGATTAGGTTGATCGAGTCCAACCACCATCACGTGGCATTAGAACCTTGGTGTGAATTACTGTAATATAACCACGTTGATCGAGTGTCGTTATATTACGCTAACTCATACCTCCATTCCCACATCAATCCATAGATTCAAGTTCCAGTAATCGTGAAGATTTAAAATGAACAAAGTGCAACGACGTCTCAAACGTGACTCGTATTGGATAGAAAGAATTTGTGCAACTCTGAAGATGCGTTTCTCGAGGGAAATGTATAAATGATGGTTCACGTCAATGCGGTTCAAGTCAGATAATAATGTCTTTAGGTACGAAAAGAGTAACGAATTATGATAACAAGTAGTACGTAACCGTAGTGATAAATAGTGATGACGATACTCACCTAGAGTAGTGATGGTAGTAACAAGATCTGGTAGATAGTAAGGAACACCGGTGTGACACCGATAGTAAGTTGAAACGGTGGTGAATAACAATCTGGGAGACAGAGTTCCCGAACAAGTATGACTAATGAAGTCGTCGTCGTCCTTACTCGTATGAATCTTAAGTTTACGTGTGTTACCCGAAAGTTGCAGAATACGAGTTCGTATGATGAAAGTTTGGTACCACTAAGAAGTTTGCCTAAGAATGATTCAAGTATAAATGCACAAGTAGTCAAGTAAGTGCTATCTATAGCAAATGTATGTCAGAATGCAATGGATAACTATCCGGTTGTAGTCTAGATTCAGTAATGCGTCCTAATGACTCTGTCAGACACACTAATGCACATCCTAGATCCCTACAACCAACGCTCTGATACCATCTGTAATGACCCGACAAAATCTTCATTGACGGCACCTCTAACTTTGGTCCCGTTACGTGGTCGTAGTCCCTATATGAGACTCGTTTGACCAAAATTATGTCGCATTCATTTGAAAAGTACAAGACTTGCAAAGTTTAGTTTACCAAACGGATCGACAATAAGTTTAAGTTTACAAAAGTAGTAGTGTATAAATGAAATAACTTGCGACATAATTAGTTGAAAATCACGGTTGCTATAAATAGCGTAAGTATGTATGTATGGTTGACTCCAAGCAAGTAATCAGAGTGTATGCATGTATGCTTGACCCCAAGCAAGTATGAGTGTACGCGGAAGCATGTATCAAATGGTCATTCATGAACATGAGAAACATATAGAAAACTGTCAACGAAAAACGTTGGTAAAATCATAGATGTAGTAATAAATGTTATTTTTGAATCACAAGATTTAGTATTTCCATAAAATTTATCATCCAAAAGTTGCATTCCAAAATAAGTTCGCGAGCACCCAATTATCAAGGCTTAACTTTCCTTCCATAGAACCCCATCACAATAGTGTTAGAACATACACTGTTTCTCGAAAATACATTCCATCCGAAATAACGGTAGCGAACCGTCCGAATGAGGGTTTGTCAAACCCGTATGGCCATACAACATAAGTTCTCGCTTACACCCGGCAAGTGTAACTAATGATAATCGAATTGAGGATTTTTGTTCAAACTCGTTGTGGAATGTTTGTTTCATCGAACTTGTGTTCAAAACATAAAAGTAAGTAGTACAAGATGTAAACAAGTATATGTTTCTCAGCCCACGATTTAAAAGTATTAAAAATTGTTGAAAAGGTGGGACTATGATCTCACCTCGAGTGCACGAGTATAAATGTACTTCACAAAGTAAACGTGTGCATGAAATTCGTTTAGTCTTGACCTAAACAAGTAAGTTGTATCAATTAACCGTTACGACACAAGGTCGGGCGAAATGTGTTAAATTAGTCTTATGGCTCGTTACGACTCGAATATATAGCATGTGAATCAAGTATAAAATAAGATTAGAACGATTGCATAAGTGTTTTGTTAAGTTTGACTAAAAGTCAAACTTGGTCAAAGTCAACGTAAAAGTCAACGGGGTTGGGTCGGGTATCCGACAATTTTTCTGAGCTTAGAAGTCATATATAAGCATGTTGGCGAAGTTTCATGTCAATCGGAGTTGCGTGTAAGCGGAAATGAATTTATGAAAACACAAAATAAGTTGGTCTACTTTTTCAGAACAGGAGCGTCGCACCAAAACCAGGAGCAGCGCTCTTGAGGACCAGAAGCAGCGCTCTTGTTTTCAGGAGCGGCGCTCTTGACGTCTGATAAAAAACTCCACAAAAAGGCCTACCAGGAGCGGCGCTCTTAGTTCAGGAGCGTCGCTCCTGTACCTGGGAAATGCACGAACCAAACTTTAAACAAGCATAACTCATGAACCGTAAACATTCAAAAAAAGTATCTTATATCGTTGGAAAGCTCTTTTGACAAGGAATAAAACTAAGAACATATCATCAATCAAAACTAGCATTTACAATAATCAAATTCTCATCGAAAGTTCAATTAACGTTCATAATCCAAAGTTTCAAATTTGTAAAACGCATTTCATGATTCGGGCGACCAATTTACACGTATGATATGCCGTATTGAAGGTAATTAAACATATAATACAAGTAAACACTTAATAACAACGTTTCATAGCATTTCAAGCATCAAAAGTTCATTTCAAGTTCATCAAACCCTAACCAAAAATCAAGAATTCATCAATTTTGTAAATGAAGCTTTTCTAAATCAACCTACACATCAAAATGAAGCTAATTATACTAGTAACACTTTTAATACATGAACTTTAACATTTAAACAACATTTAATCATCCAAAATTCCAGACTAAGCACACCCATTTCAAGTTCATGCTAGTTACTCCAAAAACAACAAAGCGAGCAAACAAAATATATATTCCTGTTATATTTGAGCCATAGACACTAACTAACACCATTTCAAGTATATAAAACGAATTTAGAGAAATCTAGTGTTTTTAGAAAGTTATCCAAATGTGATGAAATTGGTACCAAAATGTAGAGGATGAAGAGAGGATCACGAATATGTAATTTGTTTTGATGTTTCCTTCTTGATTCAGATTTGGATGATGAATTAATGAAATGGGTGTTTGAGTTCAAAAAATGGAAGAGAGAAAAGAGAGAAGAGATGAGGAGGTTGAATGAGTGGTGGTGGTGAAATGGTTGACTAGTTGACCTAGTCACCACTTTGCCCACTTGGCAACTTCAGTCCCTCAAGTTTCAAAGCGGGTGCGTGAATTAACCAAACGAATATTTTAAAAATGCTCGAGTAAACGAGTGATGTTATAATTTAAATAACTGGAATATTATGAACGTTAGTCAACGGAAACTACGAATTTAAATAACGAAAGGTATTATTTAAAAAAAAGACGGTGTTAAAAATATATTTAACGGAAAAACGCGGATGTTACAATGAGTGCTTTAAAAATGTCATTTTTCAAATTCCTGTTATAGTCAAATATAGCCAAAATTACCACAAACAATATCTAATCCAACTAAAAGCTTATTTTTAAGCAAAATTCAAAGTGTACCCGTGATTACAATAAATAATGCTAAAAATAATAATTATAGCAAGTTAGTCGTAATAAGCAATTTTGATCCAAATGTGATGATTTTTAAGCATACAATGGTTCTAATGACCATAAATATTTTTAATCACCAAACTTGAGCTATAATATTCTTAAGTCAAAGATTAAAGCCGTTTTGCCGAAAAATATTCATTTTGTTCAAAACGTACAATATAAGAAAAATCAATGATTAAGCTACATTTTCATGAGTAAACCAATGATATCTTCATTTGAACTAGTTTTAAGGCAATCCTAAGTTTTAAAAACATTTTAACTATAGGAAAAATCCTAATTCTAATTAAGTGTAGTTTAACCAAAATGTCAAATTTAAGCAAACAAGCATACATTGTTCCAAGACTAGTTTCTAAGCACTCTAAATGAATTACTAAGCCTAAATAAGCTAGCAAAACATCAATTTCCCAAGAATTTCACCAATTTTTACCCTAAATCCTCAACTAACGAATCGAGAGCTAAAAATCATCCAAAATGCTTTAATCGAGCCTAAAAACTAACACATAGCAATCACATTATCTAACTAAGCATAAAGGAATCCAAAATTCAGCTTAAAACATAATTTTTCTCAAAAGTCAAAAATTTGACTTTTAGTAAGAATTCGAATTTTGACCAAGAAAGAGTACCTTTTACACCAAATTGATGATGGAAACGTGTTTAGGAGGCACGAGAGAGTCGGATTTGAGCTTCGAATCGTTGAAAATGGTCAAAAATTGAGTTTGGTGGTGGTTTAGGGGTGCGTCGGCCGTGGTTCTCAAAGGAAGGAGAAGAAGAACAAAAAGAAAAGAAAAAGAGAAGGAGAAAAGGAAAGGAGGAGAAGAAAAGAAGAAAGAAAAATGGGCCCGTGTGGCTCACGGGCTTATTTCCCCGACCCGACTTGCAAATTTTTAATTTTTATTTTTAAAATTTAACGAGGTTAAATAAAAGATAAATAAAATTTTATTTCGGATTTTAATCCGGTTATTTTATTAAAATTAACTAAAATTAAAAGACAAAGACAAATGGATGGAGTAAAATTAAAATATTTTATTTTATTAAAAACACAAATTACACAGGTTTCACAACTAAATTTCAGAAATGACGCGGGAAGAAAGACAAGTTTAAAGCTTCTTTGACCATCCAGAGTAAGTCAGCGGAGTGTACTAAAAATATTTGAAAATCACTTAACATCTTGGGCTCACGCTTTTGTATGTGACAACCTGGAAATTTTCGACCAAATTTAAACTTAATCTTTATATGGTTTCGACATGATAAGCAAAGTCTGTAATGTTGAGTCTCAAAAAGTTTGAACTGTTTCATATATTCAATTGACTTTCGACTGCTCTCGACAATTCACGAACAATTAATTGTAAATAGATATTTGTGTATGTATATATAAATAATAATTCGAAATATAATTTGAAGTATTATATGTTATTGTCATTAAAAATTAATAAAATAAAAATAGGATATTATAATAATTATTATTTAAAATATATCTCTATATATAAATAAAGTATATTAAAAATAAATATTAAATGATTGTAATACTCGTTTGATGTTCCGATTGATATTAAGCAAGTTAAATTCAAACCTATGTAATTTTAAAATAAACGATGGTCCGAAAATGAGCTATATAAACTATAGGCTTATTAAAAGTATAATTAGGAACTATTTGTTTAATTTTAAACTTTGTATATTTTACTTAGGGGATGGGAGTAAATAATTAATGTAATAATTATTTAATAAATTAATGATCGAATTTTAATACCATAATGACTAAAATAAATAAATATTGTTAATTTAAATATTTGGTATTTTTCTAAAAACTTTTATACGTCAACGTTTAACAACAGCACGAGATATCGTTCAGTGAAAATTTTGTCAATAGAAAGAAACCAAGATAGGCTGCATACATACAAGTTTATAATATTATTAATTTTAGCTTCTTTTTAAAAGTGGAGATCATTTAATGGAGATTACTATTGTTGATTGGCTGTCATATGTTGACTACATATACATTCATGCATGTACGTGGAACCAGACAAATTCCTCTATTGTTTTCCCTAACTCACAAGACCCATATTACTACGGATTAATATGTTTACCGTTTTTCAAACAATTGTTATTAAAGATTGATAGAGATATGACTCAATTACAAGAGACGGTGTCCCACTCTTTTTGCATCAGTCCACAATAATATCATTAACAATGATTTTATGTTATAAAAAGGAGAGAGTAATCTCGTATATCCACATTCATGCATTTAATTTCCCTCACTTGCAAAACAAGAACACACTTATCATCTCTAACTTGTAACTACTACTGCTGCTTTCATCTTGTTGATCACCAACACAAATCACGAACTAAACTCAACCCAAAACCACACAAGCTTCTCTTTAATCAAAACCAATCACCACCTTAATCGATCATTTTTTTTTTACTAGATGGAGAACAAACAACTTGTTAATATCATTTATGTTTTCCTGTTTTGAACAACACTCACTTGCGGTTATCAAAACCCAACCATGTACATCGTAACCCACTCGAGACCACCACCAACAAACTGTTGTTTGTTTTCACTGTTGGACTGGATCACCATCTCAACCGTCACCATCAAAGACACCACCAATCGAATGGTTGCTGCTACTCGTGAACACCAACAGTCACCATTAATTTCATGATGTTCAATCACCACCTGCTTCGGTTTTTAGTTACGAGAACCATGAACCACGGTAAACCACCATCACTACTATTTTATTTTTATTTTTTTTCCTTTTCTTCCTAATCGAAATCACCCATTTAAACCATCATAAGAGAATTGTGCTGCTCGATTAACTGCTTCCATGTTCTATTCAGTTTCAACCGTGAACCACCATAGACACATCACTCTCATCATCATCTCTCTCTTATCTCTCTCTCTCTCTCTCTCTCTCTCTCTCTCTCTCTCCTAATCGTGTACAAAGAAACCATCGTCACCATCCCATCAACACAACCCGTTGTTGCTACCATTCTGTTTCGATCAACCATTACACCACTACAACCATCACTATGGTCACCGTGAACACTCACCATAACCATCACCCAAGCCATCAATCACTGTCACCCTATATCGGGTACCATCACTATTAATTCCTTTTTCTGCAAAAACCATGACAACCTACTTCTGCCGCTGCCACAACAATGTTTATTGCTGCTGTTTTTCTTTTGTATCTGCACCATGTTACCGAGTAAAGATATTGATGATGAATATAATAATGATAATATAAATATGATGATGGGTTTCTAGGATTTAAAGCCGAAATATATGGATGTTATTGAATTATAATTAGTGGGAGGTTAAAGTTATGGTGGGGTTTGAAGTGACGAGTCTGGTTCCTTTTTTTTCCAGCGAACACAAACAGGAGGAAGTTGAAACAATCTATCATGGGTTTTTTTTATGATTTGCTAAATGGATTACTAAGTTGTTGGGCCGATTATGGCCTGTATTTGTTTTGGGCTGCTATTAAACACCAACCACACTTCAATATGTTATCGGGCCATTTACATGTTTTAATTGTTGTTGGGCCAAAACAAGCCCAGTTCAATTGAAGAAGAAAGGGAAAACCGAAAATACAGGTTTTGTACAATTAAAACGTGAAATAAGTCAAGAAACACGGAATGGAGGATTGGTTGTTTTTGTTGTTAGGTGAGCGAGAGGTGTTGGGTTCGAGTCTCGTCTGGGGCATTCTTTTTAGAAAAGCTTCTTAGAGGGTATACACTCTTATTATTATTATTATTATTATTATTATTATTATCATTATTATTATTATTATTATTATTATTATTATTATTATTATTATTATTATTATTATTATTATTATTATTATTATTATTATTATTATTATTATTATTATTATTATTATTATTATTATTATTATTGTTGTTGTTATTGTTAATATTATTATAAATCGTAACCTTAATAATAATATAATGATATTTGTGTAAAAAAAAAAAATGAAATTTACTATGTTATGATGACCATATGGATATAAAAGGTTATAAAAATATTAACACAATGCATAGAAGTATATGTATATAAAAGATTAGGAATACCGATATTATTATGAAAACAATTAATATTATCATTATTATTATCACTAATAGAATTATTAACATTATTACTTCTCTTAGGAAAATAAAGTATTATAATTATTACCATATTTAATATTATTTTAATATTATTATAATTACTATTTTCATTAGCAAACAAATGATATTTATATATAAATATATTTAATACATATAACATAACAAAATTTAATATCTTTTATATACAAAATGAATATAAGGAACATATATATTATTAATATAAAAAGGATATAACTAATAAATTTATATATATATATTTGTTTAAGTACAACTATGTATATTAATAATAATACAAATGATATAGGTTCGTGAATCCGAGACCAACCCTGCATTGTTCAGTTGTTCAATGCCTTCTTAAGTATTTTTACTACAAAATACAGTATGGTGAGTTCATTTGATTTCCTTTTACTCTTTACATTTTTGGGACTGAGAATCCATGCGCTACTTTTACAACTGCTTTATTAAATGCTTTTGAAATACATTTTGAACTGCGAATACATGAAATGCTTTTATAAATGTTTGACGAGATATACACAAGTAAAACATTCCTCGAATGAATTATGTGGACGTGATAATTGCCACCATTGAATTATGTGGACGTGATAATTGCCACAATTGATATGAATATTTTTCCCCTGATTATTATTGCTTGGTAACCTAAGAATTAGGGAACATCACTAATTTTGAGAATTAGTGCACGCCAAATTGACGCGAATCCTAAAGGTAGCTACCGGGTTTAACACCTCCACCCAGAATGTTCACTAGACGGAAGAGCTAGTGGGCGTGGTGTTTAGTACTTCGAGGTTTATATATTATACAGACGAGATGTTCTGTTTTTGGGGATATTATTTATGTGCATTATATGTTAAGGTCGGTTACCAAGCCAAGCAATGAATGAAAAGTGAATGTTATGTATCGAGAGAATGATTTTATACACAAGTTATGTGTATGATATTTTTGTACACAAGATATGTGTACGGTTACTAAGATTTATGAAAATGGTTTCGTACACGAAATAGGTGTACTGTATTTGAATCTTGTGGTATATCAAAATGATGAATTTTATTGTTTTAAGATAAACCTATGAACTCACCAACCTTTTGGTTGACACTTGAAAGCATGTTTATTCTCAGGTATGAAAGATGTAACACCCTAGACAAATCCCACATCGCCCACAAACATGAGTGATCATGAGATTATAAGGTAATACTCACGCTTAAATGACACAACGCGTTTTGGGATCACAGGCTGAGTAGAATTGCGAGTACGTTGTGGTTAAGCGTGCTCGGGCAAGAGCACTACCAGGATGGGTGACCTCCTGGGAAAGTGCTTCTCGTGTGTGGTCGCCAAGAAAAAGCCGTGCGCCTGCGGGCAAAGCGGACAATATTGTGGTCATGTTAAGCTGGGGTGTTACAGAATGGTATCAGAGTCACTCATGTGCCGTTGGGGGTGGTGGGGCAAACCTCATCGAAGGACGATGAGTCCCTAAGGGGGGGTGAATGTAACACCCTAGGCAAATCCCACATCGCCCACAAACATGAGTGATCATGGGATTATAAGGTAATACTTACGCTTAAATGACACAACGCGTTTTGGGATCACAGGCTGAGTAGAAGTGCGAGTACGTTGTGGTTAAGCGTGCTCGGGTGAGAGCACTACCAGGATGGGTGACCTCCTGGGAAAGTGCTTCTCGTGTGTGGTCGCCAAGAAAAAGCCGTGCGCCTGCGGGCAAAGCGGACAATATTGTGGTCATGTTAAGCTGGGGTGTTACAAAAGAAACCTTCCGTTGTGCATTTGCTCATTTTAAAGACATTATTTGGAGTCGATCATCGCAATGGGACCAGATGTTGGTGACTTCGTCCAGATGGATTAGGACGGGGTATGACACTGTAAATCTCCGATATCGTCCATAAGTTTAACCAAATCCCTTCTAACTTTTTTAATGTTTGAAATTCCATCCCTTGGTCTAGTATCTCGATAATTAAGTTCAAAAAGAAGTTTTGACACTGTGTCTTGAAATAAAAGATCTTTCGCGCAGTCAGGATCACCGATAGTAAATTTAAAATTCGTAGATATTGCCCGAATGATCTTCCTTTGCGGAGTTGTAAATGGAAATTTTGACATAGTGAGGATTTGTATGAGTTCTGAATATATTTCCTTTCTCTTTGCGAAGAAATTCTGATGTATTCTTTCCTCGGTAGAATCCGGAAAAACTTCAATTAATCTTTTGATGAGAAAGGAGGCTGGATCAAAGTAAAAGAAATCTCGGTTTCTATATTTTAAAATAGGGTTAGGTTTCTTGCTTTCAACCCAAAATTCTAATTCAGAGATCATTGCGGCGACATAACGGCTTATATGAATTGGAAAAAATTCCTTATTGGTGAAGTGAGGGAGAAAACTGACGAATGACTCTAAAACGAATTTGAAATCAATTTCTGCATCCCGATACTTGACAAAAATATCATCCCCACATTCTTTTAATAGTTTGTGAAGAGAACGAATTTAAGAACGCAACTCTTTTAACTGATTGATTTGAAATGTTGAGAACGGGAAGTCTGAGGAATAGAGATGCCTAATGAATTCTCTATAGACATCTAACCTTCTATTAGGATTTAACATATTTCCAGTAAACGAAGCTTTTGTTTTATTAATGTGTCGTATCTCATTGGGATTAAATTCAAACAAGTATGGATAGTTGAAAATAGTTGGATATTCTTCCCGTATTTCATCTTCCATAATCAGGAGTTTGTTAAGACTGAGCCTCCCTTTTAGATCGTGAAGAGGGTTGAATCCTGGTTTATTTGAGTAAAATTTATCTAAAAGCAATGAAATCTCCAAGTCAGATGAAATTATCCGGCTTCTTGGGCTACAAGGATCAAGAACTAATTCTTGATGAGTTTCATCAGGGTTTAGATTTGTTTTGGGTTTATAAAGAAAAACTTCGCCGGTTTCCAAAGTTGTGGGAGAGCATCTTCCTTTCGCACTTTCTTCGTAGTCGGTTAAGTTTGAACTGGAATCTACAGAAATTAATACCATAGTTCATATTTTGTTTTATAGCTTTGAAAAGGGTTTACTGTAATGGCGACTTTAAATCCTATACCGACAAACTCCCTGCTTATTAAGCATGTATGTTTCCTGTCAATTTATCTTTGAAACAAGTGGCCAGGCAGACAACGGAGAGGCAGGATCCTTTTAGTTCCAATATAATTGGAGACTGTTCGGAAAATCCAACAACCAAGTCCGTGTATAATTGTCTTTCTTAGACACCACTCAAGAATCTCGGATATTTTGACAGAATCAACGATTACCTTAACAGACAGAAAATAAGTCCCCGGCAGCGGCGCAAAAACTTACTACCACTTATGATATGGCCAAAACGGACGGTTTTATTTGTGCGGGGTCGTTAGGTCGCAACACGTCAAAATTAGCAACCACAAGAGAGTAATGATTTTATCATTTATATTTAGCTGGGGTTCCTAGCTATAACTCACCTACTTGTCTTTCTTGTAACGAGTAAGTGGTAAATATAACTCAGGTTCGTATATTTTTATGTTTGCTCAGTAACGTGGGAAAAAAGTGCATATATAGTTAACCCTAGCGACAAGAGGTGATAGATTAAGATTAACTAAATAAAACAGTAATTAAACTTATACAGATAGAGATAGATGGGTATGGAGAATAGAATTCTGAAGGGGAATTATCACAAGAGTTTAACTTCCTAGGATAAACACTAAACCTCAATCAACTGGGCTATGAACCTAACTGATTTGTCACTAAGAGTTTAGGCCTTGAAGATTCTGGCTAAGACGAATATCCCTACTCCCAACGTTAACCTAAAGGGTTTAAACGACCTTATGGATAGAATCCTAGATACATGAATAAAGTGGTATAACCATGAAGAAAAGTCTCAGCTTTTCTTAATCCTAGTTGGTCTAACTAAAGCAATATTCCACCACTTAACACTATGTTATGCCTTAACATTAACAGACGTGCAATCTTAGATATTCTAAGGTACTGCTATTTGGATTAGAGGTCTCTCCTTTGCGATCACTTATTCAACCCCGGATCATCTTACATCATCTCAAGAACGTTGCTTCTGACGTGAATCATGCTTTTGAGCAAGCTAGTGTTCATTGAACTCTATGTTGCTAACTCTAATCACAACCTAAATGGGTAGCTCTTCTTTGATGAATAAATAGCTATTCGTACGTAGGTACTATATCCCTATTGTGACGTTAAGCACACATAACTACTTACCTTGTATCCTAGGGTTGATCAGGTCCTAATACTAGGTTATAGCCACGTGAATAAGTGGAAAGGGTGATCCGTAAATTAAACTTCTAAACCGTCAGGGTTTCAGCATAACAGTATGATAAGTCTCAGATAAAGTATTCAACATATAATAAACATTCGTAATAGACAGATAAGCATGCATGATGAAAGCAACTTAAGATAACAAGATAACTTCATTAAATTAAGGAAAGCGTTCACCGTTTACAGACGAGATCTGGACCATTACAAGTTCTGACATCATCTAGACCGCTCCTATTACAATCTTCGGCGTTCGCCTTCGGGTACTTAATTTCCCGCTCGGAGGTGAGAAGGCCTTGAAGGCTCTAGTGAGAGAAAGTGTATTGTAGTGAGAGAGTGAAGAGAGGTGTGTGGAATTTTGATGACAAAAAGCCTTTAAATAAGCAAAAAATTTTGCCTGAAAATGGCTGGCAGGCCGTTTGGCAGGCTGTTTGGCAAGCCATTTGCAGTGCCTGTTTGCTAAGGCAAGCCGTTTAACGAGGCCGTTTGATCTGGGTGTTTGGCAGGCCGTTTGCCAAACTGGCATGCCATTTGGCAGCCCGTTTGGCAAGCCGTTTGGCTTGCTGATTCCTTGGATCGTAACTTGATTTCTTATTTTTCAACGTTTTCGCTCTAGAATCTTCGTTTTAGCTACGTTTGTAATGACCCAGAATTTTCTGACCAAATTATACTTATGAGATTAATATTTACATAAATTAAACCATACCAACATGATAAGCAATCCAAATTGTTAAGACTTGTGTTTTCGAAAAGAGTTTTACACAACGTTTGACCGTCCAATATGACCGATGATATCACGAACTATATAACATACGATAATTATATGTTTATGTATATATATGTATTTATATATATTTAACATGATCTAAGGATGGTTTAACATCTCATTGTGTACTAATGACAATGATTTATAAGTATATTTTGAAACTACTAACTTAAGTTTTCAAAACGATAACTATACGTAACATTCTTTGATATATATACTTATAATCTATAATGCTTATACATGTATCCTATATATAATGTATTTAATCACTTTTTAAGGACTTAAATACATAAAACAATATAAGTATATTCACAAAAGATAGCTATATTTGAATTCTCATTCCGTTTCCTCAAGATTTCTATACGTATATCTAGGGTATATGTACCCGTATCATTCCCAGCTTCTATACGTATTTACTATTGGTATATACACATCAAATCAACATCCTAATCAACATTATTACTGCCCTAGATATGAGGTAACTAGGATTTGTCAAGTAGTATGAATTATTAGTAAGAAAACAAAATTAGGAATCCTTTTCTTTCTTTATAAACTAAAAACGTTTTTATAAATGAACACCATTTCTTCACTCCATTTTCTCATAACTACACCCTCATTTCTCTCTCAAAATACTCCTAACTTCATACTTAATCATCTACAAGCATTTTCCCCATCATTTAGCTTCAATTACAAGCCTTAAACACCATAAGAAAACTCTTTCAAGAACATATCAAAATAACCACCCATTTGAAGAAGTTTACTTTCAACCTTTTGATCTAACTCCATCACTCTTTGATTCCAAGATTATTTCTTATCTTTTGCAGTAACTTTATCCAAGTAACTTGAGGTAGTAACCTTGTTCATAATCTTATTCAATTCATATTCATATAGCTATCTTATTTTGTGGTATAAAATTTTAACAACAAGAACATAGTTTGAATGATTTCAAACTTATTCGCAAACTAAATAGATCCTTCTAACTTGACTTTTAAAACACTTCAAGACCTGTAATATATCATAATGATATGCTAACCTAACAAGATATAACTTGGTTTTACAAAGAACATCTTAAAAACTGAATCTACGTCGTCGGAGTGCAACCGGGGGCTGTTTTGGGTTGGATAATTAAAAACCATCTTGAACTTTGAATTGGAAGTTCATTATCTGGAAAAATGATATTTCTTATGAATATGTTAACACATAAAACTTTCATGGTTTAACTCAAAGTGTAAGTATTTTTAGAAAAATGATCATTAAATGTTGTTTTTATGATGGAAAATGATCACTTTCATAAGTTTCACCAAAGTTTGACCTATAACCTATGATTTTGAATATAAACTAAGGTATTTTCAGTTCATATTCTTAAAATTTGACTCGATCCAAGGAAGTGGCAAGTTGAACCAACAAAAACGGAGTTGTAATGAAGAAACTACGACTAAAACAAGATTGGGTATCCGAAGCTAGTTTAGCTACGAAAATATTTGGAGAAAAAGTAAATTAATCATATCTTTTCTAATTAATATGATATTTTATATATAATTACTTATGATTTGATTTTATATATTTCAGGACCACCCGTAAACAACACGAGAAGATTAATCATAAGACCTCATGATTGTACGCAACACATCATTTGACAACACGGTACTTTATGTACGCAACACGTCATTTGACAACATGGTACCATGGGTCGAGTTTAATTCTGATCAATACGAATACGATGGGGTCTTTATTTATTTTATTTAAGCAACTAATTGTGAACCACTAACATCGGACTGCTAACTACGGACTAAGAAAATATTAAAAGTATATATATATATGTAACGATTACTTAAAAAGAAAATATGTTGATATATTATATATATGGTTAGGTTCGTGATATCTATCGGAGACCAAGTCGAATTAAATACCTTCAAGGCAAAAGTGAGTTTCATTTGCTCCCTTTTTAATTGCTTTTGCAATATATATTTTGGGTTGAGAATACATGCGCTGCTTTTATAAATATTTACGAAATAGACACAAGTACTTAAAAATATATTCTACGTTGAGTTGTACCACTGGCATACTTCCCTGTAGCTTGGTAACTACTATTTACATGTGGTATTGTAAACGCGAATCCTGTTGATAGATCTATCGGGCCTGACAACCCCAACCGGACTGGACGACCAGTATTCAACGGTTGCATAGTACTTCGTTTTGGTGACTACACTTGGTACGGTGTAGTGAGATTTCATAATAAAGGGAATATGCGACGTTGATTAAATGTTAAGTATGGTTACCAAGTGCTCAACCACTTAGAATGCTTTACATACACTTGCTAGTGTATTATGTTTATGATTATGAAATCTTGTGGTCTATTAACATATTGAAATGATTGTTATAATAAACCTATGAACTCACCAACCTTTTGGTTGACACTTTAAAGCATGTTTATTCTGAGGTACGAATTAAGTCTTCCGCTGTGCATTTGCTCAATATAAGGACATTACTTGGAGCCGATCATCGCAATGGGACCAAATGTTGATGACTTCGTCCAGGTGGATTAGGACGGGTCCTTTCAGTTGGTATCAGAGCGGTGGTCGTAGCAAACCAGGTCTTGCATTAGTGTGTCTAACTAGTAGTTGTTAGGATGCATTAATGAGTCTGGACTTCGATCGTGTCTACATGTCAAAAGTTTTGCTTATCATTTCTAGTCGGAAATCATCTGCTTATCATCCTTAGGAAATTACCTTTTTATCATTCATAAGTCTAGACACATTTAACTGCATTTACTGCATTGATAATGTATAGACGAATTCTTATCTTATCATATCTGTTATTGCGAACTTTGACTGATACCTTTTTAAAGATTCTCCGTAATTTACGGGATTTTGGTATTATATATACATATGTAAATTATGTATTGAAGAGTACCAAATCTAACTCCTATAATCTATTCCATACCAAAAATTCATTTTCCCCATTATACAAGATGGATTCCGCATCTAGTTCGAATTCTTCAGATTCCGACAGTTATGCCGATATGGATTTCCATTCGGGCTCTGAAAGCAGCGTCACCGGAATGGATCAACCAATTTCCCATCATCTATTCTGGATGAATTGGGGATGGGTTCATAATATACTAAATCACTGGAGGCAAGAAGAAGGTGATCCATTCCATCTACCAAATTGCCCTCTTGGCGATGAACCTGAAGCACTTACCGGCGAACCTATTCGAAACACCATTTTCTCTCTTATTTCTAGAGTATCTCATCACGATTATATACTATCCCATATTACAAATCTTGTTCATTCGCTCGCTCCAACCGCCAATCATCCCGGTGTACTAGCAGAAGTTAACGAACTTCGCGCTCGCGTGACGGCTTTGGAGAACATGGTGCGAAGGTTGCAAACACCAGCAGCAGCACCAACAGCATAATCAGCACCACCATCAATAACATCAACAATACCATCATCACCACTAACAAACAACATCCGCATCACACGTTTCAACATCATAATCTGTCCCACAAATATCAACATCATACGCACCATAGATACCAAGGAGTACCAACAATAATGAACGATGAAGTATTGATCCATAACCTCATTGATATTCTGCGAAGAATATGTGGTTTCAAAAAGTTTTAGAGATTTCTTATTCTAGCTCAAACCGAAAAGCAAATGAGATTAATATCATATTAACTCATTAAATTCATGATTTCATCTGAAGAAAATATATATGTATATATGTTTTCATAAAGATTGTAATTAAAAGTTCTTTTGTACAAAATATTAATGGTGAATTTTTTTTTTTAACGGGTAGGTAATACCCGAGGAATAATTAGATTTCATCTTAATAAGTTACATTGTACATTCGTCGAAGCTGATTCAACAGTCATTTACTATCCTACTTACAACCACCGATATACGTCTCTGTTCACTGCAGAATAACCATTTTCATTCACTTTTATATTTGGCTTTTGACTTCCCAGAATCCAACAAGTGGCATATGAAGAAAACATATGACAAAATAAAATCTGTTAGAAACAAACAAATTAACTATGAAAAATTTTGTTAAGAATCCACGCTAACTGTTCCAGCTAACCGTTCCTCGCTAACTGATTACATTTTATTTATCGCAGTTTATTTATCACAATTTAATTATCGCACTTTTATTTATCGTCATTTAATTTCTGTAATTATTTTACCCACTCTAAATATCGGGACACGTATACAATATTTTGACATATCATATCGACGCATCTATATATATTATTTGGAATCACCATAGACACTCTATATGCAGTAATGATCGAGTTCTCTATACAGGGTTGAGGTTGATTCTACAATAATATATATAGTTTGAGTTGTGATCAAGTCTGAGACGTATACGGGTCACGACACGTATTAATTAATTCGTATATTATATATTAAACTATATATGAATTATTGGACTGTTACTGTGGACTATCGACTGTGGACTAATGACATTGGACAATTAAAATGAATTAAAATATTGATTATAACATATGAAACTAAACATTTCTTCAAGATTGCCACTTGATTTCATCTTAAACCTCATTGTATCTCGACGATTGCAATCAGCGTTCAAATCTATCATGATTCTTAAAAACACCTCAATCGAGAGGATAAACCAACTGCACTTCATCTACGGAAAAAAAGATTGATGCATATAGTTATGCACCTAAAAAACCCTCGGAAACTGAGTAAACGTTTGACACGTATCTGATCTAGTTCCTTTGACATTGTTATTACCCAAGAACGTTTTGCAATCCCTTTCCAAAGTAGCTAATTTTGTCACAGCTCCAGCAAGTCAACTCTGACTTTTCATCCGAAACAACTTTATTATAACCGCGATATATATGCGTACTCTTTATTGTTACTGGGGAACCTTTTATATTCCACAATATTACCATCAGCGATTAATCATTCTAAAAAACACAATTCTCCTGAAACTACCTCAGTTTGATAACCGATGACCCAGATCAGTTAACTTTGAAAATGCTGACGAACCAGCATGTTGTAGATGATCTTAATGGCCAAAAGTTTGATGATAAAGAAAGGACTGTTAGGAACGCTCGATAGAAAATTTAGTACCGAAAAGCAGATTATGCGAAACTATGAAGAAAGCCGTGGACAAATCATAAAGAATAAGTTTGCCTTTAAAGAATCCAAATGATTCTGTGCCTGCTGAAATCGTTAGCAAACATCTTATTTCTCATTCTAAACCTTCACAGACAAATCTTCTTCATCATCCATTGATATTAGAAATTCTAAGATATTCTCGTATGTTCTATTATAAATATCCTCCATATTTCTGGCGATATTCTCACAACTATTCTTATATGAGATCATTAACCTCTCCGTAATATCTGCAACATAAAAGATACTGTGTTAGTTTCTAAATTCTGAAACCTTCGAGTTTAAAATATGAATGTTTTGAAGTAGTGTTGGCAACTGAAGCATGGATTAGTATAATATAATGACACTTGATCAACGTCATTATATTACAGTAAGTCATGCTGAGTTTCTAATAAAGCATGATGATTCACAGTACCGTCATCATGTGCCATTTACACGACTCTTACATTCTATCTAATCTCTAAACATATCAAGAGAATATTTTTCTGGATGACTCGGTCTTCTCCAGGGTATTCTGGTAATTTAACAAATCAAAATCGTTCTATTACCATTTTCTTCTTAGAGCATTAGCTATGTTCATTCTGAATTTCATATCTACGAATTTCGGACCATTACTCGCTTGACTCGAAGTCGGGAAGATAAAACGAAAGAATGAAGCTCCGAAAAATAATGAAGAATATAAACTCCGATAATAAACCCGAAATTACAAACCGTGTATATCGATGCTGATAGCAATATAGAGACACGGGAGAATTAGAAACACTATAAACACAAGAGTATAGTAGAAGTAAATAGATTCTTCTGGTGGTAGATGAAAAAGAAGAATGACATATATAAAAGTTAGGAGTATATCAAGAATCAGGACTGGATGGAGCATATTGATGAATGCTTTAAAGTAAGAATCATGGGAGAAAGAATAGAAGGTGTGAGTCGTGGAAAATAAGGAAACGAAGGGGTGAATTTATAGTGAAATATCCGACAGAGCAATCGAAACAGATTATTGCATATAATCAAAGAAGATCCTGATTTCCTTAATCACCAAAGAACCAAATCTTATTACGTAAGATTCTCTTTAAATCCCTTAAATCCCGGAAATCAATCATAACTACGTCATCGGTTAAGACGAATATATTTTACTCATCTCACTCTTTTATGATAGTCTCATTTATATTCTTCGCATAATCGAATAGTTTTATCTACATTACTCAATGATGATAAAACTCCATTATCACCTTATATTTTTCATGAAAACCTTCTTATTGTTATCCATAACAACCTCTATCAAATTTCGGGGACGAAATTTCTTTAACGGGTAGGTACTGTAATGACCCGGAATTTTCCGACCAAATTATACTTATGAGATTAATATTTACATAAATTAAACCATACCAACATGATAAGCAATCCAAATTGTTAAGACTTGTGTTTTTGAAAAGAGTTTTACACAACGTTTGACCGTCCAATATGACCGATGATATCACGAACTATATAACATACGATAATTATATGTTTGTGTATATATATGTATTTATATATATTTAATATGATCTAAGGATGGTTTAACATCTCATTGTGTACTAATGACAATGATTTATAAGTATATTTTGAAACTACTAACTTAAGTTTTCAAAACGATAACTATACGTAACATTCTTTGATATATATACTTATAATCTATAATGCTTATACATGTATCGTATATATAATGTATTTAATCACTTTTTAAGGACTTAAATACATAAAACAATATAAGTATATTCACAAAATATAGCTATATTTGAATTCTCGTTCCGTTTCCTCAAGATTTCTATACGTATATCTAGGGTATATGTACCCGTATCATACCCAGCTTCTATACGTATTTACTATTGGTATATACACATCAAATCAACATACTAATCAACATTATTACTGCCCTAGATATGAGGTAACTAGGATTTGTCAAGTAGTATGAATTATTAGTAAGAAAACAAAATTAGGAATCCTTTTCTTTCTTTATAAACTAAAAACGTTTTTATAAATGAACACCATTTCTTCACTCCATTTTCTCATACCTACACCCTCATTTCTCTCTCAAAATACTCCTAACTTCATACTTAATCATCTCCAAGCATTTTCCCCATCATTTAGCTTCAATTACAAGCTTTAAACACCATAAGAAAACTCTTTCAAGAACATATCAAAATAACCACCCATTTGAAGAAGTTTACTTCCAACCTTTTGATCTAACTCCATCACTCTTTGATTCCAAGATTATTTCTTATCTTTTGCAGTAACTTTATCCAAGTAACTTGAGGTAGTAACCTTGTTCATAATCTTATTCAATTCATATTCATATAGCTATCTTATTTTGTGGTATAAAATTTTAACAAGAAGAACATAGTTTGAATGATTTCAAACTTGTTCGCAAACTAAATAGATCCTTCTAACTTGACTTTTAAAACACTTCAAGACCTGTAATATATCATAATGATATGCTAACCTAACAAGATATAACTTGGTTTTACAAAGAACATCTTAAAAACTGAATCTACGTCGTCGGAGTGCAACCGGGGGCTGTTTTGGGTTGGATAATTAAAAACCATCTTGAACTTTGAATTGGAAGTTAATATTCTGGAAAAATGATATTTCTTATTTTTATGTTAACACATAAAAATTTCATGGTTTAACTCAAAGTGTAAGTATTTTTAGAAAAATGATCATTAAATGTTGTTTTTATGATGGAAAATGATCACTTTCATAAGTTTCACCAAAGTTTGACCTATAACCTATGATTTTGAATATAAACTAAGGTATTTTCAGTTCATATTCTTAAAATTTGACTCGATCCAAGGAAGTGGCAAGTTGAACCAACAAAAACGGAGTTGTAATGAAGAAACTACGACTAAAACAAGATTGGGTATCCGAAGCTAGTTTAGCTACGAAAATATTTGGAGAAAAAGTAAATTAATCATATCTTTTCTAATTAATATGATATTTTATATATAATTACTTATGATTTGATTTTATATATTTCAGGACCACTCGTAAACAACAC
The DNA here is from genome assembly GCF_046630445.1 of Rutidosis leptorrhynchoides. Lineage (NCBI taxonomy): Eukaryota > Viridiplantae > Streptophyta > Magnoliopsida > Asterales > Asteraceae > Rutidosis > Rutidosis leptorrhynchoides. Next base: position 302,387,909 of record NC_092339.1, read on the forward strand.
GAGAAGATTAATCATAAGACCTCATGATTGTACGCAACACGTCATTTGACAACACGGTACTTTATGTACGCAACACGTCATTTGACAACATGGTACCATGGGTCAAGATTAATTCTGATCAATACGAATATGATGGGGTCTTTATTTATTTTATTTAAGCAACTAATTGTGAACCACTAACATCGGACTGCTAACTACGGACTAAGAAAATATTAAAAGTATATATATATGTAACGATTACTTAAAAAGAAAATATGTTGATATATTATATATATGGTTAGGTTCGTGATATCTATCGGAGACCAAGTCGAATTAAATACCTTCAAGTCAAAAGTGAGTTTCATTTGCTACCTTTTTAATTGCTTTTGCAATATATATTTTGGGTTGAGAATACATGCGCTGCTTTTATAAATATTTACGAAATAGACACAAGTACTTAAAAATATATTCTACGTTGAGTTGTACCACTGGCATACTTCCCTGTAGCTTGGTAACTACTATTTACATGTAGTATTGTAAACGCGAATCCTGTTGATAGATCTATCGGGCCTGACAACCCCAACCGGACTGGACGACCAGTATTCAACGGTTGCACAGTACTTCGTTTTGGTGACTACACTTGGTACGGTGTAGTGAGATTTCATAATAAAGGGAATATGCGACGTTGATTAAATGTTAAGTATGGTTACCAAGTGCTCAACCACTTAGAATGCTTTACATACACTTGCTAGTGTATTATGTTTATGATTATGAAATCTTGTGGTCTATTAATATATTGAAATGATTGTTATGATAAACCTATGAACTCACCAACCTTTTGGTTGACACTTTAAAGCATGTTTATTCTCAGGTACGAATTAAGTCTTCCGCTGTGCATTTGCTCAATATAAGGACATTACTTGGAGCCGATCATCGCAATGGGACCAAATGTTGATGACTTCGTCCAGGTGGATTAGGACGGGTCCTTTCAACGTTTCTCTTGATTCTTTTTGCGTTATCTTCGTAATTACTTTATCTACAAATTTACCCAAAAAACAATTATTTTGCCGACAAAGTTTCGAACTTTATGCTTTTGGGACTCAATATCGGGGTAAAAACATGACTTTTTAGCCGATATCAAACCCTAATCTTGAATATCAAATCACAAAGATGAACGTCGGAGTTGAGACTTACCAATATAACCAAAATGATGCTGTTGACGAGTAGAACAACTTTAATACTTGAGGTTTGACCCGAATCCACCTCCTTCTTCTCCGATTGAAGCTCTCTCTCTCTAAAATGACTTCCTCTCTCTAGGGTTTGATGAGAGAGTGAGAGAGATAAGTGAAAGGACCCGTTCATATCGATTATAAACGATTCACAATAGTTGATTTCATTGCGAGGTATTTGACCTCTATATGATACATTTTACAAACATTGCATTCGTTTTTAAAAGACAAACTTTCATTACATCGAAAGTTGATGGCATGCATACCATTTCATAATATATCCAACTATAATTGACTTAGTAATAATCTTGATGAACTCAACGACTCGAATGCAACGTCTTTTGAAATATACCATGAATGAATCCAAGTAATATCTCTAAAATGAGAAAATGCACAGCGGAAGATTTCCTTAATACCTGAGAATAAACATGCTTTCAAGTGTCAACCAAAAGGTTGGTGAGTTCATTAGTTTATCATAATCATTCATTTCTATCATTTTAATAGACCACAAGATTTCATATATTTAATTGTACACGTAACCCGAGTACAAAATAACACGCGTAACCCGCGAATTAAAAATCATTCATATGGTGAATGCTTGATAACCGAACTAACAGGATGCATATAGAATATCCCCATCATTCCGGGACTCTCATCGGATATGATAATCGAAGTACTAAAGCATTCTTAACCCGAATGGGACGTGTCGATGTCCATAGATCTATCTTTAGGATTCGCGTCAATTGGTGACAATTATAATAAACACCAATTCTTAGGCTACCAAGCTAAAAAGGGGCATATTCGATTCGATAATCCAACCATAGAATGTAGTTTCGATTACTTGTGTCTATTTCGTAAAATATTTATAAAAGCAGCGCATGTATTCTCAGTCCCAAAAATATAATAAAAGGGAGTAATGAAACTCACAATACTGTATTTTGTAGTAAAAATACATATGATGTCATTGAACAAGTGCAGGGTTGATATATATATTAACACATATAATTAACATGTAATAATAATCAAACTAGTTTATATATATTACTTATTTAATTTAGTAATATATTTATTATTTCAGAGGTTATAAATATTTATTTTGTATCTATATAATTAGTATTATATTGTTAAATCAAAAATTTGTTATATGTAAATAATGTTATTAGGTTTAATATATAATGTATATGTATATGTAATATTAATATAGTTATAGCATATGTGATATGTATATTTTTATATACAAAATATTTATTTGTTAAAATGATAGTTTTGAAAATAATGATTTACTAATAATAATAATAATAATAATAACTTTATTAATAATGATAATACTAATAAAAAAATGATATTGTTAATAATGATACTTATGTTAATAATAATAATAATAATAATAATAATAATAATAATAATAATAATAATAATAATAATAATAATCATCATCATCATCATCATATTAATAATAAGGATAATACTTATAATGATATTGTTAGTAATAATAATACTAATAATATTTAATTATAATACTAATAATAATAATAATAATAATAATAATAATAATAATAATAATAATAATAATAATAATAATAATAATAATAATAATAATAATAATAATAATAATAATAATAATAATAATAAGTATACTACCTTAAAGAATAGCTTCCTAAAAAAAATGTCGCAGCCCGAGCTCGAACCCGAGACCTCTCGCTCACCCAACAACACGAACCACTGCTTCACTAGTTCGTTTTTGATTTAATCTTTGCGTTTAATTTTATTAACTTGTATATTTGCTATTTTCTCATCATCAACCCATAACATTGTCATCTATCATCTCCTAATCTTATCATCATCATGATTAAATCATCATTTATCTACATCATCATCGAACATATTATGATCATCACTCCACGATATCATATAGATACCATCATCATCATCATCCCATAATCATCATCATTATCATCATATCATAAGCAAATCATAATCATAATCATAATCATAATCATATTACAATCATAATCATAACATGATCATAATCATAATCATAACATGATCATAATCATATCATCATCTAAATCATTAAATCATATTAACGCCATCATATATGATCTTCATCATCATTAATCCCGTTTCATTATCATTTGCTTACCCTAATCGGGATTATTATGTCCTAAATTATTATCATACCCGTAATTGATTATTCATCACAACAATCTAACAGCAAATTTGGGTCACGGCTAGTGAAATGTCACGTTCATATTGATTATAAACGTTCCATATTAATTGATTTCATTGCGAGGTTTTGACCTCTATATGAGACGTTTTTCAAAGACTGCATTCATTTTTAAAATAACCATAACCTTTATTTTATCAATAAAGATTTTAAAAACATTACGTAGATTATCAAATAATGATAATCTAAAATATACGGTTTACACACGACCATTACATAATGGTTTACAATAGAAATATATTACATCGACATATGTTTCTTGAATGCAGTTTTTACACAATATCATACAAACATGGACTCCAAATCTTGTCCTTATTTTAGTATGCAACAGCGGAAGCTCTTAGTATTCACCTGAGAATAAACATGCTTTAAACGTCAACAAAACTGTTGGTGAGTTATAGGTTTAACCTATATATATCAAATCGTAACAATAGACCACAAGATTTCATATTTCAATACACATCCCATACATAGAGATAAAAATCATTCATATGGTGAACACCTGGTAACCGACATTAACAAGATGTATATATAAGAATATCCCCATCATTCCGGGACACCCTTCGGATATGATATAAATTTCGAAGTACTAAAGCATCCGGTACTTTAGATGGGGTTTGTTAGGCCCAATAGATCTATCTTTAGGATTCGCGTCAATTAGGGTGTCTGTTCCCTAATTCTTAGATTACCAGACTTAATAAAAAGGGGCATATTCGATTTCGATAATTCAACCATAGAATGTAGTTTCACGTACTTGTGTCTATTTTGTATATCATTTATAAAATCTGCATGTATTCTCATCCCAAAAATATTAGACTTTAAAAGTGGGACTATAACTCACTTTCACAGCTATTTCCTTCCTCGAAAATAAGACTTGGCCACAGATCGATTCACGAACCTATACAAATATGTACATATATATCAAAGTATGATCAAAATATAATTACAACCATTTTTATTATGTTTTAAAGATTTGAGTGTATTAAGTTAGCTGTCCTCGTTAGTAACCTACAACTAGTTGTCCACAATTAGATGTACAGAAATAAATCGATATATATTATCTTGAATCAATCCACGACCCAGTGTATACACATCTCAGGCTAGATCACAACTCAAAGTATATATATTTTTGGAATCCACCTTAACCCTGTATAGCTAACTCCAACATTACTGCATATAGAGTTTCTATGGTTGTTCCAAATAATATATATACATGGGTCGATATGATATGTCAAAACATTTGCATACGTGTCTATGGTATCCCAAGATTACATAATATATTAGAATACATGTATAATACAATATAAGTTAGCTAGGATATGATTTGTATAGATTTGTTAAACATTTCCCGTAGCTAAAAAGATCAAAAATATCCAATCTTGTTTTACCCATAACTTCTTCATTTTAAATCCGTTTTGAGTGAATCAAATTGCTATGGTTTCATATTGAACTCTAATTTAAGAATCCAAACAGAAAAAGTATAGGTTTATAGTCAGAAATTTAAGTTACATGTCAATTACTAAAGAGGTAGTCATTTCCATCGAAAGAACGACATCTTGATGACCATTTTGAAAAACATACTTTCACTTTGAGTTTAACCAAGATTTTTGGATATAGTTTCATGTTCATATGAAAAATCATTTTTCCAGAAGAACAACTTTTAAATCAAAGTTTATCATAGTTTTTAATTATCCAAACCAAAACAGCCCCCAGTGTCACTACAACGGGGTATATCCGATTTTATGGTGTTCATCGTGTTTCCAGGGTTTAAATCATTAAGTTAGCATATCATATAGATATAGAACATGTGTTTAGTTGATTTTAAAAGTCAAGTTAGAAGGATTAACTTTTGTTTGCGAACAAGTTTAGAATTAACTAAACTATGTTCTAGTGATTACAAGTTTAAACCTTCGAATAAGATAGCTTTATATGTATGAATCGAATGATGTTATGAACATCATTACTACCTCAAGTTTTCTAGATAAAATTACTGGAAATGAGAAAAATGGATCTAACTTCAAAGGATCCTTGGATGGCTTGAAAGTTCTTGAAGCAGAATCATGACACGAAAACAGTTCAAGTAAGATTTTCACTCGAAATAAGATTGTTATAGTTGTAGAAATTGAATCAAAGTTTGAATATGAATATTACCTTGAATTAGAAAGATAACCTACTGTAAATAACAAAGGTTCCTTGATCTTAGATGATTACTTGGAATGGATTAGAAAGCTTGGAAGTAGACTTGCAAACTTGGAAGTATTCTTGATTTTTATGAAACTAGACTTATGGAATTTATGAAGAACACTTAGAACTTGAAGATGGAACTTGAGAGAGATCAATTAGATGAAGAAAATTGAATAATGAAAGTGTTTGTAGGTGTTTTTGGTCGTTGGTATATGGATTAGATATAAAGGATATGTAATTTTGTTTTCATGTAAATAAGTCATGAATGATTACTCATATTTTTGTAATTTTATGAGATATTTTATGCTAGTTGCCAAATGATGGTTCCCACATATGTTAGGTGACTCACATGGGCTGCTAAGAGCTGATCATTGGAGTATATATACCAATAGTACATACATCTAAAAGCTGTGTATTGTACGAGTACGAATACGGGTGCATACGAGTAGAATTGTTGATAAAACTGAACGAGGATGTAATTGAAAGCATTTTTGTTAAGTAGAAGTATTTTGATAAGTGTATTGAAGTCTTTCAAAAGTGTATGAATACATATTAAAACACTACATGTATATACATTTTAACTGAGTCGTTAAGTCATCGTTAGTCGTTACAAGTAAATGTTGTTTTGAAACCTTTAGGTTAACGATCTTGTTAAATGTTGTTAACCCATTGTTTATTATATCAAATGAGATGTTAAATTGTTACATTATCATGATATTATGATATATAATATATCTTAGTATGATATATATACAGTTAAATGTCGTTACAACGATAATCGTTACATATATATTTCTCGTTTCGAAATCATTAAGTTAGTAGTCTTATTTTTACATATATAGTTCATTGTTAATATACTTAATGATATAATTACTTATCATTTAACATAATTAACCAAGTGTATCAATATCTTAATTTGATTCATATGTACCTAGTAAGACGTTGTTATAACGATAATCGTTATATATATCGTTTTCGAGTTTCTTAATTTAATAGTCTCATTTTTATGTATATAACTCATTGTTAAAATACCTAATGAGATACTTACTTATAATAAAATCATGTTAACTATATATATAACCATATATATGTCATCGTATAGTTTTTACAAGTTTTAACGTTCGTGAATCACCGGTCAACTTGGGTGGTCAATTGTCTATATGAAACCTATTTCAATTAATCAAGTCTTAACAAGTTTGATTGCTTAACACGTTGGAAACATTTAGTCATGTAAATATCAATCTCAATTAATATATATAAACATGGAAAAGTTCGGGTCACTACAGTACCTACCCGTTAAATAAATTTCGTCCCGAAATTTTAAGCTGTTGAAGGTGTTGACGAATCTTCTGGAAATAGATGCGGATATTTCTTCTTCATCTGATCTTCATGCTCCCAGGTGAACTCAGGTCCTCTACGAGCATTCCATCGAACCTTAACAATCGGTATCTTGTTTTGCTTAAGTCTCTTAACCTCACGATCCATTATTTCGACGGGTTCTTCAATGAACTGAAGTTTTTCATTGATTTGGATTTCATCCAACGGAATAGTGAGATCTTCTTTGGCAAAACATTTCTTTAAATTCGAGACGTGGAAAGTGTTATGTACAGCCACGAGTTGTTGAGGTAGCTCCAGTTGGTAAGCTACTGGTCTGACACGATCTATAATCTTGAATGGTCCAATGTACCTTGGATTTAGTTTCCCCCGTTTACCAAATCGAACAACGCCTTTCCAAGGTGAAACCTTAAGCATGACCATTTCTCCAATTTCAAACTCTATATCTTTTCTTTTACTGTCCGAGTAGCTCTTTTGTCGACTCTGGGCGGTTTTCAATCGTTGTTGAATTTGGATGATTTTCTCGGTAGTTTCTTGTATTATCTCTGGACCCGTAATCTGTCTATCCCCCACTTCATTCCAACAAATCGGAGACATGCACTTTCTACCATAAAGTGCCTCAAACGGCGCCATCTCAATACTATAATGATAACTGTTGTTGTAGGAAAATTCTGCTAACGGTAGGTGTCGATCCCAACTGTTTCCGAAATCAATAACACATGCTCGTAGCATATCTTCAAGTGTTTGTATCGTCCTTTCACTCTGCCCATCAGTTTGTGGATGATAGGCAGTAATCATGTCTAGACGAGTCCCCAATGCTTGTTGTAACATCTGCCAGAACCTTGAAACAAATCTACCATCCCTATCAGAGATAATAGAGACGGGTATTCCATGTCTGGAGACAACCTCCTTCAAATACAATCATTTCAACTTCTCCATTTTGTCATCTTCTCTCATTGGCAGGAAGTGTGCTGACTTGGTGAGACGATCAATTATTACCCAAATAGTATCATAACCACTTGCAGTCCTTGGCAATTTAGTAATGAAATCCATGGTAATGTTTTCCCATTTCCATTTCGGGATTTCAGGTTGTTGTAGTAGACCTGATGGTTTCTGATGTTCAGCTTTGACCTTAGAACACGTCAAACATTCTCCTACATATTTGGCAATATAGGCTTTCATACCCGGCCACCAGAAGTGTTTCTTGAGATCTTTATACATCTTCCCCTCTCCGGGATGTATTGAATATCTGGTTTTATGTGCTTCTTTAAGTACTATTTCTCTCACATCTCCAAACCTTGGTACCCCAAATTCTATCAGCCCTATATCGGGTTCTGTCTTCCCGAATATTAATATGTTTCTCTGATCCTTTGGGTATCTCATTCTTCAACTTTCCTTCTTTTACAACCCCCTGCTGCACCTCCTTTATTTGAGTAGTAAGGTTAGTACAAATAATTATATTCATAGCTTTTACCCGTATAGGTTCTCTGTCCTTTCTACTCAAAGCGTCGACTACCACATTTTCCTTCCCCGGGTGGTATCGAATCTCAAAATCATAATCATTCAACAGTTCAATCCACCTGCGTTGTCTCATATTCAGTTGCTTCTGATTAAATATATGTTGGAGACTTTTGTGGTCGGTATATATAATACTTTTGACTCCATATAAATAATGCCTCCAAGTCTTTAATGCAAAAACAACATCACCCAATTCCAAATCGTGAGTTGTATAATTTTGCTCGTGAATCTTCAATTGTCTAGACGCATAAGCAATCACCTTCGTTTGTTGCATTAATACACAACCAAGACCTTGCTTTGATGCGTCACAATAAATCATAAAATCATCATTCCCTTCAGGCAATGACAATATAGGTGCCGTAGTTAGCTTTTTCTTCAATAACTGAAACGCCTTCTCTTGTTCATCCTTCCATTCAAATTTCTTCCCTTTATGCGTTAATGCAGTCAAGGGTTTTGCTATTTTGGAGAAATCTTGGATGAATCTTCTGTAGTAACCAGCCAATCCTAAAAATTGACGTATATGCTTCAGAGTTTTTGGGGTTTCCCACTTTTCAACGGTTTCGATCTTTGCTGGGTCCACCTGGATACCTTCTTTATTCACTATATGACCGAGGAATTGAACTTCTTCAAACCAAAATGCACACTTTGAAAACTTAGCGTACATTTTTTCTTTCCTCAATACTTCTAGCACTTTTCTCAAATGTTCTTCGTGCTCTTGATCATTCTTTGAGTAAATAAGTATGTCATCCATGAAAATAATGACAAGCTTGTCAAGATATGGCCCACACACTCAGTTCATAAGGTCCATGAACACAGCTGGTGCGTTAGTCAATCCAAACGGCATAACCATAAACTCGTAATGACCATAACGCGTCCTAAAAGCAGTTTTTGGATTATCATCCTCCTTTACTCGCATTTGATGATATCCAGAACGTAAATCGATTTTTGAATAAACCGATGAGCCTTGTAGTTGATCAAATAAGTCATCAATTCTCGGCAGTGGATAACGGTTTTTGATGGTAAGTTTATTCAACTCTCTGTAGTCAATACACAACCTAAATGTACCATTCTTCTTCTTGACAAACAAAACAGGAGCTCCCCATGGTGATGTGCTTGGTCGAATGAAGCCATGTTCTAATAGTTCTTGCAGTTGGCTTTGCAGTTCTTTCATCTCGCTGGGTGCGAGTCTGTAAGGAGCACGAGCTATTGGTGCAGCTCCTGGTACAAGATCTATTTGAAATTCAACCGATCGATGTGGAGGTAGTCCCGGTAATTCTTTCGGAAATACATCGGGAAATTCTTTTGCGACGGGAACATCATTAATGCTCTTTTCTTCAGTTTGTACTTTCTCGACGTGTGCCACAACAGCATAGCAACCTTTTCTTATTAGTTTTTGTGCCTTCAAATTACTAATAAGATGTAGCTTCGTGTTGCCCTTTTCTCCATACACCATTAAAGGTTCTCCTTCTTCTCGTACAATGCGAATTACATTTTTGTAACATACGATCTCTGCTTTCATCTCCTTCAGCCAGTCCATGCCAACTATTACATCAAAACTCCCTAACTCTACTGGTATCAAATCAATCTTAAATATTTCGCTACCCAGTTTAATTTCTCGATTCCGGCATATATAATCTGCTAAAATTAATTTACCGTTTGCTAATTCGAGTAAAAATTTACTATCCAATGGCGTCAATGGACAACTTAATTTAGCACAAAAATTTCTACTCATATAGCTTCTATCCGCACCCGAATCAAATAAAACGTAAGCAGATTTATTGTCAATAAGAAACGTACCCGTAACAAGCTCCGGGTCTTCCTGTGCCTCTGCCGCATTAATATTGAAAACTCTTCCGCGGCCTTGTCCATTCGTGTTCTCCTGGTTCGGGCAATTTCTAATAATGTGGCCCAGTTTTCCACATTTATAATAAACTACATTGGCATAACTTGCTCCGACACTACTTGCTCCACCATTACTTGTTCCAACACCATTTGTTCCTTTCGTTCTGTTAACCCCTGGTCCGTAGACCTCACACTTCGCCGCGCTATGACCATTTCTTTTACACTTGTTGCAAAATTTGGTGCAGAACCCCGAGTGATACTTTTCACACCTTTGGCATAGTTGCTTCTGATTGTTGTTGTTGTTGCGGTTGTTATTGTTGTTGGGATGATTATTGTAGTTGTTGTTGTTGTTGTTTTGCCATTTGTTGTAGTTGCGATTGATTTTGCGATTGTTGAGATAGTTGTTGTTGTTTTGGTGACTCTTATCACCATTTTCCTCCCACTTTCTTTTGACTAGCTTCACGTTGGCCTCTTCGGCTGCCTGTTCTTTAATTCTTCCCTCAATCTGGTTCACTAGTTTGTGAGCCATTCTACATGCCTTTTGTATGGAGGCAGGCTCGTGTGAACTTATATCTTCTTGGATTTTCTCCGGTAACCCTTTCACAAACGCGTCGATCTTCTCTTCCTCATCTTCGAACGCTCTCGGACACAATAGGCACAATTCTGTGAATCGTCTTTCGTACGAAGTAATATCGAATCCCTGTGTTAGTAACCCTCTAAGTTCTAACTTGAGCTTATTGACCTCGGTTCTAGGACGGTACTTCTCGTTCATCAAGTGCTTGAATGCTGACCACGGTAGCGCGTAAGCAGCATCTTGTCCCACTTGCTCTAGATAGGTATTCCACCATGTTAACGCAATACCTGTGAAGGTATGCGTAGCGTACTTCACTTTGTCTCCTTCAGCACACTTACTTATGGCAAACACCGATTCAACTTTCTCGGTCCACCGTTTCAATCCGATTGGTCCTTCGGTCCCATCAAATTCTGAAGATTTGCAGGCAGTGAATTCCTTGTAGGAGCATCCTACACGATTTCTTACGCCGTTAGCTGTATTGCTAGATTCAGAGTTATTGTTGGTATGTAGCGTGGCCTGTACCGCGGCTATTTTTGAAGCAAGAAAGGCACGAAATTCCTCTTCGCTCATATTCAAGGTGTGTCGAGTAGTCGGTGCCATTTCCGTCAAAATAGTCAAATGAAACAATTTAATCATACAGAATATTAAGAGTAGTCAATAGTATCTCGTAGCATAATATGAACTCATTTATAAAAGCTTTTTCTTCATATTAGCGTTTTATAAGTTTAAATTCGGGTACTACCTACCCGTTAAGTTCATACTTATTTGCTAATATACAATTCAACTACTACAATTCCATATGAAAAACTGATTATAATAATATATCACATACAAATATTCTTCAAACTTACAACTTTGCTATATTACATATAACATGAAATATAGTACACTATGATACAGGACAGTTTTGAAGATAAATCTAGTTAATACGCAAGTTGTTCAGCAAAGGAAATAAAGACACGTAATTCATAAGTCCAGAAACAAGTCATGCATTCTGGTTTTACTAAGACGACTTCCCATCCTTGGTCTTGTGGAAAATATCCGTTATGACCATTAGCTAGGCAGCATGTTGTAATGTCGTCAAAAGGACGAGGGTTTCGTAATGTCCAACAGCCCCGTAATGATCTAAAAACCATGTTTCTCACCCCAACTACTGAATCCGTCACTTGTGGGAAAGTTTTATTTAAAAGCTACAATCCGATGTTCTTTTTCTCACTTTGGTAAGAAGCGAACATCACTAACCCGTAAGCATAACATGCTTCTTTATGTTGCATGTTAGAAGCTCTTTCTAATTCACGAAATCCTATGTTGGGATATGTTGAGTCAAAATAGGTTCTTAACCCGTAGCGTAAAATTGCATTTGGGTTCCCTGCATTTAACGCTTTAAAGAAAACACGGCGTAGGTCTTCTAAAATATTTCCTTAATTAATGTGCTGATGAATTCTGACCGACTCTAGACAAGATTTCCTTAATCATATCCTCTGGTAGGTCTTCTAAAATATTCGATTGTCTACCCTTAACGTCCATTTTGTTTTTATACTGTAAAATAGACAAGAATTAGATTCGTAATAACAAACAATACAAGCAATTTTTACATAGAACATAAAAGTACAAGCACACTACAATACATTTATTACACAACATGCTCACACCCCTCTAATCTGAATCACTAGTTTCTTCTTCTTCGGACTTAGTTCTTTTTCCTAATCTTCTAGGGATATATGATGTTCCTCTAATACGAGTCGTCATTTTCCACATTGGTTTAGAAAAACCTGGTGGTTTAGAGGTTCCCGGGTTATTGTCACAATATTGAAAATACGGGTGTTGACGGTACATATAAAGTTCATCGGGGTCGGAATCAGATTTCTCTATTTTAATGCCTTTTCCCTTATTATTTTCTTTTGCCTCATTAAATTGGGTCGGGGTAATTTCTATAACATCATCGGAATCCTCATCAAGATCCGATTCATCAGAAAATTGGTAATTTTCCCAATATTTTGCTTCCTTAGCGGAAACACCATTGACCATTATTAACTTTGGTCCATTGGTTGAGGATTTTCTTTTATTTGACCGGTTTTCTGTGGTTCCTACTATTCCCCCCTCCGAAACCTCTTCTTCTTCCAGTTCCTCTTCTTCTGGTTCCTCTTCTTCCGGTTCCTGTTCTTCCGGTTCCGTTTCCTCTTCTTCCGGTTCTTCGGGAACTTGTGAATCTTGCCAATATATATTCGACTCTTCTTTATTATTAGGTGAGTCAATGGGATTTGTGCTAGAGGTAGACATCTATCACACAATATCAAACATGTTAAGAGATTAATATACCACATAATATTTACATGTTAATAATATATAGTTTCCAACAAAAATGTTAAGCAATCATTATTAAAGAAAACACGGTCGAAGTCCAGACTCACTAATGCATCCTAACAAACTCGATAAGACACACTAATGCAAATTTTCTGGTTCTCTAAGACCAATGCTCGGATATCAACTGAAATGTCCCGTTCATATTGATTATAAACGTTCTATATTAATTGATTCCGTTGTGAGGTTTTGACCTCTATATGAGACGTTTTTCAAAGACTGCATTCATTTTTAAAACAACCATAACCTTTATTTTATCAATGAAGTTTTAAAAAACATTACGTAGATTATCAAATAATGATAATCTAAAATATACTATTTACACACGACCATTACATAATGGTTTACAATAGAAATATATTACATCGACATATGTTTCTTGAATGCAGTTTTTACACAATATCATACAAACAAGGACTCCAAATCTTGTCCTTATTTTAGTATGCAACAGCGTAAGCTCTTAGTATTCACCTGAGAATAAACATGCTTTAAACGTCAACAAAAATGTTGGTGAGTTATAGGTTTAACCTATATATATCAAATCGTAACAATAGACCACAAGATTTCATATTTCATTACACATCCCATACATAGAGATAAAAATCATTCATATGGTGAACACCTGGTAACCGACATTAACAAGATGTATATATAAGAATATCCCCATCATTCTGGGACACCCTTCGGATATCATATAAATTTTGAAGTACTAAAGCATCCGGTACTTTGGATGGGGTTTGTTAGGCCCAATAGATCTATCTTTAGGATTCGCGTCAATTAGGGTATCTGTTCCCTAATTCTTAGATTACCAGACTTAATAAAAAGGGGCATATTCGATTTTGATAATTCAACCATAGAATGTAGTTTCACGTACTTGTGTCTATTTTGTAAATCATTTATAAAATCTGCACGTATTCTCATCCCAAAAATATTAGATTTTAAAAGTGGGACTATAACTCACTTTCACATATATTTTCTTCCTCGGAAATAAGAGTTGGCCACGGATCGATTCACGAACCTATACAAATATGTACATATATATCAAAGTATGATCAAAATATAATTACAACCATTTTTATTATGTTTTAAAGATTTGAGTGTATTAAGTTAGCTGTCCTCATTAGTAACCTACAACTAGTTGTTCATAGTTAGATGTACAGAAATAAATTGATATATTATCTTGAATCAATCCACGACCCAGTGTATACACGTCTCAGGCTAGATCACAACTCAAAGTATATATATTTTTAGAATCCACCTCAACCCTGTATAGCTAACTCCAACATTACTGCATATAGAGTGTCTATGGTTGTTCCAAATAATATATATACATGGGTCGATATGATATGTCAAAACATTTGCATACGTGTCTATGGTATCCCAAGATTACATAATATATTAGAATACATGTATAATACAATATAAGTTAGCTAGGATATGATTTGTATAGATTTGTTAAACATTTCCCGTAGCTAAAAAGATCAAAAATATCCAATCTTGTTTTACCCATAACTTCTTCATTTTAAATCCATTTTGAATGAATCAAATTGCTATGGTTTCATATTGAACTCTAATTTAAGAATCCAAACAGAAAAAGTATAGGTTTATAGTCAGAAATTTAAGTTACATGTCAATTACTAAAGAGGTAGTCATTTTCGTCGAAAGAACGACATCTTGATGACCATTTTGAAAAACATACTTTCACTTTGAGTTTAACCAAGATTTTTGGATATAGTTTCATGTTCATATGAAAAATTATTTTCCCAGAAGAACAACTTTTAAATCAAAGTTTATCATAGTTTTTAATTATCCAAATCAAAACAGCCCACGGTTTCACTACGACGGCGTATATCCGATTTTATGGTGTTCATCGTGTTTCCAGGTTTTAAATCATTAAGTTAGCATATCATATAGATATAGAACATGTGTTTAGTTAATTTTAAAAGTCAAGTTAGAAGGATTAACTTTTGTTTGCTAACAAGTTTAGAATTAACTAAACTATGTTCTAGTGATTACAAGTTTAAACCTTCGAATAAGATAGCTTTATATGTATAAATCGAATGATGTTATGAACATCATTACTACCTCAAGTTTTCTGGATAAAACTACTGGAAATGAGAAAAATGGATCTAGCTTCAAAGGATCCTTGGATGGCTTGAAAGTTCTTGAAGCAGAATCATGACACGAAAACAGTTCAAGTAAGATTTTCACTCGAAATAAGATTGTTATAGTTGTAGAAATTGAATCAAAGTTTGAATATGAATATTACCTTGAATTAGAAATATAACCTACTGTAAATAACAAAGGTTCCTTGATCTTAGATGATTACTTGGAATGGATTAGAAAGCTTGGAAGTAGACTTGCAAACTTGGAAGTATTCTTGATTTTTATGAAACTAAACTTATGGAATTTATGAAGAACACTTAGAACTTGAAGATGGAACTTGAGAGAGATCAATTAGATGAAGAAAATTGAAGAATGAAAGTATTTGTAGGTGTTTTTGGTCGTTGGTATATGGATTAGATATAAAGGATATGTAATTTTGTTTTCATATAAATAAGTCATGAATGATTACTCATATTTTTGTAATTTTGTGAGATATTTCATGCTAGTTGCCAAATGATGGTTCGCACATGTGTTAGGTGACTAACATGGGCTACTAAGAGCTGATCATTGGAGTGTATATACCAATAGTACATACATCTAAAAGCTGTGTATTGTACGAGTACGAATACGGGTGCATACGAGTAGAATTGTTGATGAAACTGAACGAGGATGTAATTGTAAGCATTTTTGTTAACTAGAAGTATTTTGATAAGTGTCTTGAAGTCTTTCAAAAGTGTATGAATACATATTAAAACACTACATGTATATACATTTTAACTGAGTCGTTAAGTCATCGTTAGTCGTTACAAGTAAATGTTGTTTTGAAACCTTTAGGTTAACGATCTTGTTAAATGTTGTTAACCCATTATTTATTATATCAAATGAGATGTTAAATTGTTACATTATCATGATATTATGATATATAATATATCTTAGTATGATATATATACAGTTAAATGTCGTTACAACGATAATCGTTACATATATGTCTCGTTTCGAAATTATTAAGTTAGTAGTATTATTTTTACATATGTAGTTCATTGTTAATACACTTAATGATATAATTAATTATCATTTAACATAATTAACCAAGTGTATCAATATCTTAATATGATTCATATGTACCTAGTAAGACGTTGTTATAACGATAATCGTTATATATAT
Source organism: Rutidosis leptorrhynchoides (assembly GCF_046630445.1). NCBI lineage: Eukaryota > Viridiplantae > Streptophyta > Magnoliopsida > Asterales > Asteraceae > Rutidosis > Rutidosis leptorrhynchoides. The sequence goes on from NC_092339.1 coordinate 302,404,428, forward strand.
CATTTTCGAGTTTCTTAATTTAATAGTCTCATTTTTATGTATATAACTCATTGTTAAAATACCTAATGAGATACTTACTTATAATAAAATCATGTTAACAATATATATAACCATATATATGTCATCGTATAGTTTTTACAAATTTTAACGTTCGTGAATCACCGGTCAACTTGGGTGGTCAATTGTCTATATGAAACCTATTTCAATTAATCAAGTCTTAACAAGTTTGATTTCTTAACACATTGGAAACATTTAGTCATGTAAATATCAATCTCAATTAATATATATAAACATGGAAAAGTTCGGGTCACTACAGCTAGTAGGCTACGTTACGGCCCATAACACAATCCCTTTTTTTTGTCTAATTATAAAACAGAATCCTGTGGCCCAACAATCAATTTGCTGTAACCAATCGACTAACTCATTCATTTAATATTCAGGTGGGTTTACTTAAGTTAGGAGTTGTCGGCCACCTTTTGTATTATTTAATATTTCATCCTTTTCTACACCCTTTATAAAGTTAACAAATTACTTTACAGCAGCGACTTGGAGGGACATAAACAGTTAACGAGATGCAGGAATAATCTCATGGCAGCAGTAGGAAATTGATTTGCAGGTGGGTTTTAATGGCGGTGTTTGATTAATTTATGAAATGAGTGCAAAACAGAAACGAGAAGGTACTGCCGTAGCAGTTTGGTGGTGTGTGGTGAGAACAATAAACAAAAAGAATTAGGTGTTCAGTGGTTAGTTTAATGAAGATATGTGGGTAGCCGTAATGGTTTTGGTGTTTGTAAATGGGTGTGTGAGTTTGGTGATCGTATGTGGGTTACGAGGTGATGATTGATTCAACAGAAATATATATAGTAACCATTCGATGGTGATGGTGGCTTACGACATTAACAGTACACCTGCAGGTTCTTTAATGGTGGTTTGAAGATGGGAGATGGAGCTCCAGTGATGGTGTTTTGTGGAGGTTCGTGGTGGAGTGGTGGTTCTTTGCTGCAAGGATAGTAGTGTTTTAGGGTGGTTTTGAGTGGTGGGCTGTAGGATAGTAAACAAACAATAGCATGCAGGAGATTGTTATGGGTTTAACCGAATAAGAAAAAAAGCAGCAACAATCAAAAGCTTTTGGTTATTGATCTCGTTGGAAATGGAAATTAGAAGTAAACAGCATATTATAGCAGCGTATAGTGGTGGTGATATGGTTGTTGTTTGGCGTCAACAGTAAGAAAAGAAGGGATGGTGTTCGAGTTGTTCATGGTGTTGGCGTAATGGTGATGGTGTTTTGATCTAATGGGTTTTACAAATAGAAAGTTAAAATTGGTGGTGAGTTTGGGGTTGTAGATGGAACTCACGGTTTGAAGGTGGTGAGAGTGGAAGGGTGGTTAACCGGACGTTCATGGTGGTGAGTGTTTTACAATGGTTTGGGGTGGGAGTTGTAGGGTTGATTCGAATGCAAATGGAACTAGGAGATGGGTGTGGATATTAATCTTTTCTCTCTCTCTGCATACATACCTATATATTTATAATATAGGTTATATAATTATAATATTAATAATAATTAATAATAATAATATCATAATAATATAATAATAATAATAATAATAATTATAAATCATTGAATTGAAAAGTAGGTACAGTTAAGCCGACGGAGATTTGTCATTTTATCAAGTCACGGAGTGTTATATTGTGTCCATTGCTAAACAGTTAATATATAAAAGTGTTCCTTAACATCCCCAATTTTTTTAAATTAAGACCATTTATTTATTCTGATTATTAAGTGTTTGAAACCTGATCAAAAAGGTTCGTCTAATATTTATTTTTAGTTCCAAGTAATACGTACAGAGTATTAAGATTTAAACTAAAAAGGTAAAAATATTTCTGTCCAATCTATAATCTTTATAATATATTTACGGACTAACTTTTATTTTAAATCTTCATAAATATGTATTAGATCTATATGAACACTAATGAAATGACAACCGAGTGTTTCTGACATTTACTAATTAGGTCCGAAATCATTCATTTTCAATATATATTATATATATATATATATATATATATATATATATATATATATATATATATATATATATATATATATATATATATATATATATATATATATATAAATAAATAAATATATATATATATATATATATATACACACACACACATTTTAATTAACAAATTTTAGTACATAAATGATTTAAACTTATTATATATTTTAAAAAAATAAATTTAATATTATTATATATTTACAAATAATATTCATGTATATATATATATATATATATATATATATATATATATATATATATATTTACAACTAGTTGTTCGTGAATCGTCGAAACTTGGTTGAGGTTAAATGTAGCAGTTTAAAATTTTTGAGACTCAACATAATAGAGTTTGCTTATCGTGTCAAAAATAATATATCGTATCGAGAGTTTGATTTAAAATTAGTCAAAAATTTTCGGGTCGTCACAGTACCTGCCCGTTAAAGAAATTTCGTCCTGAAATTTGAGTGAGGTCGTGATGGTTAATGATAAGAATGTTTTCATGACAAATATGAATTGATAAAATAAAATTTTATCACTGTTGTGTAATATAGGTAAGATAATTCGATTATTCGAAGAGTACGAGTGAAACTATCACAAAATAGGGAACTGGGAAAAATAAGATTATTCTTGACTTTTGACGTAGTCAGGGTTGAATTTAGAAAATAAGGTGCGTCTTAGCTTTTGACGTTGTCTTGGTTGAATTCCGGAATTCAAGGGATTTAAAGAAAATATTCAAAATCTAAAAGATTTGATTCTTCGGCGAATAAGGAAATTAAGATCTCTATAATTAAGTACGGTGATCTGCCTTGATTACTCATCTGATATTTCCATTATAAATTAAACTTTTTCCGTTCCATTATTTTCACCATTCCTATACTTTCTTTCTTGGTTCATACATCCAAAAGATTGTGAAAATGCTTAATCTAGTTCTAATCCTTTATATTTTTCTAATTATCATTTCTGTCATCCTTCTTTTCAATCTTCCACCAGAAAAATCTGTTTACTTCTACTATTTCCTTGGGGTGATACTATTCTAAATTCTACCGTGTCTGTATATTGCTATTCGTATTAATATCCACGGTTTGTAACCTCCGTGTTGTTATTGGGCTTTATATTTTCTCTTATATTTTGGAGCTCTTTGCCTTTTTATTCTCTTCTCGACCTCTAGTAAGGCGAGTAATGGTCCAGAATTTGTAAGTATGGAGTTTTGAATGAACTTCATGTTCTAACCTAGAAAGAATGTAATAACACAATTTGATTTGTCAAATTACCAGAATCACTGAGAATAGAACTATTAATAAAATATGTTCTTGATGTGTTTATAGATTAGATAGAATGTAAGAGTCGTGTAACATGGCACATGATGATGTTATGATCTGTGAATCATCACGTTCCATTAGAAACTCAGCATGACTTATTGTAATATAATCACGTTGATCAAGTGTTATTATATTATACTAACTCATGCTTCAGTTCCCAACACTACTTCAAAAACATTCATAATTTAAACTCGAAGGTTTCAAAATTTAGAAACTAAAATAGTTTCTTTTATGATGTAACACAGATAGCGCGAAGAGGTAAATGATTTCGGATAACAATAGTTATGAAGATATCTTCAGAAATATCGAGGATATTTATAATGAAAGATACGATGATATCTTAGAATTTCTAATATCGATGGATGATGAATAAGATTTGTCCGTAAACGTTTAGAGTCAGGAGCAAGGTATTCGTTAATAACTTCAGCAAATACTGATTCATTTGGATTCTTTGAAGGCAGGTTTAGTCCTTGTGATTTATCCACAGCCTCCTTCATGGTTTGCTCAATCCGTTTTCAGTTTTAACTTATTTTTTTAGCTTTTCTAACGTATCCTTCTTTATCATCAAACTTTTGACTGTTAAGATCATCTAAAGTTTTTGGTGCTTTATCAGTTCTTTTAATACTCAGAGAATTGATTCGCAAACTGGGTGCTTTTCAGAATTTCAGATTGAAAGTCATAATTCTAAGAGATAAAGGTTATATGTATACATATAACTGTTGATGTAGACAAGCTGTGAGATTTCAAAATACTGATTGCTAATTCCCGGTAATTGATGTGGTAATTCTCGTTATAAGATGTGGATGAGTATATGAATAGGTTTTAACGAACAAATATAATGGTTCTTCGGAGAGACTTAAGCCGATGAGTAATGAAGTTACTGGTAAGTTTACTACTAATGTGGTGGAATATAAACGGTTCTCTGGTAACGATGATGAAAGGGTAATCTATATAATAAGGTTTATTCGAATGAAAAGTTGAAATTGATTTGTTGGAGCTGTGACAAAATTGGCTAATTTGAAAAAGGAATTGCAAAGTTATTTTCGGTAATAACAACGCCAAAGGAGCTAGCACAGATACGTGTTAAACGTTTACTAAGGTTCTGAGTGTTTTCAGTTGCATAACTATATGCATCAATCTTTCCTTCATTAGATGAAGTGCGGTTGGTTCATCCTCTCGATTGAGGTGTTTTCAAGAATCATGAAAGGTTTGAACGCAGATTGTAATCGCCAAGATACAAATGAGGTTTAAGATGAAATTAAGTGGCAAACTTGAAGAAATGTTTAGTTTCATATATTATAAACAATATTTTTAATTCATTTTAATTGTCCAATGTTGGTAGTCCACAGTTAGTAATCTACAGTTAGTAATTCAATAATTCATATATAGTTTAATATACAATACTCGAATTAATTAATACGTATCGTGACCCATTGTATACATGTCTCAGACTCGATCACAACTCAAAGCATATATATTATTTTAGAATCAACCTCAACCCTATATAGTTAACTCGAGCATTACTGCATATAGAGTGTCTATGGTTATTCCAAATAATATATACAGATGATGTCGATATGATATGTCAAAACATTGCATATGTGTCGCGATGATATTTAAAGTGCGAAATATAAATAACAGAATTTAAATGAAGATAAATAAAATTGAGAGAATTAAAATTGCGATAAATAAATTGCGATAAATAAATTGTGATAAATAAAATGTAATAAGGAATTAACAGTTAGCTAGGAACCGTTAGCTAGGATTTCGTTAGCGTGGATTCTTAACAAAATTTCTCATAGTTAATTTGTTTATTTCTAACAAATTTTATTTTGTCCAATGTTTTCTTCATTATGCCAATTGTTGAATTCCGATAGGTGAAAATCCAAATATGAAATTGAATGAAAATGGTTATTCTGCGGTGAACGGATACGTATATCTGTGGATGTAAGTAGAATAGTAAATGACTGTTGAATTAGATTCGAAGAATGTTCAGTGTAACTTATTAATGTGAAATCTAAATATTCCTCGGGTATTACCTACCCGTTAAAATATTTTCACCATTAACAGTTTGTACAAAATAATTTTTAATTACAATCTTTATGAAAACATATATACATATATATTTTCTTCAGATGTAATTCATGGATTTAATGAGTAGATATAATATTAAACTCATTTGATTTACCGTTAGAACTAGAATACCTAATCTCTAAAACATTAGAGATTACATAATCATCATGAAGAACGATGATGACCGATGTAGAACAAGATGTAGAACAAGATGTAGAACAAAGATTTTGTTTGAGGTATAGATTGTGAGTTTGAGGCGTGTAGTGTTGAGGCTTGTGATGCGGACGTTGTCGTTGGTGGTACTGGTGTTGTCGGTGCTGATGTTGGTGGTACTGTTGATGCCGGTGATGCTAATGGTGCTTGTAAGTTGTGCACCATATTCTCTAAAGCTATTAATCGAGCACGAAGTTCATTGACTTCTTCTATTACCCTGGGATGGTTGGCATTTGAAAAAAGCGGATGAATAAGATTTAGCATTTGAGATAGTATATAATCGTGATGAGATACTCTAGAAATGAGAAAGAAAATAGTGTCTCGAACAGGTTCGCCGGTAAGTGCTTAAGGTTCATCGCCAAGAGGGTAATGTGGTGGGTAAAAGGGATCGCCTTCTTCTTGTCTAAAATGATTAAGTAGACTACGAACCCATCCCAATTCATCCAGAATAGATGATGACTAATTGGTTGATCCATTCCGGTCACACTGCTTTCGGAGCCCGAGTGAAACTCCATATCGGAATAGCTGTCGGAATCTGATGAACTGGAACTGGTTGCAGGATCCATCTCGTAAAGAGTAGGGAAATGATTTTTTGATATGGGGAAGATTATAAGACTTAGATTTGGTATTCTTTAATACATAAATTACATATGTATATATAATACCAAAATCCCATAAATTACGGAGGAATCTTTGAAATATGTCAGGCAAAGTTTACAGTAACAGATACGTTAAGATATGAATTAGCAGATACGCTAAGATATGAATTTTTTTGTCTATACACTATTCATGCAATCAATACAGTAAGATGTGTCTAGACTAAGAATGATAAGCAGGTAATTTCCTAAGGATGATAAGCAGGTAATTTTCGACAAGAAATGATAAGCAAAACTTTTGACATGCAGATACGGTCGAAGTCCAAACTCACTAATGCATCTTAACAACTATCAGTTAGACACACTAATGCAAGACCTGGTTCACTAAGACCACCGTTATGATACCAACTATCAGTTAGACACACTAACTTTGGGGACGCATCCCACTCAGTGCCTTCCCAGCTAACCGCCTGGTAACCACTGAGCGTACCTCAGACACTGATTTTACAGCCCTGCCTCTCGGCAAAGCCAACCATAATCGGACCACGAGGAGTAAGAGCCAATGCTTCGTCACAGGTAACACTGTGAGAACCCCCTCTATGATTAAGCCGATTAAACAGCTTAAACCAGCTCTGATACCAGCTGAAAAGACCCATTCATATCGATTATAAACGATTTACAATAGTTGATTTCATTGCAAGGTATTTGACCTCTATATGATACATTTTACAAACATTGCATTCGTTTTTAAAAGACAAACTTTCATTACATCAAAAGTTGACGGCATGCATACCATTTCATAATATATCCAACTATAATTGACTTAGTAATAATCTTGATGAACTCAACGAATCGAATGCAACGTCTTTTGAAATATACCATGAATGACTCCAAGTAATATCTCTAAAATGAGCAAATGCACAGCGGAAGATTTCCTTAATACCTGAGAATAAACATGCTTTTAAGTGTCAACCAAAAGGTTGGTGAGTTCATTAGTTTATCATAATCATTCATTTCTATCATTTTAATAGACCACAAGATTTCATATATTTAATTGTACATGTAACCCGAGTACAAAATAAAACGCGTAACCCGCGAATTAAAAATCATTCATATGGTGAACGCTTGAAAACCGAACTAACAGGATGCATATAGAATATCCCCATCATTCCGAGACTGTCATCGAATATGATAATCGAAGTACTAAAGCATTCGTAACCCGAATGGGACGTGTCGATGTCCATAGATCTATCTTTAGGATTCGCGTCAATTGGTGGCAATTGTAATAAAAACCAATTCTTAGGCTACCAAGCTAAAAAGGGGCATATTCGATTCGATAATCCAACCATAGAATGTAGTTTCGATTACTTGTGTCTATTTCGTAAAACATTTATAAAAGCGGCGCATGTATTCTCAGACCCAAAAATATAATAAAAGGGAGTAATGAAACTCACAATACTATATTTTGTAGTAAAAATACATATGACGACATTGAACAAGTGCAGGGTTGACCTCGGATTCACGAACCTATATCAAGTATATATGTTAACACATATAATTAACATGTAATAATAATCAAACTAGTTTATATATATTACTTATTTAATTTAGTAATATATTTATTATTTCAGAGGTTATATATATATTTATTTTGTATATTAATACTTATACATATGGTTATACTAATACATATGTATCTATATAATTAGTATTATATTGTTAAATCAAAATTTTGTTATATGTAAATAATGTTATTAGGTTTAATATATAATGTATATGTAATATGTAATATTAATATAGTTATAGCATATGTGATATATATATATATATATATATATATATATATATATATATATATATATATATATATATATATATATATATACAAAATATTTATTTGTTAAAATGATAGTTTTGAAAATAATGATTTACTAATAATAATAATAATAATAATAATAATAATAATAATAATAATAATAATAATAATAATAATAATAATAACTTTATTAATAATGATAATACTAATAAAAAAATGATATTGTTAATAATGATACTTATGTTAATAATAATAATAATAATACTAATAATGATAATCATATTAATAATAAGGATAATACTAATAATGATATTGTTAGTAATAATAATACTAATAATGTTTAATTATAATACTAAAAATAATAATAATAATAATAATAATAATAATAATAATAATAATAATAATAATAATAATAATAATAATAATAATAATAAGTATACTACTTAAAGAATAGCTTCCTAAAAAAAATTTCGCAGCCCAAGCTCGAACCCGAGACCTCTCGCTCACCCAACAACACGAACCACTGCTTCACTAGTTCGTTTTATTTAATCTTTGCGTTTAATTTTATTAACTCGTATATTTGCTATTTTCTCATCATCAACCCATAACATTATCATCTATCATCTCCTAATCTTATCATCATCATGATCAAATCATCATTTATCTACATCATCATCGAACATATTATGATCATCACTCCACGATATCATATAGATGCCATCATCATCATCATTATTATCCTATCATAACCAAATCATAATCATAATCATAGTCATATTACAATCATAATCATAACATGATCATAATCATAATCATAACATGATCATAATCATATCATCATCTAAATCATTAAATCGTATTAACGCCATCATATATGATCTTCATCATCATTAATCCCCTTTCATTATCATTTGCTTACCCTAATCGGGATCATTATGTCCTAAATTATTATCATACCTATAATTGATTATTCATCACAACAATCTAACAGCAACTAAATTTGGGTCACGGCTAGTAGGCTACGTTACGGCCCATAACACAATCCCCCTTTTTTTTTTATCTAATTATAAAACATAATCCTGTGGCCCAACAAGCAATTTGCTGTAACCAATCGATTAACTCATTCATTTAATATTCAAGTGGGTTTACTTAAGTTAGGAGTTGTCAGCCACCTTTTGTATTATTTAATATTTCATCCTTTTCTACACCCTTTATAAAGTTAACGAATTACATTTCAGCAGCGACTTGGAGGGACAGAAACAGTTAACGAGATGCAGGAACAATCTCATGGCAGCAGTAGGAAATTAATTTGCAGGTGGGTTTTAATGGTGGTGTTTGATTAATTTGTGAAATGGGTGCAAAACAGAAACGAGAAGGTACTGCCGTAGCAGTTTGGTGGTGTGTGGTGAGAACAATCAACAAAAAGAATTGGGTGTTCGGTGGCTAGTTTAACGAAGATATGTGGGTAGCCGTAATGGTTTTGGTGTTTGTAAATGGGTGTGTGAGTTTGGTGATCGTATGTGGGTTATGAGGTGATGATCGATTCAACAGAAATATATATAGTAACCATTCGACGGTGATGGTGGATTACGACAGTAACAGTACACCTGCAGGTACTTTAATGGTGGTTTGAAGATGGGAGATGGAGCTCCGATGATGGTGTTTTGTGGAGGTTCGTGGTGGAGTGGTGGTTATTTGCTGCAAGGATAGTAGTGTTTTAGGGTGGTTTTGAGTGGTGGGCTGTAGGATAGAAAACAAACAATAGCGTGCAGGAGATTGTTATGGGTTTAACCGAATAAGAAAACAAACAGCAACAATCGAAAGCTTTTGGTTATTGATCTCATTAGAAATGGAAATTAGAAGTAAACAACATATTATAACAGCGTATAGTGGTGGTGATATGGTTGTTGTTTGGCGTCGACAGTAAGAAAAGAAGGGATGGTGTTCGGGTTATTCATGGTGTTGTCGTATAGGTGATGGTGTTGTGATCTAATAGGTTTTACAAATAGAAAGTTAAAAGTGGTGGTGAGTTTGGGGTTGTAGATGGAACTCACGGTTTGAAGGTGGTGAGAGTGGAAGGGTGGTTAACCGGATGTTCATGGTGGTGAGTGTTTTACAATGGTTTGGGGTGGGAGTTGTAGGGTTGATTCGAATGCAAATGGAACTAGGAGATGGGTGTGGATATTAATCTTATCTCTCTCTCTGCATACATACCTATATATTTATAATATAAGTTATATAATTATAATATTAATAATAATTAATAATAATAATAATAATAATATAATAATAATAATAATAATAATAATAATAATAATAATAATAAATCATTGAATTGAAAAGTAGGTACAGTTAAGCCGCCGGAGATTTGTCATTTTATCGAGTCCCGGAGTGTTATATTGTGTCCATTGCTAAACAGTTAATATATAAAAGTGTTCCTAAACATCCCTAATTTTTTTAAATTAAGTCCATTTATTTATTCCGATTATTAAGTGTTTGAAACCTGATCAAAAAGGTTCGTCTAATATTTATTTTTAGTTCTAAGTAATACGTACGTAGTATTAAGATTTAAACTAAAAAGGTAAAAATATTTCTGTCAAATCTATAATCTTTATAATATATTTACGGACTAACTTTTATTTTAAATCTTCATAAATATGTATTAGATCTATATGAACACTAGTGAAATGACAACCGAGTGTTTCTGACGTTTACTAATTATGTCCGAAATCAATCATTTTCAATATACTATATATATATATATATATATATATATATATATATATATATATATATATATATATATATATATATATATACATTTTAATTAACAAATTTTATTACATAAATGATTTAAACTAATTATATATTTTTAAACAAATAAATTTAATATTATTATATATTTACAAATAATATTCATGTATATATATATATATATATATATATATATATATATATATATATATATATATATATATATATATATATATATTACAACTAGTTGTTCGTGAATCATCGAAACTTAGTCGAGGTTAAATGCAGCAGTTGAAAATATTTGAGACTCAACATAATAGACTTTGCTTATCGTGTCAAAAATAATATACTGTATCGAGAGTTTGATTTAAAATTAGTCGAAATTTTCCGGGTCGTCACAATAAGGTTGAGATGAAAATGGAGCCAAGAATATGTGAAAGGACCATAATACCCCTCATTAAACTCATTAAAAGGCTGAAAAGCATCAGATCGTGCCTATCTCCGCCCCGCGGAGTAAACCCTCCACGCCTTGGCTTAAAGGGTGATTTTAGTTCATATTTTCAAGCTTTCTGGCCCTCAAAATAGGCAAAATCCGAGCCGTGGAGATTCTGGTCGCGCCGCGGAGTTAGCCTATTTCATCCGAACTTCAGCAACTTGTTTTGGCCATAACTTTTTGACCGTAACTCCGTTTTTTATGAATCAAATATCGTTGGAAACGTAATAAGATTTTATTTCTAATGGTAAGGTTTTAAATCATCAAATCAAACCTTATTTGGGGTCAAAAAGGTACGTACACACCTTGTAACTCAAACAACGTCCAGTTTTCTTCTTGTCGAACAATAAGACTCGTACCCGCTTCGAGCTCTTCATTCGTGCAACGTACATACACTTTATAACACGTATAACAACCCTCGATCAACTCTCGCACTCTTTACACATGCATGCATATATATATACTTATTCGATACACACACACACGCGCACGCACACACACACACACACACACACACATATACATATATATATATATATATATATATATATATATATATATTTCTTATATGTCGTACGTGCTCTACAAATATACATCGTACGAATAAACGGATCTTACAACTCTCCCCCACTTATTTCGATCACGTCCTCGTGATCCTCGTCACTTTACCAATCCAAACCTACACGCTATGGTTCTCAACAAACGTTTCAATCCGACTTCCATCACATTACTCATTAACCCGAAGGTTAATCCACTAACTAAAACCACACTTGCACGCATTCCGAGCGGTGCAATACACACAACATCCGAAGTCTATAACAATCACCTAGAATACGCGGAATCACCATGTATTCTTCTAACTCCTATAGGAAATTCTTCCCAAAGAGTCACCTTTAACCACTAAATCGTCACCCGCGATTTATTAAAATCCACAAATCCAAGCACTAAAACTTGTTCAATCCTTCACATCGGGAAACTCAACCAATCTCATACCGAGATATCAACTCCTAGCGTACCATACCAAGTACATCGCTAGTAACAACCACATACCAAAATAGAGTCAACACCTAAACCGATGAAGACCGAAATGAAAGCGAATCCTAACGAATAACACTTACCACTCAACAACCCTTGTAGTGCACAAACACGGCTAATACGCAACTACCGCAAACACGTGATCAAAACACGACTATTGCGACACAATTCACACCAAAATGGCCGAAACAACCCGAGCCTAAACACATATGGAGGATGGTCGAAACAACCCGAACCTTAGTGAATTCGCAACAACCCGAAATTCACCAACCCAATCCATATTTCCTACAATGAAATGACCGCACCACCTGAGTCATTGTGAATACGCGCAAACCGATATTCACCACCTCCAACACATAGTATAATCGAGGATGGCCATACAACCAGAGCCTTAGTGAATCCGAACTACCCGACATTCACAACCTCAAACTATGAGTCCAACAAATAGGGAAAATCGTACTACCCGAAATATTGTGAATACGAACAACCCGATATTCACGTCCCAAATCACAACGCAAAGAATGGTACTCCCATTCCCTACCGGTACTAGCATTTCCCGATAACATTATACCATGCCGATATAACACTATTCCCAATACAAATATCCATTAGTGTACTTAACACCGCGTAACACTAATCCAATGGTGAAGTTACCGGACCGAGTCAACGGCCATAACCCACCAATCACACACGCTCTTTTAGCCCCAATCAACGAGTAATGTGGCATCGCGCACTGCACACACCATAGGGAATCCTGACGGATAAATCACTAACCTACACACGCTCTTTTGGCCTCGATCGCAACGAGTAGTGTAACATCGCGACATGCTACACCATAGTGAATCCTAATGGAATACACTAACCAATCACCACAAGCAAAAGTATATACGCATACTTAGGATCATTCCGCACCGCCTGGAATTTCCGCACCCAAATTATTCGCACGCGTGAACATCGCTATCAAAATCGAGCAAGAACCACCTATATGGCACATAGGCACAACGATAATTCTCTAGAAGAGAATCCGACAAGCACATCCCTTAACCGAGGGACCTTACTTTGCTTGTTAAACACGCCAATTTATCTCTTAAAGAGATTTACCACATTACCACCACGGTGGTAATTTAATCCAAAATTATAAGTACAATTTATTCCAAATCGTACTCTTACCACAATCGACCAACGTAGGTCTCAACGCTAGCCTCGAATCCATTCGAGCATCGTCCAATATCAACACACTAGAACACCTTCGTGCGAGAGTACAACTCCCCCACTTAGGATTCCGTTCCGTAACCACATCATCGAGATAATAGTATCCCACGAAACCACTATCCACTCATTGTTGACTTAGTCAACTGCCAAGCCCGTCTCCGTCTAACCGAGACTCATACAACCAACATACTAAAGAAAGACAAGATCCATCCATCTTGTATTCCATAATATACACATCACAACACCTTGCTCTATCCTTAAGCACACGAAGGATTTCAGATTATCCTTCACTACTTCAACCGAAGTACTTACCAAACCGTACAAGTATAACTCTAGCACCTAAGGGTTTCTCACCGGTACCCTAAGTTCAATGTGATCGCAACACCATCGGAGTCGAACACTATGCTAGTAGGTATGAAAGAGGCACCAAACGTCGCGTCGCATAGAATCCTTCAATAACATACATCGAGATCAAGCACTCGATCTCTCGAGTTCCATCCTCCTGATGAACCTCATAGTTCCACCATTCTCAACACAAAAGCGAACACGCACTTAACAACCAAACGCCAAAGCCCACTCCCATGGCTTGGTAGAAACATTTTCCAAACACTAAGAAATGCTTGGTTGCACCAAGTCTTACGCCATTCACTCGTCAATCCAAACGCCACCATAGGGTAATTCCATTAGGAATTTCACCCATAACAATAATATGCACAACACAAGGCATTTAACAAACTCGAACTCATCGGCACATAATACATAATTAAAAGACATATTTATTAAATCGAAACGTACCTTAATGTCTCCTCGCGGCATTCGCCGCCGCCAACTCGGGACAATTCGGCTTGCGATGTCCCTCCTTATGACAATAGTAGCACATTCCGTCATCACTTCTCGGCATTGTGCACTCCCATAACTTGTGGCCCCTAATACCACAATTGAAACATCTAGGTGCACGAGAATCCATCGTGCCTTTACCCACATTACCCGTATTCGCACTTGCACCCTTATTTTTCTTACTTGGGGCGCCGTACGAATCAACCCTTCTCTTACTTGAAGGTTCACTAATCCTCGATCACGAATACGATTCGAAACCCCTATCCACCGCGAATAACTCCGCAAACGACTTCGCTTGACCCCGGCTAATTTTATTCTGCAAGTCGTCATTCAGAGTTCGATAGAAATCCCCCATCAACGCCTAATCATTCCCAATATACTCTGGGAAAAATGAGCCTTTGCCATAAAGGTCATCTTGAGAGTATTCAAGTCCATAGATTCTTGTCGCAAATTTCGCAACTCATCACGCAAATTTGACAAATCAGCTTGCGTTCGAAACTCCTCGAAGAATTCCTTCTTAAAATCGTCCCACGATAACCCCATAAACGTTTCACCATCTAGAATATCAATTTTACCGTCCAACCAATCTTTTGCCCTACCCCGTAACAAGCTAGTAGCGAGTCTTGTCCTCTTCTCGGGAGGGCATTCAATAGTGCAAAAACACCCTTCGACATCCGAGATCCATGTTATGCTTATCAAAGGATCCAGTTTCTCGTCATACATCGGGGGTTTAGTCCTCATGAAGCTCTTAAGACAACGCTCCATTTCACTACTACTCCGAAACTTGGAATACTTCCTATCCATTTCTTCTCGTAACGCACCCATTTGCTCCACCACGGCGGCCGCAACTCTAGTGTTGAACTCATCGTCGCCCACCTCTATCCCCTTTCTCATCGTCATTCTAAAGAATGCAAAATGATTAGTCCACGAACGTATAAAACCACACGCACAACACCGCCCCATCTTGCTAAACACTCGTTGTACATCACTTGTTAGACACTATTTGCACCCGTAATAAGGTTTGCAAGTCCTTATTACGCACACACGCTGTATCAACTTTTTAGTACAACGACCGCCTCGCTCGATGATATAAACCAACACAATGAAAATTCTACGCGATATAAACACACGCAAGAATTGCATCACAACAGAACCCACAATCCTAGTTAGTTAACCTACACGCTAAGGCGCTAACCAAGTCCCCGTCCAACCCGTTCACCTACAAGTCCAGCAACAAATAAGCACACACAAAAGTCTAAGTCTAGGCACCTATCTCAAGTCACCTAAATCCCTTAGACCATGCTCTGACACTACTTGTAACAACCCAACCAGTATTTAAACCGGCCCATATTTTTTTTCTTTTTAATGTAATAATATTAACAACATTTAGGTCCCAATTATGTTTCCAAAAACATCTTTAATACAATAGTAAGTTTAATAAACTTTAAAACATTTAATACATAAGTTTAAATATTCGAACGGGCATACACGACCCGACTATTTTAATTTTCAACAAAACCGAGCATGGTGATTGGGGATACGCTACCCAATCCTAATTAATCCAAAAGCACGTCTTCTAAAGCAACCTACACAAGTCCACTAGTTCTCACGCTTACCCGAGCCACCACCTCCACGCGAATCTATAAAATAGGTAAACAACGAGAGGGTAAGCTATGAAAGCTTAGTGAGTATAAACATACTATATACATACATATGCATAAAATGAATACGTACAACCAAACATAATAAGTAAACACATACCGCATACCGAGTATAACTAAGCAAGGTATACCTAACGTACCACCAAGCCAAATCCTCATGATTAGCTACAATATACAATAAGTATATATACGCATATACAAAATACATCCGATAATACAACAAGGTTAACCCCTTAACCTTAAACCCATGAAGGTTGGCCGAACAACCCGTACCTCAGTGAATTCACACCACCCGAGATTCACTTCCTTCACCACTTCAACAACCGAGGTTGGCCGAACTACCCGTGCCTTAGTGAATTCGTACTACCCGAGATTCACTACCTCATCAATAAGATGACCGAACAACCCGAGTCATCATGAATCCGCACTACCCGAGATTCATCTCCTCAACATTATCAATAATGACGGGATTGGCCCGACATGCCAACGTGAATCCATATACACCAAAGATTCACTATCCCAAGGGTGGTAATCCAAAATGCACAAACGTACCATCATGGAATCAAACTCCAAGAATCCATTTTCCCATCACATGTAGAGTGAATCCGAGCATGGATCACTCTACCCACCCGCACCCATCCTATGCATACATACGCATATAATATATTTACATTCACCTTAAACGCCTCGATGAAGTGTAATCCAATCTCGCAACTCGCCAATGAAATGTACCTATTCCATTTATCACATAACAAACAATACAATTAGGGTGGATTTACAAATCAACCCAACTTGACACTTAGTGCAATTTCAATCCAAATGCACTTCCAAGAACAAACCGCGCCCAACTAATCAATAATCACTAACACAAGTGAGAATGGTCCTAATACACCAATCAAACCAAATCATAGGTGTTAAACACCTATCTTGCCCAAATTGACACGTAAAGCCTAATTTTGACCCATTTCAAAATTAGTCAACCAAAATACCCAAAAATGGTTCCAACGATTCCATAATCACTAACACTAGTGAAAATAGTTCGAACAATGCCAATTTAACAATTCCACAAGTTTTAAACACTTGTCTTCACCAAAATCAACTTACTTTGACCCAAACTCAAAATTTAGGTTTCCAATAACACCCATTTGGGTTCTTTCAATAATATAATATCTAATCATAGTGATTACACTCAAATTAAAGCCCTAACCATGGCTAAATCACCAATTAACCTAAAACCCACCAACAACAACAATAACTTGCTACAAATAACCCATTTCATCATCTAAATGGGTTTTTACAACTAACTAGTTCAAAACCCTAATCTTGAATATCAAATCACAAATATGAAATTCGAAGTTGAGACTTACCAACACAACCAAAATGATGCCGTTGATGAGTAGAACAACTTTAATACTTGAGGTTTGACCCGAATCCACCTCCTTCTTCTCCGATTGAAGCTCTCTCTCTCTCTCTAAAATGACTTCCTCTCTCTAGGGTTTGATGAGAGAGTGAGAGAGATAAGGTTGAGATGAAAATGGAGCCAAGAATCTGCTCCCACTCATTTATCCCGTCCATATGAAAAAGGACCATAATACCCATCATTAAACTCATTAAAAGGCTGAAAAGCATCAGATCGTGCCTATCTCCGCGCCACGGAGTAAACCCTCCGCGCCGTGGCTTAAAGGGTGACTTTAGTTCACATTTTCAAGCTTTCTGACCCTTAAAATAGGCAAAACCCATGCCGTGGAGATTCTGGTCGCGCCGCAGAGTTAGCCTATTTCATCCGAACTTCAGCAACTTGTTTTGGCCATAACTTTTTGATCGTAACTCCGTTTTCGATGAATCAAATATCGTTGGAAACGTAAAAAGATTTCCTTTCTAATGGTAAGGTTTTGAAACATCAACTGAAACTTTATTTGGGGTCGAAAAGGTATGTACACACCTTGTAACTCAAACAACGTCCAGTTTTCTTCTTGTCGAACAATAAGACTCGTACCCGCTTCGAGCTCTTCATTCGTGCAACGTACATACACTTTATGACACGTATAACAACCCTCGATCAACTCTCGCACTCTTTACACTTGCATGCATATATATATATACTTATTTGATACACACATATATATATTCTTTACTTATATATATATTCGTTATACGTCGTACGTGCTATACATATATACATCGTACGAATAAATGGGTCTTACAAATTTAGCCAATATAGATGCATCATAGAGGGTTTTGGGTTTAAAAATGGTGACACCTTTCTTAATTTCAGAACGTAACCACGAAACAAATAGATGAATACCATAATATTCTGTATATTCCATAAAATCTTTCATCTATTTGAACCAAATATCAAATTTCTCATAATACTCCTTAACGATCCCAATTTGTTTTGGAGGGTCGGGAAGAGACATTATTAAAAAAAATGTAAGCAGGTGGTATATTTGATCAATGGGCCAGCAGCATACTAACGAATGTAATTTGGAATTGGGCCGTGCGAGTGGCCTGTTGGATTTTAAGAGTGAAGAGAAGAATTAAATCCGAATGGCACGTATAAGTCACGCACCTCTGACCCGAGTGGTGTTGGAAGATGTGAGTGAGATGAATCACTCGTGTGATATTCACAACCGTACAACTTAGTTCTGTAACCAGAACAAAAAACAGTTAGATCTCCGATGACTGCTACGGCGATGGACGACGACAAAATTGCATATTCGTCAGAAACTGCAGAAAAACGCACAAAAAAACAGTCAGAATCGAGTGCTGCACTTCCAATTAACACTCAGCAACCTCGAATCGAACCTGTTGGTTGAATGTTGGTTAATAAACAAAATGACAAACTTAAGTATGATAATTAACCAAAGAATATGTTTTGATGATGACACAAACATATGCATAAGTGATGACTGACATCTTAACATAAAACACGCAAGGTCACTAATCCATACTTTATCTTGAAAATGACCAAGTCAAACATAGCTTCAAGAATGAAATTAAAAGTTCAGCTAAACACACGGTCGAGGTACAGTCGACCGCATAGTCAACCGTGAAACCCCAAACTGAATTGCAACGTAGTTTTATGAAAACAAGTTGCACGATCGCCACCACGGTCAACCACAGTGCGACCGCAGTTTTCTCTGTTACCAATTTTGACCAAATAAAGTTTGACTAGTTTCTGACATCTATAATTCATAAAACCTTCCTCAACATGCTTAGAATAGATTCCCTCTCCATACTCAATTGAGTTTTGATCATAAAAACACTAATTGTGATTAATTACACGACATCTTAATTACAAATTAACCAAGATTAGGCATAACACATAAGTGTTAATCAACAACTTGTGATCTTAATTCTTATCTAGATATCCTTATTATGATCATCAAGTACCAACACACTTAAGCCAATGTCACTAGAACAATAATTGTTATTAGAAATGACTTAGTGATTAATTAAGGCTAAATGAGGAACAATGCTCTCAAGGTTAACTAGTAATGACTTGTAATCCTAAAACACACTTAGATATATTTAGGATGGTCACCAAGTCCCAACTAGAGATTGCTCTTCCCTTGTGCATGTGTTAGACATTAATGTGTGCTTACACATTAATCAAGCAATATGTTATATTGCAATTGAACTTGTTAAAAGCTTGAATTATAAGTTGTACAAGTATCTATATGATCGATCCTAGAATAACTATCTCTTGCTATGTGTGAGTATTACTTGCTACTTGACAATATGCTCATAAACTTGTCAACTTGATTAATATGTTTGCTATGTGCTCACTAGTTAGGATTCAAGTAACTAACCTACTCTAATAGATTAAGTGTAAAATGTTTCACAATGAAAGTATAGTCAATTGTCTATTTGGTCTAGTCTAAGTAACTAAGGGTGATTGCTTATGACTCAACTTTGATGTCTCTACATACTTTATGATTATCTTATAGAGACATTATTCAATTAATCTCTAACTAAACTCAAAAAGAACATATCTTTTGATTAATTAAAACTAGGAAGTTAATGACATAGTGACTAGTCTTTAGAATTGAACCAAAGGCATTAATGTGACTAACTAAGTCTTGATCAAACTAAGATTTCCCAAAATATCAATCAAGACACTTCTCCAAGAATGTTGGGTTTACCACTTTTGGAATGTTAAGTCACTTTAATGCAATAAGATCAAATCTCACACACTTAATGCATATAGTACTTGTATAAGATGTTTGGTTTCTTTTGCAGGTGCTAGAGGAGTAAAGGTGGCAAAATGTGGTATTCAAATTTGAGTCAAACGGCTATACAACGGATACTAAATTTGGGCTGGAGCATGCACGGTCGAACTATGGTCGGCCGTGATGGCAACCGTGTGTCAACGGCTACTTTTTGAATCCCACTATAAAAGGCAAACATTAAAGAGCATTTGAAGCTGACCCTCTTGCATATTTCAAAGGCTTATTTCCAGAGATCACAAGGGCTCTAATTACTACTGAAACGTGATCAAGCAAGAGAAGATTCTATGATCTTAGAGATATAGAATTTGGTTGTTGTAAACTTACTAATCAAAATCATTCATATTGTGAGTTTACTTAGTGTAATGTATTTTCTAGTATTGTCTTAGGATAATCATTGCAAAGTGTATAAGTCTTGTAACTTCAATTAGTAGAAGCATAGGCTAGCTTAGTGATCTACTTCCTTAAAGGGACTTAGGAAGTTGATTAATCTTATTTGGAGATTAATACTTGTCCAAGGTGAAGTCAAGTTGATCTAGGTTGGTGTAATACCCCGTCAGAATCCACTAACGGCGTATTAACTCTGGTCCCAATGCTTGGCTTGACCTCTATATAACAGCAATGTTCTACAGCAGAAGCAACAAATACCTGAGATAAAACATGCAAAATGGATCAACATAAAGTTGAGTGAATCTACAGGTTTGAGTAAATAGTTCTTGTATGTTTCATAAAATAGTTTCCATAAATCGTTTTTCGAAAATCATTTCTTAAAATCGTTTATCTGAATAAACTGCTAAGGTTTAATCTCAAAAGTTTGCGTATAGCAAATGCTAAGTAATAAACTGTTTGTAAGATGTCAAGTTTCAACTGTGAGTGACATCAAAAAGTTCTTTTCGTTTCATCTGTTCGTAGATAATACCATGTCTAGTTTCAAGTTTGTAAACATCATGTTTAAGTAACATTCATCGTAAGTTAGGCCACAAGATTTCTAAAAAGCTTCGTAATAATATACACTTATCATGAGCACTTGATTATAAAGCTTTAACCTTTGCGTGAGCCGAGCACACATCTTTAGTTTACCCTAAACTGGCGATACACCGATCAAGTATATATGTTACAACTACATAAGCACCTGTTTAACATTGCGGTGAGGTTTGTCAAACCTAACGGTACCGTCCCTATAAGTCGAGCTTACAAAGTAATTAATATAATCAAGCTAAGGGATTTTTGATCTGAACTCATATGTATATTCTTGGTAAGTTACTCGTGCCTAATATGTAATATCGTTGTAAAAACTGTTTAAGAAAATAGTTCAAAAGTAGCATGTATCTCATCCCAAAAAAGTTGCTGAAAAAGGGACTGTAGACTCACCTTAGCAAAAGCACTTGTAATTTCTTAGCAAAACGTACGATTGTCGAAACTCTCAACTGAACAACGCAACCTATTCAAGTAAATTATCTTAAGTATACACTAATAGGTCAAACTTCATCAACCCATAGTGTACGCAAAGTCCTAGTGCTCAAACTGACTCAACGAACAAGTAAAAGTCAACTAATCCAACCAAGTCAACCAAAGTCAAACCAAAAGTCAACTTGGTCAAAGTGGTCAACTAAAGTCAAACATATCAGTAGGTCATGCAAACATGATCAATAGGTCAAACCTAGGTCATATAACATGTTATAGCTCGTAGTTTAGCAAATCGCATTTTCGGCTTCTTAGCGCATACCTTAGAAATTCGTACGTCGTAAGAAGATACGCCTATAGCACATAGAACATAAATCATATAATTATGATCAACTCCAGATCATAACTAGACTTAAAATCGATTCCAAAAAGTCCAGCCAAAGCCTCATACGATAATTAAAAGTTAGAAGTCAGAAGGGATCAAGTCTGAGTTCATTACAGAAATTTCTGCTAGTGCGTCAGTTTTTAAACATTTTTCAACAAATATAGAAAATAGATTTTGATGAACTACCAATTGGTGTCCTCTCAAAACATCTCAAAGTTTTAGTTATAAAATAATCAGAAGCATTTCTTTAGCCAATTTGTACAGTTTCTCAAAACATTACAGACTCATCATTTTTGACCATCAATCGGACATATTATTTAGACGAGCATATATCTCTTGGCAAATCACGTTCTCGCAAGTTCCCATACAAATTAAATATGTCAAGTAACATATAAAATAACATATTACAGAAGATAAAAGTCTCAATCAACTCCTAGTTCACTCTAGAAATTTTTATGTAACTTTGAAAACTGATTCAGCTCACTTTAAGAACCAAATCTTCGTTTTAACATAACGGAAGCGTTACAAAAGCGTTTAACGTAAATCTTAAGTCTAACATGAATGATTTTTCACATGGATTACAGTAGTATACTTTTCATTAGTCAAATCATAAAGCATACAACTCAGAAAATTCGGATTACATGTGAAACCCTAACGAAACTTCGATTAATCATAACTTAAGCATCCGGCAACGAAATCATGCAAATCCAAAGTCCAAATTTATTAATTTTTCGAGATCTATCCATCTAGATACATTATATTATCAGTACATAAACTCATGTAATCAGATTCATAACAATCAAATTCGTGATTCATAGCAACGACAACAATCGAGCAATTTAACGACTAACGACAACTTTAAACGCATGTAATTGAGCACTAGACATCGATACACTATGCAATTGACGTAAAAACTGATCTAATAAAATTAGGGTTAGCAAATATACCTCAATCGATCAATTAGTTTATACTATTGTGTAGAGAACGATGTGAGGAACAACGTTTGTGTTGAAGGTTTAATCTAAAAAGTAAAACTCGATGGAGAATTGAAGGATTGAAGGTAGGCAACTTGTGTGTGTGTGTATGGGGGCTGTAAATTTCGTGGATGGGGAGGAGGAAGCACCAGTCAACTTTGTTAGGGTTAAAAATAAGGATTCTAGTGATTTACTTGTTATATATAGTTCGGGTTAGGGCCTAAACATGCAACTAGTGACTTTTTAGCCCAAATTTAAGTCCAACAAGGGGGTTCATGGGTGGGGTCGGCCGAATGGACCTACAAGGGTGTTCCTGGGCTCGTTTTGATTATTTCCTGGTCTCCGGAATGTTAACTAGTCGTTGAAACGAATTCATCGGGTTTAATTTACTAAATAAATAATAAATTAAATAAGTTTTTCATAAAGTCATTAATTATTGAAAATAATTATTTTATCGTTTTTTTGAGTTCCATAAACTGAAAAGCTTTCTAGGCGATTAAATTAATCGTAACGTTTTCTAGTTATTTCACCTTCCGAAACATGTTCATTAATTAAAATAATCATATTTACTCAAGTAATCCACTAGGATCAAATATGCATTTAAATCAATCAAACACATAAAGTTCTAAGTAATCACCGTTAAATATTTAATGGACAAGTAACGATAGTAACGGAAAAAGTCGGGTTGTTACATTACCCACCTGTTATGAAAAATTTCGTCGCGAAATTTTAGTGCACGTCTATCACACCCCCAGTAAAGGCCTGGGCGAAATGTGACTTAATATCAAATAATCCAACATATTATAATATACGAGAACAATACTAAATGATAAAATAAACTTTATTGAGTACGCAGCGGAAAATGAAATGTCGTTACAAAGGAATAAAGTAAATGTTCAAATACAAAAGTAGTAAATGCGATATCTCTTGATCCTATGTCCAAGTAGCATCACATAAGTAGTAAGTATGAAAGCTTGAATCAATCAGCACCTGAGACAAAACATGCTAAAGTGTCAACCAAAAGGTTGAGTGAAGTTCATAGGTTTAACAAATAAGTTCGACCATTGTTTTAGACCACAAGATTTAGTTTGTAAAGTTGATCTCGTAGGATCAAAAAGTTATGCCAATGCGTGATATTTAGACTAAACGTTCAAGTTTGCCCCAAAGACAAGTTGTAGTTTATACTTGTCGGTTTAATTTCATTATTAAGTAATACAATGACTTGGTCAAACGTATCGGGGACGTTACTCCCGATAGGCCTACCCCCAATTGTTAAGCATGCATTCAACGAGCAATTAAAAATATCATTGTAGGGACTTAGTCGGACATAGCCGAGTATAGCATAGTTTTAACAGTTGGCACTTGTGTCTAAATTGTAAATAGTAAAAGTAGCATGTGTCTCACCTCAATAAAAGTAAATAAGTTTGCTAGCAATAAAGAGTGGGGCTATGAATTCACCTTAATAAGTAGAGAGATGAGCTAGTTATTCCTCGGAATAGAAAGTTGGATGAGTGAGCAGAAAAGTTAACCTATTGACATTTAAGAGTAGTGAGTGTTTTGCCCAAGTTTAAGTTTAAGTATGTAAGTGTTTAAGTATAGTTTGTTTTACTAAGTTTCCATTCCTAGTAAGTTTCTACTTTTAGAAAGGTTCCATTTTTAGAAAGTTTATATTTTTAGTAAGTTTCCCATTTTAGTAAGTTTATAATTAGAAAGTTTCTATTTTAAAAGTGTTTCCATTTTAGGATACTTGCCATATTAGATATACTTCCAATCACCCATTTCCCTTCGAATGGCCATTTTAGGTCTAGGGGCTTGAGCTATAGGATCCTTTAAATCAGAAAATCCAAACCATTCCTCCTAGAGTTTCGTAGAAACCATTCGTCAAGAAAGTTCGAAGATCTATATATATCTAATATATATCCCAAAATGTTTTTATATGTTATAATATAGGTAGTATAGTATATATGTTAATAATAGTATAAGCGTAAGTGTTAAATAATAGTATAAGTAATATTAGGGTTTCATTAATTAATTATATTTAATTAATTAGAGTAGTAATTAATGATTAGGGTTTAGTAATTAATAACTAGGGTTTAATTAATGTCTAGGGTTTAATAATTAATTAGGGTTTTAATAAATTAGGGTTTTAATAAATTAGGGTTGGGTTTAGGGTTTTAATTAAAGTAGTATAGTTTAGGTGTAATTAGGGTTTAGTATAGATATATGTATGTAACTCGTGTATATATATATATATATATATATATATATATATATATATATATATATATAATTTTTTTACATGTATATATATATGTATCGATATGTATATGTATATATGTAGGTTTATTTTGTTTCCTTAATTAACACAAACAAATCTCCTATTTGTTATCTAGGGTTTTGAAGATCAAACTTTCCTTTTCCTTTTTTTTTCTAGTCGACATACATACATATTAATATTTTTTTTTTCATGTATAGATCTAGGTGTGTTTATGTATATGTTTATGAATAAGTTTATAACAAGAACATGAATTAAACAAAACTCAAAGTTTATGTAAATAAGTTAGGGTTTATGTTATACCTTTGAAGATTTGAAGACGACTAACAAAGAAAAGATGAACATGATAAAGTTTGAAAATCAAAGCCTTCGAAGATTCGAAGAACACCTTGAAGATTCTTGAAGAACACAAAGAACGTGAAAAATAACTTGAAGATTACCTTGAAGATTGATGATGATTTCGATGGTGATGATGGTGGTTTTGGTTGTGGGAGCCGAAACTAGGGAGAGAGGGAGAGAGATTTGGGAGAGAAAATTGTTGTTGTGATTTGGTACAATGAAAAGGTTTAGGTTAGGCCTCTATTTATAGGAGTGTTAGGAAAATTCTAGAATTAGGGTTAGGGTTAGATTTACTTAGGGAACAAGTTAGCTTGAAGAGGGGGTTAAGAGGGTAGCTTAGGGCTGAAATTTTTAGGGGCAAAAGGGTAATTTTACCCTCCTAAAATCGGCTAGGGTTTATGGGGATTAGGGTTTAACTTTTTCACTTAAGTCCTTGTACTTTATTTTAGCTTAAATGCTTCCTTAATTATCCAAGTTTAAATATTTTAAGTACACAAGTTTTAAAGTTATTTATTTATTCACAAAAGTTAATAAGCTTATTATTTTTATCTTTTATTAACTTATTAATTATTACATAAATTTAATTAATATAATTCTTAACAATAGTTAATTAAAGTTTAATTGTTAAGTTTAATTATTTAGTTGGGCATTTAATAAGGAAAAATATAGAATGGAAAAATTGAGGGTCGTTATAGTACCTCCCCGTTATTGAAAACTTCGTCCCGAAGTTTTAGGTAGATTCCTCGTTTGCATCAGCAGTTGAGAAGAGATGGGGATAGTTCTGTTTCATGTGGTCTTTGCGTTCCCAGGTATATTCGGGGCCTCTACGAGAATTTCAACGGACTTTAACGATAGGTATGTTGCTTTTACGCGTTTGTTTGACCTCTCCTTCCAAGATTTCTATAGGTTCCTCAATGAAGTGCATTTGCTCATCAATGCGGGCATCATCCAAAGGAATAACGAGTGTGTCATCAGCAAGACACCGTTTAAGATTTGAGACATGATACATATCATGTATTTGGCAAAGTTCAGTTGGTAGTTCTAATCGGTACGCCACGGGACTGACTCTTTGAGTGACTGTGAAAGGTCCAACGTATCGTGGACTGAGTTTACTTCATTTACCGAAGCAGACAACACCTTTCCAAGGGGATACTTTCAACATGATTTTATCTCCAACTTGGTATTTGATGTTTTTTCGTTTCTTATCGGCATAGCTCTTTTGTCAGCTACGGGCAGTTTCTAAACGTTGCTTAATTTGAACGATCTTTTCGGTAGTTTCGTGAATGATTTCAGGACCAGTTAAGTATCTGTCCTCGATTTTATCCCAACACAAAGGGGATCTACATTTTCGTCCATATAAAGCTTTAAAAGGTGCAGCCTTAATGCTGGAGTGATAACTGTTGTTATAAGAAAATTCAACCAAAGGTAGATATCTATCCTAACCTTTGCCAAAATCGAGTGCACAATCACGTAGCATATCTTCTATGGTTTGAATAGTTCGTTCACTTTGACCATCATTTTGTGGATGATAGGCTGTACTCATGTCGAGTTGAGTTCCAAGAGCAGATTGTAAAGTTTTCCAAAATCTGGAAACGAATCGACTGTCGCGATCAGAAATAATCGAGATAGGAACACCATGACGTGAGACAATTTCTATAATATAAAGCTGTGATAATTTCTCCATCTTATCGGTTTCCTTGATCGGTATGAAATGCGCAGATTTAGTAAGACGATCAACTATGACCCAAATAGTATCGTTACCGTTTGAAGTCTTAGGCAACTTAGTAACGAAGTCCATAGTGATGCACTCCCACTTCCACTGCGGAATATCGGGTTGTGTCAACAGACCAGAAGGCTTTTGATGTTCGGCCTTGACTTTCAAACAAGTGAGACACTTACTAACATAAGTAGCAATGTCGGCTTTCATGTTAGGCCACCAGTAGAATTGCTTCACATCGTGATACATCTTACTAGAACCGGGATGAATAGAATATCTAGTCTTATGAGCTTCATCCAAGACTAGTTCACGGAGATTACCGAAGCGAGGAACCCAAATTCTGTTGCCAAAGTACCATGTACCATTAGCTTGAAATGACCCGTTCATATACATTATAAACGATTCACAATAGTTGATTACATTGCGAGGTATTTGACCTCTATATGATACATTTTACAAACATTGCATTCGTTTTTAAAAGACAAAATTTCTTTACATCGAAAATTGACAGGCATGCATACCATTTCATAATATCCACTATCCAACTATAAATTGATTTAATAATAATCTTTGATGAACTCAATGACTTTTATGCAACGTTCTTCGAAATATGCTTTGAAAGACTCCAAGTAATATCTTTAAAATGAGCAAATGCACAGCGGAAGATTTCTTTAACACCTGAGAATAAACATGCTTTAAAGTGTCAACCAAAAGGTTGGTGAGTTCATTAGTTTATCATAATCATTTATTTTCATCATTTTAATAGACCACAAGAATTTCATTTCCAGTTCTCATAAATATATGTCCCATGCATAGAAACAAAAATAGTCATTCATATGGTGAACACCTGGTAACCGACATTAACTAGATACATATAAGAATATCCCCTATCATTCCGGGATCCTCCTTCGGACATGATATAAATTTCGAAGTACTAAAGCATTCGGTACTTTGGATGGGGTTTGTTAGGCCCAATAGATCTATCTTTAGGATTCGCGTCAATTAGGGTGTCTGTTCCCTAATTCTTAGATTACCAGACTTTAATAAAAGGGGGCATATTCGATTTTGATAATTCAACCATAGAATGTAGTTTCAATTACTTGTGTCTATTTCGTCAAACATTTATAAAAGCGCATGTATTCTCAGTCCCAAAAATATAAAGGGTAAAAAGGCAAATGAAACTCACCATACTGTATTTCGTAGTAAAAATACATATAACGTCATTGAACAAGTGCAAGGTTGGCCTCGGATTCACGAACCTAAATTAATTATATATAATTATGTGTTGGTCAATATTTGTCTAACAAATTAGGTCAAGTCATAGTGTACCACAATCCTAATGCTCGAGACTAATATGCAAAAGTCAACAAAAGTAAATTTGACTCAAAATAATTTCCAAAAATCTATACATGATTAATATATAGTTTAAATATCGTCGTTTTATATTTTTAAATATTTTTAAAAGATTTATTAGAGTAAATAATATAATTTATTTATTAATAAATAAAATTTTATATTAAATTTATATAATATAATATACTTTTATATATATTAAGTAATAAAATTTATAGGGTTCATTTAATATCATAAAGATAATATGATAGGTATTATTAAAGTAAGTTATTACACGTAGTAAAATATGTTTGTATCACATATTTATTTGATAAAATAATATCTATAATGATAGTAAGTAAAAGTTGTATTATTTTGTAATAATAATTATTATTATAAAAATATCAATATTTATAATTACTAAGATGACATTATGATAAAACGATAATTCTAATTATGATAACTTTAATATTTACGATAATTTTTAATATTATCTTTAAAATAATAATTCTATTTAAAATAATAATAATAATGATATTTTATAGTAACAATGACATTTCTATTAAAATGATAATTTTTGTTAAAATGATAGTTTTAATACTAACGATATTTTTAATAATAATAGTAATGATAAAAATAATAAGAACGATACTTTTATCTAAATCAATATCTTATAATATTTTAATTTCATCATGATACTCTTACTCATTATTTCCTAATCGTTTCGTTTAATAGCTTTTAATCGTCTTTTATATCGTGTTCATAATAATGATAATAATAGTAATCAAAATAATTAGGTGTTACAAATATTTATTTTAATTACACTAATATTAATAATGATAGTTACTATAACATTTTTAACGATAATACTAATAATTATCTTAATGATAATATAGTAATAATAATAATAACAATGACAATATCCATTTTTAAATAATGATATATATATTAATAATGATAATAATAATAATAATAATAATAATACTAATAATAATAATAATAATACTAATAATAATAATAATAATAATAATAATAATAATTGGATAATAATTATAATAATACTAATTATAACTTTAACGATAATAACGATAGTAATAATAAAAAAAATAACAATTTTTAATGATAAATCCCTTTTATTGATAAAGATAATAATAATGATAATAATAAGATAAAACTAGAACGACGATAAAAACGACGATAATAATAATCATTTTTAATAAAAATATCAAAAATTCAATTGATTATAACTTCTAATCCGTTCATCGAAACCATTCGATATCTAAAGGAAAAGTCCTTAATTTTTCGCTAGCTTTCCAAGGACATACATATCTTATACCTTATCTCAACCGCAAGTGTAACTAATCTAACCTGTCTAAGGGCAATATCAAAAGTACAAGCATGCATAATCCTAAATACTCGAGCACTAGTCAGGGATACGCTATTAGTATGTAAAAGTTAAATTATGAGTACTCACGTATCAATATTGAGATTCAATATTGCAGGAAAGGTACGTAGACGCAACGGAAATGATAAACACTATATTGACCTCACGAGCATACCCATGAACCATACTCAATCACCTCCATAGCTATAACCCATAATTTTCTTAATCCTGTCCTACTCGAAAAACAATTTCGAAATCACTCGGACAGTACTCCGTCGTAATATTTTATGTATACTAATAATATCTTGAAATAATAGGAGTAAATATATATATGTAAATCGATTGAGAGAGTTTAGAGAAAAATATTTTCAAGTTTCTATGAAATAATGAAACCTATTGAATTCTATTTATAATAGATTTTTGAATTATTAAAGTGAATTATTAAAGTATGAATTATTAAAGTAAATTATTAAAGTATGAATTATTAAAGTGAATTATTAAAGTATGAATTATTAAAGTGAATTATTAAAGTATGAATTATTAAAGTTAAAGTAAAGTAAAAATAAAGTAAAGGTAAAGTTTAAGTATAGTAAAAGTATAAAACTATGTACGTATAATACGCGTATAACTATATATAATATTAATTTAAATCGTTATATATATTTAATAAAATAAAATATGAATATCATTATCTTTATCATACTAGTTAAGTAATGAGTTGTCAAAAGTGGTTCTAGATATTTATAAAAGTTATATACGTTTTAATAATAAAGTTCTTTTTAAACTGAAAACGTTTTTGTACGTTTGAAAGTAAATAGATCAATCGAGTCTTTAAGAGATTCAATCTTCCACTATCCTTTGTCTAGTTCTCAATGATTGACAATTTGTTCTTATTTATAAATCACTTTACCATTTTTCGAATATTGTTAAAACGGAAAGATTTCTCAAATCAACGTGGGCCTTTCAACAGAGACTTGTAATCATAATTCAATATATCTGATAATTCAATCATTTGATCTTATCTTCTAATTCCATTGATAAATATTTTGAAACAGATACAATCATATAAAGTATTTAATCTAATATTTTGTTTACGTTTCAAGTTATAATATATATACACATATACATATATAATCATATTCGTTTAATGGTTCGTGAATCGTTGAAACATGGTCGAGGTTGAATGAATGTATGAAGATAGTTTAAAATTCTTGCAATTTAACTTAACAAATATTGCTTATCGTGTCGGAAATATATAAAGATTAAAGTTTAAATTTGGTTGGAAATTTCCGGGTTGTCATATAGCTTTCACTTGAAGTTGGTTCTCGAAACCAATAGGTCCTTCACTTTCGATAAGTGTCGGTTTAATAGCTTCCAATTGAGCTTCACATATTCACGAGATAAGATTTGAGTTGATCTTCAGGTTTAGAGCACGAACACGTTTAACATCGTCTTTTTGACTAAGGGCATCGATAACTACATTCGCCTTGCCAGGATGATATTTTAGCTCACAGTGATAGTCGTTCAATGTCTTGAGCTATCGGCTTTGCCTCATATTCAACTTTTTTTGATCAAAGATGTGTCGAAGACTTTTATGGTCAATGTACACCATACAGATAATGTCTCCATATCTTTAATGCAAATACCACGGCACCTAACTCAAGGTCATGTGTGGTATAGTTCTCTTCATGTTTCTTCAACTGCCTAGATGCGTAGGCAATAACCTTTTCTCGTTGCATTAGAACACAACCAAAGCCTTGCTTCGAAGCATTGCAGTAAACAACAAAGTCGTCAGTACCTTCGGGTAAGAATAGAATTGGGGCTGTGGTCAATTTCTCCTTCAGAATCTTGAAAGCAGATTCCTGTTCTTCAGACCACTCAAACTTCTTCCCTTTTTGAGTTAGCTTTGTAAGAGGTTTAGCAAGTAGGGAAAAATCTTTTATAAACCTTCGATAGTAACCGGAAAGTCCCAAAAATTGACGAATATGCTTCGCAGTCTTTGGTATCTCCCAGTTCTGAATAGCAGTAATCTTAGCTGGATCGACATGTATTCCGTTTCCATCAGTAACATGTCCAAGGAATTGTACGGTTTTGAGCCAAAACTCGCACTTAGAAAATTTAGCATAGAGTTGTTCCTTTCGTAAGAGTTCAAGAATCATGTGCAAATGTTGCTCATGTTCTTTCACACTCTTAAAGTAGATCAAAATGTCATCAATGAAAACAATGACGAATTTATCGAGATAAGGTTTGCAAACACGGTTCATAAGATCCATGAACACAGCAGGAGCGTTGGTCAAACCAAAAGGCATGACACAAAATTCATAGTGCCAATAACGAGTGCGAAAAGAAGTCTAAGGAATATCGGATTCCTTGACTCTGAGTTGGTGATAACCGGATCTCAAATCAATCTTTGAATAGATGCTTGACCCTTGGAGTTGGTCGAATAGATCATCAATACGCACCAACGGATAACGGTTCTTGATAGTAAGCTTGTTAAGTTCGCGGTAATCAATGCACATCCTTAATGTACCATCCTTCTTCTTAACAAATAGAATAGGAGCTCCCCAAGGAGATGAGCTTGGATGAATGAAACCTTTATCCAATAGTTCTTGGAGTTGATTGGATAGTTCCTTCATCTCGGAGGGTGCTAAACGGTATGGAGCTTTAGCAATAGGTGCAACACCGGGAGTTAAATAAATTTGAAATTCAACTTGTCGAGGAGGTGGAAGACCAGAAAGATCTTCGGGAAATACATCGGGATAGTCTTTAACCACTGGTACATCGTCAATACTCTTCTCTTTCGATTCAATCATCTTAACATAGGCTAGAATAGCTGGATAACCTTTCATAAGGTATTTGCGGGTTTTGATACATGAGATAATATTGAGATTGGAACCACTCTTTTCACCTTGGATGATGAGAGTCTCTCCATTTCCCAATGGAACATGAATAGTTTTATTGTAACACATGATAGCAGCATGTAATGGACATAACCAATCCATTCCAACTACGACGTCAAAACTTCGGAGCTCGACCGGTAAAAGGTCTATCTTAAATTCTTTATTGGCTAAGATTAAGTTGCAGTTTTTATAGATTTTATTGACTTGCATGATCTTTCCATTGGCTGCTTCTACTAATCGTTTAGTTTCTAAGGGTTGAGGCTTTTCAGTAAACAGGGTACAAAAATCACTAGACGCGTAACTTCTGTCGGCACTAGTATCGAATAAAATAGTGGCATAACAATTATTGACAAGATATGTACCCGTG
The DNA here is from genome assembly GCF_046630445.1 of Rutidosis leptorrhynchoides. NCBI lineage: Eukaryota > Viridiplantae > Streptophyta > Magnoliopsida > Asterales > Asteraceae > Rutidosis > Rutidosis leptorrhynchoides. Next base: position 302,437,803 of record NC_092339.1, read on the forward strand.
ATGACCTCATCCTCATCTCGAGCTTCAGCAGCAGTGATAACAAACGCACGACCCTTTGCAGCAGTAGTATTAGTTCCAGGAGCGGGATGATCCTTATTCTTAGCGCAATTTGGACTAATGTGTCCCTTTTCTCCACAAGTATAACATGTAGGAGGAGCTTTGGCTGGAACAATAGCCTTATCCTTTGGAGGAGTCTTACACGTCTTAGCAACGTGTCCCACTTTCTTACATAACGAACAAATAGCAGTACACTTCCCTGGGTGATGCCTCTCACAACGAACACAGAAAGGATAGGTACCCTTATAATTCAACCTTGTACTATCCGTAGGCTTCTTACTAGCATTTTGAGTCGAATATTGAGATGACTCAAACTTCCTCTTACCATCATTACCCTTGGTCTCAACCTGCTTACTAGCCGACGCTCTTCTTCTCTTGGCCAACATCAAATTTTGTGCCATGAGAATCACAGCATCAAGAGTAACCTTCTCGGAAGCAATGACATTCCCCTGAACATCCTCGGGGAGACCTTCAATATATCGTTCAATCCTTCTAGATTCGATAGGAAACAACTCGGTACATAGAGTAGAAAGTTCAAGATAACGGTTGGTGTAGCTTTCAATATCAGTTCCCTTCAGCTTGAGTTCCCAGAACTCAGCTTCAAGTTTCTGAACTTGACTTCGAGGGCAGAATTTATTAATCATCATGCTTTTGAGTTCATCCCATGGAATTGCATTAGCATTGTCAATCCCTACAGACTTGGCATGAGCAGACCACCAAGTTAAATCATTGCCACCTAATGAGCTAGTGGCATACTTTACTCGATCGTCATCACCACAGTTGCAAATACGGAAAATGGACTCCATCTTCTCGAACCAACAAACTAGTTCGACAGCTTCTTCATTTCCCTTGAATGCGGGAGGATGACAGTTTGTAAAGTCCTTGTATGAACAAGGTTTCGGTTGAGGATTAACATTATTAGCTTGAGCGTTACCTTGTGCGGAAGTGCGTAACTGTTGGAATTGCTCGGTAGTCAACACGATATTGTTAACAGTAGGTGCAGCTGGACGAACCATGATGTCACTACATAGAAGTTGACATAAGTCGGATAAGTTAACAAATTATAGGTTTGAGCAATTACAAGTATGAATAAGATAAAGTATTGATATCACATGATATAAATAAAACACTTTATATTATTAAGGAACGAGGCATTAAATAAGCCTTTTAATACACGATTTGAAAATAGAAAATAGTTTAAGGCATAGCCTTTACATCGATGGAAAATAGAAAAATAACTAAGAAATATTAATATTGAAGTAGTCTTCATATTTTTTCTTCTCGTCCTCAAACTGCTTCATCAATTTTTCCATGTTATCCTTCACAAGTTTCTCTAACCTTTTGGTTTGAGAGTAGAGAGACTCTTTCATAAACTTCACATATCGCTCGTTCTTTTCTTTTTGCTTTTCGTCGAGGTACTCGAGATTGTCGTAAAGGTTGGTAACACGACTATTAACGGTATTGGTGTCATACTCTCTTAAAGCAAGCTGTTTGTCGACTCAACTTCTCTCCATTTTCATTCGGACATCAATATCCTCCTTGAGGTAAGCAAGGGATTGCTTCCCCCAACGGGTGTTGCGTTCTTCTTCACACCTTAGCATCATTAACTCTTTTCTTAGCTTGACGTTTTCTTCCATAAGTTTCTCCATTTTAACCTCCACTCTTGCCACGTGGCGAAGCAAACCTCCAATGTTCCTCTCGGTATCATTTCGTAGACTAATGATTTTATACTTAGCACCATCATAAAAAGGAGATCGGGCTCTCTCTCTTGACGGACCAACCTCTTCATGACGTTTTCCTTTATCTTCGATTATCGGAGTTGGGTAGTATTGAGGAGACCCATTAGGAATAGTATTTGGGCTATAGTTTGGTGACGGTGAGGCAGGAATGTAGAAAGGACTTCGAACAAGTCTCGAAGTTGAAGAGTGTCCAACACCTACTTCAGTGGTAGGGTTGTGAGTTGCCTTGTTGGGTTTGTTAATGCTTGAGCTTGACATCCTATCTTTAGGAAAGAAACTTTTGATTAGAATCTTTAAGTCAAGTTTAGTAAAGCATAAGTGTTAAGATTATAGGGCAATCCTAAGTGCTTTAAGTCTAAGGCATGAAAGGTTATAGTTTCCTAGATTGCTAAGGCACCCTAGCTAACAAGTAAGGCACACATAAAAATGCAATCCTTGTTCTCTATAATAACCTGGTTATGCTTTGATACCAATCTATCAGACCCCCAGTAAAGGCCTGGGCGAAATGTGACTTAATATCAAATAAACCAACATATTATAATATACGAGAACAATACTAAATGATAAAATAAACTTTATTGAGTACGCAGCGGAAAATGAAATGTCGTTACAAAGGAATAAAGTAAATGTTCAAATGCAAAAGTAGTAAATGTGATATCTCTTGATCCTATGTCCAAGTAGCATCACATAAGTAGTAAGTAAGAAAGCTTGAATCAATCAGCACCTGAGACAAAACATGCTAAAGTGTCAACCAAAAGGTTGAGTGAAGTTCATAGGTTTAACAAATAAGTTCGACCATTGTTTTAGACCACAAGATTTTGTTTGTAAAGTTGATCTCGCAGGATCAAAAAGCTATGCCAATGTGTGATATTTAGACTAAACGTTCAAGTTTGCCCCAAAGACAAGTTGTAGTTTATACTTGTCGGTTTAATTTCATTATTAAGTAATACAATGACTTGGTCAAATGTATTGGGGACGTTACTCCCGATAGGCCTGCCCCCAATAGTTAAGCATGCATTCAACGAGCAATTAAAAATATCACTGTAGGGACTTAGTCGGACATAGCCGGCTATAGCATAGTTTTAACAGTTGGCACTTGTGTCTAAATTGTAAATAGTAAAAGTAGCATGTATCTCACCCCAATAAAAGTAAATAAGTTTGCTAGCAATAAAGAGTGGGGCTATGAATTCACCTTAGTAAGTAGAGAGATGAGCTAGTTATTCCTCGGAATAGAAAGTTGGATGAGTGAGCAGAAAAGTCAACCGATTAACATTTAAGAGTAGTAAGTGTTTTACACAAGTATAAGTTTAAGTATGTAAGTGTTTAAGTATAGTTTGTTTTACTAAGTTTCCATTCCTAGTAAGTTTCTACTTTTAGAAAGTTTCCATTTTTAGAAAGTTTCTATTTTTAGTAAGTTTCTCATTTTAGTAAGTTTATAATTAGAAAGTTTCTATTTTAAAAGTGTTTCCATTTTAGGATACTTGCCATATTAGATATACTTCCAATCACTCCTTTCTCTTCGAATGGCCATTTCAGGTCTAGGGGCTTGAGCTATAGGATCCTTTAAATCGGAAAATCCAAACCCTTCCTCCTAGAGTTTCGTAGAAACAATTCATCAAGAAAGTTCGAAGATCTATATATATCTAATATATATCCCAAAATGTTTTTATGCGTTATAATATAGGTAGTATAGTATATGTGTTAATAATAGCATAAGCGTAAGCGTTAACTAATAGTATAAGTAATATTAGGGTTTCATTAATTAATTAGGTTTAATTAATTAGAGTAGTAATTAATGATTAGGGTTTAGTAATTAATAACTAGGGTTTAATTAATGTCTAGGATTTAATAATTAATTAGGGTTTTAATAAATTAGGGTTGGGTTTAGGGTTTTAATTAAAGTAGTATAGTTTAGGTGTAATTAGGGTTTAGTATAGATATATGTATGTAACTCGTGTATATATATATATATATATATATATATATATATATATATATATATATATATATATAAATATTTTTTTTACATGTATATAGATATATGTATCGATATGTATATGTATATATGTAGGTTTATTTTGTTTCCTTAATTAACACAAACAAATCTCCTATTTGTTATCTAGGGTTTTGAAGATCAAACTTTCCTTTTCCCCTTTTTTTCTAGTCGACATACATACATACATATTAATATATATATATATATATATATATATATATATATATATATATATATATATTTTTCATGTATAGATCTAGGTGTGTTTATGTATATGTTTATGAATAAGTTTATAACATGAACATGAATTAAACAAAACTCAAACATAAATTAGGGTTTATGTTATACCTTTGAAGATTCGAAGACGACTAACAAAGAAAAGATGAACACGATGAAGATTGAAGATCAAAGCCTTTGAAGATTCGAAGAACACCTTGAAGATTCTTGAAGAACACGAAGAACGCGAAGAACAACTTGAAGATCACCTTGAAGATTGATGATGATTTCAATGGTGATGATGGTGGTTTCGGTTGTGGGAGCCGAAACTAGGGAGAGAGGGAGAGAGATTTGGGAGAGAAAATTGTTGTTGTGATTTAGTACAATGAAAAGGTTTAGGTTAGGCCTCTATTTATAAGAGTGTTAGGAAAATTCTAGAATTAGGGTTAGGGTTAGATTTACTTAGGGAACAAGTTAGGTTAAAGAGGGGGTTAAGAGGGTAGCTTAGGGCCGAAATTTTTAGGGGCAAAATGGTAATTTTACCCTCCTAAAATCAGCTAGGGTTTATGGGGATTAGGGTTTAACTTTTTCACTTAAGTCCTTGTACTTTATTTTCACTTAAATGGTTCCTTAATTATCCAAGTTTAAATATTTTAAGTACACAAGTTTTAAAGTTATTTATTTATTCACAAAAGTTAATAAGCTTATTATTTTTATCTTTTATTAACTTATTAATTATTACATAAAGTTAATTAATATAATTCTTATCAATCATTAATTAAAGTATAATTGTTAAGTTTAATTATTTAGTTGGGCATTTAATAAGGAAAAATATAGAATGGAAAAATTGAGGGTCGTTATAACGTCCGCCGTAGCCGTCTCCTCTGAAAATAGTTGCGGATACTTTAGTCTCATTTGATCTTCACGCTCCCACGTGAATTCTGGTCCTCTACAGGCGTTCCTCCGATCTTTTACACTCGGTATGTTGCTCTGCTTTATACGTTTGACCTTACGGTCCGTAATTTCAATAGGTTCCTCTACGAAATGAAGTCTACTATCAACTTGTATCTCATCCAAAGGAATTATCAAACTTTTGTTCGATGAGCATTTCTTCAAGTTACAAACGTGAAAAGTGTCGTAAATCTCGCTAAGTTCTTGCGGTAGTCTCAATCTGTACGCTACCGGTCCAATTCTTCCAGTAATCTCAAACGGTCCAATATATCTCGGACTTAGCTTGCCTCTTTTACCGAAACGTACTACACCCTTCCAGGGTGATACCTTGAGCATAACCTTTTCTCCAACCTAAAATTCTAAATCTCGCCTTCTAACGTTGGCGTAACTCTTTTGAAGACTTCGCGGCATTTTTAGTTTCTCTTGTATCTGCGCGATCTTCTCGGCTGTTTCGTGTATGATCTAAGGACCAGTCATTTGACTATCTCCTAACTCAGTCCAATATATGGGTGATCTGCACTTCCTGCCATACAGTGCTTCAAAAGGCGCTGCTTTTATACTTGCGTGATAACTGTTGTTATTGAAGAATTCTACTAACGGTGGATGTCTATCCTGTCCATTTTCGAAATCAATAACACATGCCCTTAACATGTCTTCTAGTGTTTGGATGGTTCTCTCGCTTTGTCCATCGGTTTGCGGGTGATATGATGTACTCATATCCAAACGAGTTCCCATTGCCTCTTGCAATGCTTGCTAGAATCTAGATGTAAATCTGCTGCCTCTGTCAGAAATAATGGATATCGGCACTCCATGTCAGGAAACCACTTCTTTTAGGTAAACATGTGCCAACTTCTCCATCTTATCTGTTTCCCTAATCGGTAGAAAATGAGCAGACTTTGTGAGACGATCAATGATGACTCAAATCGTATCATAACCTCCCACAGTCTTGGGTAACTTAGTGATAAAACCCATACTAGTATTTTTCCCACTTCCATTGGGGAATCTATGGCTGTGTCCGCAGTCCTGACAGTTTTTGATGCTCAGCCTTGACCTTAGCACAAGTCAAGCACTTACCAACATAGGTAGCGATCTCAGCCTTCATGTTAGGCCATCAATAAAGTGCCTTAAGATCTTGGTACATCTTGTTAGATCCAGGGTGAATAGAATACCTTGTCTTGTGTGCCTCTTCTAACACTAGTTCCCTTAATCCGCCAAACTTCGGTACCCAAACTTTGTCGTTGAAATATCGGGTTCCATCGTCTCGAGTAATGAACTTCTGATCGATTCCTCGAAGTGATTCGGTAGCAACGTTCTCTTCTTTCAACGCCTCTAACTGTGCATCATGTATCTGTGAAGTAAGGTTCCTTCAAATAGTCAAGTTCAATGCTCTAACTCGAATAGGCTTAACTCTCTCCTTCCTACTCAAAGCATCTGCCACTACATTAGCCTTACTAGGATGATAGCTAATGTTGCAGTCGTAGTCGTTCAATAGCTAAATATGCTACAAACTCTTGTGATCCGTGAAAACAGTAAACTTAGTAATATACAGATAGTGTCTCCACATCTTCAGTGCAAAAACTACAGCACCAAGTTCTGAATCGTGCGTAGTGTAGTTTTGTTCATGTATCTTCAACTGTCGGGATCCATAGGCAATCACTTTCTTACGTTGCATCAACACGCAACCAACCCCTGTCGTGAAGCGTCGCAGTAAACCACAAAATCCTCGGTTCCTTCGGGCATAGACAAAATCAGGGCAGTCGTTAATTTCCCTTTTAACAACTGAAATGCAGCTTCATGTAACTCTGTCCATTCATACTTCTTACCTTTGTGAGTCAATGCTGTTAACGGTCAGGCAATAGTAAAAAATCCCTCAATGAATCTTCTATAATAACCGGCGAGACCTAAGAATTTTCGAACCTGCATTGGCGACTTAGGAGTCTCCCACTTCTTGACCGTTTCTATCTTCGTAATATCAACTTGAATACCATTGACACCTATGATATGACCCCAAAATTGAACTTCTTGTAACCAAAAGTCATACTTTGAAAACTTCGCATACATCCGCTCCTTCCTGATCATCTCTAGTAACAAACGGAGATGTTGTTCATGTTCCTTCTCATTTTTAGAGTATACCATAATATCATCGATAAACACAATAACATACTTGTCCAGATATGACTTACACACACGGTTCATGAAATCCATGAACACTGCTGGTGCGTTCGTCAATATAAACGGAATTACGGTAAATTCATGATGTCTTTAGCGTGTTCTAAACGTTGTCTTCGGTATATCTGTCTCTTTTACTCTCATCTGATGGTATCCTGACCTCAGATCATCTTAGAGTAACATCCAGATCCTCGCAACTGATCTAACAGATCATTGATTCTTGGTAGCGGGTATCTATTCTTGATACAAGGTTTCATAGATCCATCCTTTTTCCTAACAAAGAGTACAGGTGCTCTCCATGGTGAAGAGCTTGGTCGAATGAATCCCTTATCTAAAAGCTCTTGTAACTGAATAGACAACTCTTTCAATTCTGGAGGTGAAAACCTATTCGGTGTACGTGCTACGGGCGCCACTCGCGGCATTAAGTCAATCTGAAATTCTACGTCTTTATGCGGTGGAAGACTTGGTAATTCTCTCGGAAAGACCTTAAGGAAAATTTATAACGGTTGGGACATCTTCGGGTCTCTTAACTGCTGATTCAACTTTGCTCACATGTGCCAGAATTGCGAAACATCCTAATCTCATGTACTTTTGGAACTTCGAGCAATTAATGTAATGCAACGGTGTACTAATCTTCTCTCCGTACACCATCATTGATTCATCTTCGGTAAAAGGAATTCAAATGGCCTTCTGGTCGCAACAGCCTAGGTTGTGTCGTCAGATAACCAGTCCATTCCAACCACAAGGTCAAATAAAGAAATAGGGTAATCCAATTAAAATAAATTAACTCCAAACATCACTCAAGTAGATTTCTATTGTAATGGCTCGACAATCGTCGGAAAAAGTACTGTTCGATACGGAAGGTTATTATAAGCTTAACGGTATGGGTCTTATCTTCTAAATTGCAAAGGATTAGGAGCAATCGTTGATTAAAGCTTAGAAGTCTACGATCAAACTTCTTAAAGCAGGACCTCCTTAAACTAAAATGACATCAATCATGATGCGTTTTACTCCCAGTTGATAGTTCCATAGGGTTCACGTTGTCTAAGGCAGATATTGGATTCCAAATGTGGTGACAGAATTCTCTAGCGATAAAGTTTCTATCGGCACCGGTGTTGAGAGTATATAAACGCTATGATTGTTAAGTAGGAACGAATTCATGACAAACTTTATTGAAGTTGATGTTGAAAGCAGGGTGAGTTATCAGACATGCCCACATCGGTGGGGGAGAAGAACGAAATACCCTTTATGAGGGAAGGTGTGAATACCTCTTCCGGTAGACTCGTATTGGAAAGCGAAATCGTGAAACTGCGGGTGGCGAAATGATAGGTAAGTTGGAAGTCAAGTAGACAATATCTATTACGGTTTATGTGTGATGTTACATGGACCTCATCCTTTAAGGATATATCAGAAATGATCTGTGATTCATAATGGCTAGTAGCAAGTCGTAGATGTGCTGGTAGTGATGAGTACTACTCAACAGTCTTAAGTAGCAACAAGTAGCATTAAGTAGTAACTAGTAATGATAAGCAGTGAGAAAGTAGCGATCAGTCGTGTCTAGCAGTGAGAGGAGGCGTCGAGTAGTAGTTAGTAACGATGTGTAGTAAGGGGTAGTGGTATGAGGTGACGAGTATGTTCCAGGCAGTGCCATCATAGTGCCAAGTAATGACCGGTGGTGACAAACAGTGTCGAGTAGTGACGAGTTGCGACGTGGTTATACACTTCTTATAGATTATAATAACAAATAAATTCGCACATTGTAACCTTCTACACATAGTTAAGATTATACGGCTTATGCTATAAAAGGTATCTATCCAAGTAACCTACTTGACTCGCTCCCAATTCCTTATTTTGTGATGTTGGAACTTTTATATGAGTTACCGTAATGTAATCCTGGTCATTACATTACGCTATCTCACATATCCATTAAACATCACTCCATAAGTTCAAGATAGCGTAGTTAACTTAATTCTCTTAAGTGTCGCGTCGTGTGTACGTATGTGATTCGTGATATCATATATCTAGTCTAAGTCCATATCATTATGGATATAGATGTGTATATGCATGTGATGTCTAATATGTAGCCCTACGGGTAGCATAGTAGAGCAAACAGTGCAAGCATGGCGTATAACAGTCATTCTAAGTACACGGCTATAGACTAGACCCACTAATGCGCCCTACGGTTAGCACACTAATGTATCCAAGTTCCCTATAGCCAAAGCTCTGATACCAAATTTAATACCCCGTCAGAATCCACTAACGGCGTATTAACTCTGGTCCCAATGCTTAGCTTGACTTCTATATAACAGCAATGTTCTACAGCGGAAGCAACTAATACCTTAGATAAAACATGCAAAACGGATCAACATAAAGTTGAGTGAATCTACAGGTTTGAGTAAATAGTTCTTGTATGTTTCATAAAATAGTTTCCATAAATCATTTGTCGAAAATCATTTCTCAAAATCGTTTATCTGAATAAACCGCTAAGGTTTAATCTCAAAAGTTTGCGTATAGCAAATGCTAAGTAATAAACTGTTTGTAATATGTCAAGTTTCAACTGTGAGTGACATCAAAAAGTTCTTTTCATTTCATCTGTTCGTAGGCAATACCATGTCTAGTTTCAAGTATGTAAACATCATGTTTAAGTAACATTCATCGTAAGTTAGGCCACGAGATTTCTGAAAAGCTTCGTAATAATATACACTTATCATGAGCACTTGATTATAAAGCTTTAACCTTTGTGTGAGCCGAGCACACGTCTTTAGTTTACCCTATACTGGCGATACATCAATCAAGTGTACATGTTACAACTACATAAGCACCTGTTTAACGTTGCGGTGAGATTTGTCAAACCTAACGGTACCGTCCCTATAAGTCGAGCTTACAAAGTAATTAATATAATCAAGCTAAGGGATTTTTGATCTGAACTCATATGTATATTCTTGGTAAGTTACTCGTGCCTAATATTTAGTATCGTTGTAAAAATAGTTTAAGAAAATAGTTCAAAAGTAGCATGTATCTCATCCCAAAAATGTTGCTGAAAACGGGATTATAGACTCACCTTAGCAAAAGCACTTGTAATTTCTTAGCAAAACGTACGGTTGTTGAAACTCTCGACTGAACAACGCAACTTATTCAAGTAAATCATCTTAAGTATACACTAATAGGTCAAACTTCGTTAACCCATAGTGTCCGCAAATTCCTAGTGCTCAGACTGACTCAACGAACAAGTAAAAGTCAACTAATCCAAGCAAGTCAACAAAAGTCAAACAAAGTCAAACCAAAAGTCAACTCGGTCAAAGTGGTCAACTAAAGTCAAACATCTCAGTAGGTCATGCAAACATGATCAATAAGTCAAACCTAGGTCATATAACATGTTATAGCTCGTAGTTTAGCAAATCGCATTTTCCGCTTCGTAGCGCATACCTTAGAAATTCGTACGTCGTAAGAAGATACGCCTATAGCACGTAGCACATAAATCATATAATTATGATCAACTCCAGATCATAACTAGACTTAAAATCAATTCCAAAAAGTCTGGCCAAAGCTTCATACGATAATTAAAAGTCAGAAGTCAGAAGGGATCAAGTCTGAGTTCATTACAGAAATTTCTGCTCGCGCGTCAGTTTTTAAACATTTTTAAAAAATATAGAAAATAGATTTTGATGAATGTCTAATTGGTTTCCTCCCAAAACATTTTAAAGTTTTAGTGATAAAATAATCAGAAGCATTGCTTTAGCCAATTTGTACAGTTTCGCAAAATATTACAGACTCATCAGTTTTTGACCATCAATCGGACATATCATTTAGACGAGCATATATCTCATGGCAAATCACATTCTCGTAAGTTTTCATACAAATGAAATATGTCAAGTAACATATAAACTAACATATTCCAGAAGATAAAAGTCTCAATCAACTCCTAATTCACTCTATCAATTTTTATGTAACTTTGAAAACTGCTTCAGCTCACTTTAAGAACCAAATCTTCGTTTTGACATAACGGAAGCGTTACAAAAGCGTTTAACGTAAATCTTAAGTCTAACATGAATGATTTTTCACAAGGATTATAGTAGTACACTTTTCATTAGTCAAATCATAAAGCATACAACTCAGAAAATTCGGATTAAATGTGAAACCCTAACGAAACTTCGATTAATCATAACTTAAAAATCCGGTAACGAAATCATGCAAATCCAAAGTCCAAATTTATTAATTTTTAGAGATCTATCCATCTAGATACATTATATGATCAGTACATAAACTCATATAATTAGATTCATAACAATCAAATTCGTGATTTATAGCAACGACAACAATCGAGCAATTTAACGACTAACGACAACTCTAAACGCATGTAATTGAGCACTAGACATCGATACACTATATAATTGACATAAAAAATGATCTAATAAAATTAGGGTTAGGAAATATACCTCAATCAATCAATTAGTTTATACTATTGCGTAGAGAACGATGCGAGGAACAACGTTTGTGTTGAAGGTTTAATCTAAAAAGTAAAACTCGATGGAGAATTGAAGGATTGAAGGTAGGCGACTTGTGTGTGTGTATGGGGGCTGTAAATTTCATGGATGGGGAGGAGGAAGCACCAGTCAACTTTGTTAGGATTAAAAATAAGGATTCTAGTGAGTTACTTGCTATATATAGTTCGGGTTAGGGCCTAAAATGCAACTAGTGACTTTTTAGCCCAAATTTAAGTCCAACAAGGGGGTTAATGGGTGGGGTTGGCCGAATGGACCTACAAGGGTGTTCCTGGGCTCGTTTTGATTATTTCCTGGTATGCGCGTGGTCCGTTTCGTGTGCCGTTAACCGTACCGGGTCTCCGGAACGTTAACTAGTCGTTGACATGAATTCACCGGGTTTAATTTACTAAATAAATAATAAATTAAATAAGTTTTTCATAAAGTCATTAATTATTGAAAATAATTATTTTATCACTTTTCTGAGTTCCGTAAACTGAAAAGCTTTCTAGGCGATTAACTTAATCGTAACGTTTTCTAGTTATTTCACCTTCCGAAACATGTTCATTAATTAAAATAATCATATTTACTCAAGTAATCCACTAGGATCAAGTATGTATTTAAATCAATCAAACACATAAAGTTCTAAGTAATCACCGTTAAATATTTAATGGATAAGTAACGATAGTAATGGAAAAAGTCGGGTTGTTACAGTCGGAGTTGATCTTTCAAAGGGATAGAAAGATTAGGTTTGTTTCCTACCAAAGAAGTTAAAGACTTATAAATCTGATCTCCACCGGGTTTGGAGAAAAGTCCTTAGTGAAGCAACAAATCTCTATTAGTGTAATCGGGGAGTGAATTAAGGTGGATTAGTTAACATCCACCCGAACCAATATAAATCCTTGTGTCTATGTTCTTTACATTACATCATTTATCATTTTGAACATATACACTACACACATCAAGTTTGAGTTGAATTGGTTGATCAAAGTTAATCGAATTTGGTGATCAATCGAAAAAGTGTTAAAAACGTATTAAGTAACTATTCAACCCCCCCCCCCCAGTTACTTACAATTGGTATCAGAGCGGTTGCTCAAATCATTACTCTATAAACATTTTTGAAGGTGTCAAAACTCGTTTCGTGCAAAAACTTGATTCAACGATTCTCAAATCAACTCAAACTATGGGATACTTGGAAGAATTGGTGAAAGAAGCACCAATCTTTGATAAGATGAATATTGATGTGTGGAAATTAAGATTTGAGTCTTATCTCAAATCCAAGGATTACTACTTGTGGAGAATAATCAAAGTAGGAGACTTTGTACCACAAGCTAGTTTAAGACTAGTGAAGTCAATATTTCAAAACAATGATGTTTTGAAACAATTTGATGCAATTTCACTACTTCATGGAATTCTTCCTAGTAAAGAAAGATTAAAGATGATTTCATGTGAAAGTGCAAAAGAATGTTGGGATTCACTATGTTCACAAGAAGAAGAAAACTCTAGGAGTTTTAAGGGTGAAGGAATAGAGAAGGATTTGGAAAAAGTTGATGATTCTCAAGAAAAAGTGTTGAATGGAAATGAAGACTTTTGCCTCATGAGTTCTTGGAATGATTTGGATCAAGATGGTCAAAGTGATGAAGTGGTTGAATCTCCTTTCAAAGAAGATGATGTCTCAAGCATGGATTGCAATGAGGTACATGTATTCTATCCTTCTAATTATGAAGAATTGTTAGATGATTACAAGACTTAAGTTTGTGTATGATAGTAGTCGTGACAAAGTAAAACTTTTAGAGAAAGAATTACACAATGTTAGACAACTTAACAAAACCTTAATTGATGAAAACAATGCTTTGAAAAGAAAGTTTGAAAGTTTGATTATTTGTGATTCATCAAGAGGTAAACGTGAAATGAATATATATGTCACGACTCTAGCAAACACAAATCTTGTAATCAAAGTCCATTGTCTATTATTAGGAAAATTGAGAATATGGGAAAAATGGACCAAGCTAGCAATTCTATGGTAGGGATAAGTCAAGGATTGGGTAATCTTAAAATCAATCAAAATCAATGATCAAAATGCTAATGAGAATAACCTTCTCAAAAAGACTTTATATTAATGAAAGGTTTTTCTTACAAATGCAAAATTGTTTTGGAAAAATGATTTTAAAAGGTTAGTGGAGGAAGCTTACTTGCTTTAGGATTGTGTGTTTATGTGAAACTATGAATTGCATGCTAAATACAAGATTGATGCGTTTTGTGTATAATATGTGAATGATTGAATATATATATATATATATATATATATATATATATATATATATATATATATATATATATATATATATATAGTATATTACGTGTCATTGATGATTAAACATCGGGAGGATGTAATCATTCAATGTTAAGAAAAGAAAACTTGTCCTCGAGTTTTCTATAGAACCTAAGAATCATCAAAACGCGTTCAAAGAAAGAAGAAGTGAAGAAATAAGTGATCAGAAGGATCCACGGCATCACCACGGCTGACCGTATACCTGACAGTAGATTCCTGTCCTTTACGTCTAAAAATTCCTGCACAGCTAACACCACGGTCGACCGTGCTTCGACCGTGCGTGGTCTGATTCGGTTTTAAATTAAATTAAACCCTCACTTTTATTTCTTTTCAACCCACTTCAAAACACACACACTTACACACGGCTGAGGAGATCGACAGCACGAAGAAGAACACTCATTCTTTCAATCTCAATTCCTACTTTCGGTATGATTAATCCTTGCTTTCCTAGCATTCAATTGTGTTTGTATGATGAATTAGGGTTATGAAGAAACCCTAACTAGAATGAACCAAAACTTAAATTGATGCAAACAATCAAAATTGTTCTTGAAGAACAACTTAGAAATGATTGTAGTAGTACCTATCTATGCTATAATTTAACAATGACTAATTCTAGGGTTCATTATACATCTAGGTTAGATTTTCATAGAAGCATTGTTCATTTGATATAAATGACATTGTTGCAAATTGAGTGTAATAATGTTGAATGCCAAAACATGTGTTAATGATGATCTCAAAAGTCTAGAACACATATGAACTTTGTGAAAATCCTAATCTAGTTGCAAACTCATTGACACTAATGAAGAGTGAAAATGTGAAGAATATTAACATCAAAACATCTAAGTATTGATGATAATTAAAGTTTGCAAAACTTGTTGCCTACAATTGAATTATATACTTTGAATTAATTTGAAGTATCATTGTGTAGACAAATGGCAAGGACCAGGGATGCTCAATTTAGAGGAGGTGAGAATAGATATAATCCTCCAACTGATACGAGACAACGTACAACATATAACAAGAAATGGCTCTAAGTAAGAGCAATAGCAGAAGGAAGAATCATAAACCTTGAAGCATTCCCTGAAATAATTGACAAGCTATTTCAAAGGAAACTAGCTTCATTCGTACTAATCAATGGACCTATATATCCTGAGTTGATAAGAGAGTTCTATGCCAACTATAGCTTTATCACAGAAACTAAGGTGGTAAGATTTCATCTTAACAAAAAATGGTGGGAATTTCCTCTCAGTACTTTTGGTGAAATTTTGGGTGTTCCTACTGAAGGAATGGAGTTCTACAGTAGACGACACAAACTAGAACATCTTCCTAAGTTTATTCAAGCTACCGATGCATTATCCTTGCTTTGCAAACCTAACGCCAATTACTCAGAAATCCTATCCATGGAACTAATCGGAAAGGATCTCCAATCAGATCTGGAAATTCTAAATAAAATCATTGACCACAACATCTACTGTAGGCTGGGTAACCACTCCCACATTCATGTCACTCAAATTTATGTCATGTGGGCAATTGAATTAAATATGGAGATTAATGTGGCATTTTTGATGGCATCCCGAATGAGCAACCTGATGACTGAATCAACTAGATCTCTTCCGTATGGAATGCATCTGAACAGTTTGTTCAGCTACCTTAAGGTAACACACGCTATTGTTCAACAACCTTCATTCGAGCCACTAGATAATTCAACTATCATTCGAAGTGGTCATCTAGCAGAATCCTCTCGTGGAAGAAGATCGAGTCTTCAAGATGATCTCGATGAGATTGAGAACTATCAACCAGAGGAAGAATCGGATGAAGAGGGAATGAAAGATGAAGAGGTGAACTTACAGGAACATCAGGAATTCGTGAATTCAAATTTCGAAACCAAGATCTACAGGATTCTGAAGCGAGAGGAAGAGATTAGTGAAAATCACTCTAGGTTCAAGAAGGCGTTAAAAGGATTTGTGAAAACAATTTCTTGCAGTAGGTTATAACTTGTGTGTTTATGATAATGATCTTTATTTGTGTACTCTGTAAAGTGCTTAAATATTGGCACTAAATAATTATGTGTAAGATAATTAATAATGCTGTGTTTATTGTGTGCTTAAGTTAGCTTTGCTTGTATACCCATGCAAAAATATAAATCTGTCACTACACGGCTACTCCCACGGTCGACCGTGGTTCGACCGCAGAACACCTGACAAAATTGATTTGTCCTAACACTCTTACACAAATTCAATGATCAATAGATTGCAAAAAGGCAAATTGATTTCTCTGTCAAAGTGCTCTTAATCTAGCTACTTACCCCATTAAAGTTTACTAGACAACATTCATCATTTATCTATTAAAGCAAATACATTCAACAAATTTACACCCACATCAACTACTCCAAACATCTCTTTACAAAGCAAAAGTTCTTCACAATGAGGTCTATTGTTGAAGGGAGAGAATTTCTTACACATCATCTTACTACCTACTCTCTTGAAAGCTTCTCAAACATCAAGTGAGATGTCTTTCTTAATCTAAGAGGTTCACTCTATCCTCTTCACATCAATGAATTCTATGAGAATTTTCAATTCTCACAAAATAATGAGAAAATCTCATTTTCTCTTTATGGAAGAATTTATTCATTAATGCTTAAAGAATTTGGAAATATTATGGATGTTTCGAATGAAGGTCGAACATTCTTTCTAGAACCAAATTCGTTCAATGAATTTCCTGAATGGGTAAAGAAAGACAATGCACTAGATATTATGTGCAACGGAACTCTTAGACCTGAATATATCAAAAAGGATGGATTCCTTTGTCAACATCTTGCATCAACATATGATCTTTGGTAACAGATCATCACTGCAAATGTTTACGGAAAGGGGGAACTACTGGATCGACTGGATGCAAATGAAGTCATCTTCATATGGTGTCTTCTGAACTCCACGAAAGTAAATGTTGCACACTTTATGGCATCAAGAATGCAACATGCAACTCAACATTCCCATGTGTCACTTCTGTATGGTCTCCATCTGACCAAGCTATTCGCATATGTTAGAATGACATCTCCGTTTCACCATTCCATTCAAGTCTATTCATATCCAGTATGCAAAGCTTCAACCAAGTAGATTCAAGAACATTCTCTTGAAAATCCACCCAACTTTTGTTCTCTTTCGACACAGGGACAAAACAGTGTAATTCATGGAAACATTCTAAAACTTGGTCGAAGATTATCACGACTTGAGGACAAGGACAATGGTTACTCCTCTCATCATGATAATTGAACTTCTTTTGACTGTCATGTATTATCTATGTATGAATTATCTGTGCTTAGTATGTGATTTGAATAAAATGTGTGCTTGTTATGTTTTAATAAATGTTTTTTCAACATGCACAATTTAAGGGGGAGTTTTGCTCTAAGGGCGAGCTTAGTTCTAGGGGGAGCTAACCTTTTTGCTTCGACAAAAGGGGGAGAAAGATGGATACAAGTGATTGTTAACACTTACGTATTAATAGCAAAATGTCTCTCATCACTTGTATGTTTATCATCATCAAAAAGGGGGAGAATGTTGATTGAATGTTGGTTAATAAACTAAACGACAAACTTAAGTATGATACTTAACCAAAGAATATGTTTTGATGATGACACATACATATGCATAAGTGATGAATGACATTTTAACATAAAACACGCAAGGTCACTAATCCATACTTTATCTTGCAAATGACCAAGTCAAACATAGCTTCAAGAACGTAATTAAAAGTTCAGCTAAACACACGGTCGAGGTACGGTCGACCACATAGTCAACCGTAAAACCCCAAACTGAATTGCAACGCAGATTTATGAAAACAAGTTGCACGGTCACCACCACGGTCAACCGCAGTGCGACCGCAGTTTTCTCTGTTACCGATTTTGACCAAATAAAGTTTGACTAGTTCCCGACATCTATAATTCGTAAAATCTTCCTCAACATGCTTAGAATAGATGCCCTCTCCATACTCAATTGAGTTTTGGTCATAAAAACACTAATTGTGATTAATTACGCCTAATGACACACTTAAGCTAATGTCACTAGAACAATAATTGTTTTTAGAAATGACTTAGTGATTAATTAAGGCTAAATGAGGAACAATGCTCTCAAGGTTAACTAGTAATGACTTGTAATCCTAAAACATACTTAGATATATTTAGGATGGTCACCAAGTCCCAACTAGAGATTGCTCTTCCCTTGTGCATGTGTTAGACATTAATGTGTGCTTACATATTAATCAAGCAATATGTTATATTGCAATTGAACTTGTTAAAAGCTTGAATTATAAGTTGTGCAAATATCTATATGATTGATCCTAGAATAACTATCTCTTGCTATGTGTGAGTATTACTTGCTACTTGACAATATGCTCATAAACTTGTCAACTTGATTAATATGTTTGCTATGTGCTCACTAGTTAGGATTCAAGTAACTAACATACTTCAATAGTTTAAGTGTAAAATGGTTCACAATGAAAGTATAGTCAATTGTCTATTTGGTCTAGTCTAAGTAACTAAGGGTGATTGCTTATGACTTAACTTTGATGTCTCTACATACTTCATTATTATCTTATAGAGACATTATTCAATTTATCTCTAACTAAACTCAAAAAGAACATGACTTGTGATTAATTGAAACTAGGAAGTTAATGACATAGTGACTAGTCTTTAGAATTGAACCAAAGGCATTAATGTGACTAACTAAGTCTTGATCAAACTGAGATTTCCCAAAATATCAATCAAGACACTTCTCCAAGAATGTTAGGTTTACCACTTTTGGAATGTTAAGTCACATTCATGCAATAAGACTAAATCTCACACACTTAATGCATATAGTACTTGTATAGGATGTTTGGTTTCTTTTGCAGGTGCTAGAAGGAGTAAAGGTGCCAAAATGTGGTGTTCACATTTGAGTCAAACGGCTATACAACGGATACTAAATTTGGACTGGAGCACGCACGTCGAACCACGTGAGATGACCCGGAAATTTCCGACCAAATTTAAACTTAATCTTTATATGATTTTGATACGATAAGCAAAGTATGTAATGTTGAGTTTAGAAAATTTTGGAAACGATGTTCATATATTCAATTAACCTTCGACTGCTCTCGACGATTCACGAACAATTAATTGTAAATAGATATGTGTGTATGTATATAGAAATAATAATTCAAAATATAATTTAAAGTATTATATGTTGTTGTTATTAAAAAAAATTAATAAAATAAAAATAGGATATTATAGTAATTATTATTTAAAATATATCTCTATATATAAATAAAGTATATTAAAAATAAATATTAAATGATCGTAATACTCGTTTGATGTTTCGATTGATATTAAGCAAGTTAAATTCAAACTTATGTAATTTTAAAATAAATGGTGATACGAAAATGAGTTCTATAAATTTTAGGCTTATTAAAAATGTATTTAGGAACTATTTGTTAAGTTTTAACACTTTTTATATTTTACTCAGAAATGAGAGGGACAGTTGATGTAATTTTTATTTAACAAATTAAGAATCAAATTTTATACCATAATGACCAAAATAAATAAATAAAGTTAATTTAAAAATATGGGATTTTTCTGAACACTTTTATCCACCACTGATTTCGCACGATACACAGTCCTTGGAAAACTGTCGGTAAGATATTTAATTAAGATGCACGTTTATTATTCTTAATATTATTATATTATATATTTATATTCATAATTCATCGAATCCGTTAATTGATTGAATTATACTATTTGGTCACTATTGAGCATTGTTTAAATATTGAACTTAGCGTAATTATTCTGTGATTGTTTTGTCATTCTCCATCCCACTAGTATATAAAAATATATCTATATATAGATAGCATTTCATGCAGAGTTAAGCTCAATAAATCACTTTACCACAATTATCAACCCAACAATCTTCATCTATTACAAATGTACTACTCTTACTTGTTCAATACCTGTCTCCGAAACCCACTATATTGATTACCATTTTCATTAAAATCATCGAACCAACTTCCGTGTTCATGTTTCCATCGAATGACCATCATTAACTAACATCCATTGTTACATGTTGCTTCGTGTTTGATTAACAACCATCAAAACCGCCAACCACTTCTATCACCATTGAACACCCTTGTGATTATTTCTTTTCTTTTTATGACGATTAATCACCAACCACTTCAACCCATTTCTGTTTCGGTTTCTTTTGTTGAACCATCATTTTTCTATTTTACAATCGACAACCGTTGACCAACACCTTGCAAACCACCACCCATCTTGATCACCACCACCTCCATTTCTTATTCTCTCTCCTTCTCTCTCTAAAGTTTCTGTTTAAATCGAACCTGCAATTACCACCACAACCTTCTTGTTCTTGGTTTCAACCCATGATGAACTAAAAATAACCACCTCTGCCATGACTGCTAGTTGGACGCACCTCAAAACATCACTAAACTGCCATGTCTATAAGCTTTTAGTCACTGAACTATTGCTGTATTATGCCTCCTATTTACAGCTCAATACACCGTTGTTCTACTACAAAACTTAAAGATATATCTGCTATTATTGTTGCTACTGTTTCCTTCGAACACCACTACTTTCGACTGCCATAAATCACCACCATAACAACTATATTTCGTGTACAGCTCAAACCCCACATACCAACTGCATTCCTTCGTTGTTTGCACTGCAACCACTGCCTTTTTTTTTTAAACTCATTTGATAGATATTAAGGGTGATAAATTAAACTACTACGGCATGCTTCTTCTTTTCCTTTTTGGCGACCATAGTGGGAGACATAAAGGGGACATTTTGGCTTTTCTTTTATGAGGTAATTAGATAATAACTAGTGATGATAATGTGGGTCATGGTGATGACAAATGAGGTCACTGTGAGATAATGATATGGCGAATTAATTAAGGAATAAGCGAAGTTGATGATGGGAAGATGATATAATCATAAGGATATACGGGTATGGTAATGAATTGATGAGGGAGAATAGTTCTTGGTTTTGATTTAATGAAAAAGAAGAACAAGAAACAGATTTGGTAAAATAAAATTTGTTACGAATTAAAAACAGAAAAGTGAGATAGATCAGATGGTTTGGAGTGTTTATGATAAATGAGAGGTCCTCTGTTCGAAACCAGGTGACAGCAACATTTTTTTTTAAAACAGTAGAACCGGTCTGGGCTGTTGTGAAAGCCTGGGCCTATTGGGCCGTGTTCCTATTGTATTTTGGGCCGAGAACTAGATGGTTTTCGGTTGAGCAGAAAAGAATAAGGAGAATACGCTGATAATGACATAAATTGATGATGAGTGAAGATGAAGATGATGCTATGGAATGAGGAAGAAGGTAAACGATTCGTACATGTTAAATAATTAGACGTGCGAGGTTATACCAGAATGTATGAGCAGTCAAAGGTTGGGAGTGTTGGTGTTAAGTGAGAGGTATCGGGTTCGAGCCCGGGCAGCGACGTTTTTATTTTTTAAAAGCCTAGTCTCTTGAGGTAGTATTATTATTATAATCTTTATTATTATTGTTATTATTACTAATAATTAATATTATGTTTATGATAAAAATAAAAATAGATATAGTTTATGTTAAGAAATATTAAGAAAAATGATTATGGTTATGATCATAGTTAAGGTAATTACAATCGAAAAGATTAATTATATGCACGATTATAAATAAGATATATATAGATATATTTATGAATATAATTATAATTAGGTCATGATTAAATGAGTTATCATTATTATTAAAAGTATCATTTTTATTAAAAACTATCATTTTTTTTATTAAAATTATCACTATGATTGAAATTATCGTTATATTTAAAATTATTTTTATCAAACTTATCATCATTATTATTATTATTATTAAAAGTATCATTATTATTATTATTATTATTATTATTATTATTATTATTATTATTATTATTATTATTATTATTATTATTATCATTAAACATGATTTTATTATTATTATTAGTATTATGACTATTTTTACTACTAGTATTATCATTATTATAAGTATCATTATTTTTAATATATTATTACTATCATTATTATTACTAGTACAAATAAAATGACTAATATTATTATCAAAATTATTATTATCAATATCATTATTAAATCTAATTATTAGTATTATTATCCTTATTTTAGTATTATTATAATTATTAATATTATAAACAAAAGAGATTTATATATAAAGAGTATATTACATACTATATTTTTATATGAAATATTATTAACTATAATAATAACTAAATTACGTATAGTGTATAAATATATTTTAGGTAATAATATAAACACATATAAAAGTATATATACATATATAAATATAACAATTGAAATAATATATATTATTAAAATTAATATATAATTTTTCGATTTCAATTATATGTGTTGATATATATATACATAATATAGGTTCGTAAATCCGAGGCCAACCTTGCATTGTTCAGTTCCGTCGTATGCATATTTTTACTACAAAATATCGTATAGTGAGTTCATTTGCTCCCTTTTACTCTTTATATTTTTGGGACTGAGAATACATGCGCTGTTTTTATAACTACTTTATTAAATGCTTTTGAAATATATTTTGAACTGAGAATACATGAAATGATTTTATAAATCTTTGACGAGATAGACACAAGCAAAACATTCCTCGAATGAATTATTATGCAGACATAAGTTCTGTGGATTATTATTGAATTATGTGGACATGATAATTGCCACCAATTGATGTGAATATTTTTCCCCTGATTATTATTGCTAGGTAACCTAAGAATTAGAATCAGGTATGGCCCTAATTCACGCGAATCCTAAAGGTAGCTACTAGGTTTAACACCCTCACCCAGAATGTTCACTAGACGGAAGAGCTAGTGGGCGTAGTGTTTAGTACTTCGAAGTTTATTATTATTATACAGACGAGATGTTCTGTTTTGGGGATATTATTGATGCGCATTATATGTTAAGGTCGGTTACCATGTTGAGCAATAAAAATCAAAATGAATGTTATGTATCGAGAGAATATTTTTATACACAGGTTATGTGTATTAGTTTTGTGTACGAGATATGTGCACAATTATTGAAAATCGTGAGGCAACCTACGGTGGAGAAAAGGATACAAACCTACTCTGCTAAGCATTATGAAAAATGGTTTCGTACACGAGATAGGTGTATTGTATTTAAATCTTGTGGTCTATCAAAATGATGAATTTTATTGTTTACGATAAACTTATGAACTCACCAACCTTTTGGTTGACACTTTAAAGCATGTTTATTCTCAGGTATGAAAGAAATCTTCCGCTGTGCATTTGCTCATTATATAGATATTACATGAAGTCGTTCATGGCATATAGAGGTCTGTACCTCGCAATGGGACCAGCTATTGAAGACTTCGTCCAGGTGGATTAGGACGGGTCACTACACCACGATCGACCGTGATGGCAACCGTGTATCAACGGCTACTTTTTGAATCCCACTATAAATGGCAAACATTAAAGAGCATTTGAAGCTGATCCTCTTGCATATTTCAAAGGCTTATTTCCAGATATCACAAGGGCTCTAATTACTACTCACATGTGATCAAGCAAGAGAAGATTCTATGATCTTAGAGATATAGAATTTGGTTGTTGTAAACTTACTAATCAATATCATTCATCTTGTGAGTTTACTTAGTTTAATGTATGTC
Source organism: Rutidosis leptorrhynchoides (assembly GCF_046630445.1). NCBI lineage: Eukaryota > Viridiplantae > Streptophyta > Magnoliopsida > Asterales > Asteraceae > Rutidosis > Rutidosis leptorrhynchoides. The sequence continues at coordinate 302,461,463 of NC_092339.1, forward strand.
CTAGTATTGTCTTAGGATCATCATTGCAAAGTGTATAAGTCTTGTACCTTCAATTAGTGGAAGCATAGGCTAGCTTAGTGATCTACTTCCTTAAAGGGACTTAGGAAGTTGATTAATCTTATTTGGAGATTAATACTTTTCCAATGTGAAGACAAGTTGATCTAGGTTGGAGTTGATCTTTCAAAGGGATAGAAAGATTAGGTTTGCTGCCTACCAAAGAAGTTGAAGACTTGTAAGTTGAAGTTCACCAATGGTCTTATCCATCCCATTCATATTGTAATTAATTACAAATTGGTCAAACCTCTTTGACAAGGAGTTTAGGATAAGATCCATGGCTAGCTCATTAGATATGTTGAGATTAAGACGGTTTGTGCGATCAATGAGGCTTTTCATCTTAAGGACATAAGATGAAACGGATTGGGAGTCGTCCATACGACATGCATGAAGCGCTCGAACGGTCTCGAAGCGATCGACACGTGCTTGTTGAAGGAACATCTCCTTCAATTGTGTGATCATGTCGTATGCATTATGATGCTCGAAATCCTTTTGGAGTTCGGGTATCATAGTCCCAAGCATTAGGCAAGCGACTTGCACCGAATCCGCGCAATACTTATTCCAATAAGCCATGCCTTCCGTATCATCCTCGTCGGGTTGATCTGGAATGGGGTCTTCCAGCACATACGCCTTATCCTCAAGTTTGAGGACAATCCTAAGATTGCGGAACCAATCCATAAAGTTCGTATGGTTGAGTTTGTCTTTCTCGAGGAGAGACCTTAACGATAGGTTGTTCAAGTTAATAGGTGCGTTTTGCATGTTGTTTTTATTGGCGGCCATCTACAAAATTTAACAAAGTTCATTTAAGTATCGATTTTAAATTTAATAAACAATACCCTTTTAAATTTTAATTGACTTATTAAATATTAGAATCCAACGGTAAATCAAATTTCGGTTAGGTGACCTTTATCTCGTTATTTGATTTAGCTAGGTAGTCATTTATATGATAATTGCAATCCTTTTGCAACTTCTAAATTTTAGGATCATGCAATCCTTTTGCATGGCATATTCATCCCATCAACGCCTATTTGTTCCTCATGCTTCGGTGACCCTAAGTTCATGATTCCCAAATCAAGTCGTCCTACTTGTGTAAACTTGTAAAATTCAACATGCAAGTGGTTAGGTGACCTTTATCCCACAAGTGTGCCAAATTTACCTTAATCATATTAGTTTGCTCATAATGGTTAGGTGACCTTTATTCCATCATGAGTTCCCTAGTATGTCTAAGTGTCACACAAAAGGATGGCGTTTAACTTGTTTACCTTGTTTGTTAAAGGGATTTTAAGTTTCCATTAATTCTAGTTTTAGAAAACTTTTATGCCATACACCAACATGCATTTAGTGTATGGTTTATTTGAAATCCATTTTCATGTCATGTAATTTTAGCCAATTACTTGATATAAACCATTTTATACATATGATCCTTATCATGTTCTTAATGTCCTTTTTGCCATTTCAATTTAACCGATTAAATTGTGGTTTGGTAAATTTCATGTTGTTAATAATTTAACCAATTAAATTTTAGTTTTGCTTGTTGTTAACTTGTGTGATAATTTGTTGTAGTAACATGCACAATCCACAATCATACAAGAAATTAAAACAACCACACATGCAAAACAAATGTTCACAATCAAGCCTTTTGGTAAGCATTTTGTTTAGTCGAAAACAAAATGCCACCGGGTAATGGGTCATAACACAAAGTAGGAGATTTTAACCTCCCACTTAACCTTGCATCCACATGCTTCTTGTATTCTTCATGCTTCTTCATCTTGTTACAAAATATATCCTAATACATTTTGTCTTGAAAATGAAAATACAACCTAATCTACTTTACATACCAAATGTAAAATAAATTACATAACCAAATGAATGAATATTACAACCAAATGAATAAATTAATTATTACATACCAAATGAATAATACAAATCATTCAAACACACATGCATTCAAACATAAGGTCAAGGCATTGATTGTGAACTACAACATATGAACAAAATGACCAATTTGCAAGTTCCAAACCCTCTTGGAACCTCCAAGAATTCGGCCAACCTAACAAACCCACCCAAACCCGAACATTTTTACATTCCATATTCATGCATGTGTATGGAATGCAAATATAGTGGGTTTAAAGACCATAAAAGAAGCATAATCCATAGACTTCAGCTCTAGATACCATTGATGGAATTTAACAAGTTCATGAAACATGTTCTTATAGTTAACATAATTACAAAACCAATTTGTAGTAGTGTTAAAACAAGCGGAAGAAAAATGATAAGTTCATGTTATATGTTTAGCCATTAAGCTAAATTCCATGTTAATATCAAGTCTAGAATATATACTTACATATAAGAACAAGAGGAGAAGATATATATACCTCCTCAAGCTAGTTGAGGGTTGTTTCCAAGTTGCAAGATGATGATGAAGATGATGGAAATAGAGCTTCTAACTTGAAGCCTCAAGCAAGAAATACCCCAAGCAATAACCTCAACACTTTTGCCTTTAGTTAGGATTTGTTTTACACTTAATGTGAGATTTTAACACCAAAGTTAGAACCCCCTTTGAGTCCCAAACAGCCCACGGCAGTAGACAGCAGCAGGAGGATTTTTATGCAGTTTTTTTTACTTGTTGTTTGATGTGTATTGCATGTACTAGTGAGTCAAGACCTTGGTAAACTTATTAAGCATGTACCTAGGAGTTATGACCTCAAAAGTAACAAAAGGAATAAGCATGGGAGGTCTTCTTGGATGAACAAAATCTGCCCACACTTTCATTATTTTATACAAGATGTTAATTTTATAAAACTTGTAAAAGATTTTACAAAACTTGTATAAAATAAACATGTATTTGTTACTTGCAATAATTTTATAAACCATTTTATAAAATATAACACAACATAATTATTTAAACCTATAAATAATTAAATACAAATTATCCAAATAATTTATTTCAAGTAATAACATTTCAGAAAACCGATTTTCTAAAGCTCAAGTGTCGCGTATTTATTTAACGATCCAGTCGTTAAGATTAAATACATATAAAGTGTTGGTAAGCTTTTTATTGGGTATGACCCGACTTGGATCAAAACATATCAGCCGCATTAATTTAATATATCTCTCGGGCATACGAAATACCTTCATAAAGCAGATCTCTGAGAATTCTATCTCACAGGTAGGTATGTACAGTTTTTATTTTATTTTTATTTTATTTTATTGCTTTTAACCATTTGAAAAGAAACGCTGAATCGTTCGATATAAAGTATTAAATTGATATTCAATAAAATTAGGTATGCGAAACCGAAATTATTAATATCATAGAAAAATTTATTACATCACCGCAAAATTTACCGTTTATTCATAAGGTATAAATATCTTTAATCAATCAATTCAAAATATTTCAGAAATTCGTCAGGAGTAAAACTAGGTAATATAGCCGAAATTACTTTACCCAAAAGAGGGACGTATATTTTTGTAAATATTTGATTGATTAAAGTGGGATAAAAGACCAAAAAGATTTTAATTTTATTTTTATCAAGTTTTTTTAAAATTAATATATAAATATTAAATTATTATTGTAAATTTTTAAAACTAATATATAATTATAATATTTTAAATGAAAGTTTGTAAAATTACTATATATAAATATTATTAATATTTACATTAAAATTATATGCATTTTAAGTTTGGTGTGAATTTAAAAACAAAAATTTACTTTATTTCATTAAGTTAAAATTTTGATATTTAAAATTCGTCGTGAGTTGAAAACTAGGTCGTTGAACCGAAATTGCTTTACCCGATGGCGGGGCGACAAAATTTTGTTAGCACTAATTTTAATCTTATTGATTTAAAGTATCCCAAAAACTAGTTAAAAAAAAAAAAAAATACCCCACCCCATGCGATCGCATGGGATTTGCAAGGGGGATCCATGCGATCACATGGAGGCAAAAACCTGGATAGAAACATAAAGGCAGCGAGCTGCTCTGTCTCTCACAAACACACACACATACATACGCGATTTACTCCCAAAAATCTTCATTTTTCAACCAAAATTGACGAAATTTCGTCCTACAATCCGCTATAAACATGCCTTTCTTCGGATTTAGGAGCAAAAAGGTAAAAATTTCACCCCCTAAACTCATAAATTTCCTTTTTTTTGTGATAATTACAATTAATTGCAATAATCTTAGTTTGATGATTTCTAGCCTAATTTGAGTTAAATTTTTAGTATATTATGCTTGTATAACCTAGATTGATGCTATTTGTCATGATTTGAAGCCTTAAACTTCAAAAATTTTAGAAATCTAGGGTTTGTGTTCTTGAGCAATTTGGGGCTTTTTGATATAAACAGGTTATGGCCGATTTTTGTTATGAATTATTGCTAAATTAAGTAGTGTAACATGTTTAGGTAGCTAAATGATCCAAACTTTGATCATAAACATGATTTTTGAGCATCGAAGTGGACTTTTTATGTCTAAAAATCATGAACTTGATTAATTTGATATAAATGTCATTTGAAACTTGTTTAATTGCTAGTAATGATTATTTTGACATGTTATTTGAATTGAATGCTTATGAACTTTGTATACATTTTCATATATGCTTATTTGAAAATTTGTAGAATTGATAAAAATATGAAAATGAGTATAAGTTTAATATGGATTAAACATGTTATTGTAATTGTTTTGATTTGTTATTTTGCTAACACTAATGCATATTTGGATGCACAAATTTTGTGTTTAATGTGTTTTGCATAGAAATACCGATACTGATGGTGCATCATCATCGTCTAGGCAACCTGATCCGGAATCACAGCCAGAGATGCAATATCACGAACCGAAGCAACAACAGGAACAACAACAACATTATGATCAACACGTGCCATACTATGAGCCAGAGCCACAAACTTTTACCGCCTACGTAATATTTCCCGTTCACCATGTAATAGAACACTCAAGAATTCATGAACAGGAGTTACACCCCAATCTAAGGTTTGATAGAAGTTGGAGAGATTACCCGACGTACCAAAGTAACAAATTTAAGATTTGGACCAAAAATGTAGAAGTACCAAGGGTAATAGATTGGGAGCCTTTGGTAAGGGTCAACCTAGCTAACTCAGTTAGGCAGCATCTAATCCAAAGGTATGGTAGCTCTTCTTTTCCTGATTGGGAATGTTTATTTACCACTCGTAGGCCTGTATATAAGGAGTGGTGTGTTGAGCTAATGAGTACTATAGCCTTAAATAAGGATGTAGATAGGTTAGACGATAAGAGTTTTCTTAGGTTTTAACTTGAAGGTAGGATGTACAGGATGTCTATGATAGACATGGCTAGAGCTTTACAGATTTACACCCCCACTGAATTATTATCACCTGATTGTACAGCTTTAATTTATCACGGTGAGAGGGTAGATAGAGATTTTGACGCTAACGCCGTATGGAGGCGTATGTCAAATTTTAATGTGTTTATGCGGGGTGGAAGACACTCCTATTTAGATATTAATAAAGCAGAGCTTCGTATAATTCATAGATTTTTAGCTAACTCGATTACACAAAGAGGTAAAAACAAGGAGAAAATGACTATAAACGATTTATTCTACCTTAAGTGCATTCGAGACACTAGAGGCTTTGTTAATATTCCCTACTGTGTTGGGTTTTATTTGTCCAAAGTTGTGGAAGGTATACAGGACGGGGGAATAATAGGAGGAGGCATTTTTGTTACTCTTATTGGAGAGTATTTAGGTGTGGATAGGGAACACGGGGGTCCAATGATGGTGGTTGAGGAACAAACCGATACTATAGGTTTGCAGGTTTATCAGGGTGCAAAGGTACTAAAACAGAGGCACAATATGCTAATACCATATCATGGCACCCATCTACAGGTAGAGAGGGGTTCAGATGAGGAGATGGAGTAAGCAGATGACATCAGGGATGTCATTAGGGATAGTTTTACTGATGTTTTCCAGCATATAGATGAGGTGGAAATGAGTAATGAGGAAAGGAATCGTCAGTATGAGTAGTGGTAAGTCGCGAATGCGTATGAGACTTCCAGGCGACGCCAACACGATAGCTGGCAAGTTCATCAGCACCAAATCATGAGCCAGCTATCATATCAGGTACCACATAACTACATCCCGACTCGACCTCCTTACTATCCACCACATCAGCCCGACATGCGACCACCCTTTTACCTGTACGACCCCAACCAAGCCTACCAGGACACCTATCACCAACCATGGAACCCGAGCGATGATATGAACTGGAACCCCTATCCAAATCAATAGTGTTCCATTGGTGATTTCTTATCTTTATTTATTTTAATCTATTTATGTTAAACATTTAACATTTTGAAACTTTTATGTAATGTTTAACATTTTTATTATTTTGTACTAATATTTCATTTTTGTAATTTGAAAGTGGGATATTAAGTCCCATTTCAAAATACCATGCATGTTTATATTTGTATTGTATGTATTTTATTACATGTACACAACATGGTAAAACAGCGCATTTTCAAAGATTGACATTAAGTTCAGGAAAAGCAACTAATTTTGATGACAATATGCAAAATAAATGTGATATAACAACTGCAGGAATGAACAAATGATATGCACCATTTATCATTCAAACAAACAACAATATGTTAGGAGACTTTGATAAAAATTTAATCATTTTTCTACGCTAATCTCCCTCAATAATTTAAATTGTTACTGATTTCTTGCAAATGAGGGCATTGCAAGATCTTAAGTGTGGGAAGGGATTAAATTCTTTCAGTTTTAAAAAAAATAAAAAAAATTGACTTATACACTTGATTTAATAGCCGCCGTTAAATTTTACTAGTAAAGCAGTAGTTGTATTAGAATCTAGTGCTCTCTAATAATAAAGAACAGCCCTAGTCTTATATACTGACCACATACTTCTAGTAAAATTTTTAAAAAATTTCAACTAAATGAACTCAAAATCATGTTTATACATATTTATGAACGATAAAACTAGGTGTTAACACCGAAATTATTGTTACCTCGGAAAGGACATAAATTGAGAAACAACCCAAAACGCTTGAGTTCATTTAAAATTGAATAGAAGAGAATAAAAAGGCAAAGAAAGAAAAATAAAAGCCAAGTGTGGGAAAAATTTACCAAGTTATTTAGAACATATATCACATATTTTTGTACAAATAATTGAAGATACTTTTGTTTTGGACAATATTAATCAGTTTTACCCAGTTTATTGTAATATAAATAGAATTTATAAGGAAGTACAGTCTTCTGAGAAAAAGACGCGCGCTTCTTGATTTAGGTCAGGAAGTTGTCGTCCAGACCAGTTGTAGAGACTACGAAAAACCTTGAAAAGTTTTCTCGTAAAACAGTAGTTGTATTAGAATCTAGTGCTCTCTGATAATAATGAATAGCCCTAGTCTTATATACTGACCACCCACTTCTAGTAAAATTTTTAAAAAAATTTCAACTAAATGAACTCAAAATCATGTTTATACATATTTATGAACGATAAAACTAGGTGTTAACACCGAAATTATTGTTACCTCAGAAAGGACATAAATTGATAAACAACCCAAAACGCTTGAGTTCATTTAAAATGGAATAGAAGAGAATAAAAAGGCAAAGAAAGAAAAATAAAAGCCAAGTGTGGGAAAAATTTACCAAGTTATTTAGAACATATATCACATATTTTTGTACAAATAATTGAAGATACTTTTGTTTTGGACAATATTAATCAGTTTTACCCAGTTTATTGTAATATAAATAGAATTTATAAGGAAGTACAATCTTCCGAGAAAAAGACACGCGCTTCTTGATTTAGGTCAGGAAGTTGTCGTCCAGACCAGTTGTAGAGACTACAAAAAACCTTGAAAAGTTTTCTCGAAAATCAGCTGGAAATCCACGGACCTCAGCATTAAACAGGGTCGCCAAGTGGCCAGACTTATCCTATCCGTGAGAGGTTCTATCTCGTACAATGGGGGCACCGTGCAAATTAGCTTATAAGACTAATGAATTAGATCCCCAGAAAGGATAATCTCCTTAAAGATCAAAAATCAGCTTTTAAGCCTGATATTACTCAATCCATGAGATTTACCTTAAAGATTGAGAATTCAAACTCATGGAATTCGATGATATCTAAACTCGAGCTTGAACGAGAAAATATTTTGATCAAATTACAAACCGATTTGTTTTCTGAAAACCATATTTTCAATACGTTCATTACCATTGAACGTAAAATTCTAGGAATTCACCTGGAATTCATTAGGTCACATGAACCAAATCGGGTGTCAACCGTAAGAACGGTGGTTGCATAGCATGGTCGAAGACAGGACCTTGTGCCAGACTGAAAAACTATAGGGTGATCTTTACTATTGCTCTTACAAATGATAGTAATTGCATCCAATACGATATAGACCATAATCAAAAGCATGTCATTAGACATTGCCTTAACAGTTACTTGTTCAACGCTTTTCTTTACAACCGGATGGTAGTTTACCGAAAGGTAATATACGGAGCAAGTATACTGGACGTGTTGCTTTTCCAATACAAGGTTAGCAAGTGGGTGACACAAAACCATAAGTTTTGAGCTAAAATTTTTAAATCTGAAACCCACAAAACCCACAAAAATATTTTGCAAACACTGGTAAAGGGTTATTCCGGAAAACTTGTCTAGGTTAAAATCTAGCATGTATTTTCAAAAGATCAAATATTTTCATAAAGATCTAATTTCTTAAAGGATCTAAATTTTTATAGTCATGTGGGACTGTAAACCATATCGTTACTATCATTGTTCATACTGCCATATTAAAATCACTGATGTATAAAGTGTGAAGAATAAAGAAGTGATTCTAGTAAAGTTATATTCAAGTTCTATATTGCTTGAGGGCAAGCAACGCTCAAGTGTGGGAATATTTGATAATGCTAAAAACGAACATATATTTCATAGCATTATCCTTCAAGAAAGATAAGCTTTTAGTTGCAATTGTTCTATTTACAAGTGATATACGTTTATAAGACAGATTCGACGATTTGAAGACGCAAACGACCAAAACGCTAAAAAGTACAAACTATAATCCAAGTGGTTCAATTTATTGATAAGAAACGTCTCAAAATTACAAGAGTACAAGCCGCAAAATGCAAAGTACAAGATATTAAATAGTATGCAAGGACGTTCAAAAATCCGGAACCGGGACATGAACCAACTATCAACGCGCGACGCAACGGAGCTAAAATTACAAGTCAACTATGCACACGAATATAATATAATATATAAACAATTCTATAAATTATTTATATATTATATTTATATTAAAAACCGTCGACAAATAAGAAAACAAAAGTACCTGAGCTGTAAAAGGGAGCCATGAGACCGCATGGCCTGGAGGCTCAAAAACCATGCGATCGCATGGAACACTGTAGCTGCCCAAGTCCTATATATTGAAATGTTTTCTGCGAGTTTGTGTACACCTTTTATCAACTATCTCTCTCACTCTCTGATATATATTTATATTTATATTTTATAATTATAAATTTAATATTAAGTTAATAATAATAAGGTTATAGTGGCGAATGTTTTAAGTTTGTAAGTCAAAATTCTGTCCGTGTAACACTACGCGATAAATACTCATTGTAAGTTATGTTCAACCTTTTTAAATTAATGTCTCGTATCTAAGTTATTATTATGCCTATTTAAGCCGAAGTAATCGTGATGTTGGACTAAATATTAAAGACGTAGTTATTGGGTTTTGGACCATAATTAGGGTTTGGACAAAAGAATGACACTCGTGGAAATTAAACTATGGGCTATTAATGGGCTATTAATGGGCTTTATATTTATTTAACTGAATGATAGTTCGTTAATTTAATATAGAGATTTACAATTTGACGTATCTATAAATAACCACATACACTCAATCGGACACGATGGGCGGGATATTTATAAATACTAATAATCGTTCATTTAACCGGACACGGGAATGGATTAATAGTCAATGGACTCATTAAAATAGGTATGGATTACATACAAGGACACTTGGTGTAATTGTTAACAAAGTATTAAAATCTTGGGTTACACGCAGTCGATATCCTGGTGTAATTATTAAACAAAGTATTAAGACCTTGTTACAGTTTAAGTCCCCAATTAGTTAGAATATTTGACTTCGGGTACAAAGTTAATTTGACGAGGACACTCGCACTTTATATTTATGACTGATGGACCATTATGGAAAAAAACTAGACGGACGTATCAAATAAACCAGAACAAAGGACAATTAACCCTCGGTAATAAACTATAATCAACACGGCGAACATCATGATTACGGAAGTTTAAATAAGCATAATTCCTTTATTTCATATTTCATCGTACTTTTATTTATCGTCATTTTATTTATCGTACATTAATTTATTGCACTTTCAATTATCGCATTTTTATTTATCGTCATTTACTTTACACTTTAAATTAAGTTGTATTTTTATTTAATATTTTACATTAGGTTTTAATTGCGACTTAAGACGTAAAATCGACAAACCGGTCACTAAACGGTAAAACCCCCCTTTTATAACAATAATAATATTACTTATATATATATTTTTATACAAATATAGTTTAAAATAAATATAGCATTAAACTTAGTTGAGTCCCTGTGGAACGAACCAGACTTACTAAAAACTACACTACTCTACGATTAGGTACACTGCCTATAAGTGTTGTAGCAAGGTATAGGTATATTCCATTCAATAAATAAATAAATAACTTGTGTAAAATTGTATGGTATTTAATAGTATTTCGTAGTAAAATTAATAGTATTACGTACTACACCTCGAACAACATCACCCATCACCCTCAATATCTCTCTCATCTTCTCTCTCTCTCTCTCTCTCTCTCTCTCCTGTTCTTGCTTCAATCGTAAATCACTATAGCAGCTGATGCTTTATACCTGCTTTTCTGTTGAAACTTCACCGGAACACCACCATCAAAATCACTTTATTGTTGCCACTACTACAGCAGCTATGCTTCTGTTTCTTTCCTGTTTAAAACCATAACTATCTCCTTCGAATATCACTTACAACCAACACTCAAAACCGCCACCCAACATCTTTGTTTCTGCTTCGACTTCTGTTGTCATTCGATTTGTTTATGCTACTATTCGATCGATTAATTATTGTTACCCATTATAAAGGCTGCTACCTATTTCTTTTGGCCTACAATTAGCATAAAGATAACCCCACTTGAATATTTAACAAAAAGGGAATCGGATTATTACAAGAATTATCGTTGGGCCATTATTTGTTCTTTTGGGTCTATAATTAATTATGATGTTGGGCTGGGATCTTTCTGCTGTTGGGCCGAAGTAAATTGGGTCAAATATTAAGGATGGTGATTAACGAAAATGGCATGATGAAGATCATGATGTTATGTTAATACAGTGAAGAAGACAAACAATCACTATGATGATGATATATGCGATTATGAAAACGAGATGATGATGATGATGATAAAGGTGATAAGTGGGTTTTTTTTTATGAAGAAGAAGGAAACTGAAAATAGTATAGAAAGAATTAAAAACCGTATAATAACAGAAAAGGAAAAACAGATGGAGGGTTGAGGGAGTTTGTGTTAACCGAGATGTCACGGGTTCAAACCCAGACTCTGGCATTTTTTTTAAGGGCTACTTCTTTGAGGTAGTATTTCTATTACCATTACTATTATTATTATCATATCATTTTTAGTATTAACATAAGTATTATTATTATTAATATTATCATTTTATGAATTAGTAAAATAAGTATCACTAATATTTTTATCATTTTTATTATTGGTATTATTATTATTATTATTAGTATTATTATTACTAAGTATTAAAAATATTATTGTTATTACTATTATTATCATTACTATTATCATTATCATCATTATTACATTTAACATTAAAATTACTATTTTTAACATTATTATTACTATTATCATTATTTGTATTACTAATATTACCATTAGTATTATTATTACTATTACAACAAATATTATTTATGTAAAATATAATTATTACATATAACATAACTATATTAATATTTTTTATTATCTTTCTAAAGTATATAAAATAAATATAGGTAATTAAATTATTAATGAAACATATAATTAAAATAACACTTAATTTACTAATAATATATAAATTTGTTCGATTATCATTACATGTGTTAATATACATAATTGAATATAGGTTCGTGAATCCGAGGCCAACCTTGCATTGTTCAGTTCCGTCGTATGCATATTTTTACTGCAAAATATCGTATAGTGAGTTTCATTACTCCCTTTTTAAATGCTTTTGCAATATATATTTTTGGGACTGAGAATCCATGCGCTACTTTTATAACTGTTTTACGAAATAGACACAAGTAATCTAAATTACATTCTATGGTTGAATTATCGAACCGAATATGCCCCTTTTAGCTTGGTAGCCTAAGAATTGATGTTTATGATTATTGCCACCAATTGACGCGAATCCTAAAGATAGATCTATGGGCACTAACAAGCCCCAGTCAGAGAATTTGAACTGCTTTAGTACTTCGATTTATCATGTCCGATGTGAGTCCCGAAATGATGGGGATATGCTATATGCATCCTATTAAGGTCGGTTACCAGGTGTTCACCATATGAATGAATTTTAATTCGTGAGTTACGCGTGTCAATATATGAAATCTTGTGGTCTATTAAAATGATGAAAATGAATGATTATGATAAACACATGAACTCACCAACCTTTTGGTTGACACTTTAAAGCATGTTTATTCTCAGGTATGAAAGAAATCTTCTGCTGTGCATTTGCTCATTTTAGAGATATTACTTGGAGTCATTCATGACATATTTCAAAAGACGTTGCATTCGAGTTGTTTAGTTCATCAAGATTATTATTAAGTCAATTATAGATTGGATATATTCTGCAATGGTATGCATGCTTGTCAACTTTTGATGTGATGAAAGTTTTTCTTTTAAAAATGAAGGCAATGTTTGTAAAACGTATCATATAGAGGTCAAGTACCTCGCAATGTAAACAAATGTAATGTATTCGTCCAGATGGATTAGGACGGGTCGTCTCATGTGGTATCAGAGAGGTGGTCTTAGCGAACCAGGTCTTGCATTAGTGTGTCTAACTGATAGTTGTTTAGATGCATTAGTGAGTCAATACATCGACCGTGTCTGCATGTCAAAAGTTTTGCTTATCATTTCGTGTCGAAAATTTCCTACTTATCCTCCTTAGGAAATTATTTGCTTACTATTCTTAGTCTAGACACATCTTACTGCATTGATTGCATGAATAGTGTGTATAGACAAAATTCATATCTTAGCGCATCTCTTACTGTAGACTTGTCTGACATATGCCGTAAATTCCTCTTTAGTCTATGAAATCTTTAGTACTATATATATATATATATATATATATATATATATATATATATATATATATATATATATTCTATGTAGTTAGAATATCATCGAATTTTCGAAAATCATTTCATATCAAAAAATCCTTTATTCGATCGTACGAAATAGAATCCGCCACTAGTTCAAGTCCCTCTAATTCCGATATAGAATTTCACTCGAGTTCCGAAAATAGTGTGACCAGAATGAACCACCCGATTAACCATCATCTATTCTGGATGAATTGGAGATGGGTTCGTAGCCTACTTAATTGGAGACAAGAAGAAGGTGATCCCTTCCATCCACCATATTGCCCTCTTGGAGATGAACCTGAAGCACTTACCGGCGAACCTATCCAAAACTCCATTTTCAGCCTCATTTCCATAGTAGCTCGATGATGTCAAAGCTAAGGGGTATAAAATACTATTAAATTTTTGCAGGAAATACTATTAAATACGATACAATTTTACACAAGATATTTATTTATTTAGAGAACGGATATACTTAAACCTTGCTACAACACTTATAGGCAGTGTACCTAATCGTACAGTAGCGTAGTTTTTAGTAAGTCCGGTTCGTTCCACAGGGAATCTTTTTAAACAAAGCTTAACGCTATATTAGTTTACTTTTATAAAAATACAAATATATATATAAGTAATATTATTATTATAAAGGGAGGTTTTTACCGTTTAATGACCGGTTTGTCGATTTTAAAACTTTAGTCGCAGTTAAAACCTAATGTAAAATATTAAATAAATAAAAGACTTAATTTAAAGCGTAAAATAAATAACAATAATGAAATTGCGAATAATAAAAGTGCGATAAAATAAACTTGCGATAATTAAAAAGTACGATAATTAAAAGTGCAATTAAATATAATAACAATAAATAAAAATGCGATAATTAGAAGTGCAATTAAATATAAAATAAAGGAAATTAAATATGAAATAAAAGAATTATGCTTATTTAAACTTCAGTAATCATGATGTTTGACGTGTTGATTTTAGTTTTATGCCCATGGGTTAATTGTCCTTTGTCCTGGATTATTTAATATGTCCATACGGATTTGTCCATAATAGTCCATCAGTCATAAATATAAAGAGCGAAAGCCTTCGTCAAATTATTCTTATTCCCGAAGTCAAATATTCCAACTAATTGGGGATTCGAATTGTAACAAGGTTTTAATACTTTGTTTAATGAATACACCAGGTTATCGACTGCGTGTAAACCAAGGTTTTACTACTTTGTTAACAATTACACCAATTACCCTTGAATGTAATTCACCCCTGTTTCAACAAGTTTATTAACTATTAATCCAGTTCCGTATCCGGTAAAATGAATAATTATTGGTATTTATAGATATCCCGCCCACCGTACCCAGTCAAGCGTATGTGGTTATATATAAATACGTCGAATTATAAGTTTGTATATTAAATTAACAAGGTATTGTTTAGTTAATATAAAACCCATTAATAGCTCATAGTCTAATTTCCACAAGTGTCGTTCTTTTGTCCAAACCCCAATTATGGTACAAAGCTCAATTACCCAATTTTAGTAATTAGCCCAACATCATGATTACTTCGGATTAAATAAGCATAATAATAACTTAGCTACGAGACATTAATATAAAAAGGTTGAACATAACTTACAATGATTAAAAATAGCGTAGCGTTACACGGACAGAATTTCGACTTACACCCTTACAACATTCGCTAACATACCCTTATTATTAGAATTATAATTAAAATTAAAATTAAAATATAAATATAAATTTTTACGTAGTATTATAAGAGAAGAAGAAAAAGATGATATTTTACGATCAGAATGCGCGAGCTTTATAGGGGATTTCTGAATTTGGGGCTCCGCGACTCGCGGCATTTTTGCCTTCAAACTCCGCGAGTCGCGGAGATTGAAATTACAGCTCACAACTTTGGAGTCTTTCTCTGCCGACGGTTTTTATTTATAAATATAATATATATAATTAATATAATTAATTATATATTATTTTATATTTATATACATAGTTAACTTGTAATTTTTAGTCCGTTGCGTCGAGCGTTGAGAGTTGACTCTGGTCCCGGTTCCGGATTTTCGAACGTCCTTGCGTACAATTTTATATTTTGTACTTTGCGTTTTGAATCTTGTACTCTTATAATTTCGAGACGTTTCTTATTAATAATTGGAACCTCTTTGATTGTCTTTTGTACTTTTGAGCTTTTTGGTCGTTTGCGTCTTCAATTCGTCGAATCTGTCTTTTGTCTTCACCTTTTATTATTTAAACGAATATTACTTTTAAATAGAACAATTGCAACTAAAAGCTTGTCTTTCTTGAGGAATAATGCTATGAAATATATGTTCGTTTTTAGCATTATCAAATATTCCCACACTTGAGCGTTGCTTGTCCTCAAGCAATATCGTCTTGAAATACTAGAATCACTTCTTTATTCTTCACACTTTGTACATCAGTGATTTTCTATACGACGGTATAAACAATGGTAGTAACGATATGGTTTACAGTCCCACATGACTATAAAAATTTAGATCCATTAAGGAAATTAGATCTTTATGAAAACATTTGATCTTTTGAAAATTAAATCTAGTTTTTACCCTAGATAAGTTTTCCGGAATAACCCTTTACCGGTGTTTGCAAAATATTTTTGTGGGTTTGGTGGGTTTCAGATTTGAAAATTTTAGCTCAAAACTTATGGTTTTGTGTCACCCACTTGCTAACCTTGTATTTGGAAAGCAACACGTCCAGTTTACTTGTCCCGTATATTACTTTTCGATAAACTACCGTCCGGTTGTAAAGGAAAGCGTTGAACAAGCAACTGTTAAGGCAATGTCCCCTGACATGCTTTTAATTATGGTTTATAATGTGTCGGACGCAATTACTATCCTTGGTAGGAGCAATAGTAAAGCTCACCCTTATAATTTTTCGGTATGGCACAAGGTCCTGTCTTTGACCACTATGCAACCACCGTTCTTACGGTTGACACCCGATTTAGTTCAGGTGACCTAATGAATTCCAAGTGAATTCCTAGGATTTTACGTTCAATGGTAATGAACGCATTGAAAATAGGGTTTTCAGAAAACAAATCGGTTTGTAATTTTTATCAAAATATTTTCTCGTTCAAGCTCGAGTTTAGATATCATTTAATTCCATGAGTTTGAATTCTCAATCTTTAAGGTCAATCTCTAGGATTGAGTAATATCAGGCTTAAAAGCTGATTTTTAATCTTTGAGGAGATTATCCTTTCTGGGGATCTGATTTATTAGTCTTATTCAGCTAATTTGCATGGTGCCCCCCCATTTTACGAGATAAATCCTTCTCATGGTTAGGATAAATCTGACCACTTGGCGACCCTGTTTAATGCTGAGGTCCGTGGATTTCCTGCTGATTTTAGTGATGACTTTTCTCGATTTTTCGTCAACCTACAGCTGGTCTGGACGACAACTTCATGACCTAAATCAAGAAGTGCGTTTCTTTTTCGGAAGACTTTACTTCCTTTTAATGATGGAATTGATTCATCGTGTAGATCCATCTCTTCTTTTCTTTTATCGGGTAAAACAGTTTAGTTTAGTCCAAAGCAAAAGTATTTTCAGTTATTTGTTACAGATATATGTGACATATGTTTAAGATAACTTGGTAAATTTTCCCACACTTGGCTTTTATTTTCCTTTTTATCGTCCTCTATTCCATTTTAAATGAATTTTTAACATTTTGATTTGTTTCTCAATTTATGTCCTTTCCGAGGTAACAATAATTTCGGTGTTAAAACCTAGTTTTATCGTTCATAAATATGTATAAACATGATTTTGAGTTCATTTAATTGAAAATTTTGAAAAATTTTACTAGAATTGGGTAGTTAGTATATAAGACTAGGGCTGTTCTTTTTTTATCAGAGAGCACTAGATTCTAATACAACTACTGCTTTACTGGTATTTTTAATGGTAACCAAGTGTATAAAGTAAAAAATTTTAAAATCCGAAAGAATTTAACCCCTTCCCACACTTAAGATCTTGCAATGCCCTCATTTGCAAGAAATCAGGAATAATTTAAATTATTGAGGGTGATTTGTGTGAAAATGATTAAATTTTTACCAAAGTTTCCAAATATATTGGCATTTGTTTGCTGAATGATAAATGGTGCACATCATTTGTTCATTCCGTCTTGTTGTTATTTCACATATATTTTGCATCTTGTCGTCAAAATTAGTTGCTTTTGCTGAACTTAATGCCAGTCTTTGAAAATGCGTTGTTTTACCCTGTTGTGTACATAAGATAAACTGCAAACATATATACATATTTTTGAAGTTTGGTATATTACCCCACATTCAAAAATTATTAAAATCTAAGAATAAAAGTTAGATAATTATAAAAATGATTACAATATTAACAAAAGTATTAAACGTATCAATAATTACAAATTACAAAAACAAAAAAAATAAGTATACTAGGGATGATACTGGTATCAATAGGGGTTCCAGGCATAATCATAGGTGCTATAGAATGCTTCGGCAGGGTTATACGTAGGATATGGTGGCTGCATCTCTATAGACCAGGGAGGGAAGATGGGTTTCAGTGTAGGAATATAGTTTCTACCTATATGTTGGCAATGAGCTATGATTTGGTTCTGATGAACTTGCCAATCTTCAAATGCTCTCTGTCTAGTATTTTCGTATTCCTGAGAAGCTATAAACCTTTGCATTTCTTGCATCTCATTCCCCCCTCCTACATTACCTTGCTGTTGGTTTCTCTCCACCTGTGGATGTCTACCATGATATTGTACTGCGGCGTTATTTCGCCTCTTCAAAACTTTCGCACCATGGTATACATTTAAACCTATAGTATCGCGGGGTTCCGGTTCTTCTACTAATAATCCCCCCGACTTATATCCACACCGAGATATTCACCAATCAAAGTAATAAAAATACCACCTCCTATTATGCTATGCGGTCGCATCCCCCGAACCATAGCTGATAAATAATAACCCACATAATATGGTATACTTACAGCGCTTTGTGGGTCCCGAATACACATATGGTAAAACAAATCCTGTTCATTTACTTTTTCCTTGTTCTTACCCCTTTGTGTAATCGAATTAGCTAAAAACCTATGAATCACTCTTAATTCGGCTCTATCTATATCCAAATAAGAGTAATTTCCCCCTTTGAAACGGTGATGGCTTGTCATTTGACTCCACACACCGTGTGTATCAAAATTTTCATCTATCTTTCTACCGTTTAGTATCAACCCTCTACAATCGGCAGATGCTAACTCCTCAGGCGTATATATACGTAAAGCCTGAGCCATGTCCAGTAAAGACATGTGGCGCATCGAACCGCCTAACAAAAATCTAATAAAAGAACGATCGGTTAAACTAGCTACCCGATCATTCAACTCTATACTACACAACAATTCTTCACACCATACTTTATATACAGGTCTACGCATGGTGAATAAACGTACCCAGTCATTAAAAGTAGAATTACCATACCTCTGTACAAGTAATTCCCTAATTGGCCCGGCCAATTCTACAGCTTCTAAGGGTCCCCATTCTATGACCCTCGGTACCTCAACAACCTTAGAATGAAGAGTATGCAAACCCCTTTGATATTTTGGATAATCTATCCAAAGTCTGTCAAATCTCAGGTTCGGGTACAACTCTTCCAAGTGCATATCAGAAAAGGTCATGACTGGATGAGGTATATCCTGCTTGTAGTAGTTATCCACCTCCTGTTGTTCCGCATTCTCAGCAGGAGCATTGCGGGCTTGGGATGAAGATTCACCCCTTTCAGTCTGCAAAACACATCAAACACAATTTTTGTGCATCCAAATATGCATTAGTGTCAGCAAAATCATCAATCAAAATAATTACAATGACATTATCAATTTATATTAAACTTAAGCTTATTTTCACATTTTTATCAAATCTACACTTTTTCAAATAAGCATATACGAAAATGTTTGCCAAGTTCATAAGCATTCAACTCAAATAACATGTCAAAATAATCATTACTAGCAATTAACACAAGTTTCAAATGGCATTATCTTTCAAAAATCAAGTTCATGAATTTTAGACTTGAAAAAGTCCACTTTAATTCTCAAAATCATGTTTAGGCTCAAAGTTTGGATCATTTAACTACCTAAACATGTTACACTACTTAATTTAGCAACAATTCATGACAAAAATCGGCCATAACCTGTTTATATCAAAAAGCCCCAAATTTGCTCAAGAACACAAACCCTAGATTATTTAAAATTTGAAATTTAAGGCTTCTAATCATGTTAAACAGCATCAATCTAGGTTATACAAGCATAATACATAAACAATTTAAGCCTAATTACACTAAAAAGCATCAAAATCAAATTGGGGAAAAAATTGCTCAAGAACACTAATTTCGGATTAAATGGTGTTTAGGTGTAGAAATTTACCGTTTTTCTTGAGTAATTCCTAGATAGCATCCTTCTCAACATGATTTTAGTAAAAAATTTGGTGATTAACGGTTAAAAATTGTGATTTTGGGGGTGTTTTTGGTGTATTTTCGCGCAGTATTTCGCTGTGTTTTTGAGTTTTGGGTTGTGTGGACTGAAATTGATCGTTCAGCTCTTTTTATTTTTTTTTTCTGATTTTCGGTCCTCCGCGACTCGCGGTGAAATACCCTTCAAACTCCGCGACTCGCGGAGTTTGCTTTTTTTTTTTTTTTTTATAATCTTTAACTTATTAAAACAATTAAGTAATTAATTTTAAAATTTTGTTTCCCTTGTTATTTAGGACGAGGTCGTTTCGGATCGATGTCCTAGTCCGTCCTTCGACAAAATTTTAAAATTTGTCTTTTTGTAGCGATTGTTTTAAAAGCTAAGATTTTTGGTTTTTTAATGTTTTTGGCATACTTTAAATCAATAAGATTAAAAATAATGATAATAAAAGTTCTCGTCCCTCCCTTGGGTAAAGCAATTTCGGTTCAAAGACCTAGTCTTTAACTTACGACGAATTTTAAAAATCATATTTTTAACTTAATGAGATAAAGTAAATTTTTGTTTTTAAATTCACACAACTTAAATATAAAATTCAAAATTTATATTAAAAATTCACACCAAACTTAAAATTTGAAATACATAAAATTAAAAATTTATATTTTAAAAATTAAAAATTCACACCAAACTTAATTTTAAAAATTCATATTATAAATTCACACCAAACTTATATTAATTTTTCAAATATTTACAATTTTAAAAATATTGTTTTACAAAGTTTACAATATTAATTTAAGATTTAAATATTAATTTTAAAAACATGGTAAAACTAAAATTAAAAATCTTTTTGTCTTTTTATCCCACTTTAATCAATCAAATATTATCAAAAATATGCGCCCCTCTTTTCGGTAAAGTAATTTCGGTTCCAAAACCTAATTTAACTCATGATGAATTTTTGAAATATTTTGGGTTGATTGTTTAAAGATATTTATACCTTAAGAATAAACGTTAAATTTCGCAGTGATGTAATAAATTTTTGAATGATATCAATAATTTCGGTCGCCAAACCTAATTTTATTCAATACCAATTTAATACTTTTTAGCGAACAAATTAGCGTTTATTATCAAAAGGTTAAAAATAAAAATAAAAATAAAAACTGTACAGACATACCTGTGAAATAGATTTCTTAGTTATATGATCTATCCCATTCATAAGATAGTCAGTTTAATTGGTTTTCCATGGCTACATAGGCGTAACCTCGAGCATTCAGTGTCTTTTCTTCTAAACATATGAACGGTCCGTCTCTGCATAAAGTAACAAATTCGGTATTTGAATAGGTTTGATTATTTGAACATTTACCTCCATGTGACCATTTTCCGCATTTGTGACATCGTTCTAGGTGTCGTGCTCTTCTTTTCGCTGCGGATTTTGACTTTCCTTTACCAAATTGTAACTTATTATCTTCGCATCTGGATTCTTTTCTAACTCCGTCCATTCTTTCTCTGATTACTGATACTAGTTCACTCGGTAGTATGTCATTATTACGTTTAGTGATCAAAGCGTGTAGCATTAGACCATGGTTTAGTTCACAGGCAGTCTTCATTTTGTAAAAACCTAAAAAAATAAAAATTCAGAATGGGGGGAGAAGACTAGTTCTTTAGGGTCTGCTAGGGAAAGACCATTCGGGTTCCATTTTCGAGAACTACACGAAAACAGACAATCTAACTCTAACAGAAATACATATTATCCTTTAAAGACTTGATTCTCCCCACACTTAGTTAGTTATGGTGTCGAAATTGTGATTAACTTCGTTGTCGACTTCCATCGGACCATGTATGTAATGTTTAACTCTGTGACCATTAACTTTAAATTCAATCCCATTTGAATTTATCAATTCTATCGTTCCGTATGGGAAAACTCTTTTGACTATGAATGGTCCAGACCATCTTGATTTCAATTTTCCAGGAAATAGCTTGAATCGTGAATTGAAAAGAAGAACTCTGTCTCCTTCTTTAAATTCTTTTGAACTTCTGATTCTTTTATCATGCCATTTCTTCGTTCTTTCTTTATAGATTAACGAATTATCGTATGCTTCATGTCTTAATTCTTCTAATTCGTTTAGTTGACTTAATCGTAGACGTCCGGCTTCATGTAAATCAAGATTACATGTCTTCAAAGCCCAAAATGCTTTGTGTTCAATTTCTACTGGAAGATGACATGCTTTTCCATAAACAAGTCTAAAAGGTGTAGTTCCAATTGGAGTTTTGTAGGCTGTTCTAAAAGCCCAGAGTGCATCCTCCAATTTAATGGACCATTCCTTCGGATTTGATCCTACGGTTTTCTCTAGAATACGTTTTAAAGCTCGGTTGGTATTTTCAACTTGTCCACTTGTTTGTGGATGATATGCGGTGGAGATTTTATGAGTTACTCCATATCTTTTAAGAACTTTCTCAAGTTGATTATTACAGAAATGAGTACCCCCGATCACTTATTAAAGCTTTCGGTGTTCCAAACCTTGCAAAAAGACGTTTTAAAAAGTTGACTACAACTCGTGCATCGTTAGTTGGGAGAGCTTGTGCTTCCGCCCATTTAGATACATAATCAATGGCTACGAGTATATATAGATTATTATGAGATTTTGGAAATGGACCCATAAAGTCAATACCCCAAATGTCAAATACTTCACATACTTGGATGACATTTTGTGGCATTTCATCACGTTGACTTATTTTTCCGGCCCTTTGACAAGCATCACAGGATTTGCAAAGAAGGTGTGCGTCTTTGTAAATTGTAGGCCAATAGAATCCAGCTTCATAAACTTTTCTTGCTGTTAGTTGAGGCCCATAATGCCCTCCTGCTGGTCCTGTGTGACAATGGTTTAAAATTTTACTAGCTTCATCTCCAAATACACATCGGCGTATTATTCCATCGGGACAACTTTTAAACAGATGTGGATCTTCCCAGAAATAGTGTTTTATATCACTGAAGAATTTCTTTCGTCTTTGGTACGATAATCCTTTTTCAAGGAATCCACAAACTAAGTAGTTTGCATAGTCTGCAAACCATGGGATTTCATTATAATCTATCTTCAATAGATATTCATCAGGAAAGTTGTCTTGTATGGCCGATTCATTTAGAACTTCTAACTCAGGATTTTCAAGACGAGAAAGATGATCAGCGGCGAGATTTTCTGCTCCTCTTTTATCTCGGATTTCAATATCAAACTCTTGTAAGAGTAAGATCCAACGGATTAATCTTGGTTTAGCATCTTGTTTTGAAAATAGGTATCTAAGAGCAGAATGGTCGGTATAGACCACCGTTTTTGCTAGAACAAGATATGATCGAAATTTGTCAAAAGCAAAGACAATAGCAAGGAGTTCTTTTTCAGTAGTTGTATAGTTTGTTTGTGCTCCTTGTAACATCTTACTAGCATAATATATAGGTTGAAATCATTTTTCAATCCTTTGTCCTAGAACGGCTCCCATTGCAAAATCACTTGCATCGCACATTAGTTCAAATGGTAGATTCCAATTTGGTGTTATCATGATCGGCGCATTAGTGAGTTTTTCTTTAAGAATATTAAAAGATTTGATACACTCATCTGAAAAGATGAATGGAGCATCCTTTTCTAGGAGTTTATTCATAGGAGTGGCAATTTTAGAAAAATCTTTTATGAAACGTCGGTAAAAACCGGCATGCCCTAGAAAAATCCTAACTCCTCTAACATTGGTGGGATGTGGAAGTTTAGTAATTACATCTACTTTAGCTCTATCCACTTCAATTCATTCTTTTGAAATTTTATGACCAAGAAGGATGCCTTCTTTAACCATGAAATGGCATTTTTCCCAATTAAGTACTAGATTTGATTGTTCGCATCTAATTAGCATTCGTTCCAAATTAACTAGACATGATTTAAATGTATCACCGAAGACTGAAAAGTCATCCATGAATACTTCCATGCATTCTTCTATCATGTCGTGAAAAATCGCCATCATACACCTTTGAAAGGTTGCAGGGACGTTGCAAAGTCCAAATGGCATGCGTTTGTAAGCAAAAGTACTATAAGGGCACGTGAATGTGGTTTTCTCTTGGTCCTCGGGTGCTATTGGAATTTGAAAATATCCGGAAAATCCATCTAGGAAACAATAGTAACTATTTCCGGCTAATCTTTCCAACATTTGATCTATGAAAGGTAAGGGAAAGTGATCTTTTCTGGTGGCGTCATTTAATTTTCTATAATCAATACACACACGCCATCCTGTTACAGTCCTAGTAGGAATAAGCTCATTTTTCTCATTTGTAATGACAGTCATGCCACCCTTCTTAGGTACGCATTGAACTGGGCTTACCCATGGACTATCAGAAATTGGATATATCAAACCTGCATCTAGCAGTTTAATAATCTCTTTCTTAACTACATCTTGCATATTAGGATTTAGTCTTCGTTGGCGTTGCACATATGTTTTATGACCTTCTTCCATAAGGATTTTATGTGTGCAATACGAAGGACTTATTCCTTTAATATCATGAATCTTCCATGCAATGGCTGGTTTATGAGCTTTCAACATAGAAATGAGTTGTGATTTCTCATTTTCAGTAAGAGAAGACGATATTATTACAGGTAATTCAGATTCACCATGTAAATAAGCGTATTCCAAATGGTTTGGAAGTGGTTTTAAATCTAATTTCGGAGGTTCTTCTATCGATGATTTATATCAATATCTGTCTTCTTCTTTTAGCATTTAAATTTCTTCTGTTGTTGGTTCATATCCATTAGCTATAAGTGTGGCTAACATTTCAGCTTCATCAATTGGTTCATTACCTTCTCCTAAAGAACATTCTCATGTTCCTTGTAATTCTGGAAATTCTTCTAATAATTCTGCATGTGCATCTATAGTTTGAATATAATAACATGTATCATCTGCAGATTGTGGTTGTTGCATTGCTCTATCAACTGAAAAGGTAACATTCTCATCCTCTATACTTAGGGTCAATTTCTTACCGAACACGTCTATCATTGCTTTAGCCGTGTTTAAGAATGGTCTTCCTAATATGAGAGGAACTTGAGAATCTTCTTCCATGTCCAGAACAACAAAATCTACTGGAAATACTAAAGTACCAACTTTAACTAGCATGTTCTCCATTATCCCTCTAGGATATTTTATTGATCTATCGGCTAGTTGTATGCTTATTCTGGTTGGTTTCAATTCTCCAAGGTCTAGTTTAGCGTATAGTGAATACGGCATTAGATTTCCTAAGTCTGCCAATGCTTCTATTGAACTAAGACTACCCAGAAAACATGGAATTGTGAAACTTCCTGGATCAGATAGTTTTTCTAGTATCTTATTCAACAGCACTGCTGAACAATTAGCATTCATAGTAACAGCCGAGAGTTCTTCCATTTTCTTTCTATTTGAGATTAGATCTTTCAAGAATTTAGCATATCTAGGCATTCCTGAAATCACATCAATGAAAGGAAGATTTACATTTATCTGTTTAAACATATCCAAGAATTTGGATTGCTCGGCTTCAAGTTTCTCTTTCTTCATTTTACTCGGATAAGGAAGTGGTGGTTGATATGGTTTAACATAAGGTTTATCCTTAACTGTGTTATCTTCATTAACCTTTTCAACTACCGGTTCTTTTTCCTTATCTTGATCAGGTTGTGGTTCTTGTGGAGTAGGAATAGTTTCATCAGAAGTTACAGGTATTTCCGGTGGTTTAAGTGTTGTACCACTTCTTGTGGTAATGGCTTTAGCTGTTTCATTCCGGGGGTTAGCATTTGTATCACTAGGTAGACTTCCCGGTTTTCTTTCACCTATTAACCTTGCTAGGTTACTTACTTCTTGTTCCAGATTTTGAATAGAAGCTTGTTGATTTCTAAATGCTTGAGCATTTTGTTCATTAGTTTGTTTCTGAGATGTGAAAAACTGCGTTTGAGTTTCAACTAGCTTCGTCATCATATCTTCTAAATTCGGCTTTTTATCATCGGTTTGTTGTGGTGGTTTGTTTTGAAAATTAGGTCGTTGCTGATTGTAAGTATTATTGGATACTTGTTGATTGCTAGGACCTTGTTGGTTGTTGTATGGAATATTTCGGTTATAATTTTGGTTTTGATTGTAAATCGGTCTTGGCGGTTGATAATTATTCTGATAATTATTTCCAGGCCTTTGGTTTATGTATGAAATATTCTCTCTTTGTTCCATTGTTAATTCAATACTGAGACAATCTTTTGTCAAATGTGGTCCTCCACACTGCTCACAACTAATTCGTATTGAGTGAATATCTTTAGTCATCTTTTCCATTTGTCTCTCCACAGCATCTATCTTTGCGGAAATGGAATCTAAGTCATGGCTAGAATCGGCTCTAGCTGCTTTAGATGATCTAACGATGTCTTTTTCTTGGTGCCACTCATCTGAGTGGGAAGCAGTGTTATCAATAATTTTGTAAGCATCAGTTTCGGTTTTCTTCATAATAGAACCACCAGCTGCTATATCTATGTCTTTTCTTGTAGTGATGTCGCATCCTTGGTAGAATATTTGTACTATTTGACAGGTGTCTAAACCATGTTGCGGACATCCTCTTAATAACTTTCCATATCTTGTCCACGCCTCATATAGAGTTTCATTTGGTTTCTGTGTGAACGTAACAATTTCTGCTTGAATTCTTACGGCTTTAGATGCAGGAAAGAATTGTTTAAGAAATTTGTCAACTAAAACATCCCATGTATCAATCGCCCCTTCAGGTAACGATTCCAACCAATCTTTGGCTTCTCCCTTTAAAGTCCGGGGAAATAACATAAGATATATCTGTTCATCCTCCACTTCTCGGATTTTAAATAGTGTGCAGATCCTATTAAAGGTACGTAGATGTTCATTTGGATCTTCCTTCGGCGCACCACTAAATTGGCATTGATTAGTCACCATGTGTAGAATTTGTCCTTTGATTTCATAATCTGGCGCATTAATGTCTGGATGAGTAATTGCGTGACCTTGGCCAGTGTGTTTAGCTCTCATTCGGTCTTCCATACTTAAAGGTTCCAGATTCTCCATAATTGAATTTGTTGAATCGGAATCACTAGAGGATTCTGATTTAATGGTTCGTTCCTCAACAATCTCTGTTTGAATGATTGGTGGTTCCGGAGGAAAGTTTAATGGTTCAGGATCTACGAACCGTTCCTGAATATTCTCCGGATTCTCAATTGTGAGGTTGGGTTCAAAAAATGGATTATCGGAAATTTGAACTGAAGTACTTGGTCGACTGGATGACGATTCTAAAGAAAAATCAACGGCGGTTATATTTGCTAAATATCTTGATCTAGTTACAGGTGGTGAACGTACAAAAGGTGGTGAACGTCTTGCTCGGTGCATTCACTGAATATCCTATTAGTTTTTAAAAGGAAAGAAAAATTATAATAAGTTATCCAATCAATAGACTTTTCTGATTTTGCCCACGTTTCGAATAGCCAAAAGATGCAGCAGAGGGGCGGGATTCGTTTGGTCTCAATATAATTGAGGACTGTTTGGCTCCAATAACCCGGTCCACGTACAAATCCAACTATTACTACGAACCAGAAAATTTTGATGTCTATTAATTTAACCACTTAAAATAAATTTTCGTAATTTTAAGAAATTTAGAATAGAAACAGAATAAAAATCTATGTCCTAAAACTAGAATAGCGAGAAATAAGAAAGAAAAAGAGTTCGTCGGAAAAGGTCGAAAAAGAAAAATGGTTGAAAAATAAAAGGTGACGGAAAAATAAAAGAAACTTATAAAAACTTAAAAATACTTGACTAACCTAACCTTATTACTACAACTAACTTAAAATTATAATCGCAAATTGAAATTACTAATTGGAATGATAATTGGTACATAGTAAAAGGTGTCTAAAAATATTAAAGCTTACAGGAAAAACTAAATCCCAAATAGAAATAACTTAAAAAGAAACTAAAACTTAAAAAGGCGTCGCAAAATTCTAAAGTACCTAAATCTTAATCTAAGAAAAAGCACTTAAGGAATTCTACGGCAAAGACTAAAAATCTAGGAGTAAAAATAACTATGGCAAAAAACTAAGTTTAAAACTAAATATGAGCGAAAAATACAAATATTACGCTACAACGATTAAAAAGGGACAAAATATAAAAATATACAAAAAGTTGTAAAAAGTACAATTTTTATAAAAATATTATTTTTATATTATTTATTTAATAAAACTACTAATTTTACAATTTAATTAAACTAATTAAACTAAATAAAACAAATTAAATAAAAAGAATTTTAAAATAAAACTTAATTTTAATAATAATTGATAATTAGGGTTTTATATTAATAATTATTATAATTACCCGTAATTAATGCTTGATTAGGGTTCTGGTCAGCTGTGTCAGATGGTCTCCGCGACTTGCGGTATTCAAAGCTTCAAACCCCGCGACTCGCGAGGTTCCAAAATTCAGCTGACAGGTTATTTAAATTCGACGCATTTTTCTTTATTTATTTATTTTTTTTTTCTGTTTTTAATTTTTCTGTTAAAAAAAATATGTGTATAAAAACTTATATTTTAAAAACTTAAATAAAATAGAACTACTTTATAATTTTAATAAATAAAATGCTTAAAACTAGATTTATATATATTTTTTTATGTTTTTAAATAAAAACAAAATACTTAAATAAAACTTATGTTTTTATAAAATAAAAATAAAGAAACTTTATAAAACTTAAATATTTAACAAAATCTTAAAAATACATAAATTTTTTTTTTATATTAGCGTTGCGCTTCCGGCTTTTAAGAGACTCCCCGGCAGCGGCGCCAAAAATACTTGATGTCAAAGCTAAGGGGTATAAAATACTATTAAATTTTTGCAGGAAATACTATTAAATACGATACAATTTTACACAAGATATTTATTTATTTAGAGAACGGATATACTTAAACCTTGCTACAACACTTATAGGCAGTGTACCTAATCGTACAGTAGCGTAGTTTTTAGTAAGTCCGGTTCGTTCCACAGGGAATCTTTTTAAACAAAGCTTAACGCTATATTAGTTTACTTTTATAAAAATACAAATATATATATAAGTAATATTATTATTATAAAGGGGGGTTTTTACCGTTTAATGACCGGTTTGTCGATTTTAAAACTTTAGTCGCAGTTAAAACCTAATGTAAAATATTAAATAAATAAAAGACTTAATTTAAAGCGTAAAATAAATAACGATAATGAAATTGCGAATAATAAAAGTGCGATAAAATAAACTTGCGATAATTAAAAAGTACGATAATTAAAAGTGCAATTAAATATAATAACAATAAATAAAAATGGGATAATTAGAAGTGCAATTAAATATAAAATAAAGGAAATTAAATATGAAATAAAAGAATTATGCTTATTTAAACTTCAGTAATCATGATGTTTGACGTGTTGATTTTAGTTTTATGCCCATGGGTTAATTGTCCTTTGTCCTGGATTATTTAATATGTCCATACGGATTTGTCCATAATAGTCCATCAGTCATAAATATAAAGAGCGAAAGCCTTCGTCAAATTATTCTTATTCCCGAAGTCAAATATTCCAACTAATTGGGGATTCGAATTGTAACAAGGTTTTAATACTTTGTTTAATGAATACACCAGGTTATCGACTGTGTGTAAACCAAGGTTTTACTACTTTGTTAACAATTACACCAATTACCCTTGAATGTAATTCACCCCTGTTTCAACAAGTTTATTAACTATTAATCCAGTTCCGTATCCGGTAAAATGAATAATTATTGGTATTTATAGATATCCCGCCCACCGTACCCAGTCAAGCGTATGTGGTTATATATAAATACGTCAAATTATAAGTTTGTATATTAAATTAACAAGGTATTGTTTAGTTAATATAAAACCCATTAATAGCTCATAGTCTAATTTCCACAAGTGTCGTTCTTTTGTCCAAACCCCAATTATGGTACAAAGCCCAATTACCCAATTTTAGTAATTAGCCCAACATCATGATTACTTCGGATTAAATAAGCATAATAATAACTTAGCTACGAGACATTAATATAAAAAGGTTGAACATAACTTACAATGATTAAAAATAGCGTAGCGTTACACGGACAGAATTTCGACTTACACCCTTACAACATTCGCTAACATACCCTTATTATTAGAATTATAATTAAAATTAAAATTAAAATATAAATATAAATATAAATTTTTACGTAGTATTATAAGAGAAGAAGAAAAAGAAGATATTTTACGATCAGAATGTGCGAGCTTTATAGGGGGTTTCTGAATTTGGGGCTCCGCGACTCGCGGCATTTTTGCCTTCAAACTCCGCGACTCGCGGGGTTCCAAAATTCAGCTGACAGGTTATTTAAATTCGACGCGTTTTTCTTTATTTATTTATTTTTTTTTCTGTTTTTAATTTTTCTGTTAAAAAACATATGTGTATAAAAACTTATTTTTTAAAAACTTAAATAAAATAGAACTACTTTATAATTTTAATAAATAAAATGCTTAAAACTAGATTTATATATATTTTTTTATGTTTTTAAATAAAAACAAAATACTTAAATAAAACTTATGTTTTTATAAAATAAAAATAAAGAAACTTTATAAAACTTAAATATTTAACAAAATCTTAAAAATACATAAATTTTTTTTTTATATTAGCGTTGCGCTTCCGGCTTTTAAGAGACTCCCCGGCAGCGGCGCCAAAAATACTTGTTGATTGCTAGGACCTTGTTGGTTGTTGTATGGAATATTTCGGTTATAATTTTGGTTTTGATTGTAAATCGGTCTTGGCGGTTGATAATTATTCTGATAATTATTTCCAGGCCTTTAGTTTATGTATGAAATATTCTCTCTTTGTTCCATTGTTAATTCAATACTGAGACAATCTTTTGTCAAATGTGGTCCTCCACACTGCTCACAACTAATTCGTATTGAGTGAATATCTTTAGTCATCTTTTCCATTCGTCTCTCCACAGCATCTATCTTTGCGGAAATGGAATCTAAGTCATGGCTAGAATCGGCTCTAGCTGCTTTAGATGATCTAACGATGTCTTTTTCTTGGTGCCACTCATGTGAGTGGGAAGCAGTGTTATCAATAATTTTATAAGCATCAGTTTCGGTTTTCTTCATAATAGAACCACCAGCTGCTATATCTATGTCTTTTCTTGTAGTGATGTCGCATCCTTGGTAGAATATTTGTACTATTTGACAGGTGTCTAAACCATGTTGCGGACATCCTCTTAATAACTTTCCATATCTTGTCCACGCCTCATATAGAGTTTCATTTGGTTTCTGTGTGAACGTAACAATTTCTTCTTGAAGTCTTACGGCTTTAGATGCAGGAAAGAATTGTTTAAGAAATTTGTCAACTAAAACATCCCATGTATCAATCGCCCCTTCAGGTAACGATTCCAACCAATCTTTGGCTTCTCCCTTTAAAGTCCAGGGAAATAACATAAGATATATCTGTTCATCCTCCACTTCTCGGATTTTAAATAGTGTGCAGATCCTATTAAAGGTACGTAGATGTTCAATTGGATCTTCCTTCGGCGCACCACTAAATTGGCATTGATTAGTCACCATGTGTAGAATTTGTCCTTTGATTTCATAATCTGGCGCATTAATGTCTGGATGAGTAATTGCGTTACCTTGGCCAGTGTGTTTAGCTCTCATTCGGTCTTCCATACTTAAAGATTCCAGATTCTCCATAATTGAATTTGTTGAATCGAAATCACTAGAGGATTCTGATTTAATGGTTCGTTCCTCAACAATCTCTGTTTGAATGATTGGTGGTTCCGGAGGAAAGTTTAATGGTTCAGGATCTACGAACCGTTCCTGAATATTCTCCGGATTCTCAATTGTGAGGTTGGGTTCAAAAAATGGATTATCGGAAATTTGAACTGAAGTACTTGGTCGACTGGATGACGATTCTAAAGAAAAATCAACGGCGGTTATATTTGCTAAATATCTTGATCTAGTTACAGGTGGTGAACGTACAAAAGGTGGTGAACGTCTTGCTCGGTGCATTCACTGAATATCCTATTAGTTTTTAAAAGGAAAGAAAAATTATAATAAGTTATCCAATCAATAGACTTTTCTGATTTTGCCCACGTTTCGAATAGCCAAAAGATGCAGCAGAGGGGCAGGATTCGTTTGGTCTCAATATAATTGAGGACTGTTTGGCTCCAATAACCCGGTCCACGTACAAATCCAACTATTACTACGAACCAGAAAATTTTGATGTCTATTAATTTAACCACTTAAAATAAATTTTCGTAATTTTAAGAAATTTAGAATAGAAGTAGAATAAAAATCTATGTCCTAAAACTAGAATAGCGAGAAATAAGAAAGAAAAAGAGTTCGTCGGAAAAGGTCGAAAAAGAAAAATGGTTGAAAAATAAAAGGTGACGGAAAAATAAAAGAAACTTATAAAAACTTAAAAATACTTGACTAACCTAACCTTATTTTTACAACTAACTTAAAATTATAATCGCAAATTGAAATTACTAATTGGAATGATAATTGGTACATAGTAAAAGGTGTCTAAAAATATTAAAGCTTACAGGAAAAACTAAATCCGAAATGGAAATAACTTAAAAAGAAACTAAAACTTAAAAAGGCGTCGCAAAATTCTAAAGTACCTAAATCTTAATCTAAGAAAAAGCACTTAAGGAATTCTACGGCAAAGACTAAAAATCTAGGAGTAAAAATAACTATGGCAAAAAACTAAGTTTAAAACTAAATATGAGCGAAAAATACAAATATTACGCTACAACGATTAAAAAGGGACAAAATATAAAAATATACAAAAAGTTGTAAAAAGTACAATTTTTATAAAAATATTATTTTTATATTATTTATTTAATAAAACTACTAATTTTACAATTTAATTAAACTAATTAAACTAAATAAAACAAATTAAATAAAAAGAATTTTAAAATAAAACTTAATTTTAATAATAATTGATAATTAGGGTTTTATATTAATAATTATTATAATTATCCATAATTAATGCTTGATTAGGGTTCTGGTCAGCTGTGTCAGATGGTCTCCGCGACTTGCGGTATTCAAAGCTTCAAACCCCGCGACTCGCGGAGACCATCAAAGCTAAGGGGTATAAAATACTATTAAATTTTTGCAGGAAATACTATTAAATACGATACAATTTTACACAAGATATTTATTTATTTAGAGAACGGATATACTTAAACCTTGCTACAACACTTATAGGCAGTGTACCTAATCGTACAGTAGCGTAGTTTTTAGTAAGTCCGGTTCGTTCCACAGGGAATCTTTTTAAACAAAGCTTAACGCTATATTAGTTTACTTTTATAAAAATACAAATATATATATAAGTAATATTATTATTATAAAGGGGGTTTTTACCGTTTAATGACCGGTTTGTCAATTTTAAAACTTTAGTCGCAGTTAAAACCTAATGTAAAATATTAAATAAATAAAAGACTTAATTTAAAGCGTAAAATAAATAACGATAATGAAATTGCGAATAATAAAAGTGCGATAAAATAAACTTGCGATAATTAAAAAGTACGATAATTAAAAGTGCAATTAAATATAATAACAATAAATAAAAATGCGATAATTAGAAGTGCAATTAAATATAAAATAAAGGAAATTAAATATGAAATAAAAGAATTATGCTTATTTAAACTTCAGTAATCATGATGTTTGACGTGTTGATTTTAGTTTTATGCCCATGGGTTAATTGTCCTTTGTCCTGTATTATTTAATATGTCCATACGGATTTGTCCATAATAGTCCATCAGTCATAAATATAAAGAGCGAAAGCCTTCGTCAAATTATTCTTATTCCCGAAGTCAAATATTCCAACTAATTGGGGATTCGAATTGTAACAAGGTTTTAATACTTTGTTTAATGAATACACCAGGTTATCGACTGCGTGTAAACCAAGGTTTTACTACTTTGTTAACAATTACACCAATTACCCTTGAATGTAATTCACCCCTGTTTCAACAAGTTTATTAACTATTAATCTAGTTCCGTATCCGGTAAAATGAATAATTATTGGTATTTATAGATATCCCGCCCACCGTACCCAGTCAAGCGTATGTGGTTATATATAAATACGTCGAATTATAAGTTTGTATATTAAATTAACAAGGTATTGTTTTGTTAATATAAAACCCATTAATAGCTCATAGTCTAATTTCCACAAGTGTCGTTCTTTTGTCCAAACCCCAATTATGGTACAAAGCCCAATTACCCAATTTTAGTAATTAGCCCAACATCATGATTACTTCGGATTAAATAAGCATAATAATAACTTAGCTACGAGACATTAATATAAAAAGGTTGAACATAACTTACAATGATTAAAAATAGCGTAGCGTTACACGGACAGAATTTCGAATTACACCCTTACAACATTCACTAACATACCCTTATTATTAGAATTATAATTAAAATTAAAATTAAAATTAAAATATAAATATAAATTTTTACGTAGTATTATAAGAGAAGAAGAAAAAGATGATATTTTACGATCAGAATGCGCGAGCTTTATAGGGGGTTTCTGAATTTGGGGCTCCGCGACTCGCGGCATTTTTGCCTTCAAACTCCGCGAGTCGCGGAGATTGAAATTACAGCTCACAACTTTGGAGTCTTTCTCTGCCGACGGTTTTTATTTATAAATATAATATATATAATTAATATAATTAATTATATATTATTTTATATTTATATACATAGTTAACTTGTAATTTTTAGTCCGTTGCGTCGAGCGTTGAGAGTTGACTCTGGTCCCGGTTCTGGATTTTCGAACGTCCTTGCGTACAATTTTATATTTTGTACTTTGCGTTTTGAATCTTGTACTCTTGTAATTTCGAGACGTTTCTTATCAGTAATTGGAACCTCTTTGATTGTCTTTTGTACTTTTGAGCTTTTTGGTCGTTTGCGTCTTCAATTCGTCGAATCTGTCTTTTGTCTTCACCTTTTATTATTTAAACGAATATTACTTTTAAATAGAACAATTGCAACTAAAAGCTTGTCTTACTTGAGGAATAATGCTATGAAATATATGTTCGTTTTTAGCATTATCACTCGACACGATTATATTCTATCCACAATTCTAAACCTTACTCATCCGCTCGTTCCGACCGACAATCATCCCAGAATAATGGAAGAAGTCAACGAGCTTCACGCTCGAGTAATCAATTTGGAAAATATGGTGCAAAACTTACCAGCTTCAGCAACATCACCAGCACCAACAGTACCACCAACAACCCAAGTTTCAACATCATATGCCTCAATATCACATTCTGTACCATGAGCATAATCATCGTTCTACGTATCGTTCTACATCTTCGATCTTCGTTCGACATGATGATTATGTAATCTCTAGTGTTTTAGAGATTATATATTCTTGTTCTAACGGTAAATCAAATGAGTTTAATATCATATTAACTCATTAAATCCATGATTACATCTGAAGAAAATATATATATATATATATATATATATATATATATATATATATATATATATATATATATATATATATATATATATATATATATATATATATATATATATATATATATATATATATATATATATATATATATATATATGTGTGTGTGTGTTTTCATAAAGATTGTAATTAAAAATTCTTTTGTACAAACTGTTAATGGTGAAAATATTTTAACGGGTAGGTAATACCCGAGGAATATTTAGATTTCACATTAATAAGTTAAACTGTACATTCTTCGAATCTAATTCAACGGTCATTTACTATCCTACTTACATCCACAGATATACGTATCCGTTCACTGCAGAATAACCATTTTCATTCAAATTCATATTTGGATTTTGACCTATCAGAATCCAACAAGTGGCATAATGAAGAAAACATTGGACAAAATAAAATTTGTTAGAAACAAACAAATTAATTATGAGAAATTTTGTTAAGAATCCACGCTAACTATTCCTAGCTAACTGTTCCTATGTAACTGTTAAATCCGTATTACATTTTATTTATCGCAATTTATTTATCGCAATTTAATTATCGCAAATTATTTATCGCAATTTAAATTCTCGCAATTTTATTTATCGTCATTTAATTTCTGTTATTTATTTTACGCACTTTAAATATCGGGACACGTATACAATGTTTTGACATATCATATTGACGTCATCTATATATATTATTTGGAATAACCATAGACACTCTATATGCAGTAATTCTCGAGTTAGCTATACATGGTTGAGGTTGATTCTCAAATAATATATATACTCTGAGTTGTGATCGAGTCTGAGACATGTATACAATGGGTCACGATACGTATTAATTAATTCAAATATTATATATTAAACTATAAATGAATTATTGTATTGCTAACTGTGGACTACTAACTATGGACTACCAACATTGGACAATTAAAATGAATTAAAATATTGATTATAACATATAAAACTAAACAATTCTTCAAGTTTGCCACTTGATTTCATCTTAAACCTTATTTGTATCTTGATGATTACAATCTGCGTTCAAACCTTTCATAATTCTTGAAAACACCTCAGTCGAGAGGATGAATCAACTGCATCTCATCTACGGAAGGAAAGATTTATGCATATAGTTATGCACCTGAAAACACTCGGAACCTGAGTAAACGTTTAACACGTATCCGTGCTAGCTCCTTTGGCGTTGTAATTACCGAAAATAACTTTGCAATCCCTTTCCAAATTAGCCAATTTTGTCACAGCTCCAGCAAATCAACTTCGACTTTCTTTCAGATAAGCCTTATTATCACTTTGATATATACATTTACCACCTTTAGTCATCGTTGTCGGGAAATCGTTTATATTCCACCACATTAGCAGTAAACTTACCAGAAACTTCATTAATCATTGGCTTAAGTCTCTCCGAAGAACCATTATATTTGTTCGTTAAAACCTATTCATATACTCATCCACATCTTGTAACAAGAATTGCCATATCAATTACCGAGAATTGGCAATCAGTATTTCGAATCTCGCAGCGTTTCTACATCAACAGTTATATGTATACATATAACATTTATCTCTTAGAATTATGATCTTCCATTCTGAAACTCGAAAAAGCACCCAGTCTGTGAATCAATACTCAGAATGTTGAAAAAAAAAAAAAAGCTGAATGAAGCAGCAAAAACTGTAAACGATCTTAAAAGTCAAAAGTATGATGATAAAGAATGGAGTGTTGGAAACACTCAATAGAAAATTTAGTACCGAAAAACGGATTATGCGAAACTATAAAGGAGGCCGTAGACAAATCACAAAGACTAAACCTGCCTTCAAAGAATCCAAATGATTCAGTATCTGCTGAAGTCATTAACGAATACCTTGGTCCTGACTATAAATCTTTACGGGCAAATCTTATGCATCATCCATCGATATTAGAAATTCTAAGATATCATCGTATCTTTTATTATAAATATCCTCGATATTTCTGAAGATATTTTCATAACTATTTTTATCTGAAAACAGTTATCTCTTCGCGATATCAGTGTTACATCAGAAAGGAAACAGTCTTAGTTTCTAAATTCTAAAAAATTCGAACTTAAAATATGAATGTTATTGAAGTAGTGTTGGGAACTGAAGCATGAGTTAGTATAATATAATGACACTTGATCAACGTGAATATATTACAGTAAGTCATGCTGAGTTTCTAATGGAATGTGATGATTCACAGACCATAACGTCATCATGTGCCATGTTACACGACTCTTACATTCTAACTAATCTCCAAACATATCGAGAACATATCTTCCTGACAGTTCTATCTTTTCTCTTGAATTCTGGTAATAAAACCAATCAAGATTGTGCTCTTACAAATTCTATCTCAGAACATTAGTTATGTTCATTCCAAATTTCGTGTCTACGAATTCTGGACCATTACTTGTTGTACTTAGAGCCGAGAAGAGAATAAAAAGGCAAAGAGCTCCAAAATATAAGCTAGAATATAAAGCCCGATAACAACACATAAATTACAAACCGTGTATATCAATATTTATCGCAACATAAAGACACGGGAGAATTAAAAGCACTATAAGCCTAAGGGAAAAGTAGAAGTAAACAGACTACTCCGGTGGAAGTTGGAAAAGGGAGAATGATTGTTGCGATAGTCATGATAAGGACAATGATCACAACTGGATTAAGCATTTCCACAATCTTTTGAATTTGGAAATTGAGTATAGGAGTGGTAAAAGTAATGGAACGGAAGAAGTTAATTTATAGTGAAATATCTGATAAAGAAATCAAGGCAGATTTTCGCATTTAATTAGAGAGATCCTAAATTCCTTAATCCCGAGGAATCAGATCTTATTCAGATTTCAAAAATTTTCTTTAAATCCCCTTGAATTCCCAAAATCCACCGTGACTACGTCAAAAGTTAAATTTCTATCTTAATCTTTTGTGACAGCTTCACTCGTACGCTTCACATAATCGAATCGTTTTATCTATATTAATCGATAATGATAAAACTTTATTTATCAACTCATATTTGTCATGAAAACATTTTTAGTGTTAGCCATGACGACCTCAATCAAATTTCAGGGATGAAATTTCTTTAACGGGTAGGTACTGTGACGACCCGGAAATTTCCGACCAAATTTAAACTTGATCTTTATATGTTTCCAACACTATAAGCAAAGTCTATAATATTGAGTCTTGAAAATTTTGAACTGTTTCATATATTCATTTGACATTCGACTATTCCTGACGATTCACGAACCACTATTTGTAAATTAAAATGAGTGTGTATATATATATATATATATATATATATATATATATATATATATATATATATATATATATATATATATATATATATATATATATATATATATAATTGGAAATATAATTCAAAATATTATATGTTGTTGTTATTAACAATTAATTATGTAAAATAAAATAAAAATATGATATTATAATAATTATTATTTAAAATATATCTATATATAAATTAAAAGTATATTAAAAATACATATTAAAGGATTGTAATACTCGTTTGATATTCCGATTGATATTAAGCTAGTTAAATTCAAATTATATGATTTTGAAATAAGCGGTGATCCGAAAATGAGTTCTATAAATTTCAGGCTTACTAAAAATGTATTTAGAATCTAGTTATTAAATTTTAGCACTTTTTATATTTTACCCAGAATTGAGAGGGACAGTGATGTAAATTTTATTTAGTAATTAATAATCAAATTTTATACCATAATGACCAAAATAAATAAATATAGTTAATTTAAAAATATGGAATTTTTCCAAAGACTTTTTATCCGCCACTGATTCACAACGGGATACGAATAGTAAGTCCGTAAAAACTGTCGGTAGCTTGTGTACAATTAAGTGTCACGAGTGTTTTATTTTTATTTTTAATTTATTGTTAAACACTGTTTATGATTGAATGATTTGTGCTATGATTAAATTCTTTCATTGAAACATATACTGTGTTTGTTTGATGCTTAATATCTTCATTAAAATATATAACAAACACATACATGCATATTATGAAGTACTTGCCATCTCCAATTCTCATTTGTCACCTAAACTAACTTTTCTCTCTATATATATATATATATATATATATATATATATATATATATATATATATATATATATATATATATATATTTATATATATGCAAACCCACATAACAAACAAACCACCATTTCACTAAAACCTTATAGTGTAATTATAATTCTTTGAACTTGACAACAAAGCTTATGCTCTAATTATTAACGTTATTATCTCCATTGAACACCATTAACCACCCTTAAACACTACTAGACCATCACCAAGTTATTACTATCCATTACCTACTGCTCGACTTGTAACCTACCATAACCATCACCTTTTGTTTTCTTGCCAACTATTCGGTTCACCAATACAAACCATTGATCATCACCATCATTTTTTTTTAATTTCGTTAAAAAACTGTGAACCATCGTCACATGCCTCTTTTATTTTTCCCTTGTTGTTATTGGAAGACTTATTTGCTGCTGTTTTGGACAGGCAAAACATTAACCCGATTACTTACTGCTATATTATTTTTCTAATCAAGATCAACATCACCATCTATTGTTGCTCGAGACTTGTAGCTGCTATATCCGTTATTTACTGTTCGACCAATAGACAAAAACCCACTCAAACCCATCACTACTACAAGCATCAAACCCACACACAAACTGCAATTGTCTCCTTGTTTCTCTTCGATTTGCAGCCAAACCCATCACCCTCAATATCTCTCTCATCTTCTCTCTCTCTCTCTCTCTCATGTTCTTGCTTCAATCGTAAATCACTATAGCAGTTGATGCTTTATACCTGTTTTTCTATTGAAACTTCACCGGAACACCACCACCAAAATCACTTTATTGTTGCCACTGCTACAGCAGCTATGCTTCTGTTTCTTTCCTGTTTAAAACCATAACTATCTCCTTCGAATATCACTTACAACCAACACTCAAAACCGCCACCCAACATCTTTATTTATGATTCCACTTCTGTTGTCATTCAATTTGTTTATGCTACTATTCGATCGATTAATTATTGTTGCCCATTATAAAGGCTACTACCTATTTCTTTTGGCCGATAATTAGCATAAAGATAACCCCACTTGAATATTTAACAAAGAGGGAATCGGATTATTACAAGAATTCTCGTTGGGCCATTATTTGTTCTTTTGGGTCTATAATTAATTATGATGTTGGGCTGAGATCTTTCTGCTGTTGGGCCGAAGTAAATTGGGTCAGATATTAAGGATGGTGATTAACGAAAATGGCATGATGAAGATCATGATGTTATGTTAATACAGTGAAGAAGACAAACAATCACTATGATGATGATATACGCGATTATGAAAACGAGATGATGATGATAAAGGTGATAAGTGGGTTTTGTTTTATAAAGAAGAAGGAAACTGAAAATAGTATAGAAAGAATTAAAAACCGTATAATAACAGAAAAGGAAAAACAGATGGATGGTTGAGGGAGTTTGTGTTAACCGAGACGTCACGGGTTCAAACCCGGACTCTGGCATTTTTTTAAGGGCTACTTCTTTGAGGTAGTATTTCTATTACCATTAATATTATTATTATCATATCATTTTTAGTATTAACATAAGTATTATTATTATTAATATTATCATTTTATGAATTAGTAAAATAAGTATCATTATTATTTTTATTATTAGTATTATTATTACTAAGTATTATAAATATTATTGTTATTACTATTATTATCATTACTATTATCATTATCATCATTATTACATTTAACATTAAAATTACTATTTTTAACATTATTATTACTATTATCATTATTTGTATTACTAATATTACCATTAGTATTATTATTACTATTACAACAAATATTATTTATGTAAAATATAATTCTTACATATAACAAAACTATAATAATACTTTTTTTATTATCTTTCTAAAGTATATAAAATAAATATAGTTAATTAAATTATTAATGAAACACATAATTAAAATAACACTTAAATCACTAATAATATATAAATTTGTTCGATTACCATTACATGTGTTAATATACATAATTGAATATAGGTTCGTGAATTCGAGGCCAACCTTGCATTGTTCAGTTCCGTCGTATGCATATTTTTACTACAAAATATCGTATAGTGAGTTTCATTACTCCCTTTTTAAATGCATTTGCAACATATATTTTTGGGACTGAGAATACATACGCTACTTTTATAACTGTTTTATGAAATAGACACAAGTAATCTAAATTACATTCTATGGTTGGATTATCGAACCGAATATGCCTCTTTTTAGCTTGGTAGCCTAAGAATTGGTGTTTATGATAATTGCCACCAATTGACGCGAATCCTAAAGATAGATCTATGGGCACTAACAAGCCCCAGTCAGAGAATTTGAACTGCTTTAGTACTTCGATTTATCATGTCTGATGTGAGTCCCAAAATGATATGGATATTCTATATGCATCCTGTTAAGGTCGGTTACCAGGTGTTCACCATATGAATGAATTTTAATTCGCGAGTTACGCGTGTCAATATATGAAATCTTGTGGTCTATTAAAATGATGAAAATAAATGATTATGATAAACTAATGAACTCACCAACCTTTTGATTGACACTTTAAAGCATGTTTATTCTCAGGTATAAAAGAAATCTTTCGCTGTGCATTTGCTCATATTAGAGATATTAATTGGAGTCATTCATGACATATTTCAAAAGACGTTGCATTCGAGTCATTGAGTTCATCAAGATTATTATTAAGTCAATTATAGATTGGATATATTCTGAAATGGTATGCATGCCTGTCAACTTTTGATGTGTTGAAAGTTTGTCTTTTAAAATCGAATGCAATGTTTGTAAAATGTATCATATAGAGTTCAAGTACCTCGCGATGTAACCAAATTTAATGTATTCATCCAGATGGATTAGGACGGGTCGTCTCAATATGGATATGATTGAAACAGACAGTTTTATTTATGCGGTGTTGTTAGGCCGCAAGGCGTCAGAATCAGCTATCGAGAGGGAGAACAATAGTTTTAAATTTATATTTAGCGAGGCCTAAATCGTACTACTTCTTATTATGACGAGTAAGGGAAGTATGACCTAGGGGCGAATTTTTAAGATATCAGTAAATTCGAACCTATAATTATAACTTAAGATAATCCTAAAGTGAAGGAGTAGTTGTGCATTACCTAATTTTGGGTTTTCTGGCTATAAGATAAAATAAATAAATGCGATAAAATTTGTAATTCAGATAAAGTTAAAGCAAGTGCATACTATGATTTCGTTAGTTACTTTGCCGAGATTATGGAATAATTGCTCATGAATAGGTAGTGACCTTGTATTCACTACACTGGTCCTACTGCCTTGTCATAAGACATGTCACTGGGTAATACGTTAGGCTTGAAGATTCTGAATAGACAACAACATCCCTTACCTCTGACGCCCGTACAGTCTGACTATAGGTATACACGTTCAAATGGCTCATCCAATTGAGTGACTCGGTTGGGTGACGTATTAACATTCCACAATGGTCTAAACTTTCTTAAGCACAATGAAGTATAAGGTATGCTATATCCGAGAGACATGATGTGTTTCGATGCTTTCTTTAATGATTGGGTTTTAAAAGATAGTTAGACCCTTAAAAAGAGTTCAACCATAAAGAACACCATGGCCAAGTCGGTTTGACTTCCTAGAACACGTTTGGTTATCCTAACGGTCCAATCATTTATGTGTTTAAGCAAATAGTGCCTTAATGAACTAAAAATCCCTCAAGCGGGGTGCAATGCTTGAGACCGCATTATGGTGAAGTGTACTAATCAGCACTGACCGAGTTCCATGGCCTTACTTAGCAGAGGTACAGCTTACAACAACCGTTTTGCTTCAGCGTGCACGTATGAAGTTTATATGCTTGGTGACTACACTAGCTTGGTCTAGGACCGACAATGTACTATGGTCCTAGTTAGATATCTCACTACGAAAGAGTCCTCAGTTAGAATCCAAGACTTGATGGACTTACTACAACCGGTGTGCCTCGGTGAAACTTACATTGTATCTGATAGACTTCTCTTACCAAGGGATGACACAGATAGTGTACTCTGAATCAGGGTTCGCGACTTCCCAATAAAAGAGCTGATAACTACGTTCTACTAGTTGGAAATGCGATTGAGTTTAAAGCATAATTGGAAAGCATCACGACAACACACACAAACCATAACATTATTTCGGCATTATAACTAACTATATCATAACATACACTAAAGATAACTACTCGCTAATCATGGTAACAATATCAC
The DNA here is from genome assembly GCF_046630445.1 of Rutidosis leptorrhynchoides. Lineage (NCBI taxonomy): Eukaryota > Viridiplantae > Streptophyta > Magnoliopsida > Asterales > Asteraceae > Rutidosis > Rutidosis leptorrhynchoides. The sequence continues at coordinate 302,505,231 of NC_092339.1, forward strand.
AAATCATAATAATGAAAGACATTGTATAAAGACAAATGATAGAAGTACCAGTAGATTAAATGAGTTCCGAATACAAAAGTGACAACTTTAAACTCCAGACCGCTCCTAATACAATTTTCGGCATTCTTTTCCAGGTACTAGGTTTCCCGCACGGAGTCCAAGATCTTGAAAGTATGACTAATATTGTAGAAAGAGAGAGAAGTGAATTTAAGTGTGTGTAAAAATGGATGCAAATGACCTCTTAAATAGGTAAAATTTTGGATGGATATGGCTGGCAGGTCGTATGGCAAGACGTATGGCTAGGCCGTTTGCAAGGGCAAGCTGTTTTCTTGGGCCATTTGCCTGGCAGGCTGTTTGTGATGTGGCAGGACGTATGATAGGCCATATGGCAAGCCGTATGGCACCCTGGTTTGATGTTTTTCTTAGATCATTTTCCTTGTTCCCGGGATCATAACTTGGTTTCCAGGTTCGTAACTTATCTTTCACCGTTTTCGCTCTAGAATCTTTGTTTTAGTTCCGATTCTCTTGATTTTTTTGCACCGGCTTCGTAACTACTTGATCTTCAATTTTAACCAACAAAGCGATTATTTGGGTGATAAAGCTTAGAATTTTATTGTTTTTGGGCCTCAATACCGAGGTGAAAATGTGACTTTTTAGCCGATATCAAGTATCCCACACTTAAACTTTTCATGTCCTCAGGCAAACTCTCGTTTTTAACTTCAAGAAACCTGTTTAGAGTTTCCTTTCTATTGGCCTAAGCGGTTTTCTTTTTATTATAAGAGCGAAAAATAAAGTAAGTCATCTATGTTAGGGTTGAAACTATCTCTGCAAGCATGCGGGAAGGTTACATGACTTAGGTTAGCTTTCACAGGTTACTCAAATCACAAAGTATTTAGGGTTCCCTATAAATCTAAGAAATGAATTCACTCATAGCCAGTCATGTTGTACTCATCGTCATAGGCTTGATAAAGACTCAAATCCTTGGCACTAATGTGAAGACGATAATAACCATAGCTTCCAGGTCATTTGTCTATTTGGAAGGATGAACAAAAATCTTGGAGTGGTGGTGAAGTTGTTTGAAAGGGTGAAATAGTCTTTTAAAGACATTTATTCTGAATTTCTCTAACGGGATGTTCATTTCAGAGGTCTTCAAATAGTGTCAAAAATTGTAGCTTCTGTATCTCAAAATCTTCTGAACAGTGGTCTCCACAGTAGGAGTGTTGCTTTGCACAAATTTGTTAAGAGGCGAAGCTGAAAAGAAGTGAAAAGCAATCCTGACCCAAGCATTAATGTCACCGTCTTGAAATATATCTCCCGACATCCAGCTTTGAATGTGAAACTAGGATCTATGGATTCGTAGAAGATACGTGCTAACTGCTTCGTAACAAAGGTGGCAATGTTGACTCGGTCTGGTTCCAGATGTTAGAACGGATTGTTGCGTCTTCCTTCTTCTTCTGCTACATCTCGAAATTCCTTGATAATCAGATTAGCGTGGTGATCAATCGTTACGTAAATCACTAGTCTTTCTGGTGTGCTCTCGAAATTATCTCTTTCCAAGAGAACAAAGAGACAGTGAATGTCTTCGATCATTTGCGAGTAAGAGTGACAAGTCGGGCGTTCGGTGGAAAGATCTATATGCTTTCGGATAAGAGTCAGTAGTGCTCCTTGGTTTGTTGAGAATGGAAGTGCGGATCTGGCTAAGGCATTGTAAACCTTAGAGTATATAATCTTCGTATCTTGAAAAAATCTTGTATTGAGAATAGTGCGAACCACTGAATTGTGCTCTCATTGCCTTTCTTCATGGTAGATATGATGGTGAAGAGTATTGATAAAGTTTTGAATGCGCCCTTCTAAGATTTCAACATTATCATCTTCTCTTGGTAGATAATGGTTTTATTCATCTTCGATAGCCTTGATCCGCTCATTTAAACGAGGGGCGAAAATGATTGTCGATTTACGGATGGCTTCGAGAGTATCTTCAAATTCATCGGTATCGTTGATGAAGGTTATCATGTCGGCGTGATTAGATATGACCGGTATCTCGGAATGATCTGAAGAAGAGTCCGACTCCTCTTGATCTTGTGCAGTTGGAGAATATGAATCATCCCGAATGTCTTCATTTTGCTCTTCTGCCTCGTCATCATCGGTATAGCTTTCTTTTGTAGACTCTTCTGATTAACGGGCTTCTTCGGTATTCCCGTGTTTCACTTTGACACTGGCAGGGACAATCTCTATATCTTTAACTTAAACTTTATAGTTTTCTTTTTTAATCGAATAATCAAACTATGATCCTCCATCTCTAGCCTCATTAATTCTTCGTAACGATTTTGATTTGCTTCTAAGCTAAGAGAGGGTATTTTCGCATTTTTCTCTACGTCTCCCATATCTTCTTCCTCCTCAGATTCTTCCTCTTCCTCTATTTCTTTGCTGGGATCCTCTTCTTCCATTTCTGGATAGTCCGCAGACTATGGTTCGACACCCATTTTGATATCATTAGGCAGTGGTGGGGATTCATCATCGGAAGTGATCCTCCGTTGGAACTAGCAAACATCTCTGCCTGTCTAGAAATATCGGTAGGTCGATCAATTTTGAAGGTAACGCTTGTAGTGACCCGAACTTTTCCATGTTTATATATATATTAAATGAAATTATTATTTACATGATTAAGTGTTTCCAACATGTTAAGCAATCAAACTTGTTAAGACTTGATTAATTGAAATAGGTTTCATATAGACAATTGACCACCCAAGTTGACCGGTGATTCACGAACGTTAAAACTTGTAAAAACTATATGATGACATATATATGGATATATATATATATATATAGTTAACATGATATTATGATAAGTAAACATATCATTAAGTATATTAACAATGAGCTACATATGTAAAAACAAGACTACTAACTTAATGATTTTGAAACGAGACATATATGTAACGATTATCGTTGTAACGACATTTAATGTATATATATCATATTAAGAGATATTTATACATCATAATATCATGATAATATAATAATTTAAAATCTCATTTGATATTATAAACATTGGGTTAACAACACTTAACAAGATCGTTAACCTAAAGGTTTCAAAACAACACTTACATGTAACGACTAACGATGACTTAACGACTCAGTTAAAATGTATATACATGTAGTGTTTTAATATGTATTCATACACTTTTGAAACACTTTAATACACTTATCAAAATACTTCTACTTAACAAAAATGCTTACAATTACATCCTCGTTCAGTTTCATCAACAATTCTACTCGTATGCACCAGTATTCATACTCGTACAATACACAGCTTTTAGATGTATGTACTATTGGTATATACACTCCAATGATCAGCTCTTAGCAGCCCATGTGAGTCACCTAACACATGTGGGAACCATCATTTGGCAACTAGCATGAAATATCTCATAAAATTACAAAAATATGAGTAATCATTCATGACTTATTTACATGAAAACAAAATTACATATCCTTTATATCTAATCCATACACCAACGACCAAAAACACCTACAAACACTTTCATTATTCAATTTTCTTCATCTAATTGATCTCTCTCAAGTTCTATCTTCAAGTTCTAAGTGTTCTTCATAAATTCCAAAAGTTCTAGTTTCATAAAATCAAGAATACTTCCAACATTGCAAGTTTACTTCCAAGTTTTCTAAATCCATTCCAAGTAATCATCCAAGATCAAGAAACCTTTGTTACTTACAGTAGGTTATCTTTCTAATACACGGTAATAATCATATTCAAACTTTAATTCAATTTCTATAACTATAACAATCTTATTTCGAGTGGAAATCTTACTTGAAATTGTTTTCGTGTCATGATTCTGCTTCAAGAACTTTCAAGCCATCCAAGGATCCTTTGAAGCTAGATCCATTTTTCTCATTTCCATTAGGTTTATCTAAGGAACTTGAGGTAGTAATGATGTTCATAACATCATTCGATTCATACATAAAAAGCTGTCTTATTCAACGTTATAAACTTGTAATCACTAAAACATAGTTTAGTTAATTCTAAACTTGTTCGCAAATAAAGTTAATCCTTCTAACTAGACTTTTAAAATAAACTAAACACATGTTCTATATATATATGATATGCTAACTTAATGATTTAAAACCCGAAAACACGATAAACACCATAAAACTGGATATACGCCGTCGTAGTAAAACCGGGGGCTGTTTTGGTTGGGATAATTAAAAGCTAAGAAGAACTTTGATTTAAAAGCTATACTTCTGGAAAAATTATTTTTCTTATGAACATGAAACTATATCCAAAAATCATGGTTAAACTCAAAGTGAAAGTATGTTTTTCAAAATGGTCATCAAGATGTCGTTCTTTCGACGGAAATGACTACCTCTTTCAAAAACGACTTGTAACTTGTATTTCCGACTATAAACTTATAGATTTTCTATTTAGATTCATAAAGTTAAGTTCAATACGAAACCGTGGCCACTGGAATCACTCAAAACAGATTAGAAACGAAGAAATGGCGAGTAAAACCATATTGATAAAAACTACTCATTTTACCTACGTGAAAGTTAGTAATAAATCTATTCCAACCATAACCTAATCAACTTATATTGTATATTATGTAATCTTGAGATACCATAGACACGTATACAATGTTTCAACCTATCATGTCGACCCATCTATATATATATTGCGGAACAACCATAGACACTCTATATGTGAATGTTGGAGTTAGCTATACAGGGTTGAGGTTGATTCCAAAATATATATATAGTTTGAGTTGTGATCAATACTGAGATACGTATACACTGGGTCGTGGATTGATTCAAGATAATATATATCAATTTATTTCTGTACATCTAATTGTGGACAACTAGTTGTAGGTTACTAACGAGGACAGCTGACTTAATAAACTTAAAACATTAAAACGTATTAAAAATGTTGTAAATATATTTTGAACATACTTTGATATATATGTACATATTTGTTATAGGTTCGTGAATCGACCAGTGGCCAAGTCTTACTTCCCGACGAAGTAAAAAAAAAATCTGTGAAAGTGAGTTATAGTCCCACTTTTAAAATCTAATATTTTTGGGATGAGAATACATGCAGGTTTTATAAATGATTTACAAAATAGACACAAGTACGTGAAACTACATTATATGGTTGAATTATTGAAATCGAATATGCCCCTTTTTATTAAGTCTGGTAATCTAAGAATTAGGGAACAGACACCCTAATTGACGCGAATCCTAAAGATAGATCTATTGGGCCTAACAAACCCCATCCAAAGTACCGGATGCTTTAGTACTTCGAAATTTATATCATATCCGAAGGGTGTCCCGGAATGATGGGGATATTCTAATATATGCATCTTGTTAATGTCGGTTACCAGGTGTTCACCATATGAATAATTTTTATCTCTATGTATGGGATGTATATTGAAATATGAAATCTTGTGGTCTATTGTTACGATTTGATATATATAGGTTAAACCTATAACTCACCAACATTTTTGTTGACGTTTTAAGCATGTTTATTCTCAGGTGATTATTAAGAGCTTCCGCTATCGCATACTTAAATAAGGACAAGATTTGGAGTCCATGCTTGTATGATATTGTGTAAAAACTGCATTCAAGAAACTTATTTCGTTGTAACATATTTGTATTGTAAACCATTATGTAATAGTCGTGTGTAAACAGGATATTTTAGATTATCATTATATGATAATCAACGTAAAGCTTTTTAAACCTTTATTGATGAAATAAAGGTTATGGTTTGTTTTAAAATGAATGCAGTCTTTGAAAAACGTCTCATATAGAGGTCAAAACCTCGCAACGAAATCAATTAATATGGAACGTTTTTAATCAATAAGAACGGGACATTTCAGTTGGTATCAAAGCGTTGGTCTTAGAGAACCAGAATTTTGCATTAGTGTGTCTTATCGAGTTTGTTAGGATGCATTAGTGAGTCTGGACTTCGACCGTGTTTACTTGAAAAATGATTGCTTAACAAATTTTGTTGGAAACTATATATTTTTAACATGTGAATATTATGTGATATATTAATCTCTTAACGCGTTTGATATTATGTGATAGATGTCTACCTCTAGAACAAGTCACATTGACTCACCTAATAATAATGAAGAGTCAAATGTAAATTGGAATGATTCGTGGACTGATTCACAAGTTCCCGAAGAGGAACCGGAAGAAGAGTCGGAATCGGAAGAAGAATCGGAACCGGAAGAAGAATCGGAACTGGAAGAAGAAATAGAACCAGTGGGGGAAATAATAAAACGGTTAAGTAGAAGAAAATCCTCAACCAACCGACCAAAGTTAATTATGGTCAATGGTGTTTCCGCCAAGGAAGCAAAGTATTGGGAGGATTACCAATTCTCCGATGAATCGGATCCCGACAAGGATTCCGATGATGTTATAGAAATTACCCCAACACAATTTAATAAGGCAAAAGAGAACAATAAGGGAAAGGGCATAAAAATAGAGAAATTTGATTCCAAACCCGATGAACTTTATATGTATCGTCAACACCCGTATTTCTTAAGTTGTGACAATAACCCGGGAACCTCTAAACCACCAGGTTTTTCTAAACCAATGTGGAAAACGACGGCTCGTATTAGGGGAACATCATATATCCCTAGAAACTTGGCAAAACAAACCAAAACCGAAGAAGAAGAAGAAACGAGCGAGTCGGAATAAGATAGTTGTATTCGTGTGGTGTAATATATGTAATATAGTGTGCTTATGCTTTATGATATATGTAAAAATTGCTTGTATTAATAAGTATTTGTTTTTTATTAATCTAACTCTTGTCTATTTTACAGTATAAAAACACAAAATGGATAGGCGACCCAATATTTTAAGAGACCTACCCGGAGACATGATTGATGAAATCTTGTCTAGAGTCGGTCAGAATTCCTCGGCACAACTATTTAAGGCGAGATCAGTTTGTAAGACATTCGAAGAACGTTCCAAGAATGCCTTGGTTTATAAAAGGCTTTCGTTCAAAAGATGGGGGATATCACATTGGGAAATCCATAAGTTACGATGTGTTTACTTTGACGCATATATTGCGGGGAACCCAAATGCTATTTTACGCAACGGGTTAAGAAATTATTTTGACTCAATATATCCGAATATAGGACTTCGTGATTTAAAAAAAGCGGCTAACATGCAACATAAAGAAGCATGTTATGCTTACGGGTTAGTAATGTTCGCTTCTCACCAAAGTGAGAACAAGAACATCGGGCTACAACTATTAAACAAAACGTTCCCACAAGTGACGGACTCAGTAGTTGGGGTGAGAAACAAAGTTTTTAGATTGTTACGGGACTGTTGGACATTACGTAACCCTCGTCCCTTTGACGACGTTACAACACGCTGTCTTATCAACGGCCATAACGGTTATGTTCCACAAGACCAAGGATGGGAAGTAGTCCTAGTAAAACCAGAATGCATGACTTGTTTCTGGACGTATGAATTACGTGTCTTTATTGCCTTTGCTGAACGACTTGTGTACTAGCTAGAATTATCTTCACAACTATCTTGTATCAAAGTTATTGTGTGCTATATTTCATGCTTTATGTAAAATAAGCGGTATTGTAAGTTTGTAAAATATTGTATAAAAGTTTGAACGCGAAATATTATTATAATCAGTTTTTCATATAGAATTGTAGTAGTTGAATTGTATATTAGCTACTAAGTATGAACTTAACGGGTAGGTACTACCCGAATTTAAACTTATAAAACGCTAATATGAAGAAAAAGCTTTTATAAATGAGTTCATATTATGCTACGAAATACTATTAACTACTCTTAATATTCTGTATGATTAACTTGTTCCATTTGACTATTTTGAAGGAAATGGCACCGACTACTCGACACACCGTGAATATGAATGAAGAGGAATTCTGTACTTTTCTAGCTTCAAACATAGCCACAGTACAGGCTGCGCTACATACCAACAATAACCTTGGATCTAGCAGTACAGGAAATCGTGTAGGATGCACCTACAAAGAATTCACTGCCTGCAAACCTTTGGAATTTGATGGAACCGAAGGACCGATCGGATTGAAACGGTGGACCGAGAAGGTCGAATCAGTGTTTGCCATAAGTAAGTGTACTGAAGAGGACAAAGTGAAGTACGCTACGCATACCTTCACAGGTTCTGCGTTAACATGGTGGAATACCTATCTAGAGCAAGTGGGACAAGATGATGCTTACGCACTACCGTGGTCAGCATTCAAGCACTTGATGAACGAGAAGTACCATCCCAGAACCGAGGTCAATAAGCTCAAGACAAAACTTAGAGGGTTACGAACCCAAGGATTTGATATTACCACGTACGAAAGACGATTCACAGAATTATGCCTATTGTGTCCGGGAGCGTTCGAAGATGAGGAAGAGAAGATTGACGCGTTTGTGAAAGGATTACCGGAAAGAATCCAAGAAGATATAAGTTCACACGAGCCCGCCTCCATACAACAGGCATGTAGAATGGCTCACAAACTAGTGAACCAGATTGAAGAAAGGATTAAAGAACAGACTGCTGAAGAGGTCAATGTGAAGCAAGTCAAAAGAAAGTGGGAGGAAAATGGTGATAAGAATCACCAATACAACAACAACAGCAATTACAACAATAATCGCAACAACTATCCCAACAATCGCAACATCAATCGCAACTACAACAAACGGCCCAACAACAACAACAACAACAGCAACTACAACAATCATCCCAACAACAATAATAACCGCAACAACAACAACAATCAGAAGCAGCTATGCCAAAGGTGTGAAAAGTATCACTCGGGGTTCTGCACCAAATTTTGCAACAAGTGTAAAAGAAAGGGTCATAGCGCGGCTAAGTGTGAGGTCTACGGACCAGGGGTTAACAGAACGAAAGGAACAAATGGTGTCGGAACGAGTAATGGCGGAGCAAGTAGTGTCGGAGCAAGTTATGCCAATGTAGTTTGTTATAAATGTGGAAAACCTGGCCACATTATTAGAAATTACCCAAACCAGGAGAACACGAATGGACTAGGCCGCGGAAGAATTTTCAATATTAATGCGGCAGAGGCACAGGAAGACCCGGAGCTTGTTACGGGTACATTTCTTATTGACAATAAATCTGCTTACGTTTTATTTGATTCGGGTGCGGATAGAAGCTATATAAGTAGAGATTTTTGTGCTAAATTAAGTTGTCCATTGACGCCTTTGGATAGTAAATTTTTACTCGAATTAGCAAGTGGTAAATTAATTTCAGCAGAAAATATATGTCGGAATCGAGAAATTAAACTGGTTAGCGAAACATTTAAGATTGACTTGATACCAGTAGAGTTAGGGAGTTTTGATGTGATAATCGGTATGGACTGGTTGAAAGAAGTGAAAGCAGAGATCGTTTGTTACAAAAATGCAATTCGCATTATACGAGAAAAAGGAAAACCCTTAATGGTGTACGGAGAAAAGGGCAACACGAAGCTACATCTTATTAGTAATTTGAAGGCACAAAAACTAATAAGAAAAGGTTGCTATGCTGTTCTAGCACAGGTCGAGAAAGTACAAACTGAAGAAAAGAGCATCAATGATGTTCCCGTCACAAAAGAATTTCCCGATGTATTTCCGAAAGAATTACCGGGATTACCCCCACATCGATCCGTTGAATTTCAAATAGATCTTGTACCAGGAGCTGCACCAATAGCTCGTGCTTCTTACAGACTCGCACCCAGTGAGATGAAAGAACTGCAAAGCCAATTACAAGAACTTTTAGAGCGTGGTTTCATTCGACCAAGCACATCACCGTGGGGAGCTCCTGTTTTGTTTGTCAAGAAGAAAGATGGTACATTCAGGTTGTGTATCGACTACCGAGAGTTGAACAAACTTACCATCAAGAACCGCTACCCACTACCGAGAATCGACGACTTATTTGATCAACTACAAGGCTCGTCCGTTTATTCAAAGATTGAATTACGTTTCGGGTATCATCAAATGCGGGTGAAAGAAGATGATATTCCAAAGACTGCTTTCAGAACACGTTACGGTCATTACGAATTTATGGTCATGCCGTTTGGTTTAACTAATGCACCAGCTGTGTTCATAGACCTTATGAACCGAGTGTGTGGACCATACCTTGACAAGTTTGTCATTGTTTTCATTGATGACATACTTATTTACTCAAAGAATGACCAAGAACACGGTGAACATTTGAGAAAGGTGTTATAAGTATTGAGGAAGGAAGAATTGTATGCTAAGTTTTCAAAGTGTGCATTTGTTGGAAGAAGTTCAATTCCTCGGTCACATAGTGAACAAAGAAGGTATTAAGGTGAATCCGGCAAAGATAGAAACTGTTGAAAAGTGGGAAAACCCGAAAACTCCGAAACACATACGCCAGTTTTTAGGACTAGCTGGTTACTACAGAAGGTTCATCCAAGACTTTTCCAGAATAGCAAAACCCTTGACTGCATTAACGCATAAAGGGAAGAAATTTGAATGGAAGGATGAACAAGAGAAAGTGTTTCAGTTATTGAAGAAAAAGCTAACTACGGCACCTATATTGTCATTTCCTGAAGGGAATGATGATTTTGTGATTTATTGTGACGCATCAAAGCAAGGTCTCGGTTGTGTATTAATGCAACGAACGAAGGTGATTGCTTATGCGTCTAGACAATTGAAGATTCACGAACAAAATTATACGATGCATGATTTGGAATTAGGCGTGGTTGTTTTTGCATTAAAGACTTGGAGGCACTACTTATATGGGGTCAAAAGTATTATATATACTGACCACAAAAGTCTTCAGCACATATTTAATCAGAAACAACTGAATATGAGGCAGCGTAGGTGGATTGAATTATTAAATGATTACGACTTTGAGATTCGTTACCACCCGGGGAAGGCAAATGTAGTAGCCGACGCCTTGAGCAGGAAGGACAGAGAACCCATTCGAGTAAAATCTATGAATATAATGATTCACAATAACCTTACTACTCAAATAAAGGAGGCGCAACAAGGATTTTTAAAAGAGGGAAATTTAAAGGATGAAATACCCAAAGGATCAGAGAAGCATCTTAATATTCAGGAAGACGGAACCCGGTATAGGGCTGAAAGGATTTGGGTACCAAAATTTGGAGATATGAGAGAAATGGTACTTAGAGAAGCTCATAAAACCAGATACTCAATACATCCTGGAACGGGGAAGATGTACAAGGATCTCAAGAAACATTTTTGGTGGCCGGGTATAAAAGCCGATGTTGCTAAATACGTAGGAGAATGTTTGACGTGTTCTAAGGTCAAAGCGGAGCATCAGAAACCATCAGGTCTACTTCAACAACCCGAAATCCCGGAATGGAAATGGGAAAACATTACCATGGATTTCATCACTAAATTGCCAAGGACTGCAAGTGGTTTTGATACTATTTGGGTAATAGTTGATCGTCTCACCAAATCAGCACACTTCCTGCCAATAAGAGAAGATGACAAGATGGAGAAGTTAGCACGAATGTATTTGAAGGAAGTCGTCTCCAGACATGGAATACCAAGCTCTATTATCTCTGATAGGGATGGCAGATTTATTTCAAGATTCTGGCAGACATTACAGCAAGCATTAGGAACTCGTCTAGACATGAGTACTGCCTATCATTCACAAACTGATGGGCAGAGTGAAAGGACGATACAAACGCTTGAAGACATGCTACGAGCATGTGTTATTGATTTTGGAAACAGTTGGGATCGACATCTACCGTTAGCAGAATTTTCCTACAACAACAGCTATCATTCAAGCATTGAGATGGCGCCGTTTGAAGCACTTTATGGTAGAAAGTGCAGGTCTCCGATTTGTTGGAGTGAAGTGGGGGATAGACAGATTACGGGTCCGGAGATAATACAAGAAACTACAGAGAAGATCATCCAAATTCAACAACGGTTGAAAACCGCCCAAAGTCGACAAAAGAGCTACGCTGACATTAAAAGAAAAGATATAGAATTTGAAATTGGAGAGATGGTCATGCTTAAAGTTGCACCTTGGAAAGGCGTTGTTCGATTTGGTAAATGAGGGAAATTAAATCCAAGGTATATTGGACCATTCAAGATTATTGATCGTGTCGGACCAGTAGCTTACCGACTTGAATTACCTCAACAACTCGCGGCTGTACATAACACTTTCCACGTCTCGAATTTGAAGAAATGTTTTGCTAAAGAAGATCTCACTATTCCATTAGATGAAATCCAAATCAACGAAAAACTTCAATTCATCGAAGAACCCGTCGAAATAATGGATCGTGAGGTTAAAAGACTTAAGCAAAACAAGATACCAATTGTTAAGGTTCGATGGAATGCTTGTAGAGGACACGAGTTCACCTGGGAATGAGAAGATCGGATGAAGAAGAAATACCTGCATTTATTTCCAGAATATACGTCAACACCTCCAACTGCTTAAAATTTCGGGACGAAATTTATTTAACGGGTAGGTACTGTAGTGACCCGAACTTTTCCATGTTTATATATATATATATATTAAATGAAATTGTTATTTACATGATTAAGTGTTTCCAACATGTTAAGCAATCAAACTTGTTAAGACTTGATTAATTGAAATAGGTTTCATATAGACAATTGACCACCCAAGTTGACCGGTGATTCACGAACGTTAAAACTTGTAAAAACTATATGATGACATATATATGGATATATATATATATAGTTAACATGATATTATGATAAGTAAACATATCATTAAGTATATTAACAATGAGCTACATATGTAAAAACAAGACTACTAACTTAATGATTTTGAAACGAGACATATATGTAACGATTATCGTTGTAACGACATTTAATGTATATATATCATATTAAGAGATATTTATACATCATAATATCATGATAATATAATAATTTAAAATCTCATTTGATATTATAAACATTGGGTTAACAACACTTAACAAGATCGTTAACCTAAAGGTTTCAAAACAACACTTACATGTAACGACTAACGATGACTTAACGACTCAGTTAAAATGTATATACATGTAGTGTTTTAATATGTATTCATACACTTTTTAAAGACTTCGAGACACTTATCAAAATACTTCTACTTAACAAAAATGCTTACAATTACATCCTCGTTCAGTTTCATCAACAATTTTACTCGTATGCACCCGTATTTGTACTCGTACAATACACAGCTTTTAGATGTATGTACTATTGGTATATACACTCCAATGATCAGCTCTTAGCAGCCCATGTGAGTCACCTAACATATGTGGGAACCATCATTTGGCAACTAGCATGAAATATCTCATAAAATTACAAAAATATGAGTAATCATTCATGACTTATTTACATGAAAACAAAATTACATATCCTTTATATCTAATCCATACACCAACGACCAAAAACACCTACAAACACTTTCATTCTTCAATTTTCTTCATCTAATTGATCTCTCTCAAGTTCTATCTTCAAGTTCTAAGTGTTCTTCATAGATTCCAAAAGTTCTAGTTTCATAAAATCAAGAATACTTCCAAGATTGCAAGTTTACTTCCAAGTTTTCTAAATCCATTCCAAGTAATCATCCAAGATCAAGAAACCTTTGTTACTTACAGTAGGTTATCTTTCTAATACAAGGTAATAATCATATTCAAACTTCAATTCAATTTCTATAACTATAACAATCTTATTTCGAGTGGAAATCTTACTTGAAATTGTTTTCGTGTCATGATTCTGCTTCAAGAACTTTCAAGCCATCCAAGGATCCTTTGAAGCTAGATTCATTTTTATCATTTCAAGTAGGTTTATCCAAGGAACTTGAGGTAGTAATGATGTTCATAACATCATTCGATTCATACATAAAAAGCTGTCTTATTCAACGTTATAAACTTGTAATCACTAGAACATAGTTTAGTTAATTCTAAACTTGTTCGCAAATAAAGTTAATCCTTCTAACTAGACTTTTACAATCAACTAAACACATGTTCTATATCTATATGATATGCTAACTTAATGATTTAAAACCCGGAAACACGATAAACACCATAAAACTGGATATACGCCGTCGTAGTAAAACCGGGGGCTGTTTTGGTTGGGATAACTAAAAGCTAAGAAGAACTTTGATTTAAAAGCTATACTTCTGTAAAAATGATTTTTCTTATGAACATGAAACTATATCCAAAAATCATGGTTAAAGTCAAAGTGAAAGTATGTTTTTCAAAATGGTCATCAAGATGTCGTTCTTTCGACGGAAATGACTACCTCTTTCAAAAAAGACTTGTAACTTGTATTTCTGACTATAAACTTATACTTTTTCTATTTAGATTCATAAAGTTAAGTTCAATACGAAACCGTGGCCACTGGAATCACTCAAAACAGATTAGAAACGAAGAAATGGCGAGTAAAACAAGATTGATAAAAACTACTCATTTTACCTACGTGAAAATTAGTAATAAATCTATTCCAACCATAACCTAATCAACTTATATTGTATATTATGTAATCTTGAGATACCATAGACAGGTATACAATGTTTCGACCTATCATGTCGACCCATCTATATATATATATTGCGGAACAACCATAGACACTCTATATGTGAATGTTGAAGTTAGCTATACAGGGTTGAGGTTGATTCCAAAATATATATATAGTTTGAGTTGTGATCAATACTGAGATACGTATACACTGGGTCGTGGATTGATTCAAGATAATATATATCGATTTATTTCTGTACATCTAATTGTGGACAACTAGTTGTAGGTTACTAACGAGGACAGCTGACTTAATAAACTTAAAACATTAAAACGTATTAAAAATGTTGTAAATATATTTTGAACATACTTTGATATATATGTACATATTTTTTATAGGTTCGTGAATCGACCAGTGGCCAAGTCTTACTTCCCGACGAAGTAAAAAAAAATCTGTGAAAGTGAGTTATAGTCCCACTTTTAAAATCTAATATTTTTGGGATGAGAATACATGCAGGTTTTATAAATGATTTACAAAATAGACACAAGTACGTGAAACTACATTCTATGGTTGAATTATCAAAATCGAATATGCCCCTTTTTATTAAGTCTGGTAATCTAAGAATTAGGGAACAGACACCCTAATTGACGCGAATCCTAAAGATAGATCTATTGGGCCTAACAAACCCCATCCAAAGTACCGGATGCTTTAGTACTTCGAAATTTATATCATATCCGAAGGGTGTCCCGGAATGATGGGGATATTCTAATATATGCATCTTGTTAATGTCGGTTACCAGGTGTTCACCATATGAATGATTTTTATCTCTATGTATGGGATGTATATTGAAATATGAAATCTTGTGGTCTATTGTTACGATTTGATATATATATAGGTTAAACCTATAACTCACCAACATTTTTTGACGTTTTAAGCATGTTTATTCTCAGGTGATTATTAAGAGCTTCCGTTGTCGCATACTTAAATAAGGACAAGATTTGGAGTCCATGCTTGTATGATATTGTGTAAAAACTGCATTCAAGAAACTTATTTCTTTGTAACATATTTGTATGTAAACCATTATGTAATAGTCGTGTGTAAACAAGATATTTTAGATTATCATTATATGATAATCAACGTAAAGCTTTTTAAACCTTTATTGATGAAATAAAGGTTATGGTTTGTTTTAAAATGAATTCAGTCTTTGAAAAACGTCTCATATAGAGGTCAAAACCTCGCAACGAAATCAATTAATATGGAACATTTTTAATCAATAAGAACGGGACATTTCAACGCTCTCCCTATGTGATCGCAAGATCAAGGTTTGATTATATATATCAATGACAGTCCTAGCTGTGTTCATCAAAGGTCTCCCTAATACTATCGGCGTATGTAGGTCTTCCTTAATATCCATTACTACGAAATCCGTAGGATATAAGAATTTGTCTACTTTCACCAAGACGTTATCAACTATGCCCTTAGGATATTGAATTGTGTGATCGACAAGTTGGATTGTCATTTTGGTTGGTGACAAGTCTCCTAGCTCTAATCTTTTGTAGAGAGTATAGGGAATTAGGTTGATACTTGCTCCTAAATCTGCTAGCTTATGAATGGTTCGAGATTGGTAGATTGAACATGGGAGAATAAATCGGCCCGTGTCTCATAGTATCTTGGGTAGAGAGTTTCTGAGCAATGTCGAGCATTCTTCACTCAGTGGAATTTTGTTGGAATCTGGTATCCTTTCCTTTGTAGAGAGAAGCCTTCGTATGTATTTCTTCTTATTGAGAACTTTGGACATGGTGTCCAGGAATCTTCTGTTAAGTTTGTAGGTATCAAGCTTGGATGGTTCTTCCAGTAGTCTTCCGGGATAAGGTACACGAACTGGAGTTTGAGCGGGCAGCTACTAAGTATATGTCGATTTGTTCTTGAGCCTAGCTGACCTTCTCCATGGTTCTTCTTCTTTTAGAATTATGGAATCCATTTGCTTAGCTTCCTCTATATGGGGATTTTGTATAATATTACTAGGTAATCTTCCTTGTGGTTGGGTTTTGAGGCGTTGTGATAAATGTTCGAGCTGCGTTTCTAGACTTTTGAGCAGATCCAATTGGTTTCGCATGAGTATCTTTATCTGGTCTTGTCTAGATGCGGTTCTCTGATTTAGCTGTTGTTTTCCTTGAATGAACTAAGTCAACTGATCATCAGTCCTGAGAGCAGGGTTGGTTACTTTTGTAATTTAGGTGGTGGAGAATTTTCCTCAGCTGGTGGTCCAGTGAGTGGAAGTGGTTGATCTTAGGTCAATTGATATTGTTGGGGTAGATAAGGTGGGTAACGATAGCGAAAAGGCTGGTTATTTCTTTGAAATTGGTTAACCCTAGGTTGTTGATTGAATCCGGGATTTGATTGACGAGCTGGGTATTGAACGTAACAGACTAAACCATTAGGATTCTCGTACTCAACCTGATATTCTTAAGTGGGTTGCGGGTTAGTACAGTTGATACAAGACTGAGCATGGTTAACCTGCTGCGGTTGCATCTTCAATTCTCTGAGTTGTTTGGCAAGAGACTCCATCTTTTCCTTGAGGGATTTGATAGCCTCCATTTAATTATTAAGTGCGGAGAGTGGAGCAGATGATGAAGTTGTTTCACCACTATTCCAGTCATGATGATGCATTGTCATGTTCTCGAGCAACTCTCATACTATAACAACCCTCATATTTCCATACCTGAATTGACTAATTTGACTATAAGGTTGTTATCCATACGTAATATATAATTAAATTCGACGTTAATCAAATATTTATTTTTAGTTGACACGTTCTGTTAACTAAAGTTTACACTAATTATATAAAATAACTTTAGTTAATATTAATGCGTATTATATTTAAAACTATATGTAACATAATTATTAATTAAATGATAAGTTATTTTAATCATTATATATATTTTTAGCTTATAAAAAAAATAAAAATAAAAAGAAATAAGATTTTTTTTAATAAATTAAATAATGAGCCCATGAATTTTGACTAAATATTTTTAAAAACAAAAACTTATTAAAAACATTTTTAACATGTTTTTATTATTTTGTCAAAATTGGCACCTTTATTTTATTATTTTTTTTTCTTTTCACCAACCATTTTTTACCTATAAATACATGGCTCCTCATTCATTTTTTCTTGCCAAACACAAAAACTTAAGTTATTCTCTCAAAACCTTGAAGAAAATTTGAGGTACTTTCTATTTTTATTAATTTTTTTTCAATATTGTCATTTATATTTATATTTATTGTATATTCTTTGTAAAATTCGAAATTAATTATGTTTATATGTTATAATTAGTATTATAAGTGTTATGATGCATAAAAATAATTTTGATAATTTATGGAATATTATTTATAATTAAATACGAATTAGGTAGTATTTAAACGTAAAAATAATGTAAAATCCGTAATAAATAATTTTAACCAAAAATAAAATATATATAATTTTTTTTGAGTTTTTAAAACTTATATAGATCTGAAAAAAATTATAAAAATAATTACTTGGTATTTATTATAGAATTAAACTCTATTATTATGTAATTCGAAGGTAAATTAAGAATAAATATAAAATAATAAAAAAATATTTTTTAAATATTTTTCTACAGGTTATTAGACTGATAGAAACTTATAAAAATTATAAAAATAATTATTTGGGTTTATTTATTAGTTATGTAGAATTAAAATTGTTTTATGAATACATTAAGGGTAAAAACAAAAATAAATACAAAAATGTAAAAAAAAAACATTTTCTTAAATTTTTTTACTAATCTATATGATTAACTAAGACTATAAAAATTATGTATGTAATTTTTAGATATTTAATTTATTATTTAGACATTTTTGAATAATGTTCGATTAATAAAACACTATTATTTTTGAAGTAATTTAGGTATTTATTTAAAGGTAATTATATTTAATATATATAAGACATACTAAGGTATAATAACTAAATATTAAATAAAACTTAGGTTATATTATCACATATATAATTATTAAGTACATTAATAATTCGTTGTGTGTATACACCTAAAGTGAAGGTTAATCAAAGATAATGTATAATTCATGTGAACTTCATCGCTACTCACGGTCGTAAGTGAATGATGTCTAGGTTGCCATTTATGGGTAAGCTTGTGGATCTCGAATGCCATGACTTAGATTCTGGTCAAGAATCCTGGGCCCCCGGTTACATCTGGTCATTCCTGACTTATTTGATAGTAACCTTCTGAAAATGGAAATTCTTTAGTGAACCATTACTATCAATATAGTACTATATACTATTGTCTGTTAGGCAATGTCTGATCATACGTTCTATCTCTAGGTTGAGATCTCGGTCACGTCCTTCCGTTCAATTCTTTCGTGTGCTACTAAGGTGAACTTCATAGCCCCACTTTTTACTGTTTCATAACAGTTTTATAACTTTTGGGGTGAGACACATGCTTGCTTTATAACTGTTTTACACTTAGACACAAGTACTAAATTGTTAACTATGCTGTCATGCTTTGATTCATGCTAAATCCCTACCGTAATATCGTCAATTGCTACGTTTAAATGCAAACTTAATTATTGTGAGTAGGCCTATTGAGATTAACGTCTCTAACCATTCGACCGTTGGTCTTTGGTTACATAATAATGATTCCACGACACTGACAGTACAAGGTGTCATAGGGTAAACTTGTTTAGTAGCGATATTACAAAATGCAGCAACACATTTAGATTGATATTTCTATATCAATCAACTTTAAACTAAATCTTGTGGTCTAAAACTTTGGATATTATTTATAAACCTATGAATTTCACTCAACCTTTTTGGTTGACACTTTAAGCGTGTTTTGTCTCAGGTGATGATTGAGCTAGCTGCTACTTGCTACTAGATGATTGATGTATGCTTTGCTGCTTGCATGGAGTCCATCATTCATATTTATCATTTTCTTTAAGACATTTTCCATTTACTGTACTCTTATGATGTAAAACTTTGAATAATGCTTCCGCTATTTATTTAATAAATAAAACGTCTTATTTAGAGTCATTCTCGCTTATACAACTGTGTTATGATATGATTGGTCACAATTACCCCTGGTCCATTTTGGGGGTGTGACAGATTGGTATCAGAGCAGGTTGTTGTAGAGAACCAGGATTGCATCTTATGTGTGCCTTATACAATTAGGTACCTTAGCAATGTAGGACTACAACTTCCTTTGACTATAGTGCCTTTAATTGTTGCCTTTAACTGTTAAATGCTACACTATACTTTAGAAACTTTACTTATCTTAGAATGCCTAGCCAATCTAAGAACTCTGCTCATTCTCCTAAGTACTATTCAATTCCGCCACCACATTTAAATGCGACACCGTTTTCGACATTCCTATGTTATTTATCATGGTTTTGTGTATTACATATGTAATATTATCCATGAATTTTTGAAACTCCTATATTTGTTACTATTCATACTCAAACGTATATAACTCCCTGTTATATCACGTACCTATATGCTTTATGCCTTTATGCATCAGTTTGCGAACCGAAAAATGTCATTGAGTTATCGAGAATCTCAAAGACATTATAATGTCATCACTACTCATATTCATTACTTTTATACCTTTTATTTCTCGTTATTGAATTTTCTTGACGGATGGCGTCTACGAAACTCTAGAATGGAAGGGTTTGGATTACCAATTTAAAGGATCCTATAGCTCAAGCCCCTAGACCTGAATAGGCCATTACGAATTGAAAGTCTTTAATCGAAAGATTATCAGATTACATACTTATCATTTTATGATCTCGACACGTCATACTGCTATTATTGGATTATAGACACATCATATCTTATTATATCTTATCATATCTATCTTAATAAACTTTGTCTAACACTTTTCCTAAACTTTCTCCGTAAATTACGGAAATCTTTTTGCTATATATACGTATATCAAGAAGACAAATATATCATTCAATATTCAACACTCATCTCATAACAAAAACCCTTATTCCGATCAGATAATATGGATTTCTCACATAATTCCTCGAACTCCTCGAGCTCCAATGGCAGCGTAACCGGAATGAACCAACCAATTAGTCATCATCTATTTTGGATGAATTGGGAATGGGTTCGTAGTAAACTTAATCAATAGAGACAAGAAGAAGGTGATCCCTTCCACCAACCGAATTCACCTCTTGGTGAAGAACCTGAAGCACTTACCGGCGAACCCATTCGGAACACTATTTTCACCCTCATTTCCAGGGTATCCAGTCACGAATATATAATATCTAAAATTCTAGATCTTATTCATCCACTTGTCCGAACCGCCAATCACCCCGGAATAATAGAAGAAGTCAATGAGCTTCGCGCTCGAGTGGTGGCTCTGGAGAATATGGTGCGAAACCTACGAGCACCAGCAGCATAATCAGCATCACCACCAGTACCAACAGCATCACCACCAACAACATCAGCTTCACCAATAACAAACACCATAATCTGTACCTCGGATATCAACATCATACGCCCCATAGATACCAAGGAATATTAGTAATAATGAGTTAAGATGTATTGACTCATTCTTCCTGAAAATTATATATGTATACTTATATATATATATATATATATATATATATATATATATATATATATATATATATATATATATATATGGTTTGGAACAATAATAAATCTTTTCGTATTAAGCTATTACGTGTGAATCTTAAATAGTATGTACTACTTGGTTAATTCATATCACTTATATGCTATGATATACATTCCTCGTTAATCACTTCTTCATCACAATAAACTCCATTTCATAATAAACTAAGTGTATTATTCAAATACATGTTTGGTTTTACACTTTCATTTTCGATGTACTCAAAACTCTTTAGAAAACATCATTCGTGCCTTGTGAATTTCACAAGAATTCCACGAGCATCAACATCATATACCGAGGTATATCAATAACAATGAACGATGGAGTATTGATTCATAACTTCATTAAAGAAAGATTCTGCGATGATTATGTAATCTCTCAAGTTTTGAAGATTATTTATTCTCGCTTCAACCGCAAATCAAATGATTTTAATAGTATATTAACTCGTTAAATCTATATTATACGTGAAGAATACATATATGAACGTATATCTTCATAAAGATTGTAATTAAAAATCCTTTTGTACAAACTGTTAATTGTGAAAATATTTTAACGGGTAGGTAAAACCCTAGAAATATTTATATCTCACATCAATATCTTACATTGTACATTCTTCAAATTCTGATTCAATAATTAGTAACTATACTACTTACATCCACATATGTATCCGTTCACTAAAGAACAACCATTTTCATACAAATTTAATTACCTATTCTGATTTGGACATATCGGAATCCAAGTAAAGCTTTAGCAAGTGTAATCTTCCTAAAGATCACTACATTCATGAATTATATTCATTCGTATTCTATGATGAATTATCACATCAAACCACCGAAATTATCGTTCATTACTTTTGAAATCAACAATGCCTATTCATCAACCATTAGAACCGTTGACGATTACAATCAGCGTTTAATCATCTAAAAATGAAATTTCTTGAAACCATCTCGGATTGATAACCGATGAATCAAATATGGCTGCATTAAATGCAGAGGAAACAGCAAAATTGTAGATGGTCTCAATGGCCAAAAGTTTGATAATAAAAAATGGTACGTTGGAAAAGCTCAAAAGAAAATTTGGAACTGAAAAACGGATTGAGCTAACCATGGAGGAGACCAAGGACAAATACAAGGACCAAACCCTATATTCAAAGAATCCAGGTAATTCTGGATCCGATGAAATCTTTAGAGAATATCTTGCTCCGAAGTTATGTTAAAAGCTTGCGAAAAATTTTTCTTCATCAACCTTCGAACTTAGAAATTCCAAAATGTCGTTATAAATATCCTCTATATTTCTGAAGATATTTTCATAACGATTCTTGTCCACAATTAAGTATCTCTTTGCGATATCTTTATAAAGGAAACTATTTTAGTTTCTATATTCAGTAAAATTCAAGTTTAAATTATAAATATTTTGAAGAAATGTTGGAAATTGAAGCATGAGTTAGTATAATATGATGACGTCAGGCCAACGTGATTATATTACAGTAAGTCATGATAAATTTTTAATGGAAGATGATGATTCATAGACTTTAAAATCATTATTTGCCATGTTACACGACTCTTACATTCTACTTAATCTCTGAACATATCAAGAACATATATTCTTGATAGTTCTATCCTCAGTAATTCTGGTAATTTACCAAATCAAATCGTGATATTACGCTTAGAACATTAGGTTCATTCGAAACTTCATACCTACAAATTCTGGACCATTACTCGCTTAACTTAGAGTCGAGAGCAGAATAAAAAGGTAAAGAGCTCCGACATATAAGGGAAAATACAAAGCCCGATAACAACACGAAAATTACAAATCGTGTATATCAATGCGTATAGCAACATAAAGACACGGGAGAATTAAAAACACTATAACCCCAAGAGCATAGTAGAAGTAAACAGATTCCTCTGGTGGTAAAAGAAAAAGAAGCATGACTGCATATATGGTCAATATAATAACAAATATCAATACGGGATTGAGCATATTAACAAATCTATCGGAAGTATGAATCTAGGAAGAAAGTATAGAAGTGGTGAAGATAATGAAACGGAAGAAGCTAATTTATAGCAAAATTTCCAAACACAGCAATCGAGGCAATTCATCGCATTTAATCAAAGAAATCCCAAAATTCTGTAAATACCGGATAATCAAATCTTATAGATTACGAAGATTTCCTTTAATCCCTTGAATTCCGGAAATCAATCGTGACTACGTCAAAAGTTAAGGCGAACATTTAATTTACTCATTCACTCTTTTACGATAGCTTCGTTTATACTCTTTCTATAATCGAATCATTCTATCCATATTATTCAATAGTGATAAAACTTTATTCTTCAACTTATATTCATCATTACAATATTCTTGTTGTAAACAATGATGATCTCTATCAAACTTCATGACTATAATTTTCATGAACTACTCTCTGTTTTGTCTACCCTAACATTGTGGCATAAACGCTCAAGGTTTAAATGAGCTCGATATTATTCATAACACATTTTATATATCCAATTTACTGAAATGACTTGTATAACATCATCATTTTGAATGATCTCCGCATTAATAATAAAATTCACTTCGTAGAAGAACTTGTAGAAATTATGGTATGTATTATTTTAATTCTTGAAACAGAACAATATTCTATCCGTTGGAATTCACGCAAGGCCCCGAGCATACCTGGGAACGTGAAAACCAAATAAAACGTAAATATCCTCGTCTATGTACGAACAACACCGATTAATGGCAACAACTAAATTTCGGGACGAAATTTCTTTTAACGGGTAAGTACTATAACAACCCTCATATTTCCATACCTGAATTGACTAATTTGACTATAGGGTTGTTATCCATAC
The DNA here is from genome assembly GCF_046630445.1 of Rutidosis leptorrhynchoides. Taxonomy (NCBI): domain Eukaryota; kingdom Viridiplantae; phylum Streptophyta; class Magnoliopsida; order Asterales; family Asteraceae; genus Rutidosis; species Rutidosis leptorrhynchoides. The sequence goes on from NC_092339.1 coordinate 302,529,211, forward strand.
GTAATATATAATTAAATTCGACGTTGATCAAATATTTATTTTTAGTTGACACGTTCTGTTAACTAAAGTTTACACTAATTATATAAAATAACTTTAGTTAATATTAATGCGTATTATATTTAAAACTATATGTAACATAATTATTAATTAAATGATAAGTTATTTTAATCATTATATATATTTTTAGCTTATAAAAAAAATAAAAATAAAAAGAAATAAGATTTTTTTAATAAATTAAATAATGAGCCCATGAATTTTGACTAAATATTTTCAAAAACAAAAACTTATTAAAAACATTTTTAACATGTTTTTATTATTTTGTCAAAATTGAAACCTTTATTTTATTATTTTTTTCTTTTCACCAACCATTTTTTAAATATAAATACATGGCTCCTCATTCATTTTTTCTTGCCAAACAAAAAAACTTAAGTTATTCTCTCAAAACCTTGAAGAAAATTTGAGGTACTTTCTATTTTTATTAATTTTTTTTCAATATTGTCATTTATATTTATATTTATTGTATTTTCTTTGTAAAATTTGAAATTAATTATGTTTATATGTTATAATTAGTATTATAAGTGTTATGATGCATAAAAATAATTTTGATAATTTATGGAATATTATTTATAATTAAATACGAATTATGTAGTGTTTAAACGTAAAAATAATGTAAAATTAATAATAATTACTTTTAACCAAAAATAAAAAATATATAATTTTTTTCTAAGTTTTTAAAACTTATATAGATCTAAAAAAAATTATAAAAATAATTACTTGGGTCGAATTGGTATTTATTATATAATTAAACTCTATTATTATGTAATTCGAAGGTAAATTAAGAATAAATATAAAATAATAAAAAAATATTTTTTAAATATTTTTCTACAGGTTATTAGACTGATAGAAACTTATAAAAATTATAAAAATAATTATTTGGGTTTATTTAGTAATTATGTAGAATTAAAATTATTTTGTGAATACATTAAGGGTAAAAACAAAAATAAATACAAAAATGTAATAAAAACGTTTTCTTAAATTTTTCTACTAATCTATATGATTAACTAAGACTATAAAAATTATGTATGTAATTTTTAGATATTTAATTTATTATTTAGACATTTTTGAATAATGTTCGATTAATAAAACACTATTATTTTTGAAGTAATTTAGGTATTTATTTAAAGATAATAATATTTAATATATATAAGACATACTAAGGTATAATAACTAAATATTAAATAAAAATTAGGTTATATTATCACAAATATAATTATAATTATTAAGTACATTAATAACTCGTTGTGTGTATACACCTAAAGTGAGGGTTAATCAAAGATAATGTATAATTCATGTGAACTTCATCGCTACTCACGGTCGTAAGTGAATGATGTCTAGGTTGCCATTTATGGGTAAGCTTGTGGATCTCGAATGCCATGACTTAGATTCTGGTCAAGAATCCTGGGCCCCCGGTTACATCTGGTCATTCCTGACTTATTTGATAGCAACAAAGTTTGAGTAAAGTTATACAACGTCTTGCTAAAGATTAACCCGAACTTTCTAAAATTGGAAAATTACTATAAGTGGAAACTTTCCATAAATAGTAACCTTCTGAAAATGGAAATTCTTTAGTGAACCATTACTATCAATATAGTACTATATACTATTGTCTGTTAGGCAATGTCTGATCATACGTTCTATCTCTAGGTTGAGATCTCGGTCACGTCCTTCCGTTCAATTCTTTTGTGTGCTACTAAGGTGAACTTCATAGCCCCACTTTTTACTGTTTCATAACTATTTTATAACTTTTGGGGTGAGACACATGCTTGCTTTATAACTGTTTTACACTTAGACACAAGTACTAAATTGTTAACTATGCTGTCATGCTTTGATTCATGCTAAATCCCTACCGTAATATCGTCAATTGCTACGTTTAAATGCAAACTTAATTATTGTGAGTAGGCCTATTGAGAGTAACGACTCTGAGCATTCGACCGTTGGTCTTTGGTTACATAATAATGATTCCACGACACTGACAGTACAAGGTGTCATAGGGTAAACTTGTTTAGTAGCGATATTACAAAATGCAGCAACACATTTAGATTGATATTTCTATATCAATCAACTTTAAACTAAATCTTGTGGTCTAAAACTTTGGATATTATTTATAAACCTATGAATTTCACTCAACCTTTTTGGTTGACACTTTAAGCGTGTTTTGTCTCAGGTGATGATTGAGCTAGCTGCTACTTGCTACTAGATGATTGATGTATGCTTTGCTTCTTGCATGGAGTCCATCATTCATATTTATCATTTTGTTTAAGACATTTTCCATTTACTGTACTCTTATGATGTAAAACTTTGAATAATGCTTCCGCTGTTTATTTAATAAATAAAACGTCTCATTTAGAGTCGTTTTCGCTTATACAACTGTGTTATGATATGATTGGTCACAATTACCCCTGGTCCATTTTGGGGGTGTGACACATACTTCGTCTGCGGTTTGGTTCATCAGATTTCCTTGAGCTGCTACGTCGATCGTCGTTCTATGATTTACCGTAAGACCATTGTAGAAGGTACAGATTTGAGCTGAACGTTCTAGCTGGTGATTAGGGCATTTCTTCAGCAGGGTTTTGAATCGCTCCCATGCGGTGTAAAGAGATTCATCATAACTTTGTTTAAAGTTAATGATGTCATTCTTAAGCTTGGTTTGTTTAGAAGGAGGGAAATATTTGGTTAGGAATTTAGTAGCCATCTCCGTCCATGCCGTGATGAAATCTTTTCCAATCCTTCAAACCATGTTTGTGCATGATGAGTGAGAGAACAGGGGAACAAGTATAGCCGGACTATATCTTGTCCTATCCCTAGCTGTTTGTATGAGTTCAAAAGAGATATGAATTTATCAAGGTAAGAGTTAGGATCGTCATTCAGTAATCCGTGAAATTGACAACCATTTTGGATGAGCTGTATAATGTGATGCTTTAACTCGAACGAGTGTTCTTGGATATCTGGGAATCTGATTGGTCCTCCCCGACCTTCAATCGAGGGTTTGGTGTTTTCTACTAGAGTAACGTGTAACGCCATTTGAGTTCTGATTCATTCTTCTTTGTGTGCTTTAGAGATTATTGCGTCGGGATCAAGTACGAATAACAACAGCCCTGGTCTAGATCGGGTTTGGCTCATACACTGAGTATGCCCTCTTGTTTTAAATTTTAAGTAGATATGCTATGTTCCTAATTTAGTCGAAAGTAAACTAAAGTGATCTTAATCTAAGGTAGTCTAAAGTAATCTAAGGTAATCTAAGGTATTCTAAGGTAATCTAAGGTAATCTAAGGTATTCTAAAGTAATTATCCTAAGTTTAGTTATGTTTTTGGTTCTTGCTACTGATTCCCTGGTATTTTGATAACAGAGCTTCGCACGAGCTATTCAACAAACCAAGTGGCCAGATCGACTACGGAGAGGCAGAATCCTTTTGGTTCCAATATAATTGGAGACTATTCGAAAAATCCAACAACCAAGTTCGTTTATAATTGCCTTTCTTAGACACCACTAAATGCTTCCAAATAGATTTGATAGTAGCAGTATTGTGACGATCCAAAAATTTCCGATCAAATTTAAACTTTATCTTTATATTATTCCGACACGATAAGCAAAGTTTGTTAAGTTAAATCTCAAGAATTTTAAATTGTGTTCATACATTCATTATAACCTCGACTAAATTCTGATGATTCACGAACCGTTATATATAAATAAATATGTATATATATGTATATATATATATATATATATATATATATATATATATATATATATATTATAACTTAAAAATATTAATAAAGTATTAAACGTATAATACTTTACATGAACGTATTTGTTTCAATATGTTTATTGATGGAATTAGAAGATAATATCAAATGATTGATTTATTAGATACATTGTGATATGATTACGGGTCTATGTTATAAGGTCCACTGTGATTTAAGAAATCTATTCTTTTTGATGACATTCGGAAAATGATAAAGTGATTTATAAGTAAGAACGTGGAGTGTAAATAACTTAGATGTTAGATATCGACAAGTTAAGTAACTCGACATTTTTCATTAAGATTATTTCATACGTTTATTTAACCTTTGAACTTTATCGCATGCTTCACCAACAGACTGTAATTTAAAAACTTGAAACCTATAATGAAAATATATGATTTTACTTTTCTAAAACGTTTTATGATATAACGATTTTTATTATTTTAACCTTTAAACAAAATGCTTCTTAAATATATTTAGTTTTGGAAAAAAATATTATCATATTTATTTGATTTAGTTTCAAACGTACAAAAACGTTTTCAGTTTAAAAAGAACTTTATTATTAAAACGTATATAACTTTTATAAATATCTAGAACCACTTTTAACAACTCATTACTTAACCAGTATGATAAAGATAACGATATTTATATTTTATTTTATTAAATATATATAACAATTTAAATTAATATTATACGCGTATTATACGTACATAGTTTTATACTTTTACTATACTTAAACTTTACCTTTACTTTATTTTTACTTTACCTTAACTTTAATAATTCATACTTTAATAATTCACTTTAATAATTCATACTTTAATAATTCACTTTAATAATTCATACTTTAAAAATTCACTTTAATAATTCACTTTAATAATTCACTTTAATAATTCATACTTTAATAATTCACTTTAATAATTCATACTTTAATAATTCACTTTAATAATTCAAAAATTTATTATAAATAGAATTCAATAGGTTTCATTATTTGATAGAAACTTGAAAATATTTTCTCTAAACTCCCTCAATCAATTTACATATATATATATATTTACTCCGTATTATTTCAAGATATTATCAGTATACATAAAATATTACGACGGAGTGCTGTCCGAGTGATTTCGAAATTGTTTTTCGAGCGGGATAGAGCTAAGGAAATTATGGGTTAAAGCTATGGAGGTTATGGGTATGGTTCGGGAGTATTGCTCGTGAGTCAAACTAGTGTTAATCATCTCCGTTGCGTCTACATACTTTTTCTGCAATATTGAATCTCAATATTGATACGTTCGTGAATCCAAGGCCAACATTGCACTTGTTCAATGACGTCATATGTATTTTTACTACAAAATACAGTATTGTGAGTTTCATTTGCTCCCTTTTATATATATTTTTGGGACTGAGAATACATGCGCTGTTTTTATAAATGTTTTACGAAATAGGCACAAGTACTAAAACTAATTCTACGTGGGTTTAAACCAGAAATATACCCTTAGCTTGGTAACATTAAACTACTTGTCTATGTACGGTAGGCGCGAATCCTAAAGATAGATCTATTGGGCCTGACAAACCCCATCCTGACTATGGGATGCTTTAGTACTTCGAGGTTATTTTAAACACACCTGATCTGGTGTACTTCAGAGGGTAAAACATGAACGTTAAGGCTTGTTACCGGGTGCCTACAACTTATAGAATACTTTTATACACTTGCGAGTGTACATATATTTATAAACGGAAATCTTATGGTCTATTAATATATTGAAATGATTGTTATGATAAACCTATGAACTCACCAACCTTTTGGTTGACACTTTAAAGCATGTTTATTCTCAGGTATTAAAGAAATCTTCCGCTGTGCATTAGCTCATTTTAAGGATATTACTTGGAGTCATTCATGGCATATTTTGAAAGACGTTGCATTCAAGTCATTGAGTTCATCAAGATTATTATTAAGTCAATTATAGTTGGATGTATTATGAAATGGTGTGCATA